>NC_142467.1:80175000-80800000 GCF_049115385.1 Moschus berezovskii
TGTGTCATGAACCATTCTAAGCATTTTGGTGTGTATTATTTAATTTTTCCAATAATGCTATGATAAAAATTATGCACCTCTCTTTGTTTACACATAGTAATCCAAGGCACAGAGAGGTTCTGCAATTTGCCCAAGGTAACCTAGCTAGTAGATGACAGAATACTGATTGCTACTGCTGCTGCTAAGTCACTTCAGTCATGTCCGGCTCTGTGTGACCCCATAGATGGAAGCCCACCAGGCTCCCCCGTCCCTGGGATTCTCCAGGCAAGAACACTGGAGTGGGTCAGAATACTGATTAGGGACACACAAAGTCTTGCTTGTGAAACCACACTCTTATCTTTGCTAATACCTGAGCCAGGCACCGTACTATGTACTAACTGTACTATACAAATTGTACTGTACTTTTGTATTAGATTTGTGATGATTTCATGGGCTTCTCTGATAGCTCAGTTGGTCAAGAATCTTTCTGTAATGCAGTAATCCCTGGTTTGATTCCTGGGTCAGGAAGATCCCCTGAAGGGAAAGGTTACCCACTCCAGTATTCTTGGGCTTCCTTTGCAGCATAGATGGTAAAGAATCCGCCTACAATGCAGGAGACCTGGGTTTGATCCCTGGGTTGGGAAGATCCCCAGGAGAAGGGAAAGGATACCCACTCCAGTACTCTGGCCTGAAGAATTCCATGGACTGTATCAGTTCAGTTCAGTCGCTCAGTCATGTCCGACTCTTTGTGACACCATGAATCACAGCACTCCAGGCCTCTCTGTCCATCACCAACTCCCGGAGTTCACACAAAGTCATGTCCATCGAGTCGGTGATGCCATCCAGTCATCTCATTCTCTGTCATCCCCGTCATCTCCCACCCCCAATCCCTCCTAGCATCAGACTCTTTTCCAGTGAGTCAAATCATTGCATGAGGTGGCCAAAGTATTGGAGTTTCAGCTTTAGCATCAGGCCTTCCAATGAACACCCAGGATTGATCTCCTCTAGAATGGACAGGTTGGATCTCCTTGCAGTCCAAGGAACTCTCAAGAGTCTTCTCCAGCACCACAGTTCAAAAGCATCAATTCTTTGGCGATCAGCTTTCTTCACAGTCCAGCTCTCACATCCATACATGACCACTGGGAAAACCATAGCCTTGACTAGATGGACCTTTGTTGGCAAAGTAATGTCTCTGCTTTTTAATATGCTATATAGGTTGGTCATATCTTTCCTTCCATGGAGTAAGCGTCTTTTAATTTCATGGCTGCAATCAGCATCTGCAGTGATTTTGGAGCCCCCCAAAATAAAGTCTGACACTGTTTCCACTGTTTCACCATCTATTTCCCATGAAGTGATGGGACCAGATGCCATGATCTTTGTTTTCTGAATGTTGAGCTTCAAGTCAACCTTTTCACTCTCCTCTTTCACTTTCATCAAGAGGCTTTTGAGTTCCTCTTCACTTTCTGCCATAAGGATGCTGTCATCTGCATATCTGAGGTTATTGATATTTCTCCCGGCAATCTTGATTCCAGCTTGTGCTTCTTCCAGCCCAGCGTTCCTCATGATGTACTCTGCATATAAGTTAAATAATCAGGGTGACCATATACAGCCTTGACATACTCCTTTTGCTATTTGGAACCAGTCTGTTGTTCCATATACAGTTCTGACTGTTGCTTCCTGACCTGCATACAGGTTTCTCAAGAGGCAGGTCAGGTGGTCTGGGATTCCCATCTCTTTCAGAATGTTCCACAGTTTATTGTGATCCACACACTCAAAGGCTTTGGCATAGTCAATGAAGCAGAAATAGATGCTTTTCTGGAACTCTCTTGCTTTCTCCATGATCCAGCGGATGTTGGCAATTTGATCTCTGGTGCCTCTGCCTTTTCTAAAACCTGCTTGAACATCTAGAAGTTCACGGATCACATATTGCTGAAGCCTGGCATGGAGAATTTTGAGCATGACTTTCCTAGCGTGTGAGATGAGTGCAATTGTGTGGTAGTTTGAGCATTCTTTGGCATTCCCTTTCTTTAGGATTGGAATGAAGACTGACCTTTTCCAGTCCTGTGTCCACTGCTGAGTTTTCCATATTTGCTGGCATATTGAGTGCAGCACTTTCCCAGCATAATCTTTCAGGATTTGAAATAGCTCAAGTGGAATTCCATCACCTCCACTAGCTTTGTTCATAGTGATGCTCTCTAAGGCCCACTTGACTTCACATTCCAAGACGTCTGGTTCCAGGTGAGTGATCACGCCATCGTGATTATCTTCATCGTGAAGATCTTTTTTGTACAATTCTTCTGTGTATTCTTGCCACCTCTTCTTAATATCTTCTGCTTCTGTTAGGTCCATACCATTTCTGTCTTTCATCGAGCCCATCTTTGCATGAAATGTTCCCTTGATATTTCTAATTTTCTTGAAGAGATCTCTTGTTTTTCCTATTCTGTTGTTTTCCTCTATTTCTTTGCATTGATCGCTGAGGAAGGCTTTCTTATCTCTCCTTGCTATTCTTTGGAACTTGCATTCAGATACTTATATCTTTTCTTTTCTCCTTTGCTTTTCGCTTCTCTTCCTTTCACAGCTATTTGTAAGGCCTCCTCAGACAGCCATTTTGCTGTTTTGCATTTTTTTTCCATGGGGATGGTATTGGTCCATGTCTCCTGTACAATGTCATGAACCTCCATCCAGAGTTCATCAGGCACTCTATCTGTCAGATCTAGTCCCTTAAATCTATTTCTTACTTCTACTGTATAATCATAAGGGATTTGATTTAGGTCATATCTGAATGGTCTAGTTGTTTTCCCTACTTTCTTCAATTTCAGTCAAATTTGGCAATAAGGAGTTCATGATCTGAGCCACAGTCAGCTCCTGGTCTTGTTTTTGCTAACTGTATACAGCTTCTCCATCTTTGGCTGCAAAGAATATAGTCAATCTGATTTCGGTGTTGACCATCTGGTGATGTCCATGTGTAAAGTCTTCTCTTGTGTTGTTAGAAGAGGTTGTTTGCTATGTCCAGTGTGTTCTCTTGACAAAACCCTATTAGCCTTTGCGCTGCTGCATTCCATGCTCCAAGACCAAATTTGCCTGTTACTCCTGGTGTTTCTTGACTTCCTACTTTTGCATTCCAGTCCCCTATAATGAAAAGGACATCTTTTTTGGGTGTTCATTCTAAAAGGTCTTGTAGGTCTTCATAGAACCGTTCAACTTCGGCTTCTTCAGCGTTACTGGTTGGGGCATAAGCCTGGATTACTGTAATATTGAATGGTTTGCCTTGGAAATGAACAGAGATCATTCTGTCATTTTTGAGATTGCATCCAAGTACTGCATTTCGGACTCTTTTGTTGACCATGATGGCTACTCCATTTCTTCTAAGGGATTCCTTCCCACAGTAGTAGACATAATGGTCATCTGAGTTAAATTCAACCATTCCAGTCCATTTTACTTCACTGATTCCTAGAATGTCGACGTTCACTCTTGTCATCTCCTGTTTGACCACTTCCAATTTGCCTTGATTCATGGACCTAACATTCCAGGTTCCTATGCAATATTGTCTTTACAATGGACTGTATAGTCTTCGCAAAAAGTCAAACATGACAAAGTGACTTTCACTTTCATGGTGTTAAATTCTTGACCTTTCATTTTTATCTGTATGCCCCAGGGAAAATCATTAATTTTAATTGTCTTCCGTGTTTTTTTTTTTTTTTTCCCTGTGAATTAAGGGCTGGTATTTCATTCTTTCTAAGAATCCTTCCATTGCTGATTTTCTGCTTCTATGCTAGTGATACAATAAAACAATTGTTTCTGTTTTCATGTCTAACTTTTCTTTTGCTTATATGTGACTTTTCAGCTCTTTTTTTTCAGTCTTCATATATGATAACCTTTATATTCTGATTTTGGAAAATAATGCTGTTTGTGTGTCAGTTTCTGTGGTATCAAACCACTTATTCATCTTAGATTTGTGTCATTTAAAATAAATCAGCTGGCAAAAGTAATATCTTGTATAGAAAATCAAGGCAGTTTCTAGATTGAGACTTCTACAATTTTGTTTAAAATTTAAGGGTCACCTGTATACTTGGATCTGACAAGAAGTAGTTGTTTTTTAACTGCAAAACGTGATGTAGAGCAAGCATCTGAAAGAGTTTAATGCTTTTCATGCTGCACGGTAAATTCCCAAAGGCTGCTAAGTCTAAATATAATCACAGGGACTAGTGAAGTGTATCCACAGGAGGTCTAGGGAGATTTTGACCCCAATTTTCCAATAAAGACAGTTCTTAAGCTGCTTCTTACTACAGATTTAGTCCAGGGCACTAATAGGGAAAAGAAAAGAAAAACACCAGAGACAAATAGATCTCCCAGTAAACCTTATCTCATATCCAACTTCATTAGAAGAAAACATTCCTATATTTCTTAAAGTAGCGAAAGCAAATGGAGAGGAAACATTTTTAAAATACTTCTTTTCATACACACACAACACTTAAGAGAGTTATGAGTTCTTGCACAGTTATTTTCTTTACAAATAATGTTTTCTGATTTTTCTGAATGTTAGATGTATGGCCCACGTGTTCAAATAAATAGCAAGTGACAATTATTGAGTGCTAGGTAAAGCATTAAGTTTAATTTGTAAGCAAATAGGACTCTTTCTTAAAGAGATAGCCAATGCCTTCTACTATATTTATCATAATTTAGTTGAAAAAGAAGTGAGAATGGGAAAAGTTTTAAAATACTTCTTTAAGGATATAAACTGTTAAATACCATACACGGGATGTCATAAAGCAGTGGAACAAATAGGGAATGTTTTATAATGGATGATGTATTTAAATAGATACTAAAGAATTTAAAGGATATAAATAGGAACAATCAGTTTGATAGACAGATCATAAGGAGTCATCTTCAGTTACTGTTCATTCATAAAATTAAGATTCTTTGTCATCAGGCCCAGCAAAGTAACAGATGCTTTATCGACTCTTCACAATTTATTTATCAGATCATAATCTATCAAAATGCACCATACATGTTCCTCTATATTCATTGCACAGGCATTTCACTAAGATTTCTGTGTTCATAGTACTCCCCAGGAACACAGAGGAGCAAGTATGCAAAAAACCCATAGCAACCTGATGAGTTCAAATGGATGGATGCATAAAGTGTTCCTGAAGAACAGGCAAAGGAGAATATGAATAATGTAAAAAAAAAAAAGAAGAAGAATTTCTATAGTCTTTTAGGATAAAAATGAACTTTTCAGACAAAGGGAAATATATCACAGAAAAATCTGGAAAATTCTTAAAAAGAAGGGAATACCAGACCACCTGACCTGCCTCTTGATAAATCTGTATGCAGGTCAGGAAGCAACAGTTAAAAATGGACATGGAACAACAGACTGTTTCCAAATCAGGAAAGCAGTATGTCAAAGCTATATATTGTCACCCTGCTTATTTAACTTATATGCAGAGTACATCATGAGAAACACTGGGCTGAAGGAAGCACAAGCTGGAATCAAGAATGCCAGGAGAAATATCAATAACCTCAGATATGCAGATGACACCACCCTTATGTCAGAAAGCAAAGAAGAAGAAAAGAGCCTCTTGATGAAAGTGAAAGAGGAAAGTGAAAAAGTTGGCTTAAAACTCAACATTCAGAAAACTAGGATCATGGCATCTGGTCCCATCACTTCATGGCAAGTAGATGGAGAAACAGTGGAAACAGTGAGAGACATTACTTTACTAACAAATATAGTCATGTATGGATGTGAGAGTTGGACTATAAAGAAAGCTGAGCACCGAAGAATTGATGCTTTTGAACTGTGGTGTTGGAGAAGGCTCTTGAGAGTCCCTTGGACTATAGGGAGATCCAGCCAGTCCATCCTAAAGGAAATCAGTCCTCCGTGTTCATTGGGAGGGCTGATGCTGAAACTCCAATACTTTGGCCACCTAATGCAAAGAACCGACTCATTTGAAAAGACCCTGATGCTGGGAAAGATTGACGGTGGGAGAAAGGGACAACAGAATGTAAAATGGTTGGATGGCATCACCAACACAGTTCAGTTCAGGTCAGTTCAGTCGCTCAGTTCTGTCCAACTCTTTGCGACCCCATGAATCACAGCACGCCAGGCCTCCCTGTCCATCACCAACTCCCAGAGTTCACCCAAACTCATGTGCATCGATTTGGTGATGCCATCCAGCCATCTCATCCTCTGTCATCCCCTTCTCCTCCTGCTCCCAATCCCTCCCAGCATCAGAGTCTTTTCCTGTGAGTCAACTCTTCGCATGAGGTGGCCAAAGTATTGGAGTTTCAGCTTCAGTATCAGGCCTTCCAATGAACACCCAGGACTGATCCCAACACTATGGACATGAATTTGAGTAAGCTCCGGGAGTTGATGATGGACAGGGAAGTCTGGTGTGCTGCAGTCCATGGGATCGCAATGAGTTGGACACAACTGAGCAAGTGAAGTTAACTGATATTCAGTACATTAAATTTTATATTTTTATTGAGTGGTAATTACTTTTTTCATTTTTCTATATAAAATATTTTACTTCATTCCTCCCAAATATCAGTTTAGAATACATTTCTTTCACTTTAGCTATATCCTTATTATTTCATAATTTTCACTTACCAAACCAACTACATGGAAATGTAGTTGAGTGAGTTTCCTTTAATAATAAAGGTTTCTTCATCTATAATAAGGGTTTCTTCATCTGCTTTTCTTCAGAATCGTTTCTTTTTTTTTCTCTGCTAGCTGTTTTCATTTCAGTAAGTTTCTATTGCCTGTTTAAAAGAAACATTACCTCTGTTCTGCTTGTTTTTAAGAATATAATTTACATTTTTATTAAAATCCTTACCTACCAGTCACTGTAATTTTTCACATGTGGATGCATATCTTAATCCATATGCTGGCAGGAAAATAACCTTTCTCATCAAAGGCCTAGGTTCCCCACATTTCCAGGTTTTAAATTTGAAGGAGATGTCTTTTTAAAATTATGTTTACAGAGTATTGTTTTATTTCCAAGCTCATCTACTTCTCTCACTGCCTTATTCATTTATTATTTAGCACTGGCCTCTTTACAAGGGTTGTTGCAGCTTTTTCTTGGTACTATGTTCCGTGAGAAGGCATTTTTTGCCTTCATGTTTGGCTCTTTATCATCTCAACTCATATTTATTATTTTGCCTTTTGCCTCCCATTTGTCTTCTCCTTATAAAGCTTCTTTTCTTTAATAATAAATGTATAGTTATGATCCTGGAAAATCTAGTGATGCATTTTATGAATGAAGAGTGAATGGGAATGAAGTAAGTTCTGATCTGGTTTATGGTTACAATCTTTTGTCATTCTTACAGTGTTTAAGATGTTCCTCATTACTGAAGCAACTTAGCAGCAGCAACATTAGTTAATTGTTCTTACCTTTTCCATATATAACATAAAAAAGCTTACATATTATTTCCCATTACTCTCTATATGTTCAAGACAGAAACCCTAGTTTGAAACACCCATTATTAGACTTTATGAAGAAGGACAGAGAAATTAGATAGGGTGAGATAGTAATACTATGAAAAAAAAAATCAATCAGGGGTTGAATCCCTTGCAAAGAAATAAATGAGCCAAATGAGACTATTACTACTTGGGTTGTGTAGCTTCTATTCCCATTACCTATCATTTTGAAGTTGGCAGTGGTGGTGCTTTCATCATTTTTGGCTATGCCTGGGCTTCCCTGGTGGCTCGGAGGTTAAAGCGTCTGCCTCCCGGGTTCGATCCCTGGGTCGGGAAGATCCCCTGGAGAAGGAGATGGTAACCCACTCCAGTATTCTTGCCTGGAGAATCCCATGGACGGAGAAGCCTGGTAGGCTACAGTCCACAGGGTCGCAAAGAGTCGGACACAACTGAGCGATTGAACAGAACCATTTGTTTTCTCTTCCATGGTGTGTATTCTCCAATCATTTCTAGATCCTTTCTTTTACTCTTCAGTGTCTGTAGATATCACCAGTCACTGATGTGCTAGTCCACTAAGTTATCTCCGCTGAAAGCCCCATTTCAGTTAGAGAAAGTGATGCCACAGCTGAGGGGCCAAGCTGGGAGCTATTCTGGGTGTGTGACACTTGCAGTGTTTGAATGATAGAGAGTATAAATCTGAAAGGGATGGGAACAACAACTGGGTTAATTAAGAAGAATTCTAATAGAGAGTCTGAGGAGAGAAATGATTCTCTAGACTACTCTTCAGCAATAATAGCACATTACATTCTCAGATATGTATGAGAAGATCGTATTTCCATAACAGATATACCCCCTCACCAGAAATATTGCTTTCATTTCCAGGAAGCATTGTATTCTGTTACTCCATCAAAATGACTGTTTTCATAATTTAAAACCTACCTACAATGTATGAGAAGATATATAACATCATATATTTTGCCTTTTTTTTTTTTTCAGTTAGATGGGTTTGACTTTCTTCCTGCTTTGTAGTTATTTAATCTGGATGGTAATCATGGAGATGACCTCACTTAATAGTTTTTCAGCTGTACAATTATGAATTATTTGTTTTTGTTTAGTTACTAAATCTTATCTGACTCTTTGTGACTCAATGGACTGTAGCTTGCCAGGCTCCTCTGTCCATGGAATTTCCCAGGCAAGAATACTGGAGTGGCTTGTCATTTCCTTCTTCAGGGTATCTTCCAAACCCTGTGATGGAATCCGCATCTCCTGTTTTGCAGGCAGATTTTTTTTTACCACTGAACCTCGAGGGAAGCCCATATAGAAACCATGTGTGTGTCTGTTAGTCACTCAGTCATGTCCGACTTTTGCGGCCCCATGGACTTTAAAGCCCACCAGGCTCCTCTGTCCATGGAATTCTCCATGCAGGAATACTGGAATAGATTGCCATTTCCTTCTCCAGTGGATCTTCTTGACCCAGGGATTGAACCCGGGTCTCCTGCTTTACAGGTGGATTATTTCACAGTCACCATCTTTCTAGTTGCCTGACCGAGGAAAGACAAAATTCAGGAAAGGAGTACAAATATTTTGGTAAGCATTAAGAAAAAGTATAAAACACACAATTCAGAAACATGTACATATGAGCCAAATAATTTCTACCATTTGTTGTAAATAATATTCAATCAATATATGCTGAAATCTTATTCACAGTAAAGTGAAGTGAAAGTCGCTCAGTTGTGTCTGACTCTTTGCGATGCCATGGACTGTCCATGGAATTCTCCAGGCCAGAATACTGGAGTGAGTAGCATTTCCCTTCTCCAAATCTTCCCAAACCAGGGGTCAAACCCAGGCTTCCTGGATTGCAGGTGGATTCTTTACCAGCTGAGCCGCAAGGGAAGCCCTTATTCACAGTAACGCTGTTAAATTTGTTTTGAAATCTCTTTGATTTCATAGAAAACTGAAGGAAATTAATTTATTCACCAACTCTCCATTATCAAGGGTTGGAGTCCGTTTGAAAGATAGATCTGGACTCAGAGCATGAACTGTTTCCCATGTATCATGCTGTCTCTGAATTCCAGTTCCAAAATTCTCATATGTTAAATCAGTTTTAAGATTCCACCTTTCCCTTTATAAATTCTAAGTTCCTTTATTTCAGAAAGCATATTATAATAACTCCTCAGAAATAGATATTAATAAGCATTTTCTGAATTAATAATAGAGTATATGAAATAAACCTTCATAAAAAGACACACACACAGCCACAGTACATACATACTATTATTCTCTTATTGGTAAAAGCTAATTTAATCACAAACCCTTCCAAAGAAAAAACACCAGCCTAAGTTTGTCATGATCTACAGAATTGTGTTTATAATTTAGAACTTTTTGTTTTTTAAATTTATATTTCTTTTACTATTCAATTAATTTTGGACTCAGCATTTTTATAGTTGTCTTCATTTATTTTCTTATCAATATTGAGTAATTATTTGATCATATAATGATAGAAAATAATATCAAATATATGTTGCAATAAATAATATTGAAATAAAAACTCAGTAAGTGAAAAGACTAGGATTTTTTTTGTGTGTACTTTTGCTGTTGTCTTTAATATGTTGTTTTTCCAGTAGCCAATGCATATTTAAATGATGGGCTTTCTTTATTTTCAGATTAAATGTATGATCAAAACATTCCCAAATGAAATATGAATGTTGACAGGGATCAATAATTCTCATTTAAAAATAAATTATATAAATCAAGTGGAATGAGCCATTTCTTCTAACTAATGAAATAAAATGAGTTATTCTATTTTCTAGATGTTTGCTCTTATAAGTGTTAGAACTAAAGTAAAATAGTTGAGTATTTTGACTAAAAATCAGAAAGTATTCATGGTAGTGCCACTTCTAACATAGTATGTTGAAATGTTGACTTGCCATATCCATTAAAAAATATGGAGTACTCTAGTGAATAACTTACTTAGTTCTTTCTATTGGTTTGAAAAAATTCCTTTGGGTAACAAAAAAGGAAAATCACATACTTCAGTTCACTCCTTTAAATTCAATCTAAACCTACAACTCTGTCTGCTTTTGAAAATGAGTTTTGTCTAATATTTTTCTCCTGAGTACAGCCTTATAACAAAGTAGAAAAATTCTCACAAGTTGCTCTTAGGCTCTACTTTTTCCAGAATTGTGAATGTTTCTGGAAAGAAAAGCAGATTAATAAAAAATAGAGTTCATATCTAAGGTTTGTTTTTTTCTTTTCCTTTTCTTTTGAAGAAAAGAAATCTGGAATGTCTGCCAAGTTAGTCCAACTCATATTTATTTAACATCTAATATTTCTGTCGTCTGTTCCGGATATACCGAAAAAATAGAAAAAATGTTTACCACCATTTCCTATAGGCAGTGTAAGTATTATCGGGATGTGGATCTCCAAAGATAGCTCAGAATTAGGAAGAAGAAGAAAAAAAAAAAGACTTATAAAAGCACTTTCCAAAGTCACATCATATTAATTTAGAATTAGTATGACTTATGGAATGCCTGTCTTTAAGGGGAAAAAAGGGAAAACCCATGCCGTCGGTCAGACAAAGAACAACACGTCTCAGGCTGGACCTCAGTTTCTTCTTTGTGAAATTCAGATTTTCCCTTCTTTTCTCCTCTGTAGCTTCATCCCTCTCCAAGATTTTGGAGTTTCTTCTGCCCCTTAATTTTTTGTTGAGGTTGGGAAGATCCGCTGCAGAAGGGATAGGCTACCCACTCCAATGTTCTAGGGCTTCCCCGGTGGCTCAGCTGGTAAAGAATCCACCTGCGATGCAGGAGACCTGGGTTTGATCCCTGAGTTGGGAAGATCCCCTGGAGAAGGGAAAGGCTACCCACTCCAATATTCTGGCCTGGAGAATTCCATGGACTGTATAGTCCATGGGGTTGCAAAGAGTCAGACACTTTCACTTCACAACAAATTTTTGCCTAGCTCATTCTTCACCTTTCTCTGAGGGGACAAAAAAAAAAGAGAGAGAGAGAGAAAGCTTTTTAACTATTCTATTACAATTATGAAAAATTAAGTCATGCATAACAAAATTCAACACATATGAAAACATTTTAAAATTTCCAGTTATGTTAGAGATTCCGCATTGTTAACATGTCTTGGTTTATTTATTTATTTTTAAAGGTTAGTATGTGTTTGGGCCCATAAGGATGTTTGTTTTTGTATCAGAATCCCTCATTTATTCAGCTGTGTTTTGCAGATTTTTTGTTGTCTCTGGGTGGGGAGGTATATCTTGTGAAAATGCAGATTGTGCCTTTATCCCTGAATGGTCAGACTTCAACTTAATTGCATACATATGTAGTAATGCTTAGGCAAAGAATATTGTAAAGGGAGCAAAACTGAAGAAGCCTCTATCCTTTAGGAACTCAGTCTTATGTGGCAGCCTGCCTGCCCCCACCTGCAAAGATAAAAATCAACTTCAGTACTTAGTGGTTGAGTGTTTCGGAAGCAGTACCACGTTGTTAACTAGATATCATATGTGTGTTTCTCTGTGTGTCAAGGGGTTGCCTGAGAGATCTTCTAAAGAAATAAAAAGAGGGGATATTTGACACATAGTCTCAATAGTTTTCCTGAATTTCTGAATATTTTTCCCACTCTGTCTTGTCTGGTGAACTTCTTTGTACTTAATAGAACTTGAGAATGAGACTGGGGATAAACCTGTAAGGAGGCCATCCAAATTAAGGGAAAGTTGAGTCAAGAGCTGAGTGAGAAAACTGATGTCCTTAGACCAAAAAGAATTTGAAAATGTTTGCCCAAAGTGAAGGCAATAGAAGCAGCTGTCAAAATATGAAGTATGGTGTCAGGTGTTAAACTTAAGGGAAATGAGCAGAGAGGGCATGAACTGGAGCAGGTGGACTTAAGGAAGGACGCTTCCAGCATCTGTGTTGCCTTTCATATGTCTGAGCACGTGGGGTTAGCTGGCCGCAGTCAAAGGGCTGCTGTGGGATAGCTGTGAAATCTATGCCTCCAGAACTGTATGTACACTGTTCTTTTACACAGGTAAGAGAACCAGCTTCATATTTAATACCTCAATTTAGCATGTTTTTAAAACAAATTAATAACTAAATGAAATTGATAATGTACTAAAGCAGATATACTTAATTTAGTTAAATATAATTCTGTGGCAGCATATTTAATATTTTATGAGAATAGTAGATTTTAAAAAGTAGGTTAATATAGATGAGTTTGGTGGGAGGGTGTGTGGAGTACAAAATGACAGGATGGTGAAACAAACAGAAGAAAGACATTTCAATAATGAAATTATGTCGTCCACT
Source organism: Moschus berezovskii (assembly GCF_049115385.1). Classification (NCBI taxonomy): domain Eukaryota; kingdom Metazoa; phylum Chordata; class Mammalia; order Artiodactyla; family Moschidae; genus Moschus; species Moschus berezovskii. Next base: position 80,187,706 of record NC_142467.1, read on the forward strand.
GGGAGTTTGTAATGAAGGATCAGAGCTCTGCTGTAACAGATGCTATCTGCAAAATCTGATAGAATATGAAAATATTTCAACAAAGTTGAAAAACAATGTTGGTAATCCATTGTTGAAGTATAAGCTCACACTTTTTGGTAATCACAGCAAGTATGTTAGTTTGATTTTCATTGATACAGGTTACCCATTGCCATGAAACAAAACCATAACTCAGCTCTTTCCTAGTCAGAGTCTTTTCTCTTTTATAAGTACTGTTTCTTCATAAAGTGAAAGTAGCTCAGTCGTGTCCAACTGTTTGCGACCCCATGGACTATACATTCCATGGAATTCTCCAGGCCAGAATATTGGAATGGGTAGCCTTTCCCTTCTCCGGGGGATCTTCCAACCCCGGAATTGAACCCAGGTCTCCCGCATTGCAGGTGGTTACTAAACCAGCTGAGATACCAAGGAATCCCTGTTTTTTCATAAATAATGCCTTATGCTTGTGACTAGGCAATGCCAAAGAATGCTCAAACTACTGCACAATTGCACTCATCTCACACACTAGTAAAGTCTTGCTCAAAATTCTCCAAACCAGGCTGCAGCAATATGTGAACCGTGAACTCCCAGATGTTCAAGCAGGTTTTAGAAAAGGCAGAGGCACCAGAGATCAAACTGCCAACATGCGCTGGATCATGGAGAAAGCAAGAGAGTTCCAGAAAAACATCTATTTCTGCTTCATTGACTATGCCAAAGCCTTTGAGTGTGTGGATCACAATAAACTGTGGAACATTCTGAAAGAGATGGGAATCCCAGACCACCTGACCTGCCTCTTGAGAAACCTGTATGCAGGTCAGGAAGCAACAGTCAGAACTGGACATGGAACAACAGACTGGTTCCAAATAGGAAAAGGAGTGCGTCAAGGCTGTATATTGTCACCTTGCTTATTTAACTTATATGCAGAGTACATCATGAGGAACGCTGGGCTAGAAGAAGCACAAGCTGGAATCAAGATTGCTGGGAGAAATATCAATAACCTCAGATATGCAGATGATACCACCCTTATGGCAGAAAGTGAAGAGGAACTGAAAAGCCTCTTGATGAAAGTGAAAGAGGAGAGTGAAAAGGTTGGCTTGAAGCTCAACATTCAGAAAACAAAGATCATGGTATCTGGTCCCATCACTTCATGGGAAATAGATGGAAAAACAGTGGAAACAGTGTCAGACTTTATCTTTTTGGGCTCCAAAATCACTGCAGATGCTGATTACAACCATGAAATTAAAAGACACTTACTCCTTGGAAGGAAAGTTATGACCAACCTAGATAGTATATTAAAAAGCAGAGACATTACTTTGCCAACAAAGGTCCATCTAGTCAAGGCTATGATTTTTCCCGTGGTCATGTATGGATGTGAGAGTTGGACTATGAAGAAAGCTGATCGCCGAAGAATTGATGCTTTTGAACTGTGGTGTTGGAGAAGACTCTTGAGAGTCCCTTGGACTGCAAGGAGATCCAACCAGTCCATTCTAAAGGAGATCGATCCTGGGTGTTCATTGGAAGGACTGATGCTAAAGCTGAAACTGCAATACTTTGGCCACCTCATGTGACGAATTGACTCACTGGAAAAGACTCTGATGCTGGGAAAGGTTGGCGGCGGGAGGAGAAGGGGATGACAGAGAATGAGATGGCTGGATGGCATCACCGACTCTGTGGACATGAGTTTGAGTGAAGTCCAGGAGTTGGTGATGGACAGGGAGGCCTGGCGTGCTGTGATTCATGGGGTCGCAGAGAGTCAGACACGACTGAGCGACTGAACTGAACTGATGCATGTGACTAATAAAGACTATTGCAGTTATTTTATTTTGCTTTGCTTTAGTTTTGTGCTGTCAGTGAAACAGACTTGGTTTACATTTGATGGCTTTTACCCAGTTTGAGAGTCCTGCAGATTTCAACTTATCCTGGTTAGTGAGAAAGATTGCAACTTGCAATATGTTAGTAGTGTCTTACATAATTTGGAGTAGAAAGAGTAAAGTGATTAAAACGTATGCTTTGAAAAGAAACTGCTAGGCAAGTCAGCAATTCCCAAGGTAAATAGGTTATGCACACTTCTTGCTAAGTTATAGGAACATTTCTGGGTTCACAAATCATTTAAAAGCTGTGGGTGGGCAATAGTGCTTTGGTCTAAAATGCATCTGGTAAGAGCATATGTAGGCTAGGGGTTCTGAAAGACCCTGTAGAGTTTTAGTACATCCTTCCTACCATGAGAAGATACCCTGGAAGAGAAAAGAGATGGCAAAGGGAAGATAGTGGTGAGAATAACAGTTCAGAGACTGAGGGAAAATTTGTCAGTGGCACAATATTTAGTGTTATCAGTCATGATAGGAACTACAGAGGGGAGGTCTCTTTGATGAGATCCTAGCAAAGTCTTGTCATGTAAAACCACTCCTGGCCCCTTCTTTTATCCCTGCTTCTTATCCTACTGTATAAGTCACAAATAGACAAGTACAGCCTAAAGATAAGACATACATGTTTATATAAAACAAATATGTTTGCATGCATGAGAGAGAGAAAGAATTCTTTATCCTTTCTAAAAGGTCCATACGATTAAATGGCATTCTTCATATCCTCTATAAAACACACTAATGGCCACAAACACAGATAACTCATGGCTTATAGCCCATTCTCCAGCATACCTGAGCACTTGCACTGTAGTAATTGAGCTGTGCATTTGTCCATACTTGTTTTTTCCTAACAACTTGTATGCCTGGAGGACCTGTAATTAAATGATACATTTAATTAAGTGTAATGAAAGTCAATATATATTTGCATATTCCAAATATTTGTATTCACAGACAAGTGTAAAATCGGCTTGCTATTTCTACGAGAAAGATATAGAACATCCTTACTGCATTCTGTTTATGATTCAGCGACATTTTCACAGCTTTCGTGTGTTGATATTGGACTGAGGTAGTACTTCGCCCTGGTGCTGAATTGAACCTTTGAGACAGAGTTTTGGGCAAAGTGGAAAGAAATACCTTTATTGCTTTGCCTGGCAAGGGAACATCTTGTGCCCTTTGCAAACTGTCCCAACCTGTGGGATTTGGTAAGGAGATTTATAGCCATGGTTCAAGGGCTTGGTTGCTGATAAGGATCAGAGTTTGTGAAGATACCAGTAGTCCTTGAATTGGGTCTCAGGTGATCTGATGAGCTTCTATGTTTCCTTGAATCTAGCCTCAGGTGGTCTCCCTATCTTCCCTGAAGAATTCTTCATTAGGTAGTTCATTCAGTTCAGTTCAGTTCAGCCACTCAGTCCTATCCAACTCTTTGCGACCCCATGAATTGCAGTACGCTAGGCCTCCCTGTCCATCAACAACTCCCAGAGTTGACCCAAACTCATGTGCATCGATTTGGTGATACCATCCAGCCATCTCATCGTCTGTCGTCCCTTTCTCCTCCTGCCCGCAATCCCTACCAGCATCAGGGTCTTCTTTTCCAATGAGTCAACTCTTTGCATGAGGTGGCCAAAGTATTGGAGTTTCAGCCTCAGCATCAGTTCTTCCAATGAACACCCAGGACTGATCTCCTTTAGAATGGACTGGTTGGATCTCTTTGCAGTCCAAGGGTCTCTCAAGAGTCTTCTCCAACACCACAGTTCAAAAGTATCAATTCTTTGGCACTCAGCTTTCTTCACAGTCCAACTCTCACATCCATACATGACCACAGGAGAAACCATAGCCTTGACTAGACAGACCTTTGTTGGCAAAGTAATATCTCTGCTTTTTCATATGCTGTCTAGGTTGGTCATAACTTTCCTTCCAAGGAGTAAGTGTCTTTTAATTTCATGGCTACAATCACCATTTGCAGTGATTTTGGAGCCTAAAAAAATAAAGTCTGATACTTTTCCACTGTTTCCCCATCTGTTTCCCATGAAGTGATGGGACCAGATGCCATGATCTTTGTTTTCTGAATGTTGAGCTTCAAGCCAACCTTTTCACTCTCCTCTTTCACTTTCATCAAGAGGCTTTTGAGTTCCTCTTCACTTTCTGCCATAAGGGTGGTGTCATCTGCATATCTGAAGTTATTGATATTTCTCCCAGCAATCCTGATTCCAGCTTGTGCTTCTTCTAGCCCAGCGTTCCTCATGATGTACTCTGCATAGAAGTTAAATAAGCAGGGTGACAATATACAGCCTTGATGTACTCCTTTTCCTATTTGGAACCAGTCTGTTGGTCCATGTCCAGTTCTAACTGTTGCTTCCTGACCTGCATACAGGTTTCTCAAGAGGCAGGTCAGGTGGTCTGGTATGCCCATCTCTTTCAGAAATTTCCACAGTTTATTGTGATCCACACAGTCAAAGGCTTTGGCATAGTCAATGAAGCAGAAATAGATGTTTTTCTGGAACTCTCTTGCTTTTTCCATTATCCAGCAGATGTTGGCGATTTGATCTCTGGTGCCTCTGCCTTTTCTAAAACCAGCTTGAACATCTGGAAGTTCACGGTTCACGTATTGCTGAAGCCTGGCTTGGAGCATTTTGAGCATGACTTTACTAGCATGTGAGATGAGTGCAATTAGGGTTAGGTAGTTAGCATGTTGGGGCGTTTAGTTCTGCAGAAGAGCTCAAAGATATTCTGTTGAGACTAAACCATGATCTGGTCCCAAGTCTGCGCTATCATTTTTGACTGCTCCCCCCTTGTCAGTGCACCTTTCACCTTCCTTGATTAGCAACTGTTTGAACCTCCCCTTTGGAGCTCAGGAAAGGTCAGGGACAGAACAGAAAATCTTCTGTGTACAGAAGCCCTATAGGCTCCTGCTGGGTTTCAGTACTCATTTCTTACAGGTAGGTTCTTCACTGCTTCATAATAATGTGTCTTGTTATTTGGCTTCCAGTACTTTTTTCCCCTTGTGCATCTTGATGCTTACACTTTTTTAATACCCTCATCTTAGGATGAGGTAAAGAATATAATGGTGGGGTGATTGCTAATATGCAAAGTACAGAAAAATACAAGAAGCCTTAGCCTGGGTGGTGCTTCTGCTACTTTTTACTTGAGATATACAACGCTGAGGGATGCAACCTTGCCGTTGGCCATCACTTCATTATTTTGTTCTTTGTCTAGAAAGCTCTATTCCATTTCTAATGGACTAAGTATCTAGATTCTTATTTGCTTCTATTTTCTTCTCCTGTGATCCCTTAATGTACTAGAAATTTATTTTTCAGTCTCCAGAATATACTACCATGAGGTTCATCTTGTCTCTATTTGTGCATAAATCCCCTACTTTGGGAACTAGATCACCAGTATAAAATATTTCCCATTAATGGTCTCCTCTTGGTATCATTTGCCACTATATTTATTAGCAAATATAAAGGGAAATAAAAAGGAGTAGAAACATCTTTATTTTGTTGCTCTGTTTGTAGGTGATTGGCAAAAGCTGATTCATTTTTTCTGGAACTGAATTGGCAAAAGCTAACTGTCCAGTTTACACCAGAAGACCCTCTGGTCTTTTGGTGGTTGTTTGTTTAACTCACTGATTGATATAATATATAACACTTGTGTTTTCGTGTTGTATAGTAGAGATTATGTCATTTTTTGCGATCTAAAAGCTATGTAATTCTAAGAATCAAAAATTAATTTTGCAATTCTGGGAACTTGTTTACTATTGACTATCTGTATTGATAGTATTCTTTATTTAAGTTCCTTATTATATTCAAAGGGCAAAATAAATTACACTGTGTGACAGCTAAAAGTAAATTATGTTATTAATATATAAGTATATGCTTGGTTGATGAATAAACATCACTGAGGCTTAAGATATATTATGACATAATATCTTTGCTCTTTATTAAGGAAGAATGGCTGGATGGCATCAACAACTCGATGGACATGAGTCTGAGTGAGCTCCAGGAGTTGGTGATGGACAGGGAGGCCTGGCGTGCTGTGATTCATGGGGTCGCAAGAATCGGACATGATTGAGTGACTGAACTGAACTGAACTGAACTGAAGGAAGAAAATGTTTTTAAATGATATGTAAGGAAGGTCAGTGCTATCAATTGAATATTGCCACGTTAACTGTGCTGATTCTTTACATTACACTTTTTTTCCAGAATTTTGGTGAATGACCTTGATCAAGTACTAATCCTTCTCAACTAGAAACATCAGCAGTGGTTTAACTCTTAACACATAATAAGTATTTAGATCATCCTTCTGTGAGTTGTTCAGTGATTTGGGGAGGGATTCAGAGCCATCTAATCCAAAGTAAAATAATTGCAGTGATTTTTATGGCAATCTTGAGTTTAATTACTGATGTTCTTAAAAAAGGTTATGTGCTTTTTGGCAATTATTATAAGTGTCCTGAGGAATAAATGCGTAATTATAGAAAGCTGCTACATCCTTATTTAAGAACATTAAAGGACATAATGACACCTAAAATCTAGACTGTTACCTTCAACTCAAATGTGTACAAACTTCCTGCATACACTATTTTATTTTCCATTTCTCACTTTCACTAATAGGAACACTTTCCACAGTTTTAGCAGGAAGGTGGCACCGGTGGAACAGTTTTTCACCTAAGCAAGTAAATATAAAGATAGGCCCATGAAGCACAAAATATGTAGCTCTCTGAAAATCACTGTGTTTGGTAAACATTTTCCATATATTCCAGGAATTCTGAGTACAAAGAATGTGTTCCTGTATTTTCAGAAAAAGAAAGTTGTAAATTATTTAAAACAACTGATGTGCTTGATGCTATTCTCCAGTGCTACAACTTTTGTTTGTAAACATTAAAAGCTTTGGCTACTTCAAAAACAACTTGGGATTCTAAAACCATGATTTAATGAAGCTTCAAGCTGATGTCTAGACTGTCTGACATTCATGATGTCAGCAGAGTCTTGTAAAAGAATCATGAGGCATTAGCCAGAAGGAGAGACAGAAGAGGAGAGAAATAATCACTTTGAGATGTAATTAACCTCCTGTACCTTCCAAGATGTTGCTAGTGATGCCTAGGGAATGGGGAGGGAAATTAGAGCTCTGGAAAAATTGCTTCAGGGTTTTTCCGGGCATCTCTTCAGCTACTTCTGTTCAATAGACTGAATTTCTATTCTATGGTTCATTGAAGGCAATGCATATGTTTCTGTGATTATGTGTGTCAAGGTGTTTCTATGTCCCTTTGTAACTTCTAGGAAAAATCAAATGAGAATTTCAAAAGGTCAATGATCCAAGGTGTGTTACATTAATATATATGGGAAGGTTAAGAAATACTAAAGAAGATGTTCTGTGTTGCTGGATAACTGGAGAATACTGCACAGTCAATTTTTAAATCTAAAAATATTTTTAAAGAGAAGAATTTAAAATACTTGGTTAGAAGATTAAAACCTAGAAAGTCCCTGAATGATCTATGTGTTCTTGAAAGAAGATGTATTCTGACATTGGATTCAGTGTTCTACAAATGTCAGCTAGGTCAATTTGGTTAATTAGTGCTTAAATCATCACCTTCCACCCTTTGTGCTATTGTGATTAATATTATATAATTCACTTCTATATACCCAATATTATATTATTTGTATCTTTATGTTAAAAATTAGTAATGTTTAAATAGATTTTAAATAAGTCCTTTATCAGCATATCTATTCATTTTCGTGTTCTCCATTTATTACCATAATACTTGATTTTTAACTAGTTTTTGTTTCGACCAACATAAAAATTCATTTAGTATTTCTTATAGGGCAAGTATTTTTAAATTTCTGAATGCCTTTATTTAAATTCAAATGTTTTCCTTTGATAATTCTGCTAACAAAAATTTCTTGACAGGATTTACACTTCTCAATCCCTGGGTTGGGAAGATCCCCTGGAGAAGGGAAGGTCTACCCACTCTAGTATTCTGGCCTGGAGAATTCAGTCCAACTGAGCGACTTTCACTTTCACTCATACTCCTTGCCATCCCTAAAAGGTTTAATCCTTTTGTCTCTTGCCTTAGTCATAATTTTTTAAGATTCTTTCACTGTATCTACTGCATTTTTTCACTGAAACGGATATGTTTTTCTTTCTCTTTCTGTCTATTCTGAAAGTTTTGTTTTTTATCAGTGTGATTATTTTGTGCTAGGTAAATATCAATAACCTCAGATATGCAGATGACACTACCCTTATGGCAGAAAGTGAAGAGGAACTCAAAAGCCTCTTGATGAAAGTGAAAGAGGAGAGTGAAAAGGTTGGCTTGAAGCTCAACATTCAGAAAACAAAGATCATGGCATCTGGTCCCATCACTTCATGGGAAATAGATGGAAAAACAGTGGAAACAGTGTCAGACTTTATTTTTTTAGGCTCCAAAATCACTGCAGATGCTCATTACAGCCATGAAATTAAAAGACGGTTACTCCTTGGAAGGAAAGTTATGACCAACCTTGATAATATATTAAAAAGCAGAGACATTACTTTGCCAACAAAGGTCCGTCTAGTCAAGGCTATGGTTTTCCCTGTGGTCATGTATGGATGTGAGAGTTGGACTGTGAAGAAAGCTGATCGCCGAAGAATTGATGCTTTTGAACTGTGGTGTTGGAGAAGACTCTTGAGAGTCCCTTGGACTGCAAGGAGATCCAACCAGTCCATTCTAAAGGAGATCAGTCCTAGGTGTTCATTGGAGGGACTGATCTAAAGCTGAAACTGCAATACTTTGGCCACCTCATGCGACGAGTTGACTCACTGGAAAAGACTCTGATGCTGGGAAAGGTTGGGGGCGGGAGGAGAGGTGGACGACAGAGAATGAGATGGCTAGATGGCATCACTGGCTCTATGGACATGAGTTTGGGTGAACTCCGGGAGTTGGTGATGGACAGGGAGGCCTGGCGTGCTGTGATTCATGGGGTTGCAGATAGTCGGACACGACTGAGCGACTGAACTGAACTGAACTGATAATCGTAATTTCACATGTAACATTTCTGTTTCATTCTTTTCTTTAGATTTCTACCCCACTAAATTTCCCTGTTCTTATATATTGTCTAAATTTTTCACTAGCTATTTTAATGTTCTGGTCTAATAATTCTAAATCTGAGTCTTTTCTGAGTCTAGCTGTATTGACTGATCACTTTGTGTTGACTGTCCATTCTCTTAACGGCTCACATTTTCTTGCTTTTTTCACGTTTTATACTTTTTGACTATATACTAGACATTTTGTGAAAAATAAAGACCATAGGGGTGAGTTAAATAATACTGAGGTCCCAGAGTCATGTTTATTCTTCTTACTAGAGTGGGGATTTGAGTCACATCTATTTTATAATTTACCTGGGTCTAGATTTTGTTGTTGCTTTAATTATAGTCAGTTTGTGCAGCTCAGTTTGTTTTTGAACATAGGATTATAAGCTCTGTGTTATTATTGTTGAGCTCTGAGGGCTGGATGTTTCGTCTCAGGTTTTCTGCCCTATATTCCTACTTTAACTACTCCACCACCTCTGCTCCTGTACCTTAGGAAGGTCACTTCCAGTTCTTCTACCTCTGCTCCAAAGGTCGATGGTATTTTGGTTGCCCCTAAAGGGACCTCCTCAACGTCACCCCTCACTTCATAATCTGTGAATTTACCAGATGACGATGCTAATGACGTGGCAATCTCCAAACATAAACGTATGAATGTATCAGTTTCTGACATGAGCAGATACTCCCGGAGGAGGGGCTTCACCATCCTGAGGTTGATGGTGGCAGGATAACTGGAGAAATGGCAGGATTACAGAAGGGAAAGTATTTATACATTAATTACAGAAGGATTACACTGCATATGAGTTGTCAACCAATTTGTTATATTTGACCTATGACTGGCAGTTGAAGGTCTGCCAGAAAGGGAACTTCTTTTTCTAAATTTATTATAGCATGTCATAGGTATTGCTTATGCATGGGATTATTTGAGATGTCAGTTAATGACAGAGGGAATTAGGAAGAGGCAGATGAAGGAACTTGATGGGTTGTCCTTGGCTCAGAAAGGGATAATGTCAAACAGTTGTCACTCAGACATCACAAACTGGTTGTCCTTCTCACTGTTGATTGTCAATAACCTCACACCAAGTATAAGACATGGAATGTAGAGTGTTTTCATATTCTTGCTCTGCCCTCACATGATATACAAAAGGAGCCATCTGACTCTCAGCAGAGCCTTCACTCAGTTATCTGCCATACCATGAATACCTTAAAAATTTACTTGGTTTTCCTGTTCTCCTCTAGAACTCTGCCGCCTGGTGCACCTGTGTCTCAGCTTTCTTGATTCTCTTCCCCTTCCCACAATTTTTGAGCTTCACTGAAGCCTATGAAAGAGTTGGCAGGTGGGTACAAACCTGCCTTGCATCTGAGGCACTCAGGTATTTCATGCTCTCAAGGGAGCTCTCACTCATCCTTTTCTAATGCACTGAAACTTAATCATGTCTTATTTTCTGCATCTTTGGTGGTTCCCCCTCCTTTTTCTGATTGGTCAGAAGAAAGCAACTTGTGTCCATCACAACCAGCCAGATATATTACCTATTGGATTTTAGTTTATTTGCTTACTTTGCAATATCAGCTCTTTAGCCCTAAAATAAGCAGGATTTTATAGGTAATGCATTTTGTTCTCATTGTTAAAATGACTTTATATTTCTCTAGTGAGATTCCCTAAATACACATAACAGTTTTTCTGTCAGCCTTTTAATTTTTCCTTGAAACTACACATTCAAGACAATGCGTTGTGGCAATTGTGGATTCTGAATTTTCTTTCTGAATTTCTGTGTCCTCCTTTGTGTGTGTGTATTGCTCATGTCTATACTTTTTTTTTATTTTTAATTTTTAGTTTTATTTTTTTTTGCTTTGCTTCTCAGGAGTTTCCCACATCATAGAGGCAAGCCAGTTATTTTGGGCAGAATGTATGTTAATATTTTTTTTTGAAACTGGAAGAATTCTACTCTGTACTGTTGAATCTCTGAGAGGCTTGGAGACTGCACCCAGAATTCAACCATATTCAAATTCTGTCTTGGCTTTTACTTTGTTCTTAGTCCTCTCAGATCCTCCTTGTACACATACAGAATTTCCCAGCAAAATGTATTAGGTGGTGATGTCGCTCAGTCGGGTCCGACTCTTTGTGACCCCGTGGACTGTAGCCTACCAGACTTCTCTGTCCATAGGGTTCTCCAGCAAGAATACTGGAGTGGGTTACCGTTTCCTTCTCCAGGGGATCTTCCCGACCCAGGGATCGAACCCGGGTCTCCCACATTGGAGGCAGATGCTTTAACCTCTGAGCCACGAGGGAAGCCCTATTAGAATGGTTTATTTGCCTTTCATAGGTTCCCTCCTTTACTGGAAACCCCATTAAAATTCTGGACGCTGTGTCACTTACCCCATGCCATTTGTATCCCAAGTTCGATGGTGATCCCATGGCAGAGTTGCATGTTTCCCTCATTCCTTTCCTAGTGAGTTTGTTGTTTATACTTACTGTGCTCTCCATAGCAAATTAATTCTTCCTCTGCTGGTAGTAAGGCTGTTGAGTTTTCCTCCCAGATTTGTGGCTTATGATAGTATACCAAATAAAGTTTTTGTCTGTTGCTGCTGCTGCTACTAAGTCGTTTCAGTCATATCCGACTCTGTGCAACCCCATAGACGGCAGCCCACCAGGCTCCCCCGTCCCTGATCCTCCAGGCAAGAACACTGGAGTGGGTTGCCATTCTAGTGATGTCTAATTTTATTGATTAGTGCTGTGTACTTCTGAACTTTATATGTAAACAGAAACATAGAATTTATTAGTGTCTGAATTCACTTATATTGTTACATGTGACAGTATTTTGTTATTTTTTTCTTGCTGTATATTATTGTTATGGAAACACACCACACTATTTACCCCCTGAAATTTGCTAGTGCATATACTGTTGCTAAAGCTGAAACTCCAATACTTTGGCCATCTCATGGGAAGAGTTGACTCACTGGAAAAGACTCTGATGCTGGGAAGGATTGTGGGCGGGAGGAGAAGGGGACGACAGAGAATGATATGGCTGTATGGCATCACCGACTCAATGGACATGAGTTTGAGTGAACTCCAGGGGTTGGTGATGGACATGGAGGCCTGGTGTGCTGTGATTCATGGGGTCGCAAAGAGTCGGACACGACTGAGCGACTGAACTGAACTGAACTGAAACTGAAACTGTTGCTAGGAAAATTCTTTCCTTGAGTTCTCTTTCAGTGCACATAATTCCATTGAGTTTATTCCAAAAGAAGAATTGCTGGTTACAACGTTAATAGATGCTGCCTATTGCCGGGAGAAATATCAATAACCTCAGATATGCAGATGACAACACCCTTATGGCAGAAAGTGAAGAGGAACTCAAAACCCTCTTGATGAAAGTGAAAGAGGAGGGTGAAAAGGTTGGCTTGAAGCTCAACATTCAGAAAACGAAGATCATGGCATCTGATCCCATCACTTCATGGGAAATAGATGGGGAAACAGTGGAAACAGTGTCAGACTTTATTTTTGGGGGCTCCAAAATCACAGCAGATGCTGATTGCAGCCATGAAATTGAGAGACGCTTACTCCTTGGAAGGAAAGTTATGACCAGCCTAGATAGCATATTAAAAAGCAGAGACATTACTTTGCCAACCAAGATCCATCTAGTCAAGGCTATGATTTTTCCCGTGGTCATGTATGGATGTGAGAGTTGGACTGTGAAGAAAGCTGATCACCGAAGAATTGATGCTTTTGAACTGTGGTGCTGGAGAAGACTCTTGACTGCAAGGAGATCCAACCAGTCCATTCTAAAGGAGATCAAGCCTGGGTGTTCATTGGAAGGACTGATGCTGAAGCTGAGATTCCAATACTTTGGCCACCTCATGCGACGAGTTGACTCACTGGAAAAGAGTCTGATGCTGGGAGGGATTGGGGGTAGGAGGAGATGGGAACGACCGAGAATGAGATGGCTGGATGGCATCACTGACTCAATGGACATGAGTTTGAGTGAACTCCGGGAGTTGGTGATGGACAGGGAGGCCTGGCATGCTGTGGTTCATGGGGTCGCAAAGAGTTGGACACGACTGAGCGACTGAACTGAACTGAACTGAACTGAGCAGTTTTCCAAAATAGCTGTACCATTATACACATTATTCAGCATTATTTGAGATTTCTACTTCCACAGACTCTCTAATACTGTATTGTTTGCCTTTTTCATAGTAGTCATGTTTCTGTGTTTGAAGAAATACCAAGTTTTAATTTGAATTCCTCTGGTGACTAAAAATCCTAGCCATTTTCTCTAGCCTTTTGAATATCTCCTTTTACGATGTGCCTTTTCCAGTAGAGTGTGATCTTTTTCTTACCAACTTGAAAATATTTACATAACCTTTAAATTCTTTGCCTTCATCACAAGTCTTATTGCTCGGGAAATAGACCCTAAGGTAGAGGTGCGGGCAGGAAACTTATGGTGGAATGGTCCCAGGATCAAAAATGCAGGGGGAGTGAAGGAAGGACTGAGAAGTCGAAAGTGTGCTATGATGAAATCAGAAAAGGTTTCAGATGATCCATCTGTACTGCTGGAACTGGAATGTCTCTGCAGAATATTAACAAATCAAAACATGAGAACCAAAACTTTACACCACTGGATCAGGTCATTGGATGCATGATTGATAAGAGGAAGTCTGATATTAGACAACATTGTTGTCTTAAGCTGAAGACAGTTGCCAGGAGGGGAGACTAAGGTGGACAATGTCAACTATTAACTTTCTCAGCAGTTGGTGTAATGAATGCTGGTGACCCACACACCACAGAATCTACTACATTTAGATTTATGTGTCATGAATGTTTAGTCTCACTTTACACTTCACTCTCACCTCTTGGTGTCTTTTGATAAATAATAGTTGTCAGAGTTAATGTGGTAAATTTTATGAGTTTTTATGATAGAATTATTGTTTGGGATTTTACTTATGAAACCTGTATACAGGAATTTTCCTATATTTGATTCCAAAGGCTTTACTGTTCATCATTCCATTGATATCTATAATTCATCTAAAATTTATGCTAGTGTATATTTGAGATAAAGGTCAAGATTTATTTTTGCGTATGACTAGCTGGTTGACCCAGAACCAATTTTTAAAATAAATCCTTTCCCATTATTGTACTTTTGTCATAGACAAAACATCTATATGGTTTTTTTTTTTTAGTTTCTATTTTGATCTATTTGTCTTTATTGCCTATGTTATAATGTACTTGTGTGGCTATCTGGAGGGTCTAAAATTACATGATAATTCAGTTCAATTTGCAAATCTTATTTGAATTCTGGTTCATGTAATGAAATGATAAGGGACACTTTAGGGAAAATTGTGGAGATTCAAATATAGCCTATGAAATAAATGACTTTAGAAAAATACTGTTAATGTATATGGTAATTTAAAAAGTTATGCAGGATGCGATTCTTATTTTTTGTAATTACATGCTAAAATCTTTAAGAGTTAAGGGTCCCAACATCTGTGAGGTATTTTCCCATTTTTCAGCCAAAAAAAAATATACAGATTGATAAAGTCTGAAAAGTTGTATGTTACCAGATATTAAGTTGTTTATTTTTCTATTTCTATAGTTTTTATGGTTTTCAAATATATATAAAATTTGAGAAATTCAATTGGAAAGAAGTGTCAATATTATTAAAGAAATTTTAGGTGAATTTTGTAGTTCAGTTGATAGAGTCTGCTTGCAATGCAGAAGACCTGGATTCAATCCCTGGGTCAGAAAAATCCCCTGGAGAGGGAAATTGCAACCCACTCCAGTATTCTTGCCTTGAGACTCCCATGGACCCAGAAACCTGGAGGGCTACAGTCCATGGGGTCACAAGAGTTGAACATGACTTAGCGACTAAATCACCACCACAGAAAAGGACAATGTCTGCAGAAGTGATCCTATTTAGGAATTGATCAAAAAACATAAATATTTAATATCTTTGCATATATTAGTATCATAATCAGTTTCCTTCATATGTGTTTTATAGTTTTCAGAGTATACGCCTTTCACTCTCATGGTTAAGTTTATTTCTAGGTATTTCATTCTGTTTTGATGAAATTATAAATGGGGTTGTTCTTTTATCTTTCTGATAGTTAATATATCTTGATAATATATCTGATAGTTAATATAATCTGATAGTATATAGAAAAGCAACAGATTTATTTATGTTAATCTTATATTCTGAAACTTTACTGAATTTATTTGTTTTTTGTGGTCGAAACTTTAGGGCTTTTGATATATAGTATTTTGTCATCTGCAAATAGTGACAGTTCTTCCTTTCCAATTTGGATGTCTTTTCTTTTCCTTGTACTGTGTCCAAAAATTCCAATATTATGTTAAATAGAAGTAGGGAGAGTGGGCATTCTTGTCTAATTCCTGATTTTGCAGTACAAATTTTACTCATGACCAGTGGGAATTACTCTTTGTTGTGATACGTGGGCTTTTCATTAAGTGACTTCTCTTTTTGCAGAACACAGACTCTAGCTGCTTGGGTTTCAGTAGTTGTAGCACTCAGGCTCAGTAGTCGTGTCCTGTGTACCCCAGAGCATGCAGGCACAAACTGTTGTGGTGCACAGGTTTAGTTGCTATGAGATATGTGGAATCTTCCTGGACCAGGGATTGAACCTGTGTGCCACGCACAAGAGGTGGATTCCTATCCACTGTGGAACCAGGGATGTCCTATACATTGTTGAAATTGCTTTGCTAATATTTTGGTGTGGATCTTTTCATTTCTATTCATCAGAGCTGTTAATATTAGATTTTACTTTTTTTGGTAGTGTCTTTGTCCATTTTTTTTTTTTTATCTGAGTAATGATGTTCTTATAGAATGAATTTGAGTGTGTTCTCCCCTTTACAATTTTTTGGGAATAGTTTAAAAAGAATAGGTGTGAAGTTTATATATTTGGCAGGATTTCTCTGTGAAGGTGTCTAGTTCTGGATTTTTGTTTGCAGAGCGTTTTTGATTACTGATTCAATCTTAATATTAGTAATACTAGATAATCAGTTCAGATTATCTATAGTTTACTGATTCAGTCATGGAAGATTGTATGTTCTAGAAATTTGTCCAGTTCTTCTATGTTGTGCAGTTTGTTGACATATAACTGTTCACGATACTCTTTTTTGATTATTTGTATTTCTGTGATATTGGTTGTAATTCCTTCTCTTTCATTTCTTAGTTTGTTTATTTGGGTTCTCTTTTTTTCTTAATGAGCTTGCCGAGAGACTGATCAATTTGGTTTATCTTTTCAAAAAATAGTTTCATTGGTTTTGTTTTTTTTTTTTTTGCTTGCTTGCTTTCTTTATGTGTCTCTGCAATGCAGAGGTCTGCTGAAATTCAGGAGACCCTGGTTCAATTCCTGAATTGGAAAGATCCACTGGAGAAGGGATAGGTTACCCATTTCAGTATTCTTAGGCTTCCCTTGTGGCTCAGCTAATAAAGAATCCACCTGTAATTCAGGGGACCTTGGTTCAATCCCTGGGTTGGGATGATCCCCTGGAGAAGGGAAATGCTACCCACTCCAGTATTCTCGCCTGGAGAATTCCATGGACTGTATCGTTGATGGAGTCACAAAGAGTCAGACACGACTGAGTGACTTTCACTTTCATGGTCTCTATTTTGTTTATTTCCTCTCTGATCTCTATTATAATAATTACTTCCTTCTGCTACTTTTGGTTTTTCTTCTTTTTCTAATCCTTTTAGATGGGTTGTTTGAGATTTTTCTTGTTTCTTGAGGTATGTTGTATTGCTGTAAACTTCCTTCTTAGCAGTGTTTTTGTTGAGTATCATGTGTGCTAAGTTGCTTCAGTCATATCCAACTCTTTGTGACCCTATGGATCCTAGCCCACCAGGCTCCTCTTATCTATGGGATTCTACAGGCAAGAATACTGGAGTGGTTGCTGTGCCCTTTTTCAGGGGATCTTCCTGACCCAGGGATTGAACCTGGGTCTCTTATGTCTCCTTTAATTGGCAGGCAGGTTCTTTACCACTAGTGCCACCTGGGAAGCATAGGTTTTAATATTGTTAGATTGTCCATACTACCCAAAGCAATTTATTGATTTAATGCAATCTCTTTAAGATAAGATACTCATGACATTTCTTTTCACAAAACTAGAACAAATTTGTGTGGATTAACAATAAATCCTAAATAGTCAAAGCAATCTTGGGGAAAAAGAACAAAAGCAATTCAGACTCTACTACAAAGTTTCAATAGTATTGGCACAAAAACAGACACATAAATAAATAGAACAGTATAGAGATTCCAGAAATAAATTCATATGCATATAGTCAATAAATCTATGACAAAATAGGTGAAAGTATACAATAAGAAAAAGACAGTTTCTTCAATAAAGAGTGTGGAAAAACTGAAGAGCTACATGTAAAAAAATAAAATTAGAAAATGCTCTTATACTACATTCAAAAATAAAATCACAATCGATTGAAGACCTAAATACTTAAAAGCTGAAACCCTAAAACTCTTAGAAAATAAATTCATGCAGAATATCCTTTGAAATGTCTTAGCAATGTTTTAAGAATCTGTCTCACCAGGGAAAGGAAACAACAGCAAAAACAGAGGACTAATTATACTCATGTGCTTTCACACAGCAAGGAAACCACTGACAAATGAAAAGACAATCTACCGAATGACAGAAATTTTTGCAAATGATATGTCTGAAAAGGGGTTAATATTCAAATTATATAAGCAGTTCATACAATTTAATGTCAAAATAAAAACAACCTAACTAAAAATAGATACTTTTCCAAAGAAAGCATATAGATGTCCAATAGTCATATAAAGACTGCCACTATCACTATTCATGAGGGTGATGCATATCAAAACCACAATGTGATACCACCTAACACTTGTCTTTTTAATGATAGTTATTCTGACAACAAATAATAAATAATAAATGTTAGTGAGGATGTGGGGGAAGGGAAACCATTCACTATTGGTGGGAATGTTAATTGCTATAAGCATTATGGATAACAGTATGGAAATTCCTCCAAAAAATAAAACTAGAACTACCATATAATCCAGCAATTCCACTCCTGGATATGTATCCCCAAAATATTGAAAACACTAATTCAAAAAGATATGTGCACCCCAGTGTTTACAGCAGCATTGTTTATAGTAGCCAATATATGGAAGTAACCTAAGTGTCCATCAATAGATGGATGGGTAAAGATGTATATACATACATACATATATATATATATAAACATTCACAATGGAATATCACATCCATAAAAAAATGAAGTTTTGCCATTTGTGGAAGCATGCATGGGCATAGAGGTTATTATGCTTAGTGATTTAAGTCAAACAGAGAAAAACAAATGCTGTATTTTTCATTTACATATGAGATCTAAAATATAAAACAAATTAATATAACAAAACAGAGACATAGAGAACAAACTAGTAGTATTCAGAGGGAGAGTGGTTCAGGAAAGGAAAAGATCAAGGAAGGGAATTAAAAGTTACTAACTTAGGTATAAAATAAGTAAGATATAAGGATGTAATGTGCAGTACAGAGAAAGTACTCGATACTTTATAATAATTTTGAATCACTGTTGTACATCATAAACTAATACACTATGTCTGCTATTTGCCAATAAAAATAAATATCTGAAGGTCATTAAAAATATTGACATGCTTTATGCACTAATCAGGCATTACCTAGTAGGAAACATTAATATTACCAACTAAATTATTATATTTATCTTACATATTAGTGAAACATATATGATAAATTATGCAATAATTAAAACTCATTGTATATATGAACAATATTCTTAAAATATTAAGGTAATCAAAACTTACTTGAATAAAACAGAAGTAATGATATCTATGAAAAAATTATTATTGATAGGAAAGAAATTTCAGAGTCTCCAGAGATTTGTTACCAAAATATTTCAATGTAGAAAGTTGGAACAACATCTAGGAAACTGTTTTTAACTATAAATCCTATATTCAGGTTGTCTGTAATTTAAATATAAATTTAAAAGTCATTACTTTTCTTATCCATCCAATATGAGAAAGTTGTATTTAAGGTGGCATAGTGAAAGATTATGACATATTTGTGTTGTAGAAAGCACCCATCATTTAATAAACTAGAAGAGCCAAATCTACTGAAACTCTAAAAAACCTAAAATTTAAATTAATATTTCAATGAATAATACATTGATGAGATGTAGATATTTAAGAAGCTAAATAGTTTTGTTTGTTTCCCCAAAATATAATATGACTCCCAGTGAAGTACTATATTTGCACCTATAAACAGTGAATACGTTTGAGATTGACTCTTTAGTTTAAAAAGTATATTTAATTTTATCCAAAATAATTGCAATTGGAAAATGTAGCCTATAAAACTTAAAATTTATTCATAAGTATTTGATAAACTGAAATACTGAAACTGAATAATGAAACAATAAATAGTTCCCAATATGGTTACCATTTGCATAGAAAATAAGATATCAGGAAATTAAGTATCAGAATACAATAAAGAATTGCTTTATTTAAAAGAAATACATAATTATCTTTGTATATTATAAATTATAATAACTGAGTTCTTTATTATTATTAAATATTGAATTTTGTTATTTTAATTTTACTAAATGTAATTATGCTCTTTCAACATATTTAAAATTAAGTGGTTAAATCTGATTTTATATAAACTTGCTGTGCTTAGTCACTCAGTTATGTCCAACTATTTGTGACTCCATGGACTGTAGCCCTTCAAGCTCCTCTGACCATGGGAATTCTCCAGGTAAGAATACCAGAGTGGGTTACCATGCCCTCCTCCAGGGGAATTGTCCCAATAGGGATCAAACCCAGGTCTTCTGTATTGCAGATGGATTCTTTACCATCTGAGCTACCAGGGAAGCCCAAATGTAAATGATAGTCTTAATGGGACTCTCCTATTTTTTGATGGCTGTGACTAGGCATGTCAGATCTTAGTTCCTCAGCTGGGGATTGAACCTGTGCCCTTTGCCATGAAAGTGTGGAGTCCTAACCAATGGACCACCAGGGAATTACTGAATGATTTTCTTGGATATAATTGTCACTTCTAAGAAATAAAAGATACATGATCCTTAAAATTACATTTGTGGAAAAAGAAGCCTTTCCTAACTCATAAGATATCTGGGAGTTTATGCTTGTAGTGGTGGTGATGACACTGTTGGGGTCTACAGAGACTTCAAGGGTCAATCATGAATGCGGAGAACAATCTATCAGCTTCAGCTAGTGTATGGATGCTTATAAACGTGCCTGTTAACATTGTGTAAGGGATGAGTCACAGCTATATTTTTGCTCTAGATCTCAAATCCTTAAAAACTAGGGCAGTTCATCAAAATGAGTTTGTACTGTATCTATACAGATTTTGGACCCCCAATTTCCAATGAAGTGTTCATTAGGAAAGGTGCAGCTCTGTTAGTAAATCTTTACCGATCAACTTTTCAGTGTTTTTCATGTGTTATCCTTTTATCCAGTAGCGTGGATATAATAAACTGAAAGTGAAAGTCGCTCAGTTGTGTCCAACTCTTTGAGACCCCATGTACTATACAGCCCGTGGAATTCTCCAGGCCATCAAGAGTGCATAGCCTTTCCCTCCTCCAGGGGATTTTTCCAACCCAGGGATCAAACCCTCGTCTCCTGCATGGCAGGTGGCTTCTTTACCAGCTGAGCCATAAGAAAAGTCCAAGAATACTGGAGTGGGTAGCCTATCCCTTCTCCAGCGGATCTTCCTCACCCAGGAATAGAATTGGGATCTCCTCATTATAAAAAAATACATTTGAAGAAAATTGATGCAAATTTAATATAATTCTCAAGGGAAATAATGACTGTCACCTCCCTAAGAAATTGAAAACCTAAAGGAGTTCTTATCATAATATTGGAAAAATTAGTAGTAAGATAATTTTACAGAAACTTCCTAGAGTTTGCATTATCTTCTTTATGTATTATATCCCGGATTTTAGGAAAATTCTGATTAAATAACTTTCCTATTACCAAGCCACCATCTGAGGTACAATAATGCTCTGGGTGCACCATTCACCCTGCCCATTTTAAGAGTTCTTTTCTTACTTTGGAACCTGATGGTGGAATTGATAGCATGGGTCGGGAAGATCCCCTGGAGAAGGAAACGGTAACCCACTCCAGTATTCTTGCCTGGAGAATCCCATGGACGGAGAAGCCTGGTAGGCTACAGTCCACGGGGTCGCATAGAGTCGGACACGATTGAGCGACGGAACGGAACGGAACGGAAAATCAACTTGTTACTTCATTGTAATAAGAGAAAAAAGATCTGAGAAGAAACAGCTGTAGCTTTAACTCCATTATTAGTAAAGTGACCATATTTTTGCAAGTTGCCACAGATTGTAGCATAAGGACACTGTTTATTCAAAGTCATTAATTGTCTAAAAGCATGAGACAGTAAAACTATGAACAGATTTTGAAAATAGTACATACTTCAGTGTGTCAAATATAAACAAATCTGGAATTAGAGAAGGAAAGACTTTGTTTTTCAAAAGACTATAGCAATATGAAGAACAGTTTGATTTCAGTATCACAGTACATCAAAAAGCAAACCCCAAAAATAGCTGTTTATCCTTTCCTATAAAAGAAATTATCAGGTACTTATAAGGGAAAAGTGGGGAAGCAGGGATCCTGAGCAGTGTAGTGAGGAGTCTGATAGGAAATGTTTCTTGCTAAGGAGACCACATTTGGGGGATGAGCTCTAAAGGGTGAGTGTTCTCCATTCTAGCACTGGCTCAGACTAGGAAGCTCAGGGGCCTGGTAGAAGAGAGGAACCTGACTATAATTTAGCTAAGGCACAGCAGAGAGTAAGAAATAGGCAGCTGTAGACATTTACTTAGACTTAGTTTACATTTAGAAAACAAAGATCATGGTATCTGGTCCCATCACGTCATGGGAAATAGATGGGGAAACAGTGGAAACAGTGACAGGCTTTATTTTGTTGGACTCCAAAATCACTGCAGATGGTGACTGCAGCCATGAAATTAAAAGAGGCTTGCTCCTTGGAAGAAAAGTTATGACCAACCTAGACAGCATATTAAAAAGCAGAGACATTACTTTGCCAACACAGGTCCGTCTAGTCAAAGCTACGGTTTTTCCAGTAGTCATGTATGGATATGAGAGTTGGACTATAAAGAAAGCTGAGCACCGAAGAACTGATGCTTTTGAACTGTGGTCTTGGAGAAGACTCTTGAGAGTTCCTTGGACTGCAAGGAGATCCTACCAGTCCATTCTAGAGGCGATAAGTCCTGGGTGTTCATTGGAAGGACTGATGCTAAAGCTGAAACTCAATACTTTGGCCACCTCATGTGAAGAGCTGACTCATTGGAAAAGACTCTGATGCTGGGAGGGATTGGGGGCAGGAGGAGAAGGGGATGATAGAGTATGAGATAGCTGGATGGCATCACTGACTAGATGATGGTTGAGTAAACTCCAAGAGTTGGTGATGGACAGGGAGGCCTGGAGTGATGCATTCCATGGGATCGCAAAGAGTTGGACCTGACTGAGTAACTGAAATGAACTGAACTGAACTGAGACACTTACTTAAGTGCAATCAGCTATTCCTAATACATATATACAAAATAGGAAAAATATTCTGCTACTTCATGTTAAGATCAGACTGCAAACCTGGGGCCAATTTTGCCTGTCTAAACTATACTTGTCTCTCCTTCATGATATATAAAGTTTTATGTATTACATCTTATTATCTACACATGCAGAAATATATTGCACATATATAGTATTGCCAAACAATAGGTTTAAAATGTAATTACCTTTGTCATATCCATTATGAAATAATATTGGTATTCCTTTGACTGAATTTATCATCTTAATTTGAATGGTATAAAGAAAAAAGTATGTATAAATAGATAGGAATACTTCAGTGAAAAATGGAGAGAATTGTTAACCTTTAATATTTATTTCAATGTTTTTTCATATACAAATCATTAGAAAATTATTACAGTATTTTGTTTTTCCAAACACTAGTGTATATTAGAAACTTTAAGGAAATATTTCTAACTTGACAGAAAGAATATTAAATTATACATTACTCTGGGTATTATTTTAAAAATATAACACTTAAAAACCATTTGGATAATCAATTAGGTTAACTTTGAAATCTCAGTTTTGGGGTGGGATGGGCAGAGAACAACAAACGTGTCTGCTTTCTTGGCAGATTTCACCAATATGTAGTACACAGAATTATATTTGTATTTAGCAACAAGCTAACTTACCATTTGCTCTTTTACATGTAATATATTATTAGTATTTATGAGCTATATCATATTCCATAAAATTTCTTTTAATAGTTAATCTCCTAAAGTTGGATTTTATAATCCAGTCTAACAAATCTGTTTTGAGCCTTGTAGAGCTCAGGCATATAGCAGAATAATACGTTAAATAGAATCAACATTTATTCTTGAGGCTAGCATAGTGCCTACAGCTCACTTAAACTGCCAGATATCACACTGTAAAAATGTACAATTATGCCACTAAAATGATCATTATCGTTAGGCTTTTTTGAAGATAAGTTTGTAAAAATTGTTAAGTCATTACAGGGACCTTCTGGTATCACAGAGAAAAGCAAATAGATACAAGTGAAAGAACAGTGGAAAACATACTACACATATACTTCAGTACTTTGTTATTCTAATATGCATTTCTTAAAATAGTGTTTTCATCCTTTCAGTCTCCTGGCATACAAACTTGTAGTTCTTTCTCTCTCATCAAATTCTGTCACTACCCTACTTCCTGCTATGGGATCCATGGTAACTGCTTAGAACTTATCTATGAACAGAGCTTTACCTCCTTGTATACACACAGCCTTCTGATGCCAGACTAATCCTCCTAAAACACTGCTTTTGCTGTGCTAATCTCCCTCATAAACCTGAAAAATCCCCTAATGGCTTGTCGCATTGAGTTCACCTTCTTATGCTTGTCTTATCAAATAGTTCAAAGACATTTATTAACTTATATTTTTGCTCTCTCCGCTCTGAGAATTCTCAGATGACTGTTGTCTGGACTTATTTTGAAACAGAGTGAGGGTATAGAACTAGAAACTACAGAATTAGACACTGAGAAAATGGAAATGGGGAAAACATTCTTCAAACAAGAAGAAAGAAAAACAAACTAACCTTGACACTTCGAGTTCAGCTGACAAGGCAGTGAGATTGGAAGAGAAACTCCCTTCCCCAGTGCCATGATATGTGGTTTGGAGGCAGTCAGCACAAGGAACAAGGAGTGTAATCAAGCGTTTATGTCATAGATGGGGAGATAATAGAGAAAGCAGCATAGCAAAGACAGAGGATCTAAATGAGAAAGTTCATATTTGAGGAGTATGATACTTCTGGATTTTGAAGGATTCTACGAGGAATTTTACTTAATTTTATGGAGGTAAAATTTGCATTAGATCAGTCTCATCATTTTTTTAATGATCTAGCGTAAAATCTTAATTTTCCATTTTCTGTGTGCTTTGAAATTGATGCTTGTCCCTGTAGTGAAATCTAGTGGGTTAGAATTTATACTCTTGCTAAAATGGTGATTTAACCTGATTTGCATGTGCAGAAACATTACAGGAAGATTATGTCATGTGGTCTCTGACACTTTAGCCTTACCTCAGGACTCTTTTCAGGGAAAGTTTCATAAATTCTACCCAAATTTCTCCAGCTTGGTTTTATGCATTCCATTGTATGTTATTCACATTAATTAGTCACTAAATTCTTAATGTTACAGACTGAGCCTTGAATTTAATATTATAATTAGTCCTTATCTGGGCATAGTCTCTGGCAATCAGATGGCACATCTAAAAATAATTAAATATGCCATTTATATTTTAAGTGAGTATAAACTTTCAGCTATGTACTTGATGATGATCAAGTTGATGCTGTACATGAAGGATAAAGCAGTGCATCAATAAAGAAATAAACTAAGATCATTGGCTTCATCAAATTTTAGTTCCAATGAGTAAAGGTAATTGGTGCATAAATGAAGATAACATAGATCTAAAACTCAGCAGTGACCACAGGACTGGAAATGGTCAGTTTTCATTCCAATCCCAAAGAAAGTCAATGCCAAAGAATGCTCAAACTACTGCACAATTGCACTCATCTCATACACTATTAAACTAAAGCTCAAAATTCTCCAAGCCAGGCTTCAGCAGTACGTGAACCATGAACCTCCAGATGTTCAAGCTGGTTTTAGAAGAGACAGAGGAACCAGAGATTAAATTGCCAATATCTGCTAGAATGTCGAAAAAGCAAGGGAGTTCCAGAAAAATATCTATTTCTGCTTTATTGACTATGCCAAAGCCTTTGATATTGTGGACCACAACAAACTCTGGAAAATTCTGAAAGAGATGGGAACCAGACCACCTGACCTGCCTCTTGAGAAATCTGTATGCAGGTCAGGAAGCAACAGTTAGAACTGGACATGAAACAACAGACTGGTTCCAAACAGGAAAAGGAGTATGTCAAGGTTGCATATTGTCACCATGTTTATATGCAGAGTACATCATGAGAAACGCTGGGTTGGATAAAGCACAAGCTGGAATTAAGATTGCCAGGAGAAATATCAATAACCTCACATATGCAAATGACAACACCCTTTATGGTGAAAGTGAAGAACTAAAGAGTCTCTTGATGAAAGTGAAAGAGGAGAGTGAAAATGTTGGCTTAAAGCTCAACATTCAGAAAACTAATATGGCATTTGGTCCCATCACTTCATGGTAAATAGATGGGGAAACAGTGGAAACAATGGCAGACTTTATCTTTTTTGGGCTCCAAAATCACTGCATATTGTGACTGTAGCCATGAAATTAAAAGAGGCTTGCTCCTTGGAATAAAAGCTATGACCAACCTAGACAGCGTATTAAAAAGCAGAGACATTACTTTGCCATCAAAGGTCCATCTAGTCAAAGTTATGATTTTTCCAGTAGTTATGTATGGATGTGAGAGTTGGACTATAAAGAAAACTGAGCACTTAAGAATTGATACTTTTGTACTGTGGCGTTTGAGAAGACTCTTGAGAGTCCCTTGGACTACAAGGAGATCCAACCAGTCCATCCTAAAGGAAATCAGTCCTGAATATTCATTGGAAGGACTGATGTCAAAGCTGAAACTCCAATATTTTGGCCACCTGATGCAAAGAACTGACTCATTGGAAAAGACCCTGATGATGGGAAAGATTGAAGGCAGAAGGAGAAGGGGACGACAGAGGATGAGATGGTTGGATGGTATCACCAACATGATGGACATGAGTTGAGTAAACTCTGGGAGTTGGTGATGGACAGGGAGGCCTGGTGTGTTGCAGTCCATGGAGTCACAATGAGTCAGAAACAACTGAGTGACTGAATGAGCTGAACTGAGTGGTAATAATCAATAGATATCAAACAACAATGGAAGTATCACCAGTTTTGTACTTCTGTATTTCCTTATTTTAAAGCCTATTTCTTAAAATAGCATTTTTCTCCAATCTTACAACCTAAAAACTTCCGAGTTCTTTCTCATCAAATTCTGAAAAGAAGAGTAAAAAGCAAGAGGGAATAAAGAATAACTCAGTATGGCATTAACTTCTTAACAGAATTGACCACACCCTCCCAAATTAGGAAATAGGCAGTTCTTGTGAATTTGTGAGAGCAAGTCTTAACACTGATGACCAGCACTGCAAAAGTAGTGAATAGTCAGAGTCAAGGCTCTTAGGGTAGAGCATGAATTGTGTTTTCCAAGAAAGAAATGCTCATTGTGACTAGAAATCTTAAAGTTGGGATAAATATGAGAGGAAACAAAGTAAGAGAAATAAGGTTGGGGTCCAGATTATGTAAGGTTTTTTCTCTTTTCTGATTGAGAGGTATATTGTAATATTTACGTTCTCAATCCAATCGGTACATAACTGTCACCTGAATTATCTCAAAAATATCCCTGTCTAGGCTCAGCTCAGAGATACATAGGCCTGGAAAGACTATTATTTCCACCTTATGATCAGACAAAAAAAGAACACAGGTCAAAGAGTGGAGGAAACCATCTGAAAAATAAGATGTCACAAAATAAATTTGGTATCTCTAGTTTACTGAGTGTAACCATAAAAACAACAAGTTCCATCTCATTTCCTGATAAGAATAACACAAATGCTCATACTATAGACTTCGAGGAAAATATGTGCTCACTTAGAATTCTCCAGGCCAGAATACTGGAGTGAGTAGCCTTTCCCTTCTCTAGGGGATCTTCCCAAAGCAGGGATCAAACCCAGGTCTCCCACATTGCAGGTGGATTCTTTATTGTATGAGCCACAAGGGGAGTCCAAAATACTGAGGTGGGTAGCTGATCTCTTCTCCAGGGCATCTTACAACCCAGGAATCATACTGAAGTCTCCTGCATTGCAGGCAGATTCTTTACCAATTGAGCTATCAGGGAACTTGAAGATAGGTCAACAGAATGAACCCAGATGAAATAAAAAGAATATAGAACATTCAAAAACTGTCAAGCAATACCTCAGAAAGTTCAACATGTGCTTAACAGGAATCCCAGACCCAGGTCATAAATGAGTCTATTTAAAGAAATTATAAATAAAAATACAACATTTTCAAAAGATAAAATAAATTTATATTTCTTTTATTGGTAATTGCTCTAAAAGTGACTATTTAAAGCAAAGTAGTACAATTCACTGTTTATTTATAGCATATGTAACATACTTTTGAATAATAACACCAAGGATGAGAGAGAGAAATTTGGGATATTTTATAAGATTCTTACAAACACATGAAGTAATATAATTTTACTTGATGGTATAGTAGATTGTTTAAACATATCTTTAAATACTAGGAAAACTCCTAAATAGTGTTTTTTAAGAGGTATATAGAGTAATTTAAAAAGGGAGATGAAGTAGGATATAAAACAAAAATTTAAAAACATAGAAAACATACAAGTGGAAAAATATAAATATACAACAAATAGAACAAATGGAAAAATGTTAAAATAAATGATAACAAAAGGAACAGACAAGATCTAGACAGAGAATATTCAGTCCTATCAATAACCACTTTAAATGTATGCTGCTGCTGCTGCTGCTAAGTCACTTCAATCATTTCTGACTCTGTGCGACCCCATAGACAGTAGCCAACCAGGCTTCTGCATCCCTTTGATTTTCCAGGCAACAACACTGGAGTGAGTTGCCATTTCCTTCTCCAGTGCATGAAAGTGAAAAGTGAAAGTGAAGTCGCTCAGTCGTGTCTGACTCGTAGTGACCCCATGGACTGTAGCCTACCAGGCTCCTCCGTCCATGAGATTTTCCAGGCAAGAGTACTGGAGTAGGGTGCCGTTGCCTTCTCCTTAAATGTATAACCAAAAATAAATAAAAGCTGGAGCAGCTATATTCATTTCAGGCAGGTGGATATCAGAACAAGGAATGTTATCAGCAATGAAGAGGGAATGACATATAAATAGAAGAGTAATTCAAAAGGAAAAGCACAATACCAATTCTGTATGCACTTAACAGTTTCAAAATTATCTGAGGCATAACATGTACATACATCCGTAGTTGCATACTTGAGCACACCTCTGTCAGTAGTTGATAGAATAAAAGGATAGAAATGAGTAAGGATATGGATGATCTGAACAACACTGACAACCAACTTCACCTTCCGACATTTACAGACAAAAAATACAGTCAACTTTTGGACAATGATCCAATGCCATTTTAATGGAGAAATTGTAGCCTTTTCAAGGACAAGCATATGCTAATAAGTTAACCACAAATATTAGACAAGTATTAGCTCAGAACACACTATATGCTTAAATGTAAAATGTAAAACTGTAAACATCTGGGATAGAAATTTGTGTGACCTTGTGTTTGAGTTTTAAATGTAGCACAAGGGTATGTTTAGGATGATGGAACTATATATGGCACTGGGATGGTGGTTACATGACTATATACTTGTCAGAACCCATAGAAAAATGCATCACAGAGATAAACTTTTAATGTATAATCCTTTGAAAATATATCAGCATACAGGTGAAGTCCAGGATGGATTGCAGAGTATAAGAGATGAAGCTATTTGTATTATAAATGTATGATGTAATCTCACTAAGGCAGATACCAAAGAAAGGAACAGAGCTAAATCACTGAAGAAAGTGTAATGTCAAAATACGGTAAGACTAAATATAAAAATACTGATGCATAAACACTGTGTTGGTAAATTTGCTTTTCACAAGGGTGTGGTTTAACAGTTGGAAAACAACTTTATATAAACCTGCTGCTGCTGCTAAGTCATTTCAGTGGTGTACAACCGTGCGACCCCATAGACAGCAACCCACCAGGCTCCGCTGTCCCTGGGATTCTCCAGGCAAGAACAGTGGAGTGGGTTGCCATTTCCTTCTCCAATGCATGAAAGTGAAAAGTGAAAGTGAAGTCATTCAGTCTTGTCCAACTCTTTGCAACCCCATGGACTGCAGCCTACCAGGTTCCTCCATCCATGGGATTTTCCAGGCAAGAGTACTGGAGTGGGTTGCCTTTGCCTTCTCCTATATACACATTGCTGCTGCTGCTGCTAAGTTGCTTCAGTCACGTCCGACTCTGTGTGACCCCATAGACGGCAGCCCACCAGGCTCCCCTGTCCCTGGGATTCTCCAGGCACAAACACTGGAGTAGGTTGCCATTTCCTTCTCCAATATACACACTAGGATTGAACAAATAAGCAAATAATTTGTAGATAATGAGAGACAAGTTTCCCATTGCCAGGGAAAGAAGTTATTTCAGTACAAATAGTCATGAGAAAGGCTATGAAGTCTGTGGTGCCAGAGCAGAGTCAAAGATATAAATATGAACTATTATCTTAATATATTTATTAATAGATGGATACAGAGATATACCCACATACTTATACATAGTTAGTATATATACATGTATTTTTCTCTGGTTACCTAGAAGCAGTACTATCCGAGTAGCAAGGACCTCACCTAGATCTTGTTTCTTACAAGAACCTGGGCCCTAAGAGAAATGTCAGATTCAAGTCTGAGATAGGAAAATGTAAAATAAACCCAGTGCATCATGTAGTGACACATGATAAAAATATACATACGAGGGAGGAACAAGATGGCGGAGGAATAGGACGGTGAGACCACTCTCTCCCCAACTAATTCATCAAAAGAACATTTGAACGTGGAGTAAAGTCCACAAAACAACTTTTGAATGCTGGCATAGGACATCAGACACCCAGAAAAGCAGCCCATTGTCTTCAAAACGAGGTAGGAAAAAACATAAAAGATAAAAAGAGAGACAAAAGAGGTAAGACGGAGCTCTGTCCCGGGAGTTCAGTTCAGTTCAGTTCAGTCTCTCAGTCATGTCCGACTCTCCGAGACCCCATGAATCACAGCAAGCCAGGGCTCCCTGTCCATCACCAACTCTCGGAGTTCACTCCAACTCATGTCCACAGAGTCGGTGATGCCATCAGCCATCTCATTCTCCCTCATCCCCTTCTCCTGCCCCCAAACTTTCTTAGCATCCGGAGTCTTTTCCAGTGAGTCAAGTCGTCGCATGAGGTGGCCAAAGTATTGGAGTTTCAGCTTTAGCATCAGTCCTTCCAATGAACACCCAGGATTGATCTCCTTTAGAATGGACTGGTTGGATCTCCTTGCAGTCCAAGGGACTCTCAAGAGTCTTCTCCAACACCACAGTTCAAAAGCATCAATTCTTCAGCGATCAGCTTTCTTCACAGTCCAACTCTCACATCCATACATGACCACGGGAAAAACCATAGCCTTGACTAGATGGACCTTTGTTGGCAAACTAATGTCTCTGCTTTTTAATATACTATCAAGGTTGGTCATAACTTTCCTTCCAAGGAGTAAGCGTCTTTTAATTTCATGGCTGCAATCAGCATCTGCAGTGATTTTGGGCCCAAAAAAATAAAGTCTGACACTGTTTCCACTGTTTTTCCATCTATTTCCCATAAAGTGATGGGACCAGATGCCATGATCTTAGTTTTCTGAATGTTGAGCTTCAAGCCAACCTTTTCACTCTCCTCTTTCACTTTCATCAAGAGGCTTTTGAGTTCCTCTTCACTTTCTGCCATAAGGGTAGTGTCATCTGCATATCTGAGGTTATTGCTATTTCTCCCAGCAATCTTGTTTCCAGCTTGTGCTTCTTCCAGCCCAGCGTTCCTCATGTGTACTATGCATATAAGTTAAATAAGCAAGGTGACAATATACAGCCTTGACATACTCCTTTTCCTATTTGGAACCAGTCTGTTGTTCCATGTAGAGTTCTGACTGTTGCTTCCTGACCTGCATACAGGTTTCTCAAGAGGCAGGTCAGGTGGTCTGGGATTCCCATCTCTCTCAGAATGTTCCACAGTTTATTGTGATCCACACAGTCAAAGGCTTTGGCATAATCAATGAAGCAGAAATAGATGTTTTTCTGGAATTCTCTTGCTTTCTCTATGATCCAGAGGATGTTGGCAATTTGATCTCTGGTGCCTCTGCCTTTCTAAAACCTGCTTGAACATCTGGGAGTTCATGGTTCACATATTGCTGAAGCCTGGCTTGGAGAATTTTCAGCATGACTTTCCTAGCGTGTGAGATGAGTGCAATTGTGCAGTAGTTTGAGCATTCTTTGGCATTCCCTTTCTTTGGGATTGGAATGAAGACTGACCTTTTCCAGTCCTGTGGCCACTGCTGAGTTTTCCAAATTTGCTGGCATATTGAGTTCAGCACTTTCACAGCATCATCTTTCAAGATTTTAAATAGCTCAACACGGGAAGGGAGGCTTTAAAAAGAGAGAAGTTTCCAAACACCAGGAAACACGCTCACTGATGAATCTGTGGTGAGCCTTGGAAACTTAGAGGGCCACATAACCTGGAGGAAAAAGAAAAACACAATTAAAACCCACCACCCACCAAACGGTAACTCCCAGCAGAGAAGCATTGCAGACACCTGCATACGCCATTTGCAAGTGGGGGCTGGGCAGGGAGGAGCTGGCTGAACTGCTTAGAGAGAGGACTGGGCTTGAATGCCGTGAGGGCAATCTGAGAGAACTGGGGATAGCAAAGCAGACTGTGGGATAGCTTCCCTGCGAAAAGGTGGAAAGCTCTAACCTAAGACTCCACCAGCCCTGCCCACAGAACAAAGGACTGTGCAGAGTGAGCCGGCTGCGGTCAGCCCATCACCCATCCCCCGCCGAGACAGGCAGGGAGGTCAGCCAGAACCGGAGGGGGCAACCGCGGCCCCAGAAAGGCATCTGATACAAACTGCAGGCAGGCTTGTTGCTAATCAAGACTTCTTGGGCTTGGGCCTGTCGATATCCACCAGAGAAGGTGCGCCGGCTGTACACCCAGAAAACCGAGTGGCAGGGACTGGGAAGGTGATAAGTTGCAGCGACCGTGCTCACCAAACACCTGGTCACCTGAGCAGCTCGGACCGGGGAAGGCACAAAATGCAGGCCCAACCAAGTCTGCGCCTTTGTGGAGTACCCGGGAAACTGAACTTCAGCCGCTCAGACCTGGGAAGTGTGCATACAACCCAGCGCCGGCCTCGGACAGTGTTCGGCAGAGCAACCTAAAGCCTATGCAGTGTAGACTGGGACAACAAACGAGCTGTGAGTGGGGGCAAACCCAGTATGGCTGAGACTCTATGAGCACTCCCCACAGACACCAGAGATATTTGTCTGCAGTGTTCCTCCCTTCCCAGAACAGGACTGAACAACTGAGCCTTAAAAAGTGTCCACCCGCCCCCTAATATCATGGCGGAAATTAGACACTGAAGAGACCAGCAAACAGAAGCTAAAACAGAGGGAACCACCTTGGAAATGACAGATAGAGAAGTCTAGAGACTACTCCAAGAATAAGACCAAAAACCAGAGGCAAGAGACTTAAGCCCATATCCTGAGAACATGAGAGAACTCCTGACTCCAAGGAACATTAATCGATAGGAGCTCATCAAACGCCTCCATACCTACACTAAAACCAAGCACCACCCAAGGGTCAACAAGTTCCAGAGCAAGACATACCACACAAGTTCTCTAGCAACACAGGAAAATAGCCCTTAGGTTGAATATACAGGCTACCCAAAGTCACTCCAAACCCACTGACATCTCATAATTCATTACTGGACACTTCATTACACTCCAGAGAAAAGAAATCCAGCTCCACCCACCAGAACACCGACACAAGCTTCCCTAACCAGGGAACCTTGACAAGTCACCTGTCCAACCCCACACACAGCAAGGAAACTACATAATAAAGAGAACTCTACAAACGGCCAGAAGAGGGAAAGGCCACCACAAGAAAAGCAATATAAGCAAGATGAAGAGGCAGAGAAATACCCAGCAAGTAAAGGAACAAGATAAATGCCCACCAACACAAACAAAAGAGGAAGATATAGGGAATCTACCTGATAAAGAATTTCGAATTTTGATGGTGAAAATGATTCAAAATCTTGAAAGCAAAATGGAGTTACAGACAAATAACCTGAAGAAAAGGACGGAGAAGATGGAAGAAAGGTTTAATGAGGACTTAGAGGAAATAAAAAAGACTCAATATACAATGAATAATGCAATAGATGAGATCAGAAACACTCTGGAGGGAACAAACAGTAGAATAACAGAGGCAGAAAACAGGATAAGTGAGCTAGAAGATAGAATTGTAGAAATAAATGAAAGAGAGAGGAAAAAAGAAAAAATAATTAAAAGAAATGAGGACCTCTGGAACAACGTTAAACGCTCCAACATTCGAATCATAGGAGTCCCAGAAGAAGAAGACAAAAAGAAAGACCATGAGAGAATACTTGAGGAGATAATAGTTGAAAACTTCCCTAAAATGGGGAAAGAAATAATCACCAAGTCCAAGAAACCAGAGAGTCCCCAACAGGATAAACCCAAGGCAAAATACTCCAAGATGCATATTAATCAAATTAACAAAGATCAAGCACAAAGAACAAATATTAAAAGAAGCAAGGGAAAAGCAGCAAATAACACACAAGGGGATTCCCATAAGGATAACAGCTGATCTTTCAACAGAAACTTTTCAGGCCAGGAGGGAATGGCAAGACATACTTAAAGTGATGAAAGAAAATAACCTACAGCTCAGAATACTGTGCCCAGCAAGGATCTCATTCAAATATGAAGGAGAAATCAAAAGCTTTACAGACAAGCAAAAGCTGAGTGAATACAGCATCACCAAACCAGCTCTCCAACAAATGTTAAAGGATCTTCTCTAGACAGGAAATACAGAAAGGGTGTATAAAATCAAACCCAAAGCAATACAGAAAATGGCAATGGGATCATACTTATCAATAATTACCTTAAACATAAATGGGTTGAATGCCCCAACCAAAAGACAAAGGCTGGCTGAATGGATACAAAAACAAGACCCCCATATATGTTGTCTACAAGAGACCCACCTCAAAACGAGGGACACATACAGACTGAAAGTTAAGGGCTGGAAAAAGATATTCCATGCAAATAGAGACCAAAAGAAAGCAGGAGTAGCAATACTCATATCAGATAAAATGGACTTTAAAACAAAGGCTGTGAAAAGAGACAAGGAAACTACATAATGATCAAAGGATCAATCCAAGAAGAAGATATAACAATTATAAATATATATGCACCCAACATAGGAGCACCACAATATGTAAGACAATTACTAACAAGTATGAAAGGGGAAATTAACAACAATGCAATAATAGTGGGAGATTTTAATATCCCAGTTACATCTATGGATAGATCAACTAAACAGAAAATTAACAAGGAAACACAAACTTTAAATGATACAATAGACCAGTTAGACCTAATAGATCTCTATAGGACATTTCACCCCAAAACAATGAATTTCACCTTTTTCTCAAGTGCACACGGAAACTTTTCCAGGATAGATCACATCCTGGGTCATAAATCTAGCCTTGGTAAATTCAAAAAAAATTGAAATCATTCCAAGCATCTTTTCTGACCACATTGTGGTAAGATTAGTTCTCAATTATGGGAGAAAAACTATTAAAAATGTCAACATGTGGAGGCTGAACAACACGCTGCTGAATAATGAACAAATCATAGAAGAAATCAAAATATGCATAGAAATGAATGAAAATGAAAACACAACAATCCAAAACCTCTGGGACACTGTAAAAGCAGTGCTAAGGGGGACGTTCATAGCAATACAAGCACACCTCAATAAACAAGAAAAAAGTCAACTAAATAACCTAACTCTACATCTAAAGAAACTAGAAAAGGAAGAAATGAAGAACCCCAGTGTTAGCAGAAGGAAAGAAATCATAAAAATTAGGGCAGAGATAAATGCAAAAGAAACAAAAGAGACAATAGCAAAAATCAACAAAGCCAAAAGCTGGTTCTTTGAGAAGGTAAATAAAATTGACAAACCACTAGCCAGATTCATCCAGAAACAAAGGGAGAAGAACCAAATCCATAAAATTAGAAATGAAAATGGAGAGATCACAACTGACAACACAGAAATACAAAGGTTATGAGAGAATACTATCAGCAATTATATGGCAATAAAATGAATAACCTGGAAGAAATGGACAAATTCCTAGAAAAGTACAACTTTCCAAAACTGAACCAGGAAGAATTAGAAAATCTGAATAGACCCATCACAAGCACGGAACTAGAGGCTGTAATCAGAAATCTTCCAGAAAACAGAAGCCCAGGCCCAGACGGCTTCACAGCTGAATTCTACCAAAAGTTTAGAGAAGAGCTAACACCTATTCTACTCAAACTCTTCCAAAAAATTGCTGAGGAAGGGAAACTTTCAAACTCATTCTATGAGGCCACCATCACCCTAATCCCAAAACCTGGTAAAGATCCCACAAAAAAAGAAAACTACAGGCCAATATCACTGATGAACATAGATGCAAAAATCCTTAACAAAATTCTCGCAATCAGAATCCAACAACACATTAAGAAGATCATACATCATGACCAAGTGGGCTTTATCCCAGGAATGCAAGGATTCTTCAATATCCACAAATCAATCAATATAATACACCACATTAACAAACTGAAAAATAAAAATCATATGATTATCTCAATAGATGCAGAGAAAGCCTTGGACAAAATTCAACATCCATTTATGATAAAAACCCTCCAGAAAGTGGGAATAGAAGGGACATATCTCAACATAATAAAAGCTATATATGACAAACCCACAGCAAACATTATCCTCAATGGTGAAAAACTGAAAGCATTTCCCCTAAAGTCAGGAACAATACAAGCGTGCCCACTCTCACCACTACTATTCAACATAGTTCTGGAAGTTTTGGCTGCAGCAGTCAGAGCAGAGAAAGACATAAAATAATACAAATTGGAAAAGAAGAAGTAAAACTTTCACTGTTCTCTGATGACATGATCCTCTACACAGAAAACCCTAAAGACTCTACCAGACTCTACTAGAGCTAATCAATGAATACAGTAAAGTCGCAGGATATAAAATCAACACACAGAAATCCCTTGCATTCCTATACACTAATAATGAGAAAATAGAGAAATTAAGGAAACTATTCCATTCACTGTTGCAATGAAAACAGTTAAATACTTAGGAATATATCTACCTAAGAAACAAAAGACTTGTACATAGAAAACTATAAAACACTAGTGAAAGAAATCAAAGAGGGCACTCATAGATGGAGAAATATACCATGTTCGTGGATTGGAAGAATAAATATTATAAAAATGAGTATACTACCCAAAGTAATTTATACATTCAATGCAATCCCTATCAAGCTACCAACGATATTTTTCACAGAACTAGAACAAATAATCTCACAATTTGTATGGAAATACAAAAAACCTCGAATAGCCAAAGCAATCTTGAAGAAGAAAAATGGAACTGGGGGAATCAACCTGCTGGACTTCAGGCTCTACTACAGAGCCACAGTCATCAAGACAGTATGGTACTGGCATAAAGACAGAAATATAGATCAATGGAACAAAATAGAAAGCCCAGAGATAAATCCACGCACCTATGGACACCTTATCTTTGACAAAGGAGGCAAGAATATAAAATGGAGAAAAGACAGTCTCTTTAACAAGTGGTGTTGGGAAAACTGGTCAGTCACTTGTAAAAGAATGAAACTAGAACACTTCCTAACACCATACACCAAAATAAACTCAAAATGGATTAGAGAGCTAACTGTAAGAACAGAAACTATTAAACTCCTAGAGCAGAACGTAGGCAAAACACTCTCTGACATAAATCACAGCAGGATCCTCCAAGACCTACCTCCCAGAATATTGGAAATAAAAGCAAAAGTAAACAAAAAGACTCTGATGCTGGGAAAGGTTGGGGGCGGGAGGAGAAGGGGACGACGGAGAATGAGATGGCTGGATGGCATCACCGACTCTGTGGACATGAGTTTGAGTGTACTCCGGGAGTTGGTGATGGACAGGGAGGCCTGGCGTGCTGTGATTCATGGGGTCGCAGAGAGTCAGACACGACTGAGCGACTGAACTGAACTGAACTGAAACAAATGGGACCTAATTAAAATCAAAAGCTTCTGCACAGCAAAGGAAACTACAAGCAAGATGAAAAGACAGCCTTCAGAATGGGAGAAAATAATAGCAAATGAAGCAACTGATAAAGGATTAATCTCAAAAATATACAAGCAGCTCCTGCAGGTCAATTCCAGAAAAATAAATGACCCAATCAAAAAATGGGCCAAAGAACTAAACAGACATTTCTCCAAAGAAGACAGAAAGATGGCTAACAAACACATGAAAAAATGCTCAACATCCCTCATAATCAGAGAAATGCAAATCAAAACCACAATGAGATACCATTTCACACCAGTCAGAATGGCTGCTCTCCAAAAGTCTACATGCAATAAATGCTGGAGAGGATGTGGAGAGAAGGGAACCCTCTTACACTGTTGGTGGGAATGCAAACTAGTACAGCCACTATGGAGAACAGTGTGGAGATTCCTCAAAAAAATGGAAATAGAACTGCCATATGATCCAGCAATCACACTCCTGGGCATACACACAGAGGAAACCAGAATTGAAAGAGACACATGTACTCCAATGTTCATTGTAGCACTGTTTCTAATAGCCAGGACATGGAAGCAACCTAGATGTCCATCTGCAGATGAATGGATAAGAAAGCTTTGGTACATATACACAATGGAGTATTACTCAACCATTAAAAAGAATGCATTTGAATCAGTTCTAATGAGGTGGATGAAACTAGAGCCTATTATACAGAGTGAAGTCAGCCAGAAAGAAAAACACCAATACAATATACTAATGTATATATATGGAATTTATAAAGATGCAAATGATAACCCTGTATACAAGACAGCAAAAGATACACAGATGTATAGAACAGTCTTTGGGACTCTGTGGGAGAGGGTGAGGGTGGGATGTTTTGGGAGAATGGCATTGAAACATGTATATTATCATATGTGAAACGAATCACCAGTTCAGAGTCGATGCATATTACAGGATGCTTGGGGCTGGTGTGCGGGGATGACCCAGAGGGAGGATAAGAGGAGGAGGGAGGTGGGAGGGGGGTTCGGGAGGGGGAACTCATGTACACGGGGCGGATTCATGTCAATGTATGGCAAAACCAACCAATAAAATATTGTAAAATAATTAGCCTACAATAAAGATAAAAGTAAAATATATATATACATAAACAAAAAATAGATGGCGTATTACAAAAGAAGACAGAAAACAATCTGAAAGGGCCCCCAGTGGCCAAAGATGAAACAGTTGGGTCTAAAAAGGGGTCATAACTAAAGAATAAATATGCATGAATCCACGCTGATATAAGTAAATAAATGGACAGAGGATCTCCCAATAAGCCTTGCAAAAGCAAACAAAAAGGAAATAGAAAATCACCACAAGAAGACCACCGTAAAAATAGCTGATGAATGCTAAAATAAGTTGCTAAAATTAGTGGGTGAAACTTTAAGCAGAAATAGAGTATCTGCCGTTTCAAAAAATCTCTCCCAAGACATTTATTAATTAGTATAGTGGTTTTAACTTATGTCAAAAATTTTTCAGAAACTCTTCCTTTTTGAAGGTAGATCTTAATTCCCAGTTATTTAATATAGATAGAGCCTATTTAATCAATCCTAACTGAGTATAAAAAAGAAAAACTTAACAGAGGAGAAATTCAACTGGCGTCACCTTAGCCAATATCAAGTTAACATCACTAATAATGTCATGTTGATGGCACATGTTCCATGATATAATGCAATGAAAAGGGGATGTCACTTCTGTGATATTCTTGACAAATATTTCCAATCTCAATATAATGATGAGAAAACAAAATCCAAGTGGATGGATAGTCTACAGGTAGATGGATATTCTAACGAGAACTCTTCAAAAAAGTGTTCAGTTCAGTCGCTCAGTCGTGTCCGACTCTCCGTGACCCCATGAATCACAGCACGCCAGGCCTCCCTGTCCATCACCAACTCCTGGAGTTCACCCAAACTCATGTCCACAGAGTCAGTGATGCCATCCAGCCATCTCATTCTCGGTCGTCCCCTTCTCCTCCCACCCCCAACCTTTCCCAGCATCAGAGTCTTTTCCAGTGAGTCAACTCGTCGCATGAGGTGGCCAAAGTATTGGAGTTTCAGCTTTAGCATCAGTCC
Organism: Moschus berezovskii; assembly: GCF_049115385.1. Classification (NCBI taxonomy): domain Eukaryota; kingdom Metazoa; phylum Chordata; class Mammalia; order Artiodactyla; family Moschidae; genus Moschus; species Moschus berezovskii. Next base: position 80,227,271 of record NC_142467.1, read on the forward strand.
TTCCAATGAACACCCAGGATTGATCTCCTTTAGAATGGACTGGTTGGATCTCCTTGCAGTCCAAGGGACTCTCAAGAGTCTTCTCAAACACCACAGTTCAAAAGCATCGATTCTTCAGCGATCAGCTTTCTTCACAGTCCAAAAAGTGTCTAAGTTAGTAAAAACAAGGAAAAACTGAGAAACTTTATGGATTAGAGTTGACTAAGGAAGCATGAGGAGTAAATGCTGTGTGATGGCCTTAACTGGATTTCAGAACAAGAAAAGGATGTTAGTTGAAAAAATGGTAGAATCCCAATAAAGTATCCAGTTGAATTAATACCAAATCAGTGTTAATTTCTCAGTTTCAATAAATATAGCATAGCTATGTTAGATGTTATACAAGAACTTTGTTCCATCTTGGCAAGTCTTCTATAAATCTAAAACTGTTTGAAAATAAAGATGCTGACATTTTAAAAACTTAATTCTTGTCTTTACATCAGATATTTTACATTTAATTGATTTAAACTTGGGCCTAAGAACAAGTATTTATCTTAATTTTTAAATTTTTTTTGAATTGAATATAAACAAAGTTTCTTTTAAACAATAGTAGTTATTACTCTAAATAAAAGAAATAGTTAACATTAAATATTTTTGGTGAGAAGAAATATTATTCCTCACTCATGATTTTGTATTCTCTCTGTGTGACTCGAGTATTCTGCTCTTTTAAAATCTAGATATTCATCCCGTGCTGCTTGAAAGCTTATTAAAATTTCTTGGATAATTTTAAACATGTACTGTTTATTACTTTAACTTTCAATAATAAACATTTATGAAGAAAGCTGATCGCCGAAGAATTGATGCTTTTGAACTGTGGTGCTGGAGAAGACTCTTGAGAGTCCCTTGGACTGCAAGGAGATCCAACCAGTCCATTCAAAAGGAGATCAATCCTGGGTGTTCATTGGAAGGACTGATGCTAAAGCTGAAACTCCAATACTTTGGCTACCTCATGTGAGGAGTTGACTCACTGGAAAAGACTCTGATGCTGGGAAGCATTCGGGGCGGGAGGAGAAGGGGACAACAGAGAATGAGATGGCTGGATGGCATCACCGACTCAATGGACATGAATTTGAGTGAACTCCGGGAGTTGGTGATGGACAGGGAGGCCTGGCGTGCTGTGATTCATGGGGTCACAAAGAGTCGGACACGACTGAGCAACTGAACTGAACTGAACTGATGAGGTATAGATTACATGAAATAAAGTGCAAGCATTTTAAAGATGCTATTGAATAAATTTTGACAAATGTATTCATCTGGTTTACCACCATGTCAATCAAGAGACAGAACATTTTTATCACAGTTCCCTAATATCCTATTATATTAAATTCATAAAGCCAAAATACTCCCCCTACTTCAAAACCAGGAGCATTCTGATTTCAGTCACTATTCAGTAGTTTTATTTATTTGAAAGCTTTACATAAATGAAATAAAACAGGATGTAACATTTTGTATCTGGCTTCTTTCACTCAGGAAGAGCATTGTTGGGTATATTAGTTGTTCATGGCTTTTTCTAGACTTTTGAATTGTGTCCCATTTGGGATGGTTAGGAATAAAGTTGCTATCAACATATAATTCACATGTGTTCATTACTATTAAATGAATTTAAAGTGAAAGTGTTAGTTGCTCAGAAATGCTCACTCTTTGCAATGCCATGGACTGTAGCCCATCTGGCTTCTCTGTCCATGGAATTCTCTGGGCAAGAACACTGGAATGGGTTGCCATTCCCTTCTCCAGGAGCTCTTCCCAGCCCAGGAATTGAACCCAGGTCTCCCACATTACAGGCAGAGTCTTTACTACTTAAATTGTGCCTTATTTAAAATGCCATCCTCTTGGGTTTCTTGTTGTTGTTTAGTCGCTAAGTGGTATCCAACTCTTTTTGACCCCATGGACTATAGCCCACCTAGCTCCTCTGTCCATGGGATTTCCCAAGTAAAGATACTGGAGTGGGTTGCCATTTTCTTCTCCAGGGGATATTCCCGACCCAAGGACCAAATCCTCATCTTCTGCATTGCAGGTGGATTCTTTACCACAAAGCCACCAGGGAAGACCCCTCTTAGGGTTAGAGTAGCATAAATTAAGATGGCCTTTATCTGGTCCACTCTCTTATTAGCTGTATAGTAATTTAGTTAGGTATTGGAAGCTTTAGAAAAAAGCTTTTTTTTAAAAAAAGGAAACTTAAAAAAAAAAAAAAGTGACTCAAAACATATCTGTGAACCTCCAGAAGTTGAACCCTCAATTTATTCATAAACTAGATAGTCATGCTGAAAAATACATGGTTATTCAATGTCCCCGTATTTTTCCTTAAAGAGTTTAATTATAACCTTCTACCAAGGGCAGGTGACATAAATAAGCTTGTTTATAGCTCATAGTGTCTGCATTCAATTAGCATACAATAAGCTCAATCTTCTGTTAATTTTGAGTGAGTTTTGTGTGTATGTGTGTTAAATTACTAGTTCTGATGAACTTAGTGTATATTGTCTATTTTAATCTTTCATTTTCCTTCCGGGTAATGGTAAGAGGGTAAATAACTGAAGAGTGAATGAGAATGAAGCCTCTAACCCATGGATCACACTGTTTTCACTGGAGAGTTTCTTTGAACAGTCTTCCACATCTGTTTGGCAATCCTTTATAAGCACAGTTGACAGAATATCAGAACATTTCTGGCATGCTGTTTACTTGGCAACTAGTTGTTGCCATCAGTGTCTTTCCAAACCACATGTCAAAAATATTTTTATGGAAAAATGGCATGCTGAGAAAAGGATTCTTGGGAAACCACAATGTTTCTGGGCACCATGAGGAATAAAATCAGCTTTGTTAATGCAACATTAAAGTAGCAGTAGTTTTATTACCTAATATAAATTCAACTTAAATGCCTACCAAATAAATCAACTTCTATACTATGGCTAAGGATCAAATGCTAGCTCTTCTTTATGGCCACAGCATATGCTTTAATTTATATGTCTATTTTCAAAATTATATACATACATATATAAGTATGTATTCATAGATATACATATAAATATATGTGTATGTATACATAGGCTTCCCTGGTGGCTCAGCTGGTAAAGAGTCCTCCTGCAGTGGGGGAGACCCAGGTTCGATCCCTGGGTTGGGAAGATCCCCCAGAGAAAGGAATGGCTATCCACTCCAGTACTCTGGCCTGGAGAATCCCATGGACTGTATAGTCCATGGGGTCACAAAGAGTCTGACATGACTGAGAGACTTTCACTTCACATATGTGTGTACATCTACACACACATAGGCAGACTGATGGAGACATAAGTGGAGATACAATTCCTTTTTTTAATTAGAATGATGAGTCTAGAAATGAATGAAAAAAAGCTATCAGGTTTTTTATGGTAAATGTCCCACCTATATTACACATATTCTGTACCATATGAGTCAGGATTTATGTAGTCTAATTATTTACTTGTACTGTTGGATTAACTGTCATCTCAAATACACTCTATTTATACTTTCATGAGTCATTAAATTCAGATCATGACCACTTGACTCTCAGCCATTCATCTGGAATCTCTCCCTCACCCACTCTCTGGATAAGAAGGAATGCTTTAGTTGGAGTTGTGTATTGCAAAAACCTAAGCAGAAATACCAATTCTTTAAAGTAATATTTCTTACAAAAGGGTAGAGAACCAGATGAGGAAAATGTACAAGAGGTCAGAGAGTTTAGGCTGAAAGAATCACAGGCAGATTGGTCATCAGGACAAGTCTAGTTAAGGAACTGCTCAGAACAATAAAGCTTCATACTCCTGCAATCTTGGAAAATCTTACACTCCTTGTTACTTCGTTAAAGAGGTACAGGCCCCGGGAAGAAAAAAAAACAAAAAACTTCCTATTATCCAACAGTCATCCATGCCTACATCCTCCTGCTTGGAGATGTTTGGAGATTTCCTCCTTCCAAGATACACCAGTGGTGATTTTACCAAATAAATTTCTTTGAATGATGGATAAGTACTGTATCACTACAGACTACACAGATTCCATGATTTTCCAGTCATGGACAAACTCCCTCAGAGTGAACTGGGCAGGCTTTTAAGGTCTTGCTTGTCAGTGTGAGGTTGAGAAGAATGGGGCACAGCAAAGCAGAGACAAAGCCTGTGAGCTTTGGGGAGGTGGAGGAAGCAGGCTTCCCCACTCAAGCTTGAAATTTGCTGCAGAATGGAAAAAAGTGATGAGGCACAATCTAGGCCCTTTGAAATGTGAGGGTCAGACTGAAGGTCAAAATGTGCCCTTGTCTCCTCTAAGTTTTACTTAAGCCATGAAATAAATATTATATAAACCTTAGTCCTAAAAGTGATTTTGTTTTTTTTTGTTTATTTCCATTTTTTTTCTTTTCGCTTGTTGTGCCATAAATATTTACAACATTTCATCTAAGTATATTTTAATAAAATACAGGTGAAGCTTCCTAATTCTCTGCTTTAAAAGTGAAAGTTGCTCAGTTGTGTCCGACTCTTTGTGACTCCATGGACTGTACAGTCCATGGAATTCTCCAGGCAAGAATACTGGTGTGGGTAGCCTTTCCCTTCTGCAGGGGATCTTCCCAGCCCAGGTTTCCTGCATTACAGGCAGATTCTTTACCAGCTAAGCCATAAGGGAATCCCAGGACATAGTAGAAAATCATCTTCAAATATACCTAATACAGTATATTTTAATAATTAATACTGATTGTAAGTCTACTCTTCAAGACCTCTGTCCAAACACCTAGAACATGGACAGAAAACATGGCTAGCACTTTATAATATTTGCTAAATAAATCGATATATATTTTTTCTTTCCTTTATTTTTAAATTATTTTTTAATTTAAGGATAATTGCTTTACAGAATTTTGTTGCTTTTTTTTTACTTTCAATATTCTTTTTATTTCTTCATGCTTTCCTTATCTGTTTAAGGTACTTCTTATAACACTTTCCAATAAGTAGTAAAGGGACAATATATTTTGAAAGAAGAACAGATGGCCAACTTACAAGAATGGACAAAGGGAAATATATTTTCATGCATTGTATGCTGTTTAATATTTGTAACTTTTGAGGAAATCACAGTTATCTTTGTAGATGAGGGAATCAACATACAAAATAAAAAAGACAAGTAATTCCTCATTTATTGGTTTCAATATTATCCTTTATGATAATCTTTTATCAAAGTTGCTAGAATATATAAAAATAATTGATATTCATTTAGCTCAAATATTTCTTTTTCCCCCACTATGTATTAGCAAAATGGTGAACAATTAAAGCTCATGTGACAAAAATTATCCATAAAATTAATCACTAGAATGATCAAAAGATGACCATCATTCATTTTTCTTACCACAATGTTAAATTTTGAAGAACTTTTATTTACTAAATTTAATAAAGTTAATACATATAACAAACTCTTTTTGAACTTATGCAGAGATACTGAATCTAATGAAAAGCCATCAGAACTGGGGCATTATTGTTTATGTTAAGGGGGGGCAAGTTTTAATGGACAAATTACTTGTTAAATCATGTGGGTTGTATATGGAAATGTGTGTTCCTTTTAGTATGTGAGTGTGTGTTCTGGGAGAGTGGTGTGTTCTTGATTTTCTGGGAAATTCATGAGTTAAATGAGATTGAATCCACTGGTGCATTTTTCCTTTATTCATCTTGAGCAAAGATAGTTATATCCATACACAATTTTATATATTTGCCAATTAATCTTTCTTTCAGCATGACTTAAAATAAGAATTAAATTTAACAGCTAGAAGTATTAGTATAAAATCATCCAAAATTATAACTGCAATGATATTTCTGTGGGCCACTTGTCCTTCCCCAACTTCACCATCATTACAAAAAAATGTTCAGTCAAGGTGACAGTGCTGCTAAGTTAAAAAAAAAAAAAATCAACTCCCATTCCATTAGTTACTTTTCAGTAAGAGAGAAGAAATTCTTCAGAATTAAATCTCATGAGTATCAGCAATTATATACTTACTCAGAATATTTCTAAACCATGTATTGCATTTTATGTTTTGCATGATTTAATTAGGAACAATTTAAGAAATGGACTAGACAAGTACATACAGTTAAATTGATAGGTAGTTACATACATATGATCATACATACTGGATAGCATGTTTGTCCATTCTTGTAAGTTGGCCATCTGTTCTTCTTTCAAAATAATTACTTAAATGATTTTAAAGTGAATCTTTCTTCTAACCTTACAGCTGTGTCTATTTACAAGAATAGGTGATCAATCAGGTTATAATATCCTGAAGAATCATTGGTAGTATTCTATATACAGATCTCTAATTTCAGACTCCCAGAGCAAACATCTATATTAACACAAAAACTTATTTTTATAGTTATTAGAATACTGTCTTTTTATTGACAATAATCAATTGATATAGACTAATGTAAAATGTGTAGCAAAGCAAAAAAATACAGGAATTAATATTAACACACAAAGAAGTTTATTTAGAAGAAATTCTAGAACCTAATCTAGGTTAAAGAACCTAATCTATTAATATTTTATTAATAATGTATGAACTGTATATATTCATATATACATTTCTATATGGTTTTATCATATGGATAGCTATATGATTAGATGATTATTTAGTGCAAAATTCAGATAATTGAATATTAGCGGGTTCTAGTAAAAAAAATGTTCAAACATTTGGAACAAAAAATTGGCAAATATTTTGTGTACTTGATTAGGAAGATTTCTTTGCTTAAGATGTATTTCACAATATATGCTCAGTTAGACACTATATGCCTTATAATTGACCACTTCTGTAATTGCTAATAGGTTTTTAGAGATTTTGAATTACATAAACAGGAAACAGTGTTGCCTAAGGAGAGGTTAATTTGTTTTTCATGTTAAATATAGACAGTGCTCTTCATCTTCTAGGATCTAGCTATTCATTGTGATTCTCAAATAATTTATATAATCTCTCCAGTTAATCGACAGGAACCTTAGTTGCATATCAAAATATTCAATTTTCCAAAATAGACTCAGACATAAATGAATTATTTAAATACTATGATGCATACACTATTTATCATGGTCATGGTGATCCTAAGTCTGTTTACATAAATCACTTGCAGGGAGTTTTTCATAAAGAATGTCTAGTATTGAGTGAATTTTAAAGTTTCCTTGATGAGAGAACGCTTCTTAGAGTTGTGAGACACCTTAAACATTTCCTAACAGACTGACTGAAAGCCTTACTAGAAAAGATTTCATGCAAAGATAGGCGTAATAAAGAACAAAAATGGCAAGGACCTAACAGAAGCAGAAAAGATTATGAAAGCATGGCAAAAATACACAGAAGAACTATACAAAACAGCTCTTAATGAGTCAGATAACCATGATGGTGTGGTTACTCACCTAGAGCCAAACATCCTGGAGTGTGAAGTCAAGTGGACCTTAGGAAGCATCACTACCAACAAAGCTAGTGGAGGTGATGGAATTCCAGTTGAGCTATTTCAAATCCTGAAAGATGATGCTGTGAAAGTGCTGCACTCAATATGCCAGCACATTTGGAAAACTCAGCAGTGGCCACAGGGCTGGAAAAGTTCATTTTTCATTCCAATCCCAAAGAAGGGCAATGCCAAAGAAAGTTCAAACTACCGCACAGTTGCACTCATTTCATGTGCTAGCAAAGTAATGCCCAAAATCCTTCAAGCTAGACTTCAGCAGCACATGAACCAAGAACTTCCAGATGTTCAAGCTGGTTTTAGAAAAAGCAGAGGAACCAGAGATCAAATTGCCAACATCCACTGGATCATAGAAAAACTGAGGGAGTTCCAAAAATATATCTACTTCTGCTTCATTGACTAGGCTAAAGCCTTTGACTGTGTGAATCAAAATAAACTGTGGGATATTCTTAATGAGATGGGAATACCAGACCACATTACCTGCATCCTGAGAAACCTGTATGTAGGACAAGAAGACACAGTTAGAACTGGACATGGAAAAGACATAAAAGGAATACAAATTGGAAAAGAAGAAGTAAAGCTTTCACTGTTCGCTGATGACATGATCCTCTACACAGAAAACCCTAAAGACTCTACCAGAAAACTACTAGAGCTAATCAATGATTACAGCAAAGTTGCAGGATATAAAATCAACACACAGAAATCCCTTGCATTCCTATACACTAATAATGAGAAAATAGAAAGAGAAATTAAGGAAACTATTCCATTCACTGTTGCAATGAAAACAGTTAAATACTTAGGAATATATCTACCTAAGGAAACAAAAGACTTGTACATAGAAAACTATAAAACACTAGTGAAAGTAATCAAAGAGGACACGAATAGATGGAGAAATATACCGTGTTCATGGATTGGAAGAATAAATATTGTAAAAATGAGTATACTACCCAAAGTAATTTATACATTCAATGCAATCCCTATCAAGCTACCAACAATATTTTTCACAGAACTAGAACAAATAATCTCACAATTTGTATGGAAATACAAAAAACCTCGAATAGCCAAAGCAATCTTGAGGAAGAAGAATGGAACTGGGGGAATTAACCTGCTGGACTTCAGGCTCTATTACAAAGCCACAGTCATCAAGACAGTATGGTACTGGCATAAAGACAGAAATATAGATCAATGGAACAAAATAGAAAGCCCAGAGATAAACCCACGCTCCTATGGACACCTTATCTTCGACAAAGGAGGCAAGAATATAAAATGGAGAAAAGACAGTCTCTTTAACAAGTGGTGCTGGGAAAACTGGTCAGCCACTTGTAAAAGAATGAAACTAGAACACTTCCTAACACCATACACCAAAATAAACTCAAAATGGATTAAAGATCTAAATGTAAGACCAGAAACTATAAAACTCCTAGAGGAGAACGTAGACAAAACACTCTCCGACATAAATCACAGCAGGATCCTCCAAGACCCACCTCCCAGAATATTGGAAATAAAAGCAAAAATAAACAAATGGGACCTAATTAAAATCAAAAGCTTCTGCACAGCAAAGGAAACTCTAAGCAAGGTGAGAAGACAACCTTCAGAATGGGAGACAATAATAGCAAATGAAGCAACTGATAAAGGATTAATCTCCAAATTATACAAGCAGCTCCTGCAGCTTAATTCCAGAAAACTAAGTGACCCAATCAAAAAATGGGCCAAAGAACTAAACAGACATTTCTCCAAAGAAGACATAAAGATGGCTAATAAACACATGAAAAAATGCTCAACATCCCTCATCATCAGAGAAATGCAAATCAAAACCACAATGAGATACCATTTCACACCAGTCAGAATGGCTGCTATCCAAAAGTCTACATGCAATAAGTGCTGGAGAGGGTGTGGAGAGAAGGGAACCCTCTTACACTGTTGGTGGGAATGCAAACTAGTACAGCCACTATGGAGAACAGTGTGGAGATTCCTCAGAAAACTGGAAATAGAACTGCCATATGATCCAGCGATCGCACTCCTGGGCATACACACCGAGGAAACCAGAATTGAAAGAGACACATGTACTCCAATGTTCATTGCAGCACTGTTTATAATAGCCAGGACATGGAAGCAACCTAGATGTCCATCTGCAGATGAATGGATAAGAAAGCTTTGGTACATATACACAATGGAGTATTTCTCAGCCATCAAAAAGAATGCATTTGAATCAGTTTTAATGAGGTGGATGAAATTGGAGCCAATTATACAGAGTGAAGTAAGCCAGAAAGAAGAACATCAATACCGTATATTAACACATATATATGGAATTTAGAAAAATGGTAACCTGAACCCTGTATAAGAGACTGCAAAAGAGACATAGGCATTTAGAACAGTCTTTGGGACTCTGTGGGAGAGGGTGAAGGTGGAATGATTGGAGAGAATGGAATTGTAGCATGTATATTATCATAAGTGACCAGTCCAGGTTCGACGCATAAATTTTCCTCTGTTCATTTCTTTGCATTTGTGCTTTTTTAATAAAATTCTTTTTTAGAAATAAATAAAAAAAAAAAAACACAACATTCAAAAAACGAAGATCATAGATGGCATCTTATCCCATCACTTCACGGTAAACAGATGAGGAAAATGTGGAAATAGTATCAAATTTCATTTTCTTGGGCTCCAATATCAGTGAAGATGGTGACTGAAGCCTCACAATTAAAACACACTTGCTCGTTGGAAGAATAGTTATGACAAACCTAGACAGTGTGTTAAAAAGCAGGGCATCACTTTACTGACAAAGGTCCGTCTAGTCAAAGTTATGGTTTTTCCAGTAGTCATGTATGGATGTGAGAGTTGGACCATAAAGACGGCTGAATGCTGAAGAATTGATGCTTTTGAACTGCGGTGTTGGAGAATGCTCTTGAGAGTCCCTGAGACAGCAAGAGATTAAATAATGAATGAAATGGTTGGATGGCATCCCTGATTCAATGGACATGAGTTTGAGCAAGTTCTGGAAGATGGTGATGGACAGGGAAGCCTGCTGTGCTCAGTTCATGGGGTTGTAAGGAGTTGGACATGACTGAACCACTGAACAACAACAAAGATAAAACATTTCTTTGGAAATGACATGAATTCAGTAGTTCATTGTTATTCACTTTTTTCTGAGTGGTTAATATTCTGTACCTCTTATTTTCCATATTCTAACAATTGCTCATTTGAGGAATGTAAGCAGTCAATACCATATTGCTGCAATATGAAATGTCTTAAGTTTGTAATCACATGATTTTTTCATTAGATTGCCAAGTAAATTTGAACTTTTTAAAAATGCAGATATCAGAGAGTTTTCCTTATTAGGCTCAAAATATTCCCTGGACGCTGAGAAACAGCCTCTGACCCATACATTATCATCTTTCCTCTTAACCACTTGGAGCCAATGAATAGTAGAGATTTTAGGGTTGAAAATTTTGCCTCATTAGTCACTTCTTGTTCTTTCCCTTTCACAGGCAGAGTTACATGCCCTTTGTCTTGGTATTGTCTTCTCTCTCAGTTATGAATAGAAAAAAACCAAGACAAACTTTATCCTGAGAGGAAGAAAGATAATTACATTTGTGTTGATTATAAGTAGGTTCTCTGGCTGTGGTGTGGAGGGGGATGCTTGGGAGGCTCCTCCTCCTGCTATTAATAATACTAATTTAGGGAGTTCTGATGAGAATATTAAGCACTTTCTATGTAGTAGGTTCTAATAAAAGTCATTTCCCTCTTATTTCTCAGGTTATTTAAGTATTGCTAAACTAGATGACATCTAAATTATATGAATTAGTAGATGCTTATCAGCTTATATATACTATCAAGGTTGGTCATAAAGGTTTTTCCCGTGGTCATGTATGGATGTGAGAGTTGGACTGTGAAGAAAGCTGATCGCCGAAGAATCGATGCTTTTGAACTGTGGTGTTGGAGAAGACTCTTGAGAGTCCCTTATACTGCAAGGAGATCCAACCAGTCCATTCTAAAGGAGATCAATCCTGGATGTTCATTGGAGGGACTGATGCTAAAGCTGAAACTCCAATACTTTGGCCACCTCATGAGACGAGTTGACTCACTGGAAAAGACTCTGATGCTGGGAAAGGTTGGGGGCGGGAGGAGAAGGGGACGACGGAGAATGAGATGGCTGGATGGCATCACCGACTCTGTGGACATGAGTTTGAGTGTACTCCGGGAGTTGGTGATGGACAGGGAGGCCTGGCGTGCTGTGATTCATGGGGTCGCGGAGAGTCGGACACGACTGAGCGACTGAACTGAACTGAACTGAACTATCAGCTTATAAGTAATTTGCAGGTACTCTGGCCCTTATATTTCAAGTGAGGGCTTCTAAAGGAATTGTGATTTAGGTAGAGTAAGTAGTCATCTTGTGAACAGGATAGACTTTTGGGGGATCAGCAGGGGTAAAAGATATTCTGGTACTGATTGACCCCATTGTATCACAGTGTATAAGATACAAGCTACTCTGACTGACTGAGATGATGTTGAAGAAGAAAAGTGAGTTCCATTCCCAAGAATTTATCAGAGAGAGTGTTGGGTTCCTATACTTCTTTTATGGACTTCCCTGGTGACTCAACTGATAAAGAATCTCACTGCAATGCAGGAGACCCTGGTTCGATTCTTGGATTGGGAAGATCCCGGGAGCAGAGCATGGCAAACCACTCCAGTATTCTTGCCTGGAGAATCCCATGAACAGAGGAACCTGGAGGGCTACAGTCCATGGGATCACAAAGAGTTAGACATGACTGAGCTACTAAGCACAGCACAGTACACATCTTTTATAAATTGTAATGTTTTAGTATTTGGTGCCAGGAGTACATAATATATCTTCTACAAATATAGAATATTCCTTCAGTCATTGCTTTCCATTGACTTAAATTTAGATATTGTCCAGTGATAAAACTATAAATCTGTAGTTAAAATGTCACCTGTCCTTGCCTCTTCACCCTGGAAAGATGAAAAAATGAACTTATTAGGTTAAAATATTTTAGATAATATTTTAGGATAATTATTGCAGTGTTGGTATATTGGAGAATGCATTATGGTTTTGTAAGGTGTTTAGCTAAGTGTATAGTATTGAATAAAATGCTTCAGTACCTCACCACAGAACAGTGGAGATGTAACAAATCTATGTCATTCATTTGGTGTCTAGATTGCATGTTTGAAATCATTGCTGACAGTTTACTTCTTACACCAAGGATTCTAGAACTAGGAGGCAAGGGTAGCTGTGTTGTTCTGTTTTACTTTTTAGTTTCTTTATTTATGATGCTTGATAGAAACTTGTCTTATACATAAAAAATGAAATAGCCAAACACCTAAACAACAGTTCTGCTCATATTAACTAGGATCAATTTTTACTTCAAAATAACTTATTTGAGGTGATAATTGAAACTGCTTTGATCACTAGTCTGTAAAGGTACAATTGATGTTATATAGATGCATTATTTTTAAACCTATTTTTATTTTTGAATAAAAGCTCCATTAAAACCTTTGTTTAGTGAGAAATGGAGCTGTATAATTTCTGTATGAAGGACTACAGCTTAATGATGAGAGTTTCATATGGTCTTTGGGAGGAAAAATAAAACTGTCGACCAGGGGTATATAATGGACTAGCAAGCAGTGCTAACATTGTTCCTGATGATACTGCCAAAGTTGGGGAACATAAATTTTTGTGGCGGTAATTCCAACAATTGTGTAATTTTCTCTGCCAGTGCTCAGCAACCCAGGCTTAAAAGCTTCATTATATTAACAAGACAGAAGGTAATCAAAAGTTAATTGTACTTGCAAATAAAATGGTGGGTTCAGCCCTAAGTGAGTCACCATCCTGCTTGAGAACCTGTTTTGTTCTCTATCACTTGCTGAATAAAACCTTAAGTCCTTAATCTGTTCAGTTCACATACCTCTTCCCAGATTTCCCTATGTACATACACAAACTATTATTCATCCTATTCTACTCCTAACAAAGATTATTTTCCACTTTGCTTCCCACTCTCTTAACTGAATGGAGCTACTCACAACTCCATGGAGATGACCTTTTTTTCTAGCCTTAATGCTTTAACTCATATTTGCAAAAGATATCTGATAAAAGGACTATGATAAAAATAATAGATGACAAACTATGAATTTCAATAATAAAAAAAAAGCCAATTAAAAATGGTCCAAAATCCTTAAACATCTCACAAAGAACAAATGCAGATAACAGATATAAAAAAACCACATTATCAGATAAATAAGCATAAAAATAATGAGATACCACTGCAATCATTTTAAAATAACCAACATCTGACAATACCAAAGGCTCTTGAGAATATACAGCAACAGGAACTCTCATTCATTAATTCATTGTGGTAAAATTATATTGTGTATTCTTTTCACAAATGCAATAGATAAAATCGCAAATGTGTGATGAAAAGGACAGAAGGTTTGGCCTCTATGGAGATGCATCTGGTTATAGAAATACCGTTAGGCTTTAATATTCATTCTATTTTAAATTTATGTGTTGTATTATGTTAGTCACTCAGTCGTGGCTGATTCTTTGCAACCCCATGGACTGTATAGCCTGCCAGACTCCTCTGTCCATAGAATTCTCCAGACAAGAATACTGGACTGGGTTCCCATTCCCATCTCCAGAAGTATTTGTACAATCAAACAAAAAAGCAAAACACAAACAAGATAGCCAGTGAGCTGAATAATATATCTTTTGTTCTAGGTAAATAAAAAATAGGAAACGTCTTGTAAATAATAAATTGCCATTGTTCATTTAAGGCAATATTTGCCAAAAACTATGCTAAACTTTTTATATGAATTGTTTTATTCAGATTTCATTCCATGAGGTGAGTAATGTCATTTAAGAACTGTACTCAAGTTTAGATCATTTGTAGGTGACTAAATTAGGAGTCATATCTAGATCCTTTTGATGTCATAGTCTAATTATGCAACCACTGAACTCAAAAAATATTGGAAAATTTGTAGAGAACTGAGCAGACAAAAAGGAAAACAAACATACCCGTTACATTTTCAGAAAGCCAGATCAAGGCAATCCAAGCCATGTGTTAATGGATGAGAGAAACTGTTAGAGTAACCTGGTATCCTGGTACTTGGCAGAATAACTTCACCCTAAAAGACAGATGTAAAATAGCTTAGATTTGAGAAAAAAAAATGAGTTGGGAATACAGAAATAGAATGGTGAAATAATTTACATTTAAAAAGAGAGGATTTAAACTTTATAGAAATAATAAAAGTAAATCAGGTAAATTCTCTAAAACTCCATGCTTTGGTGTTTCTCTTCCCTCTTATATAGTAATGAACATAGTGTGTCATGTTGATTGATTACAATATATTAAACCATTCTCATGACCCTAGAATAAATCTCATTTGATCATGATGTATGATCCTTGATACATATTGTTGGATTCAGTTTTTCTGTTGAGGATTTTTAATATTCTGTTGAGAATATTCATCAAAGATATTGGCCTATAATTTTCTTTTCTTGTAATGTCTTTGTCTTGTTTTTTTGTTATCAGAATGATGAAGGCTTCATAGAATGAATTTAGGAGTGTTCCCATGCTTCGATTTTTTGAATAGTTTGAGAAGGATAGGTATAAGTTCTTCTTTGTATGTTCGGTAGAATTCCCCTTTGAGAACTGCTTTTGCTGTATCCAACAGAATTTGTGATGTTGTTTTCATTTTTATTTATCTTGAGATATTTACTGATTTCTTCTTTGATTTCATCGATTCGTTGATTTTTTTTTTTTTTTAGTATCTTATTGTTTAGTCTCCATTTATTTGTATTTGTTTGTTCTTTTCTCATTTATCTTTCTGTGATTGATGTCCAGTTTCATAATGAATGTTGTGGTCAGAAAAGATGCTGGGAATAATTTCTATCCTCTTAAATGTGTTGATGGAGAAGGAAATGGCAGCCCATTCCAGTATTCTGGTCTGGAGAATCCCATGGACCGAGGAGCCTCAAGGACTATAGTCCATGGGGTTGCAAAGAGTCAGACTGAGTGACTAGGCAAATGTGTCGAGGCTTGTACGTCTGAATTTGTGAGGATACAAAACACAATAACATGAGAACAACTGCAGAATGCTTTACACATGAAGCTCCCTCTCAGCAAATAGTTTTAAGATTTCACATATCACCCATAACTTATACTTAACAAGTGGACATTAATAGTATGATGTAATGGATTTCTTATCAGTCAGGTGAAATTTTCTGATACATACCTGGTCTGTATATATTTAGAACAGCAACTCTTCATAAAAATAGATAACAGATACATAGATGTGTTTTCACTACAGTTGACACTTGAACAACACAAGTGTTAGGGGCACCAACCCACCCCTAAGTTGGAAATCCACATATGACTTTCTAGTGGGCACTTTGTGTTCTTGGTTCCACATCTTATGTCCCTTGGTTTTGATCCAAACAACTGTGAATCATGTGATATTGTAGTACAGTATTTATCAAAAACCTCAGTGTGTAAGTGGGCCTTCTCAGTTCATGGGTCAACTGAATTTAAAAGTATAAATTAGTCACAATAAAATCTAATCTTCAGTTTTCATTTGTTGAGTGATAGTCTACACCAGGCACTATGATAAATGTTTTGTTCATTAATTACATAACTCTTCACAGAAACTTCATGAGGTAGCCAATATACTTAATCCTGTTTAGGAGCATTAGAGGCTAAATTTTACAGAATTACATAGATAATAATTAGGAAATTGAAACTCCAATCCACCACTGTTTGGTACTAAAATCTCTTAAAAAGTATGAAATGCATTCTTATCTCTTTTTAAAATAAAGTACAGGTAGTCTAATTCAGAATATTGCTAATTTTTCTTGATTCTTGGAAGGTAATTTTTCAATTGTTTAATGGTGACATTTTCAAAATGTTTAATTAAAAGTGACTCTACATTCTGATATAGACTCCAAAATAGTTACTATTATCTTTTATGTGAATGTACTGAAACCAGGATATAGCTACTATTTTATGAGTTAAAGAAATGAAGAAATCATTGAAACGAAAGCAGTAATTGCAGTTCAGTTAATTATTTGACTTTGCTTGGGTATAAGCATGTATTTTAAGGTGATATATATATATATATATTTTGCTTCTTGGGACTAATTATAAAAAAATTTAAGGAACTCAGGATGTAAATTTCTTTAAATTCTAATACACTATTCTGTGAATGTGGTGATGGCATAATCTTGATATTAATTTCAGAAATAAATATAATTCCAACGAGATTTAATTTTTAGAAAATTAAGTTCAAAATTTCATCTGAACAAAAGTAAAAACAAAAATGCATGGAACTTTAAAAAAAAAAGAGTAAGACTAGTAATGTACTCTCAGGCATTAAACATATTATCCAATTACAATAAGAAAAACAAGGTGGTAAGATCTGAAGAATTGGATGCCCACTGGAGCAGAAAAGAATGTCCGGAGTAGATGTCATTTATGGCACATGATAAATTTTGGGATCACAAATCAATGAGACCTTATTTGATTAAAATTTATAATTTTCTCTCATGTATTAAATTCCAGGTAAATTATGCACATGATCATAACACATTTTTCACTTTGTAAATGAATATAATAGCATGTTGGAAATATTTTATCATTATGGAAAAATAACTTTCTAATAATAAAAACAAAAGTGGCTTATGATTCCATTCAATATAGAAATTAACAGAAAATAGCTTCCATCTTAACCAAGGAAAAGGCATATTTTAAATACATAATCCAGGGTATTACCTAGTAGCCCTGGGGTTAGAATTTGATGCTTTCACATTCCCTGGTGGCTCAGACGGTAAAGCATCTCCCCGCAATGCGGGACACCAGGGTTTGATCCCCAGGTCGAGATGATCCCCTGGAGAAGGAAATGGCAACCCACTCTAGTACTCTTGCCTAGAAAATTCCATGGATGGAGGAGCCTGGTGGGCTACAGTCCATGGGGTCACAAAGAGTCGGACATGACTGAGCAACTTCACTTTATGGAGGCTGAGCTTGATCTCTGGTTTGGGGAGTAAGATCACATAAGCCATGAGATGTGACCAGAAGAAAAAAAAATCTGATAAAGCCCATCATGGAACTGAGTTGCAAGATAACCCAGGAGAATTAGAAAAGATGGCAGACCTCTCAGAGAAAAGACAGGACACAAGGAATGTGTGGTTTTTGGAGAGCACAGAAGAAAGAAGAAGCAGTCACACAGGCAGTTAAGATGTCAGTGTTGGGAGACATAAAAATACACTTTGAAAAAAGCTATTAATATGCATGATGTTCTGTGAGAAAATAGAAAATCAGAGAGGATTCACAGAGGATATGACATTTTTAAAGGTCAAGACTCAGTTGCAGAGAACAGAATCTGCTTTGGCTGGTTTAAACAGAAAGAGCTGTGTTTACTGCGTACTTAGGTCACCTGCTAAATCTTTAGGAGAACTGGGGAAGCAAGTTAAATTGGGCTTTTAAGAATGGCTCCAAAGCCACACTCCAGTCCTCACCCATTGAGGAACTCCATCTTCTTCTATGATGGTCAATCTGCCTGACCAAACTGGCACGTTTCAGCAATATCTGGAACTAGAGCCAAGTCACCACTCTGCAGTCAAGAAGACAGGAACTGGAACAGTTTCCATCCTGTCATCCTCATCAGCAGATCCAAGGCCCCGTACCTGTGACATCCGTGAAGCCAATGACTATACATGACAACTGCTGCTGGTATTTTTTCAGGAAACTCCAACCAAACCTTATCTGCCAGTGAAAATAACATCAGAAGTAAATTCTCTGTCTCCCTTGTGACTTCCAAATTTATAGCATGTTTGATTGATAGATCCCTTCTAGCCAACCCAGGCTACAAAGTTCTAGAAAATGTAGTTTACACCAGTCTCTGGCAGAGGAGGCCTTTGCATTGGAAGGAAGTTGAGATGGGTGGTTAGCACCATTTCGCCATAGACAGTATCATAATCAGGCACTGAGCCCTAAAGGACAAATAGGAATGTGTCAGGAAGGGAAACTGGGAGTGGATTTTAGGCAGAGGAAGCAATACTTGCAACAGTAAAGAAAGAAATCAAAAACAAATTGGGAATTTATTTTGGGGAAGATTAACTTGATTGGATGATTGGAAAATGGGTGGGAGAATCAGAAGGTTTTGCATATACCTGGGTTTTCTTTAGAAGAAATGAGGAGCTGAGATACACTTTTAAAACTAAAAAAGAGCCAAGTCCTACTATTTAAAAAAAATGCAGTTGAGATATTAAAGATCAACGAAGTTTTAGTGGTTTTTAATGTTCTTCCTACCAGGATTATGTTGTACTCATGCATATTGTAGCTCCCCAGCATGACATCCAGGTTATAGTGTAAAAAAATGCTCAGCTTATCTTTGTGCCTGGCCTGAATATCATAGTGACCAAGATGCAGTTTAAAAAACAACAAAAGAGACTTAAAACTGAATATAGACTTACTGGATATGTAGTATGTACTTTTAGCTTTCTGTATCAAGTGAACTCAAGAAACAGAATCTTAAAACAATTGGAAAAATTCTTAGGAAAATATATTGGGAATTACTGAGTTATACATTCTCATGGGTTACTGCAAAATGCTCAGATTTTATAAATTAATATGCAATTTGAATATTCATATTGGTGATATATTATGTATTGTTTTTTCACAATTGTTTGACAAATGAAATACATTTTCCAAAGTATTTTGGAGGGCTAGTGTTTCATGAGACAGATTGTGGATATACTGACTTAACGTCTTTGAATTTCTCAAGTATTTTGAGACTCTTTGGGAAATAATACGCTTTAAAAATTTGGGTTAAGTCATCATTTAGTTTTTCTTTGGCTATTTGTATTCATTTTTAATGTGCTTTCCCTGAGCATTTACAAAACTAGGCAGTTCTTTATTTAACTAGGCAGCTGGAAAGGGAAGATAGCATGCACAATTAAATTTATAGATTATTTTTAAAACATCTTTTATCCATTTTCTGTACACTTCCTTACATAGCAAACATCTTCTAAGAAATGGTAAGCATTTGTGAAGTGTGCAGTATCTAGTCTCCTTTCTTATGCTTCCCTACTAGGATTTAGAAAGCATAAGTTCTGTATGTGGCTGAAAGCTCAGAAGTGGGACAAATAAAACAAAAGTTTTCAAAATTCCATAAGTGGAATTTGATCATAATTATCTCAAATGATTAACAATACTGATATAAAAATATGGAAAAGGGTTAAAGTTGATATTTTAGAAGATGTAAAAACTAAAACTGCTAAAGATAAATTGGACAAAGTTAAACAAGAAAGGAAGACTTTATTCAGGTTTACTGAAACAGGGTGGAAATGCAGTTTGAAATGTAGGACTGGAGAGTTTTTAAAAACTAGGTTGAAATTTCATAGGACATCTTTTTTGATAATTTGGCTTTGCTCCAAAGAAAAGTATACTCTCTTTATTTTCATGACAGGAGGTAATTTTACAACTTGAGCAAGTCGTTCTGCCAAAGTTAGACTCCCAGTCTTCCCACAGATGTGGAAGATAGGGGTTCTGTGTTCCCTGATGATTACTTTTCAAAGGAAGAGCTTCCAAGTCCTTGAGAAAGACATGTCTGGGTTGTAAAACTTGCAAGAAATCTTAAAAACAATTTACATCTAGAGGTGCACTGAAATGATTTACAAATAAATGCTTTCTAAAGTAAATGTTCTAAGAAAAGAGAGATCAAGGGTCTAGAAGCAGGAAGAACACTGCCTCAAGTATAGTCAAGAGGAGGGGAAGATTAAGGCTGTCATGGGCACAAAATATCACCAGAGATGTTGGATGTGGAATTTTCTGGGCACATTCACAGTATTAAGTTTGAAATATATGCATTGCCAAATCAGTAGAAGCGCATATATTCTCAGGGGCTGGACTAAACCCATATTTTTACCATCTTTCTGTTTTCAATTTGGTTGTTCATTGAAAGAGGGCTTCCCTCAAGCTCAGTTGGTAATGAATCCACCTGCAATGTAGGAGACCCTGATTCATTGAAAAGCAGAGCAAGACAGAAAAAAATTTCATGCCTCTCCTTTGATATCGCTCCCTGAAACAAGTAAAACACTAAAATTTTCCATTTTCCATCATGTTCTAAAATTCCCATTGCAAATAAAAAATAATTACATGCTTCACTGGTAGCTCAACTGATGAAGAATTCACCTGTAATGCAGGAAACCCCAGTTTGATTCCTGGGTCAGGAAGATTCCACGGAGAAGGATAGGCCACCCACTCCACTGTTCATGGGTTTCCTGGTGGCTCAGGTGGTAAAGAATCCACAGCAATGTGGGAGACCTGAGTTTGATCCTTGGCTTGGGAAGATCCCCTGGAGGAGGGTATGGCAACCTATTCCAGTATTCTTGCCTGGAAAATCCCATGGGCAGAGGAGCCTGGCAGATGGTAGTACATGGGGTTGCAGAGTCAGACACGACTGAATGACTTTCACTTTCCCTGTACTATATACTTATGGAAATGGTCAGCATTATCTCAGATGTGCTTATGTTTTGGGTTGGCCAAAAAGTTTGTTTGGGTTTCTCTGTAACATTGTAAGGAACTATCTGAACAAACTTTTTGGCCAATGCAATACAAATCTGGTCAGCCATCTTTTTAGATGATTTTTACACAACTTTTGCCATTAATTGTACTTGAACCTCAGTTGGATTTCACTGCACACTCCAAGCTATGCAAATCTGCTGGTGCCCCTACTATGACACACGGGCAATATGTTGTTAATCAAGAGTCTTGATTATAATGTACTAATATTCTCAGGGTGATATTTCTAGTTAACTGGAATTTGTGATTCACGTTCTCCTTTTTGCATAAAATTATTTTTACAAGATTATAAACATTTTGCTGCATGTGCTTTTAGTTGTTCCAGAGTTGTGAGTAAAACCATTATCCACAGTTATTAGTGGTTCTTCTCATTGGAACCCACAGAAAAGTCCATGATGGAATGCACATTATATTGACTGCAATTCTCAGCATCCCTCTTCTCTGTCTATCCTCGAGGCTTTCTGAATGTGTGATGCTGGTCATATCTGGCTGTCTTTTTTTTTGAGGATGAGTTCATTCTGAGAGTCCTATTAGATGCTCATTCACACAGATTTCTGACTAAACAACTCATACATTTTCTTGACCATACTTAGACAGACATGATTTCCAGTTTAGGTTTCATCTGGGTTCTGTAATTCTTGATTTTTGATGGTATAAGTGTCTTCTGATTGCTTGCTCTTCCTCTTTCTGTCTTAAATTCCATTAATTCAGTGTGTGAAACTGTGGTCCTCCACATGTGCTCATTTTAAATAGGGATGCAAGTTTCAGTTTTTACTTCATATAAATATTGCATACAATTTTCATGAATAATTAGAACATTGATATATCATACAACTAATAAGAAAGGCAGGGGCCATACATGGCTCACCTGCATCTGCAAATTGCTATTTTACTATTCTCTATCTTGTGTCAGTCTAGTAATTCCACTAACTAGTGAATGAAATGAACTGCAATTCTGATTCCCATTAAGGAAAGAAAATTTTACATAGCTATACACACACACACACACACATATATGCCCATAAATACACACACACATATATGTATGTATGTTTGCATATAAAAAATTAAGAAAAGATTAAGAATCTATCTTCCACAGATATGTCAGTTATTTTCTGTTGCTTTTTTGGGACTATTTTCATAATATTTTTATGAATACAGAAAATTGCACATTTCCTTATAATTAACTGTGACAGCTTTTTCACATTATATTTGGGCTCCTTTAACAGAAACTGTCAATCTTTGGAAGAAAAATATAAAATTATTCTATTTTCTCCTAAATAAAAATTCATGGCAAGGAGGCAAGAAAGTGAAAAAGATTTCACATCCAAGAATCTTGCCTTCCTTTTTTTTTTTAATTTTCTCACTTGGTAATCATGGACCAACTACTTGATCATGGTCAATGTTTCCTCATTAGTAAGATGCAGCCAGTAATAACGTCTTAATGGTTTGTTGCAAGAATTAAAGAGCATAATCATTATGAGCCTGGCTGATGCTGTGTCTGGGACTTAGCACTTCCAGTGTTGATTATGTTCCCTTCTAACTCTCACAAAAATGTCAACTATTGGCAAATCAGATCTGTGTGAAATAAACTTAATAAAACTGGTTAAATTTCATAGAAATGGACTTATCAAATGCTAATCATATCTTATTCAATCCCTCTCACATTTAAATCTTGCATAAAACACTTGACACATTCTCTCTTGGGTTGTAGCTGTTATCTACATAGCTTGTGTCTCCTGCTATAGTGTGAATCTTTGATCAAAAATATATCAGGATTATCTGTGTTTCAAGGAAAGCCTCTGGGAAGAGTTTTGCCCAAAGTACATTCTTAATAAGTAATTCTAGTGTTTTAAATTTGTGGGTGCAGCCATTTACATAACTTTTCCCCAATAATATATTTTTTAAAACAATAAAAGTATGTACTATTTTAATAGCTTATTAGGAAGAATTGACAATATTTACCTTCAAAAATTTTATTTCCTAAGTTTTATTTTCCTGAATTTAGCTCTTAATCGTCAATATTAACAAACACATTCAAACATAAATCTCATTCCTTTCTTTGTCCCCGTGTGCCTCTTAAGTGCATTGCTTCTGTTGTGAGGAACAATCAAGATAAATGATGTTGTATTATTATGTATGACAGAGCAGCAGAGTACTGTTGGGTCCAATTCAGTTAGTTTCTACATGTTCCTTATGAGCTTCCACACATAGAAGCAGGGGGTTTATATGCTCAGAAAGAGTTATATATCCCAACCATGTAAATTCTCTGCTATTTTTAAGTGGAACACAGGCTTTGCCACATGCAGCCTCATCAACCATGTGTCTCGGGGGTAA
This sequence comes from Moschus berezovskii, assembly GCF_049115385.1. NCBI lineage: Eukaryota > Metazoa > Chordata > Mammalia > Artiodactyla > Moschidae > Moschus > Moschus berezovskii. The sequence continues at coordinate 80,250,651 of NC_142467.1, forward strand.
ATAAACTACCAAGGATATCTAGCTGGCAAGATTTTCACTTTAATAAGTAATAGCACTCAAAGGGAAGAAATGTTTAAAAGTTCCCAAATATGCCAGATGCATATTAGAACACTTAGAAGAAATCATGAGCAGCTACTCCCTCAAGCTGCATTTTACTTCAATTTAGCTAACGTAAAACCATTTTTCTGCAGAACAGGCAGACAGATTGAGACAGCAATGGGTATCAGGAGCTTTGGATTCCATTCTTGATCCTCCTTTTAACTTAAATCATTTCAGCATGTTCTTTAATGATTCAAGGCCCTTTTTATTCCTTCTAGAAAGGCAGGATTGAGGCATCTTCCACTAAGTGAACAGGAGACCATTGGTAAGGGAAATAGGTTTTAGTTTCTTATGTAAAAATCACTGAGTGATAATAGTATGAATGGTACATAAATTTAGATTTCTTAGACTGTCATCTAAAAGATTGAGGAAAGCAGTACTTTGAACACAAGAGTCTGAAAATACTTTAGGAATATTATGATTATTACAATTTGCATAGTTTATTGCTTTATTATTGTTGTTTCTTATATATTGAGCATACCCATCTAACTCTCTAACAATAGAAACAACAACAAAATGTATTAGGAGAAGAACAACAAAAGAGATTTGAGAAAAATTTTAACTTTGATTCAATGAATTCATTATGACATTTCCCCACAATAACATTATAACAGGGTATAAGAAAGAGAGAAGAAAGTATACGGTTTCTTGTTGATCGGAAACTGGGAACTGGGGTGCCCTGGCAATGACATGTTTGTGTTCTTCAATTATTACTACTTATGGAATAGAGCTCATTATTATTCCAGTTTTGCAGGTGAGGAATTAGAGGCTCAGAAAAAGTAAAAAAAAAAAAAAAGTTACATACAAATTATTTTTAGATCTAGAATTTGGCTCTGTTGATAGAATAGTACAATTTGTTCTTAATAATTTTTTAAAAATTCATTAACTATGTAAAGACAGAGCTCTAAGTGAGCAGTTATTATTTAGAAAAAATATATACATATAAACTGCTAGGGATACTACTGAAAAATTGCTTTTAATTCGATCTTGGGTTTTCTGAATGCTAAACAACACTTAGTTGTGTTAAAAAAATATACAAGTTCATCATTAAACATATTTCTATTATTACAAGAGTATTTTATTATAATTGTATTCTTTATAGTGAGGATATTGAGAATTTAAGAAAAAACAATCTATTATAATTTTTCAAAATATGTATTATTAAATATGTGCTTACTTTTTGTCTAGATGTAAAAATCAAGAGTCTAAGATACAAATCAGAGAAGCTAATTCTGGGGAAGTTAAAATTATAAGACTTCATCTTATTTCTTTATATCATCTAATTCCACATTTTCTGAAATGTGCTACAGGAAATTCAATTTAGCAGAAGAACTTTAACCCTACCCTAACCCTACCGTAACCCATCCACCATCCAGACTTTTCTTTTTATTTGGGTTAGGGTTCAGTTCAGTTCAGTTCAGTCACTCAGTCATGTCTGACTCTCTGTGACCCCATGAATCACAGCACGCCAGGCCTCCCTGACCATCACCAACTCCCGGAGTTCACTCAAACTCATGTCCATAGAGTCGGTGATGCCATCCAGCCATCTCATCCTCTGTTGTCCCTTCTCCTCCCAGCCACAATCCCTCCCAGCATCAGAGTCTTTTCCAGTGAGTCAACTCTTCGCATGAGGTGGCCAAAGTATTGGAGTTTCAGCTTTAGCATCAGTCCTTCCAATGAACACCCAGGATTGATCTCCTATAGAATGGACTGGTTGGATCTCCTTGCAGTCCAAGGGACTCTCAAGAGTCTTCTCCAGCACCACAGTTCAAAAGCATCAATTCTTCGGTGATCAGCTTTCTTCACAGTCCAACTCTCACATCCATACATGACCACGGGAAAAACCATAGCCTTGACTAGACGGACTTTGGTTGGCAAAGTAATGTCTCTGCTCTTTAATATGCTATCTAGGCTGGTCATAACTTTCCTTCCAAGGAGTAAGCGTCTTTTAATTTCATGGCTGCAATCAGCATCCACAGTGATTTTGGAGCCCAAGGGTTAGGGTTAGGTTATTGGTTAAAAAACATCCCAAGATAATAAGCTAGGAAATTCTGAGTCAAATAGTTTTATTTACTTCAGGGTGATAAGGTCTTTAGTTGTAACAGTGGATACTTAAAATTTCAAGAGGTAATTGTAGTGAGCAGTACTTCCCAAGATCATTTGACTCTACAACATTGATCATAGAGCATCTTTTGGGAATGTACCTTGGGAAACAAAGATCCAATTTAATGCTGTGTTAGAACATAGGCAACCTAGAAAGTTAGCCACAAGTTTGTTATGATTTCTCCCTAAATGCTAAATTACAGTAAAGTCATAGTTTTGGTCCAAATATAAATGCTCTCTATTGCTTTCTTGTTGTTGTTTTTTAAATTGCTGTGTCCTATTTATTCACTTATAAATAAGTCTTAGTTGCCACATACAGGGCCCTCAGTATTTTTTGTGGCATGCTGGACCCTCCAGTTACGACTTTTAGTTATGGCCTGTGCAATCTAGCTCCCTGACTAAGGAGCCCTTGCATTGGGAGTTCGGAGTGTTAGCCACTGTACCACCAGAGAAGTCCTGCTCTCTCTTGTTAATTAAGTTGTGTTCTAAATCCTTTAGTTATCAGATAAATATTATGCTTTTTAAAATAAAAAAAAAAAAAAAGCGCTAGTTTTCTAACCTCAACATTTTATTCCCTTAAGAGCCAGTGTGGAGTTTCCAAACCACTGAGCTTTTAAATTAAAAAAAAAAAATTAGATCTTGTGTTCCTGTGCTTTGTGTTCTTAGTCACTCAATCGTGTCTGACTCTGTGCGACCCCATGGGCTGTAGCCCTCCAGCCTCCTCTGTCCATGGAATTTTTCACACAAGAAGAATGGAGTGGGTTGCCATTTTCTACTTCAGGGGATCTTCCTGACCCAGAGATCTAATTGAGACAAAAGAATTTTGAGACATCAAATAAGGAAGAGATAATTTTGTCTTGAGAAATTGTATGGATAGGATTATCTCTTCCAAATCATATGCACCAGGATTATTTTGCTTTGTAATGTAATACAAACAAACCCAAAATGGTAGCTTACAAAAATAAACTTTATTTCCTCTTCATCTTTCTGGTTAGCTATAAAGGGTGAGCTTTCTGCACTTCTTCTTGTGTGTATTTGTTTCCAATTCCAGGATCCAGATTGAAAACAACTCCTAACTATTGCATACATCTCTTGTTTTGTTAAGGCATATGTTACTACTGCTCAGAGGCAGTGGTTAAAGCCAACTTTATTGGCTAAGCCTGATATCCCTGGCTTCCTTGGTGGCTCAGATGGTAAAGAACCTGCTCACAATGCAAGAGACCCAGATTCAATCCCTGGGTTGGGAACAGCCCCTGGAGAAAAGCATGGCAACCCACTCCCATATTCTTGCCTGGAGAATTCCATGAGCAGAGGAGCCTGGTGGGCTGCAGTCCATGGGGTTGCAAAAATTCAGAAACAACTGAGCGACTAACTACTCAAGCCTGTTATCAGTAGATAGAGAGGGACCTTGTTTCTTCAGTTAAAATTTCAATGGGGAGCAGTCTTTAAATCTTACAGGAAAACAGAAACTTTTTACAAATAGAAAGTGTCTGACTCTTTGTGACCCCATGAACTGTAGCACACCAGGTCCCTCTGTCCATGGGATTTCCCAGGCAAGAATACCGGAGTGGGTTGCCATTTCCTCCAAATTTTGATGTAGTAATATTTATTATAGGAAAGAGCAGGGTTTGTTTTGTATCATGTTCACGAAGACTTTTCAAATCCTATTTATATGTATTATCTATTTTTTTCTGCAATGCATTCCTAATAATACAGAGTGTTTCAGTCAGTTATGAATTGATATTTAGATTCAGTTTTATTCCAAGTGTACTATTGTGATATATGGTAACACTGGCTGTCTTGCACACTCTTTTCACAGAAATTTGAAATGCTGACTCTTCTTATATTCTAAATACAAATTTTGTATTTTTAAATTTTACACTGATATACTTGTTTAATACTTAGTAATACCACTCAATTTGTCACTAACCCTTTAATGTATGTTTTTATATATGCAGCATTTTGTATTCATTTTTTGTATTTTCTATACTTTCCTATAACATTCATGAATCTCTTGCACATTCTTTTCTCCTAATAAATTTTAGGATAATCTGATTGTTATCACTAAAGTATCTGGATATGTCTACAATTGCAGCAATATTGCAGAGTAATTTCAAGAGAAATGGTGTTTTATTTATCTCAGTATTTCTTGGAATATATTCCCAGTTATAGAGAATTAGCAAAAGATCAGACTATTAAATAGGCCTAACATATTATAGACAGCATTTTGAAACAATTCATGCGAAGAGTTGACTCACTGGAAAAGACTCTGATGCTGGGAGGGATTGGGGGCAGGAGGAGAAGGGGATGACAGAGGATGAGATGGCTGGATGGCATCACCTACTTGATGGAGATGAATTTGAGTGAACTCCGGGAGTTGGTGATGGACAGGGAGGCCTGGCGTGCTATGATTCATGGGGTCGCAAAGAGTCGGACATGACTGAGTGACTGAACTGAACTGATGTCATTTAGTGTTTGAATTACAAAATTTATCACCTCCTGGGTTGCCTAAAAAGCCAGAATCAAGAATATAAGCAATATCTAACTACCACATAAATGAAATATTTTAAAATTAATAAGTATTTCAAGCTATCAAAGTTAGGCTAATTAGAATGTTTTCACTTAAGGATTTATCCTTCTGCCAAGTGTTCAGTTTGCACATTTTTAGTATAATATTGATATATTATGCTTGTAATACAGATTAATGGAAAGCAATGGCTCAGTCAGTAAAGAGTCACCTGCAAGGCAAGAGACCCAGGTTCAATCCCTGGGTTGGGAAGATCCCCTAGAGAAGGAAATGACAAACCACTCCAATATTCTTGCCTGGAAAATTCCAAGGTGGGCTACAGTCCATGGGGTCACAAGAGTTGGATATGACTTAGTGACTGAACCATCATGAATTTTAGACAGAAAATAGATTTTGACTATGCATGATATATATACATACACACACAAACACACACACACACACATATATATATACACGCATAGATATATTCGCAATTGAATAAGTATATGTGCAAGCTTAAAATCATTCACTATGAGCTATGATTAACTTTAATATCTCAAATAGCTGAAATAATCTTTTAAGGTTGTGTCCTTGTACCTATAGCGAAGCAAATTTTGAAAAATACCATGCAAGGTGTCCTTCTTTTGTTCTCTTTTCTACTGGAATTTTGTAAGAATATTCCTCTCTGTGCTTTGCTAATCAGCATAGCTAACTGACTTAGTAACAGATTCCTCTGTGAAGCCATCATTTACCTATCTGCATTTTAGTTGAACTAATGACAGTGAATAGATTTGTTAGGACCTTCTGCTGGGATTAATGGACAAAACAAGGAACAAAGAAACAAAAAGAAAAAAAAAGCAGAAAAACTGGAGAAAATGGTCATGGTTTAGTCGCCAAGTTGTGTCCAACTCCTGCGACCACATGGACTGTAGCCTGCCAGGCTCCTCTATCCATGGGATTCTCCAGGGAAGAATACTGGAGTGGGTTGCCATTTCCTTCTCCAGCGGATCTTCCCAACCCAGGAATCGAACCCGGGTCTCCTGCACAGCAGGCAGATTCTTTATCAACTGAGCAATAAGGGAGGAAATGGTAATCAGTGTTTATATTATTGGAAATTTCAACTATTCTTATTAGAACTGATCTGAGTACTAAACACTTATGTTACTAATCATATGATAAATTTCAGTGATCTGTTATTGCCATGGTTTTATAATGATGTATTTGATTCATGCAAAATAAGCATATGAGAAATTAAGTTTTATTTGGAGTGACCTTCTTTGGATTTGGCAATAAATATAAAATTATAGAAAGAAAAAAATCACCTAAAGTATACCAAAGTTATGAAAAATGATAACAATATTCTAATAAAAAACTAGAGTGATTAAGAATTAAGTAGAGAAAAAGTTTAGACTCAAGAGAAATCACAAATCAAAATTTTAATATAGTTATTGGTAAGCATACAGTAAAAACCATTATATTTACATGATTTCCTACAAAAAATGGAAATTGGCATTATTTCTATTTCTTGGTATTAGTTAACTGTGTTAAGTCAGTCTTTATTGAATTTTAGAATAATGCTAACCTATTTGAGAGAATTGGATTTGAATACAATTATTTTTGAATAAATGAAATGGGGAAAGTATTCTTATGTAATTGTCTCTGCTACTTAACTGATTAGATTTTTTACTTGGAAATTGAATAAAGTAAGGAAAACAGAAGATTATGTTTTAATGAATCTATTTTTTACTCTTAATTTTGGTAGTATAGAAGAAATTTTAACAATAAAACTATTGACTCTAAAACATGTGTACTATTGTAGGTGTTTTCATTTTGTTTTCTGACTAAATATACTAAAAATAAACTTACTGAAAGATGTCAAATTATATGAGTTACTTAGGGGTAATGGTCTAATCTACAATATTTTTTTCACTAAAGTATAAGGCAGTTTCTTAGTCAGCTGTGACATTGTAATAAAATACTATGAACTGTTTGACTTAAACAACAAACATTTATTTGTCTGATAGCTGGAAAGTCCAAGGCATGAGCCAGTTTACTTCCTGATACTTTCTTTAGAAAGAATAAGAAACTTGTGAGGCTTTGCCCACTTTTTTCTTTCTTTTTTCCTAGATGTCCACTGTGACAGGGTTTGGGGAAAAGGAGAGCATGCAAACCAGAGGACCTGGCAAGGTAGGAAACAGCTGTGTTTTTCTTTCTTGTATATGTGTCTTAAAATTAGTTTTTAGTATTCCCTTCTGGCAATTAGAAAAATAGCACACAGTAAAAAAAAGGTAGAAAGAACAGACAGTGCTGTATTTTACATTGCTTTTGTGCTCCCCTGAATTCAGTTTTTATTAAATGGGTGCGGTGGTGTATGGCAGAGTAGGGCTACAGTCTAATGACAAGTTTCATGTGTGCACTAGCATTTGTATCTCCTCTCTAGCTTCTGCCCTTTGTTGTTTAGTGTTTTAGTATTTTAAGTTATAAGATTAAGCTCTGGTTCTGTGTTCCTTTCAATATGTCTGAAGTTACGCTGACTTTCTGCAATATATTATTGAAATGACTAAGAGTACCTGCCCATTGAATACTCATTCTGGCCTTAGTCTCTACCCCATTGTAAGACAGGATACAATGGTGCAGGCTTAGCTGTTTGCTTTATTAGTAAAACTGGAGTGATGAACCATGAAGTGGTCTGAATCAGATCATAAAATATATACAAGGACTGGACCATATAAATTCATTCTTTCAGACTGTAGGTACACAGCTATCACATGGAAAGACTTGCTGATGACTTTATCCTGACTGTTTTTCAGTGCTTGGTATAGGATAACAAATAGGGAGTCTCTGAAGTTTGCCTGTGTAAGAGGTTTGGTTTGGGAGTATGTGTGCCGCTTTTGTGTTTATGGTAAAATATTGGAAGAAATTTGTTGATTCAAAGGTGATAATAATTGAAGGGTTTGTCCTTGTGTTACTGGCTTAATTCATTTAGTATAATGTCCTTAAGATTCATCCATTTAAATGAAGTATCTAATGTAGGCAAACTCATAGAAATGGAAAGTAGAATGGTGGTTGGCTAGGGCTGAGAGGAGATGAATTGAGGGACTATAATTCAATTTGTACAGAGCTTCACTCAAGCAAAATGAAGGGGTCTAGAGATCTACTCTTGAACATTGTACTTATAGTTAACAGTACTATAATGCACACTTAGAAATTTAAGAGGATAGATCTCATGGTCCATGTTTTTTTTTTTTTTTACCACAATTAAAAATAAGTAAATAAATAGAGTAGAACAGTACTTCTCCTGGAATAAACTAAACTTCAAGGAAACTTAAAGCACATAGTTTATTGTCAAGTTTCACTTGTTTTACAAACTAAAATAGCCATCTAACTTATGTTTTGATAGCTCACAGTTAATTATGAAGATAAAAATATTTATATTTATGCATATAGAATCATATGATAATCTAATCACATAATAAAATAATTTATGTATGTTGACTTTTGAAGAAGACATTTAAATAACAGGAATATAGCTGTAATGTATCCAAACCTAAGTGAGATCTAAAACACTTGCTTTCATTAAAAAAAAAAAAAAGGAAATTGTCAACATCAGGAAAATGAAGTTGTCAGGAAGCTTCTATAGACATTTAGTTAAACTGGGGTAATTTGAATGCAAACAGTATTTACAGGTATTTTTAGATCACCTGATCTCACACAACAAATACATGGACACACAAATACATTTTACCCACTGCCTGTACAGTTCACTCAAAGTCAGTATGAATGGCTTGAGTCAGAAGTTAACACAAGGCAGAATTTGATTGAGTCATCAGGTCTCACACTATAGGAAAAAAAAAAAATCACCTTTTAAAAGAGTTTGGGTAGTCACATTTGGAGTTGCTGAAGAATTTTCTTTATTAACTATTCATTTCAAGGAATGACTTCTTAATTTTCCATTCAATTCCCACATGACTATCATTACTCTGAATGTGTCAGCATTCTCATGCTCCCTCTTGCTCTGCTCAAGTTAGAGAATAACTTGTTTTAATTCTGTTGTGTTTGAAATACTATAAAGGGAGTATGTGGTAAACTCAGCATAGCTTATTGGTAATACTGTATTTCTCTAATTTTAAAAATTATCTAAATAAAAATAAGCATGCTTATTAATTTTATATAGTAAGCATCCTTCTTTTATGACCCTATGTATATTTCTTCACATTTCAACTTTTGAAATAAATTTTACCTCTTCACCTTGAGAAATTATATTTCAATGTCATCTTGATAAACAGTGAAAAGTTCAAACTCAGGAGCCTGGGTTTAAATTCCTTCTCATTTACTATGTCAGTTACCGGTTGTATAACAATTCACCCGAATACTTAACCAAAGAAAAAAACCCAAAAAAACTGTCTTAGTTTCTTTTCTGTGGATCAGGAATCTAGAAACAGTTTAGCAGGGTGGTTCTGGCTCAGGATATCTCAGAAGTCAGTAGTTAGTATATTGACTCGGGCTGCAGTTATTGTTAAGGCTTCTGTGGATGGGGAAAGTATTTGGTTCCAAACTCACTCACATGACCCTTTCCACAGGGGTGCCTCATGACATGGCAGCTGATTTTCTCAAGAGTAAATAATCCAGAGAGAGCAAGAGAGCCTAGAAAACAGAGAATACAGTTATATAATCTAATCTCATGAATGACATCCAACCACTTCTGTCTTGACTTGTTATGGACATTGTTGGAAGAAACTCAGCAAATCTAAGCCAAACTCAAGGATAGAGATTACAGAGGTAGTGAATATTGTGTGTGTGTGTGTGTGTGTGTGTGTGAGGGGGATCATTGAAGATTATTTTAGGAAATCCTTATTGAATTTATCTTGTGACATATTTCTTTGCATGTAGAATTGGACTAATAAAACTAGTCTCACAGTAAGTGAATTGAGTTTTGTGAAACGTATAGCACACCATACTCTCTCAATATCATCTATAATAATGAGGATGGAACCTATTACCTGAAAGTCTGATGTTTTTATCTAATGTCAGGCTTTCTCTGCTCCCATCCATTTTTCTTTTAGGCTACTAGATTATTCATGTTTAAATATAGAATTTATTGTTTACTTATATGCTATACACTCTATAATGAGAGTCTCTCTCTGTGAGTTTAAACCCTACCTTTCAACACCATTTGTAATCTGGCCCTTTGTTTTCCCAGGTAACATACTACTGGTTTTATTGGATGAGACTCCTGGTTTTCCTTTGCCCCTTCCCATAAATTTTATTTTCTACATGAATCTGTAATGCAACTCTCCTTCACTAATAGAACTTTCTCAGTACTATGGATATAACATTGAGCAGTTACTGCTTATCTTATGGAACTTCTGATTTAATGAAAAAAAAAAAAACCCAGAAATGAGGGAGAATTACAGGGTAGTAGCATTTATTCTTCCACTGGGTTGTAGACATTGTTGCTATGGAAAAATATTAATATATCCTAACCTATGTTAGGAGGAGAAGGGAACGACAGAGAATGAGATGGCTGGATGGCATCACCGACTTGATGGACATGTCTGAGTGAACTCCGGGAGTTGGTGATGGACAGGGAGGCCTGTTGTGCTGTGATTCATGCGGTCGCAAAGAGTCAGACATGACTGAGCAACTGAACTGAACTGAACTGAACCTATGTTAAGAATTAAGATATCCTGAAAGAAGTTATATTTAACATCATTAGATCTAAAAGAGAAGAGAAAATGAACAGATTAAAAGATCTAGAATTGACAGGGTTAGGGAGCAATGAATGAAAAGCAAGTCCAAGGCATATGGGAATATTATATCATTCCTAATTGTTTTATTTGAATAGCTTGTAACTAACCAATGGGATTATAACTCACCTATAAAGTAGTGATACTGTCCCTAGTTTTCTTCCCTATTTTCTACACATTGATTCAGGTACAAAAGAGAGTGTATGGAAAGATCTTAATAGAAACACTCAATTGACTAATTTAGTACTAATGAGAGATTCTACCTCAGGTTAAGCTCATATTTCATGTGACCTGATTTTTGATTAGTGATGAAAACATGATTTATTTACTAATGTGAATTCAACATTATAGCTTTCAACATCTTTAATTATTTTATGACTATGTCTATAATGGCTTTGTAATCAGACTGACTGGTCTCAATTTAGAAGTAGATAAATAGATATCTACATACATATGTAGAACAGGAAATTATATATGTATGTGTGTGTATGTATAAGCTATATATCCCACCTTATATCATGTATGGAGCTTCCCTGGTGGCTCAGATGGGAAAGAGTCTTCCTGCAATGCGGGAGACCCAGGTTCGATCCCTGGGTTGGGAAGATCTCCTGGAGAAGGAAATGGCAACCCACTCCAGTGTTCCTGCCTGGAGTATTTTAATTGCAGTATATTTGGCATATATTAAGGGCTTCTCTGGTGGCTCAGTCAGTAAAGAATCTGTGTGCCGTTCAAGACTACCTGCAATGTAGGAGACCCAGGTTTGATCTCTGGGTCAGGAACATCCATTGCGTAAGGAAACGGCAGCCTCCTCCAGTATTCTTGCCTGAGAAGTCCCATGGACAGAGGAGCCATGTAGGTTATAATCCATGGGGTCGAAAGAATCAGACACAACTGAGCCACTAAATCACCTCCACCACTGGCATATATTATTTTAACTTTGTTATACAATATAACAATTAGATATTTGTATACATTACAAAATGTTCACTACAATAAATTTAGTTAATATCTGGGAGTCACTGTCACCATACAAAGTTACAAATTTCTTTTTCTGATGAGAACTTATAAGATCTGTTCTTATAGCAACTTTCAAATATGCGATATAGAGTAATTAACTATAATTACTATATGGATGTGAGAGTTGGACTGTGAAGAAAGCTGATTGCCGAAGAATTGATACTTTTGAATTGTGGTGCTGGAGAAGACTCTTGAGAGTCCCTTGACTGCAAGGAGATCCAAACAGTCCATCCTAAAGGAGATTAGTCCTGGGTGTTCATTGGAAGAACTGATGCTAAAGCTGAAACTCCAATACTTTGGCCACCTCATGCGAAGAGTTGACTCACTGGAAAAGACTCTGATGCTGGAGAAGGCAATGGCAAGCCACTCCAGTACTCTTGCCTAGAAAATCCCATGGATGGAGGAGCCTGGTAGGCTGCAGTTCGTGGGGTCGCTAAGGGTTGGACACGACTGAGCGACTTCACTTTCACTTTTCACTTTCACACATTGGAGAAGGAAATGGCAACCCACTCCAGTATTCTTGCCTGGAGAATCCCAGGGACAGGGGAGCCTGGTGGGCTTCCGTCTATGGGGTCACACAGAGTCGGACATGACTGAAATGACTTAGCAGCAGCAACAGCAGGGAAGGATTGGGGGCGGGAGGAGAAGGGGACGACAGAGAATGAGATGGCTGGATGGCATCACCGACTCAATGGATATGAGTTTGGGTGAACTCCGGGAGTTGGTGTTGGACAGGGAGGCCTGGTGTGCTGTGATTCATGGGGTCGCAAAGAGTCAGACACGACTGAGTGACTGAACTGAACTGAACCATGCCATAAGTGGGCTTCCCAGGTGGCTCTAGTGGTAAATAACCTGCCTGCCGATGCAGGAGACGTAAGAGAAGTGGATTTGATCCCTGGTTTGGGAAGATCCCCTGGAGGAGGGCATGGCAACCCACTCTAGTATTCCTACCTGAAGAATCCCATGGACAGAAGAGTCTGGTGGGCTACAGTCCCTAAGGTTGCAAAGAGTTGGTCATAACTGAAGCAACTTAGTAAGTACACACAATGCTGTATATTACACCCTCATGACTAACTAACTGGAGGTTTGTAACTTTTGACTCTGTTCATTCATTTTGACTTTTTTTTTTTATTCTTATTTTCTTTTTCTTTTTAATTCTTTAGATTTCACATATAAGTGAGATCATGCATTATTTGTCTTTCTCTCTCTTATGTCACTAACATAACATCCTCAAGATTCATTCATGCTTCAAATGGCAACATTCCCTATGGCTTTTCCCGTGGTCATGTATGGATGTGAGAGTTAGACTGTGAAGAAAGCTGATCGCCGAAGAATTGATGCTTTTGAACTGTGGTGTTGGAGAAGACTTTTGAGAGTCCCTTGTACTGCAAGGAGATCCAACCAGTCCATTCAAAAGGAGATCAATCCTGGGTGTTCATTGGAAGGACTGATGCTAAAGCTGAAACTCCAATACTTGGGCCACCTCATGTGATGAGTTGACTCACTGGAAAAGACTCTGATGCTGGGAAAGGTTGGGGGCGGGAGGAGAAGGGGACGACAGAGAATGAGATGGCTGGATAGCATCACTGACTCTGTGGACATAAGTTTGAGTGAACTCCGGGAGTTGGTGATGGACAGGGTGGCCTGGCGTGCTGTGTTTCATGGGGTCGCAGAGAGTTGGACACGACTGAGCGACTGAACTGAACTGAACTGAATATTTGTGTGTGCAACTGTGTTTTTGTATTAATCCATTGATGGGCACTTATGTTGTTTCCACATTTTGGCTTTTGTAAATAATGCTGCAATGAAATGGGCTTACATATATCTTTTTGACTTAGTATTTTTGAATACTTACCCAGAAGTGGAATTGCTGGATCATATGACAGTTCTATTTTTAAATTTTGAGAAACTTCCATCTTGATTTCTATAGTGGCGGCACCAATTTACGTCTCCACCAACAAGGTACAAGGTCCCGTTTTTTCCTACATCCTTGTCAATACCTGTGAGTTATTGTCTTTTTGATAATAGCCATTCTAACAGATGTGAGGTGATATCTCATTGTGGTTTTGGTTTGTAGGTCCCTCATCATTAGTGATGTTAACTTCTTTCCATGTGCCTGTTGGCCATCCATGTATCTTCTTTGGAAAAATTTTGGTTCGAATACTCTGCCTATTTTTAAATTAGATTTATTTATTATTTGCTTTTAGCTATTAAATCACTTGAGTTCTTTGTATAGTTTATATATTAATCCCTTATCAGATACATGATTTGCAAATATTTTCTCCCAACTGGTACGTTGCGTTTTCATTTGATGATGATTTCCTTTTCTGTACAGCATGTTTTAGTTTAATGTACTCCCACTTATTTTTTAAATTTTATTTCTTTTACATACATATCTTAAGAGAAGTTATTTAACCTCTCAGTCTGAGTTTCTTCAGATTTAAAATGGAAGTTAATACTTACTTTATGAAATGTGGCAATTAGATGACATAATACATATACTTAGCACTGTGCCAGTCATATAATAGAAACATATTATTATTATTTATTATACACTAGATAAAATTTCTTCAACTTTTCCATGAGTTAGTGAGCAATCATAATGTTTATGGAGTTCTGACTTAATATTTATTTCTTTTATCTCAGTGTGATACTGAATTCACTCACTCATTCATTTATTTATTCATTAGCAAGATGAGGCATCCACTATGTGCTGGGCTGCTATTGGGTGCTAATGAAACAAACATAAATGATAAATGTTCCCTGTCCAGTAGCTGCTTATATACTAAGAGGCAAGGCAGATATTCAGAATTTGATTAATGTTGTAAAGGAACTTTTAATTTCATGGCTGCAGTCAGCATCCACAGTGATTTTGGAGCCCAAAAAAATAAAGTCTGACACTGTTTCCACTGTTTCTCAATCTATTTTACTCCTTGGAAGGAAAGTTATGACCAACCTAGATAGCATATTAAAAAGCAGAGACATTACTTTTCCAACAAAGGTCCGTCTAGTCAAGGCTATGGTTTTTCCAGTGGTCATGTATGGATGTGAGAGTTAGACTGTGAAGAAAGCTGATTGCCAAAGAATTGATGCTTTTGAACTGTGGTGTTAGAGAAGACTCTTGAGAATCCCTTGGACTGCAAGGAGATCCAAACAGTCCATTCTAAAGGAGATCAATCCTGGGTGTTCATTGGAAGGACTGATGCTGAAGCTGAAACTCCAACACTTTGGCCACCTTATGTGACGAGTTGACTGACTGGAAAAGACTCTGATGCTGGGAGGGATTGGGGGCGGGAGGAGAAGGGGACGATAGAGAATGAGATGGCTGGATGGCATCACCGACTCAATGGAGGTGAGTTTGAGTGAACTCCGGGAGCTGGTGATGGACAGGGAGGCCTGGCGTGCTGTGATTCATGGGGTCACAAAGAGTAGGACACGACTGAGCGACTGAGCAACTGAACTGAACTGTAATGGAACTACTGTGGCGATATAATAAAAAAAATAAAATGACCAACTTTTTTCCGGAAGAAAAAAGGGAAGAGAAGATTTCCAGAGTAAAAAATGTTTGACCAGAGTTTCAAATAATTAATACGAATTTGCCATGATAACATAAAATGAATTCCATTGAAACAGAGGGAAAATGTACAAAGAATAACCAGATGGCCTGGTGATTATAAAAAGCAAATATTTTGGTATGGTTAAATACTACTCTATTCAGGCATTATTTTTTGGTTTGGAAAATAGTTACATGTTATTTTTATTAGGCACATTGTATAATTCTTGGTAAGAATTAAGCAATGTACCTGCTTGGTCATGTTCTACTCTTCTTTCCATTCTTATTCTTAATCATTAAGGCAGCATCCCACAGGTAAAAAATGATACATTGTCAAACACAAGTTAATGAAACTATGGATGAAGTTCCTTGAAAACAGTTTCTCCTCTTTCTGTGTTTACAGTTGGACCAGGTGGGGCATGGGTGGTGGCCAGGAAGGGAAAGGATTATTTTTCCTTTCCTATTGTATAACAGGCATGAAAGGAAGTAGGCAGGTTACTTACTAAATAAATAACAGAGTTCTGGTGAGCAAAAGCCACTTTAGAAAAAATGATATAATTTAGTATAGGGTCAGAGGGAAATGATCTGCTGTGTCTGAAGATGGACCTGAAGCACTGTCTGCTTTAGTGATCTAGAGCCAACCATATTTACTACTGTAGAAGTAAATACAAAATAAAACTTATCCTGAAAAAATATACATATAGCAGAATTTAAATGAAGGGAAGAGTGATGTCAAATTTCAATGGCAAAAACAGCTGAAGCAAGAAATTATTGTTTTTTGAAATAAGGACTACTGTCATTATAAAAACAAAATAACTCCTACTGGTCTAATTCTAAAATCCTATATTTTATCATAGTCACATAAAAGATACTTTACTACCAGTGGAGTCATAATGTTGATGTATAACTGTCTGGTTCCTCTACACCCCTAAAAAGAAGCTAAGGAGAATCTTCTGCATGTCAGAGGTAACTCCTCTTATCTCTACACTGTAATCACTGTAGCTCAGGAGAGGAGCAGCATTAAACACATTTAGAAATAGCATAAACACTTTTTGACTTATGAACTAGAGAAGTATACACAGTACATTTTTGCATAGCTGAAATAATATTGAACTTTCACTATGTTATTTCAAATTAGAGCAATTAATGTTATTTTAAATTAAGCTGTAAGCATGATAGAGCTGGCAGGTAGTTGCTGATGATTTGATTTAGCCTCAATTTATATATCAAAGTATTTAATGTCAAGTAGAAAAATATCTCTAATTAAATAAATTGATAAATAGTATTTAGATTGCGTCTTTCTCTTTCCCCTAATAACACTGAATTTTTCTACTCTTATAAAATACAGTTTGAACTCTCCTTTTATAAAAAAAAGTTGCAGCAATCTGCTCATATTTTAGAATAATATGCATTTTAAGTTCACTTCCACAGGTGCAGCTTTTGAATGCCCTGTAAATTACTAAATCAATGTTAAAAAATGTAATGTAATCATTTATAAGATGTATTTTACATAATATCACTTTAGATATTTGTTGTTGTTGTTTAGTCACTAAGTATATCCAACTCTTTGTGACCCCACAGGCTGTAGAACACCAGGCTTTCCTGTTATTCACTGTCTTCTGGAGTTTGCTCAAACTCATCCATTGAGTTGGTCGTGAATCCAACCAGCTCATTCTCTATCACCCACTTCTCCTGCCCTTGATCTTTCCCAGCATCAGGGTCATTTCCAGTGAGTTGGCTCTTCTCCTCAAGTGGCCAAAGTATTGGAGCATCAGCTTCAGCATCAGTCCTTCTAATGAATATTCAGGGTTGATTTCCCTTAGGTTGACTGATTTGATCTCCTTACTATCCAAGAGACTCTCAAGAGTCTTCTCCAGCACCACTGTTCAAAAACATCAGTTCTTCAGCGCTCAGCCTTCTTTATGTTCCAACTCTCATATCTGTACATGACTTCTGGAAAAACCATTGATGTGACTAGACAGACCGTTGTCAGCAAAGTGGTATCTCTGCCTTTTTATACACCGTCTAGGTTTGTCATAGCTTTCTTTCCAAAGAACAAGTGTTTTTTGTTTGTTTGTTTTTGTTTTCAATTTCATGGTGCAGTCACCATCTGCAGTTTATTTTTGAGTCCAAGAAAATAAATCTGTCACTGTTTCCACTTTTTCTTCATCTATGTGATGGGACAGGATGCCATGATCTTAGTTTTTAGAATGTTGAGTTTTAAAGTAGCTTCTTCACTCTCCTCTTTCACCTTCATCAAGAGGCTCTCTAGTTCTTCGCTTTCTGCCATTAGTGATATCATCTGCATATCTGAATTGTTGACATTTCTCCTGTCAGTCTTGATTCCAGCCTGTGCTTCATCCAGCCTGGCATTTTGCATCATGTACTCTGCATATTAGTTAAATAACCAGGGTGACAAATACATCTTGACATACTCCTTTCCCAATTTGGAAACAAGTCTGTTGTTCCATGTCTGATTCTGTCGCTTCTTGACCTGCCTACAGATTTCTCAGGAGGCAGGTCAGGTAGTCTTCCCATTTACTTAGGAATATTACAGTTTGTTGTGATCCACAGAATCAAGGCTTTAGCCTAATAAGTTGCGATTTAAATGACATCCATTAGGATTTGTAATTCATTATATAGAGTGCTCTGTTCTGTGCAAATAAAACAAATATCTAGATATGAAATGTATCATTTTTCTTAACTTAGTTCTTTAGTATTCATACTATGAGACAAAGAATCTTAGCACGTGTAAGTGAGTCTTTAAAACATTAAATTTAAACAAAAAATTTAAATATTGGAGCCAATTATACAGAGTGAAGTAAGCCAGAAAGAAGAACATCAATACCGTATATTAACGCATATATATGGAATTTAGAAAAATGGTAACCTGAACCCTGTATAAGAGACTGCAAAAGAGACATAGGCATTGAGAACAGTCTTTGGGACTCTGTGGGAGAGGGTGAAGGTGGAATGATTGGGGAGAATGGAATTGTAGCATGTATATTATCATAAGTGACCAGTCCAGGTTCGACGCATAAATTTTCCTCTGTTCAAAAAAATAAATAAATAAATATGGCACTGCGTGACTTCTGAAGAGTCTGAAGATGTACATGGTAATGACTGATTCAGTGTCATATTCATTTCTCCACCACTTACTGTCAATGTGACTGCAGGTAGCACTTGAGCCAGCCATATGCCATAAGGCTACCTGGAGGTCAGCCCTTGTTCTCAGAACCAAATTGTCTCTTGGTATGTGCTTCTGCTCACATCTTTTTTCACAGCAAAATACAAATATTTAACTGAAGGATTTATCCTCTTCACTTTTAATGATATGATTCGGAAAATTCACCTTTGCTTCTGTCCATTTTCATTCATTTGCAAATTGAAATTGAAACCTTAGTGTAACTGATGAATAGCTGGATAGAGTTAGAAATAGAGCTCTATGAATGTGTATGAAAAAAATATGGATCAAATTTTAGAAATAGGAATAAAAAATGAGAACTCTCTGGCTGATAGAAGACAGCAGCCACTTAAGTCATATGGAGATTTAAAATGCGAATTCTGGAAACATTCAAACTGTCACATTACCACATCTTTTCTATTTAACTCAATTTATATTCTTCAAATTCAGATTTTAATTATACTTAAAAGGATTATATTTATTTCAAATTTTCATTTTATTGTAAATAATATTTTCATTTCAGTTTCTGATTTTTCATCCATAGCATTTGGAAATATAATTTAGTTTTTTATATTGTTTTTGTACTTTGCAAACTTAATAAATGTGTTCCTTTATTCTAGTTGCTTTTTGTAGACCGCATAGGATTTTCTGTATGATATGATCATGTCATCTGTCAGTAATGAGAGATTTTTTTTTTTTACTTTCCAATTTGGATAACTTTTACTTCTTTTTCTTGCCTACTGTACTGTATCAAACATCTAACAATGCTAAATAGAATGACTGAGTGTAAACATCCTTGTTTACTTAATCTTATATAAAAAATTGTCTTTCACCATTAATTATCATTGCCCTATCTGAGGTTTAGGAAATAACCTTCTCTTTCTGGTTTAGTGAGAGCCTTTTTGAATGTCAGACTTGAACTAATGCTATTTCTGAGTCTGTTGCAATGACCATGTGGTTTACCTTCTCAGTTTGCTAATATAATCAGTAATATTTATTGATTTTAAATGTTAATCTGCACTTATATTCCAAGTAAGAGTTTTTGCATTCATATTTCTGAGGGATATCGGTCTATAGTTTTCCTTTCTTTTAGTATCTTTGTCTGATTTTGTTACTAGCATAATACTGGCCTAAAGAATTAGTTGGGAATTATGAAAACTCTCTTTACTCACAGATAAGAGAAAATAAACTCAGTTTTCATGAGGAGTTTATGTAGAATTAGATCTTAAGTTTTTTGAAGAATTCACTAATACAGTCATTATTATTTCTGGTGTTTTCTTTTTGGGAAGATTTTAATAGCTCCAAGACTACTCAAATTATTTCTTCTTTAGTGGACTTTGGTAGTTTGAGACTTTGAAGGAATATCTCTATCAAAGTTATTTATGTAGTTAAGATATCAAATTTGTCACAAATAATTTATAATATTTTTATTATTCTATAACATTTGTAGAGTCAACGAATACCCTCTCTCTTGTTCCTGTTAATGGAACTTTATTTTCTGTTTTTATTTTCAATCACTTTGAGTAAAGGTAGATAAATTTATTGATCTAAGAGCCATCCTTTTTTCTTGTTGACAATTTTCTATTATTTTTTTCTATTCATTAATTTCCATTCAGATAATTATTATTTGATTTTAATTTCTTTCTTTGTATTTTGGAGTCTTCTTCCATTTTTTTCAAATTAGAAATTGAGGTTATGAATTTTAGACCTTTTGTAATATAATGCTATCAGTTTCCTTCTTACTACTGATTTAGTTACATCCCATACATTTTGATGTGCTTAGTTTTCCTTTTCATTCAGTTTAAGATATTTTCTAATTTTTATTTATATTTCTCCTTTGACCCACTGGTTGTTTAGAAGTGTATCATTTACTTTCCAAATACTTGAGAATTTCTAGCTTATCTTTATATTATTGATTTCTAATTTAGTTGTGTACAATGAGCATCTTCTGTATATGTGTATCGTTTTGTATTTATTGTGGCTTTTTATAGACTAGAACATGAACTAGCTTGGTAAGTGGTGTGTGTTCACATAAAAATATTGGTATTGTTGACTATTCTATAATCACCAATTAAAAGTTGTTTGATATTGTTGCTCAAGGTTTTATGTTCTTATGTCATCTTACTCTAGCAATTATTTAGAGAGTGATGTTGAGATATTTCATTATAATTATGGATTTGTTTAACTCTCTTTTCAATCAGTTTATCTTCTGAAATGTATCTTATATCTTGAAACTCTTTTATTAGGTACATTAATATTAAGGATTCTTATATCCTCTTCAGGGATTGACCCCCTACATGAAATTACCCTCTCTGCCTGAAGGGTTATTTTCCTATTCCTTTGCAAAGTTATCTCCTTTAACTCCTTCAGGTCAGAATTTGTATGCTATTTCCTGAAAGAAACTAAATCACCATCCAACTCAAAACTAGCCTCTATTCCACATTATTCTCTCTTTTAATCATTTTGGTTTAAGTGATAACTATGAAATTTATAAATAATGTATTTTAAATTATATTTGTGACTGTGTTTTATGTCTTTTACTGTTTTCCCCACCATAACCTGCATAGAGTCGGGACACTTCTTTTCACATCCTCGTGGATGGCACATAGCACATGGCATTCAGAAATGTTTGAATAAGCATGTGAATGAATAAGCTGTTTTCTGTGGCTTTATTTTTTGGTTCCATTCCTTTTGTGTTTAAAAAAAAAATCATTTTTACCTCTCATTTCTGGCTGTTCTTTCTTCTAAGTACACCTAAACTCCATTGAGCAATGAATATCTCCATCACCTCAACTTGAAAATTTCTAAATCTCTGGTCCCATGTAACTTGGTAACATACTCATTTATAAAATTGGTTAGTCTTTTTCCTAAGCAGTAAACACTTTACAAAGAGAAGATGGGACTATCCTAGCCTTTCTAGTGTTTGCATCTAGAAATGGACACATTTTTTACTAGAATAATTATTGTCATTTAATATTCACCTGTGAGTACAGGCTCTAGTCTGTATTTACTCTCAAAGATATAATTTTTATAAAGACAGTTATAATTTACTTCAAAATATGTCAGCAAACAGCGTGGTATATGCTGTATATGTTATTGTTTAAACTGTAATCCAGGTACTTCTGGCATTCTCTTTAAGAATGCATGTTCCATGGGAGGTTGGCTGTTGTTCTAATCAAGAAATCCAGTCGCAGTACTTTAACTCCATTCTGATTGTCAGAATTATTATTTTTTCTTCCTGTGTAAGGCAAGAGTTGAATGTTTACTGACATTATAAATTTAAAAATAAATCTTCATAAAATCCAATATGAATATGATAAAGTTAATAGGATTGCATCACATATTTTAGACTTGCGACCCAATCGACATCAGGTGGACATATGAGTTCAGCAAAGTGTGGAACCTAAACCACTAGGCTTTAGGAATGCTAACCAAGTCTTGACCTGGTATTAGATTTTAGTTTGTCTCATGCTAATGATAGGGGAGCAGAATTCTGCCTCTGGAATATTGTGTTTGATGTCAGAGAAAAATAGTAGGTCTCAAGCCTGCAAATAACATGTTGTGCCATAAACATATTTTATACTACAAAGAATATTGTTCTTCTATTTGCTGAAGACAGGAGAGCTTTGGAAAGCTTCTGGAAAACAGTTTTATAGTCATATTAAAATTTAGAGATTTTTCTGACTTATGACTGAGCCAAAGTAATTCATAAAGCTTTTCTAGTTTTCTATGCTAATTTTGCCTGAAACTGTAAATCTATGATAAGAACACAACTGTATTCTTAAAATATATTAAGTATTATTATTAATGAGAAAAGGTACTGTCAGAGGTAACAAATATATATTCAAATACTAAGAAAAGGGGCTTCCCTGATGGTTCAGATGGTAAAGGATCTGCCTGCAATGTGGGAGACCTGAGTTCAATCCCTGGGTTGGGAAGATCCCCTGGAGGAGGGCATGGCAACCCACTCCAGTATTCTTGCCTGGAGAATACCCATGGATAGAGGAGTCTGATGGGCTACCGTCTATGCGGTGGCAAAGACTTGAGCATGACTGAATGACTAAGCATAGCAAAGAAAACTATCTAAATAGTTAATTATGTAAGAAAATCTGTAAAGGAATTTGTTTCTTTTTATGCAAGATTAAATACTACTTAGCTTCATTTTTAGACATTTTTCAAAAGTGTTTTTGGGTACATAACTTTACAAGGGCCACTTTAGTAATATAGCCAAAATTTCTTGTGAAGATGTGTCTCTTTCATGCTGCAGAAGCACTACCCTTCATTAACAACTCTGCATACTTGCTATGCCTGAACTGTACATGATCTTTCCTCCCTTTTTCCCCTCGATGAATTACTCTTCTTTCATCTGTTTCCCAAACCATGGATAATTTTCAATTTGCTTCTAATTCTATTGCCAATTGACCATCTCAGCCTATAGTGATTTTCTGTCTCCTCACCCCATGCTGGAGAAGGAAATGGCAACCCACTCCAGTATCCTTACCTGGAAAATCTCATGGACAGAGGAGCCTAGTGGGCTGCAGTCCATGGGGTTGCAAAGAGTCAGGCACGACTGAGTGACTAACACTTACTTACTTACTTACACCCCATGCTAGTATGTATTTTTTCCATTTATCATGAACGTTTGGAATTTGTTTTCAGTGTCTTAATATATGTCTTATATTCATCGTTTGATTGCAAACTGTTAGGTTCTTTTGTTTTTCATGCAATGTCTAGCACTTTTAACTAACTATTGATTATGATAACCAGGTAGTATCTTAAAAATAGCAACTTAAAGACTTGCTACGCTACTAATTGGTATATCAGGTTATCATCCACTTCATTTTCATCACAAATTGTTTATAGTTTAGTCTTTTTATCTTTATTTCTCTCTGCAAATTTAATATTTCAGTTTTGCAAAACTATCAAAAAATAATTCAAGAAGTTCTAGTATATTTTCTTGGAACTGATTTTTTAATAGGAAAAGGTATCCAGAGAAAGATGGCCCTGGGCTAGTAATTGACAGACTTATCTATTCTTCCAAAGAATATTTTGTAATCAGATGTAAATTTCAGAAAGCAGTCACATCTCATAGAATATGAAATTTAAACTAGGTTAGGCCAAATATGTTACTATAAGGTGAAACTGCCCTCATACTTTTTCAACATATCCTTAAGCTGTTAGTTAATTAAAAACTTTTATTATACTAAGTTCCAGACATTGTTCTTAGCACCTGGGATTTGGAAAATAGCATCAACGGGAACCCTTGTGCTAGCACTGTATTCTGGGCCAAGACAAACAGACAATTTTATCCTGACTAAAATATTAAAGAGTGATAATTGCCTTGACTGAAATTAAAGGTTGGAAAAAGCAATAGGAAGTAATATAGAAAGTCACAGTGGTTGGGAAGCTAAAGGTTACTGTAGAGCAGAGGTCAGAGAAAGCTTTTCAGAGAAAGCAATATTTGAGTATATACATGAGTAAAATGAGGGAGACACATAAAGGAATCTGAGGGAAAAGCCTTCAGGCAGGAGCCAGGAAAATGTTTTGGAGAGGGGACTGATTTTACAGATTTCCTGCATCAAGAAAAGTAAGAAGGCAGATGTGGTCAAAATTGATACTTTGCAAGGCCATCTAATGTAGGAAGGAGTAAGGATTATTTCCTAAATGGGATAGGAAGCCAGTGGATGACTTTGAGCAAGGGAATGCAAATACCTGGCTACCAACCCTCTTTACTGTCTTCTCCCCTTAGGAAGTCTCCACTTCATCCTCAGAGCAGGAATAGTCACAGGAAGAGGCAAATGGCTTTGAGCAGGCTGCACTCATGTCACAGCTCCTGGTTGATTCATACATGTTGTGAGTATTAGATTTTAGGAAACTATCTATGGCCGTTACTTCCCATTTTGTTCGAATATATGAATTGAATTCTCACTGCATGCATATGTGCTTAGTTGCTCTGTCATGTCCAACTCTTTGTGACTCCATGGACTGTAGCCCACTAGGCTCCTCTGTTCATGAATTCTCTGGGCAAGAATACTGGAGTGAGTAGCCATCCCTTTCTCCAGAACATCTTCCTGACCCAAGAATTGAACCCAGTCTCCTGCATCTCAGGTGGAGTCTTTACTATCTAAGCCACCAGGGGAGCCCCTTAATTTATCACTCTCTGTCTGAGATTAGAGAATCTTTTAAATTGAGGTGCTGGGATAATCAGTAAAGGTCTCTTTTTTTTACAGGAGGAGAGAGTAATAGTTCTGAGCTCTAATTTGTAAAGTTCCCAAAATATCTGAAGTAAATCGACCTGTGATGATCGAGGCAAAGTTAAATGGAACAAGCAGAAGTATTTCTTCCTTTCCTCTGATGGACAGACCCCTTGAGCTAACTGAAAATGCACAAAGGCCTCAGGGCCCTGGTGACATTTCTCTTTTTTGGACCCACGTGATATAAAATTATTTACTTTTCAATCTTTAATTAATCATTATATGTTATGTAAGGTAAACATCGGAGAAGGCAATGGCAACCCACTCCAGTACTCTTGCCTGGAAAATCCCATGGATGGAGGAGCCTTGTAGGCTGCAGTCCATGGGGTCGCTAAGAGTCAGATATGACTGAGCGACTTCACTTTCACTTTTCACTTTCACGCATTGGAGAAGGAAATGGCAACCCACTCCAGTGTTCTTGCCTGGAGAATCCCAGGGACGGGGGAGCCTGGTGGGCTGCCATCTATGGGGACACACAGAGTTGGACATGACCGAAGTGACTTAGCAGCAGCAGCAAGGTAAACACATTTTTTGTGGAGTCTCACATTTGTGTTACATATTGCTTTATTGATAGTCACCTCAGGTGGACTTCAATAAATATCTCTATTATTTGACAGGTAGTTTCTCAGAATTCACTGTGTATGTGGTTAAGTAAGATGAAATATTCTACTTTCTATTACAACCTATCCTTAAGTGGTTTGTTTTATGACTACAATGAAATGATGTTGTTTCTGAAGTGATTATGGAGAGTCAAATGTTTTTGGATGCTGAAAGATGTGGGTGGCCATATTTTGGGGACATTTTTATGACCTAGAGGATGAAAGTTGCTGAAATGATTAAAAAATTGTATAAATGGCATACATTTGGATTCCTTCATTGTTTCAAAGAATTGCCATAAGAGTTTGTTCCATGTAAAAATACATGTAGATCCAGACTCCATTGCTTGGACTGGTCCTCATCACCAACTCTCCTAAGCCCACAACTTGAGAAGTATGTTATTCCCTAGATAGCCCCGCTCCTGTGAACGCTCACAGATTCTTTCCTCAGCCCCTCAGAACACAGTTCTCTGAACAGAGCAGAGAAGTCAGCACTCCCCACTTTTAGACTCTCTCTCCATCTAAAGTGCACATTAATTCTTTAATGAATTCAGTGTAGATGGAGGCAGGGAAGCTGATAAGCCAGACTTATTATTATTTTTTAATTTTTAAGCATTAATGTAATAATTACTGCTTTTTAAAAACATCTTTTACACATTCTACATAAACTTCTTTTCCTCCTATGTAACTCAGCATATATATATACTGTAATGTTTGAGTGTGGCCAAAGACAATGAAGACAGAAATAGGAAGTAGTAATTTGTGTATATTTGATCTGGAAAAGAGCAGTAGGAGAGAAAGGGATAGAAATAGGAAAAATAGTAAGCAGTTAATTGTTGCAAGAAAAATGAAGTTTTCTCAAAACCAGATGGTGAAACGTGAATGTGGTCAGAGAGATGGTCAGATTTTAAATGTATTATATTTTGAAGCTAGAGCCCACAGGATTTCCTCCTTCATTAATCATGAGGTGAGAAAAAAAAACAGATGAAGTGTGAATCAAAGGTTTTTGTGATTTGGGAAAGGAAGAATGGAGCCACCATCATTTGAGAGTGGAAAGATTCTAGATAGGTTAAAATTAAGGTATTTGTCAGCATTCACATGTAGATGTTGAATAGACAGCTGTATATGTGAAGCTAAAGTTCATCAAAAAGATCTGTCTAGAGATATACATTTTTTAGTAGTCATCATGTACATGGTATTAAAAATAAGAAAATCAGTTTAAATAAATGAGTTTTGGTATACTCCAATGCTATGAGATCCGTTAGATTTGAAATAAGATGTACATGCACTATATAACTCTGTATTAATCTTTAATCCACAATAAATCAAGGAAGAAACAAGATTGTCACTGCATAACCAATGGAACTCTAAATGGATGCATGCTTTCTTTACAGTAAAATTTTGTAGTTAGGCATAAGATTAATTTCTAGAGAACAAGAACAATGTAATTCTGAAATTATTTTAATGATTTATAAATTTTCAACATTTTATTGACATTATGGTAGTGATATATAGTAGAGAAATAGGAACTTAAAATTTTTAGCGTATAATTTTAATATTCTCAACATAGTATCTGGAGATAGGAAAATTATCTGATTTCTAAAACTCCCATTTTAATTAATGAATCTTTATAATGATATCTAAAATTGTATCTTTGTCTTGTGTTTATTTTCAGTTCTTTTCAGTGTTGCTTAGTTATTTCAATATTTTTATTGAATAATTTAAGTCAACATTTTCTTCAGTTATTTAATTAAAATTGTAGACAGATAACACAAGTTTCATCCTAGGAATGGCACTATAAGATTTCTTATCTTGTAACACTGTTATGTTAACAAAATGTTTGTCATGAAATAATGTTTTGATGTGGTTGACTTAGATTTATTTTAGTATCTACTCAAATTTAATATTATAGAAGTGTGCATTTGCAAATTAGATTTGCTCTCTGTCAAGAATTAGCATGAGAATTAGGGTGCCAAGGTATATATGTCTTTGCTTGTATATATGATTGAGCATATGTATGTGGGTTTGTACAAGAGCACATTTTTAGCATTTATTGATTTTCACATTGATATTCATAAATTTCTGTTCATGTTTGCCTTTCAGATTTTTTCAGTTAAAGTGTTTCCCATTCAGCTTCATCATATTTCTATCAAAAATCTTGTATTCTGGATTCTTTTTTTAGTTGACCATTTTTAAACTTTGCTTCTATCTATAACTGAATATACCAAATAAACTGGTGGCACAGATGGTAAAGAATCTGCCTGCAATGCAGGAGAACTGGGTTTGATCCTTGGGTTGGGAAGATCCCCTGGAGAAGGGAATGATAGCTAACTCCAGTATTCTTGCCTGGAGAATTCCATGGACAGAGGAGCCTGCTTGGCTATACAATCCAAGGAGTCACAGAGTCAGACACGAATCAGTAACCTTCACTTTTCAATTATTTCTTTTAAATTATATTTGAAAAATAGACCTCAATTATGGTATGTGACTCTCTGTATTTAAAAATTATTTTTCAATTTTAATTATTATTTAAACTATTAAAATTCCATCATCAGAAAAGTAAATTATATTTCACTTTCAGAATGCTCTCACCAATGGTACATAGCTCTAATTGACTGCACTGTTTTTTCCCCTCACAAAGAATGTATCAGTCAGTCAGCCAGTCAGTTCAGTCACAGTCGTGTCCGACACTCCACGACCCCATGAATCACAGCACGCCAGGCCTCCCTGTCCATCACCAACTCCCAGAGATCACTCAGACTCATGTCCATAGAGTAGGTGATGCCATCCAGCCATCTCATTCTCTGTCGTCCCCTTCTCTTCCCGCCCCCAACCTTTCCCAGCATCAGAGTCTTTTCCAGTGAGTCAATTCGTCGCATGAGGTGGCCAAAGTATTGGAGTTTCAGCTTTAGCATCAGTCCCTCCAATGAACACCCAGGATTGATCTCCTTTAGAATGGACTGGTTGGATCTCCTTGTAGTCCAAGGGACTCTCAAGAGTCTTCTCCAGCACCACAGTTCAAAAGCATCAATTCTTTGGCAATCAGTCTTCTTCATAGTCCAACTCTCACATCCATACATGACCACGGGAAAAACCAAGGCCTTGACTAGACGGACCTTGGTTGGAAAAGTGTGTATAGTTTTCAGTAAATTATTACCTAGAATCAGCTATAGTAAATAAGGCTAATTATATGTTTTAGACAGAAATTAGAAAGCCAAATATTCCATAGTATTACAAAGTTCTCTACTTGAAAAATTTTCCTGTTGGATTATTGTTTTTATCATAGATGAAAATGTAAATTAATATCAAAAGGAACATAATCTGTAGTACTTTATGAGAGATCAAGTTTTGGAAAATAATATTTAAATCCAAAAGAGTTATGGAAAGAAACATCACAGACATTTTATCGGAAATATAGATGGCCTAATCTTTTCATTGGATCACTTCAAGAAAATTAGAGATTCCAAGGGAACATTTCATGCAAAGATGGGCTCGATAAAGGGCAGAAATGGTATGGACCTAACAGAAGCAGAAGATATTAAGAAGAGGTGGCAAGAATACACAGAAGAACTCTACAAAAAAGATCTTCACAACCAGGATAGTCACGATAATATGGTCACTGACCTAGAGCCAGACATCTTAGAATGTGAAGTCAGGTGGCCCTTGGAAAGCATCACTACGAACAAAGCTAGTGGAGGTGATGGAATTCCAGTTGAGCTATTTCAAACCTTGAAAGATGATGCTGTGAAAGTGCTGCACTCAATATGCCAGCAAATTTGGAAAGCTCAGCAGTGGCCACAGGACTGGAAGAGGTCAGTCTTCATTCCAATCCCAAAGAAAGGCAATGCCAAAGAATGCTCAAACTACTGCACAATTGCACTCATCTCACACGCTAGGAAAGTCATGCTCAAAATTCTCCAAACCAGGCTTCAGCAATATGTGAACCATGAACTCCCAGATGTTCAAGCAGGTTTTAGAAAAGGCAGAGGCACCAGAGATCAAATTGGCAACATCCACTGGATCATGGAGAAAGCAAGAGAGTTCCGGAAAAACATCTATTTCTGCTTCATTGACTATGCCAAAGCCTTTGACTGTATGGATCACAATCAACTGTGAAACATTCTGAAAGAGATGGGAATCCCAGACCACCTGACCTGCCTCTTGAGAAACCTGTATGCATGTCAGGAAGCAACAGTCAGAACTGTACATGGAACAACAGACTGGTTCCAAATAGGAAAAGGAGTACGTCAAGGCTGTATATTGTCACCCTGCTTATTTAATTTATATGCAGAGTACATCATGAGGAACGCTGGGCTGGAAGAAGCACAAGCTGTAATCAAGATTGCTGGGAGAAATATCAATAATCTCAGATATGCAGATGACACTACCCGTATGGCAGAAAGTGAAGAGGAACTCAAAAGCCTCTTGATGAAAGTGAAAGAGGAGAGTGAAAAGGTTGGCTTGAAGCTCAACATTCAGAAAACAAAGATCATGGCATCTGGTCCCATCACTTCATGGGAAATAGATGGGGAAACAGTGGAAACAGTGTCAGATTTTATTTTTTTGGGCTCCAAAATCACTGCAGATGCTGATTGCAGCCATGAAATTAAAAGACGTTTACTCCTTGGAAGGAAAGTTATGACCAACCTTGGTAGTATATTAAAAAGCAGAGACATTACTTTGCCAACCAAGGTCCGTCTAGTCAAGGCTATGGTTTTTCCCATGGTCATGTATGGATGTGAGAGTTGGACTGTGAAGAAAGCTGATTGCCGAAGAATCGATGCTTTTGAACTGTGGTGTTGGAGAAGACTCTTGAGAGTCCCTTGTACTGCCAGGAGATCCGACCAGTCCATTCTAAAGGAGATCAATCCTGGGTGTTCATTGGAAGGACTGATGCTAAAGCTGAAGCTCCAATACTTTGGCCACCTCATGCAACGAGTTGACTCACTGGAAAAGACTCTGATGGTAGGAAAGTTGGGGGCGGGAGGAGAAGGGGACGACAGAGAATGAGATGGCTGGATGGCATCACCAATTCTGTGGACATGAGTTTGAGTGACGTCCGGGAGTTGGTGATGGACAGGGAGGCCTGGCGTGCTGTGATTCATGGGGTCGTGGAGAGTCGGTCACGCCTGAGCGACTGAATTGAACTGAACTGAATCTTTTAATGGGCAAAAGACTAAATCTATGTCATTTTTGAAAGAAGTTTTTAAACATACATGCCTTTGTTCATCCTCAAAATAATATCCTTTCCTCTCTTCCTTGAATATTCCACTTCTTAAATAATAAAGTATTCCTTGGAATAACAGCTTTGTTTGTGAACATACCTCATATTAGTAAATCAAGATGAACTCTACTGATTAGTCAATCGACCAAAATCAGGGTTCTGAGGGAAGAAGTTACATTTAATTATATAGAAATATAATGTAAAGGTCATGCTTTGAAGGTTCTGGATTCTGTTGTTTTCTTTGGAAGAGTGTTGACTTCTTTACTTCATCAGGAAGGTGTTAAATTATCTGGACTCAAACTTCAAACATGGGCATTTGGACATCAGCTTAAATCTCAGTTCTGTTCCATCTTTAGCTTGGCTGTTTAGAGTGTTACCTACTAATGCATGACACTGGTTTGCTTGGAGATTAAGGAAGAGTTTATATACAGATTTTGAACACCTTCTCTCTAGTTTTATCTTTTTATGATTCTCCATACCTCTAGAAGAGGTTTGGCTATCTAGTATTCTGTTTATTTCCTCAGGCTGGTTAAGAGTTTTAGCAGTCTCTCATTATCTGACTGGAGTCTGGCCTTAATCTAAAAGAAGCCTGGCTTCAGTCCAGAAGACAGAAATTTGAAATACACTCTCTTCCCATGCTCTTCCTCCAAATGTCAGCCACAGAATCACCTGCTTCTGGTTTCTCTTCAGTGCATTTAGAAGCTGAGTTTTGTGTGCTGTCTGGAGTTCACAGCTGTCTGCTTTGACAGAGGTGGTCCAGGAGAAATTTACTTCACCATATGCATGTTTTTAGTCCCTTGGACTGCAAGGAGATCCAACCAGTCCATTCTAAAGGATACCAGTCCTGGGTGTTCATTGGAAGGACTGATGCTAAAGTTGAAACTCCAATACTTTGGCCACCTCATGCGACGAGTTGACTCACTGGAAAAGACTCTGATGCTGGGAAGGATTGGGGGCGGGAGGAGAAGGGGATGATAGAGAATGAGATGGCTGGATGGCATCACCAACTCTGTGGACATGTGTTTGAGTGAACTCCGGGAGTTGGTGATGGACAGGGAGGCCTGGCATGCTGTGATTCATGGGGTCGCAAAGAGTCGGACACGACTGAGCGACTGAACTGAACTGATCCATGTTTTAAAATCAGAGTTACTAATCCATTCTAATTTGTCCAAGGACTTACCCCTTTATCAGGAAAATCACATGGGCTTCTTTTTTGCTGCTGCTGCTGCTACTAAGTCACTTCAGTCATGTCCGACTCTGTGCAACCCCATAGATGGCAGCCCACCAGGCTTCCCCGTCCCTGGGATTCTCCAGGCAAGAGTACTGGAGTGGGTTGCCGTTTCCTTCTCCAATGCATGAAAGTGAAAAGTGAAAGTGAAGTCGCTCAGTTGTGTCCGACTCTTAGCGACCCCATGGACTGCAGCCCACCAGGCTCCTCCACCCATGGGATTTTCCAGGCAAGAGTACTGGAGTGGGTTGCCATTGCCTTCTCCACTTCTTTTCTAATGTAGTCTATAAATCTATGTAATTATAAACCAAATTTTTTTTAAAAACTAAAAAAAAAAATTATTCTATAGCTTAGAAAGCCAAACAGTTCTTAATTTTTAAAGCCAGTAATAAAAGTCATGAAACTCTCAGTGAAAACTTTGTTTTTCTTTAAGATGCAGCTTTTTGTTGTTATTGTTCAGTCACTCTGTTGTCTCTGACTCTTTGCGACCCCATGGACTGCAGCACACCAGGCTTCCCTGACCTTCAGCATCTACTGGAGCTTGCTCAAACTCGTGTCCATTGAGTTTGCCATCCAACTCTGTGCCATCCATTGAATGATGCCATCCAACCATCTCGTCCTCTATTATCCCCTTCTCTTCCTGCCTTCAATCTTGTCCAGCATCAGAGTGTTTTCCAATGAGCTGCATATTTTAGCAAGACAAAATAAGATGCCAACATATGTTAATCATTGGAGTTTAACTTTTGCTCTTTCTATCAAAGTTTATGTTGTATTAGATCTGGACAAGGTATAATTGAGTACACACATAATGAGAGAAAAAGGGTTTTGGTGAACTCATCTCCAAATTTTTCTGAGAGAAAAAAGCAGGAAAAAAATATGGACCAAAAAATAAAAAAGATATGAATGAGAGCTGCCTATGGCCAGATATAAAGAATGTTATAATCAGTGGTTCAATAGAAGGGAGGTCTGAAGGCTGTCAGTCATAATTCTCAGGGAGTAGTAAAGGGACCATGGAAGGAATTATATTGGACAAATAAGCTCTGTTCTATCAAAAGATTATTTCTGGACTTCTGTTATTAAAGATAGTTCTTGCTAGTTCTCCTGACAGTTTTACTGATATCATTGGAAACTGAGTGCCACTGTCCCCCTTGAAGCCTTTTCATAATCTGTCAGAGGCTTCCCAGTTCCTTTTGTCTTTTTTTGGATGGAATGGGACAATGACACTTCTGGTGACCTTCTTATATATAATACTGACAAGTTTTTCTTTTTCTCACTATACCAAAAAATTGATTTGAAAAGATAAAGGAGGCCTGTAGTGTTTATATCCAGGACAAGGCAGAATTCTTCAACAAATATTTCTTTTCCGCCCTGAGACGTAGGACATCTTTAACCATGGTACAGAAAATTAAGCACAATTAGTGTTTCAAGGTTTCAAATTAGGCAACATGTGGGTCCTTTTTATTAGAAAAATATAGATTTAAGGAGTATTGAAGTAGTTTGAACACTTTCAGGGGAAGGAACAGAGGGGACATATAAAGAGTGGGAAAAATGTGGAATGAGCTTTGGTGGAAGTTTCTCACACGTTTAATAGTTTTAGCTAAAGAGTTTGAGGGAGGTGATTCTAGATTTCACATTGCATTCAAATGTCTCATAGTATTGATATTTTCAAAATGTAGACCACTGGGTAGTCAAAATGTTATTTTCTTTTTGTTCTGTTGTGTCTCTCAAATGAATAATTTTGTTCATGCCACAAAGTGTTCCACAGTAATTCTAAGTTGTAGTTGGTGAAATTATATCAGGACATAGATAGATATGTACATAAATTGGCATTATAATATACAGAGGTGTTAAAGTGTTTTGTTGTTGTTGTTCAGAAGTGGCACAGAATTATATTAATGTGACCAAGGATAAAACTTAATCAGCTATAAAGGATGGTGCTCATGTTTCTAATATCTGGCCAAGTTTGCAGAAGCACATCAAGGATTCTAAAATATGTCAACTACTACCAAGTTAAGAGTCTAATGTGAAGATCTAGAGATGATGAATTCAGATTATTATTTTGAAACCTTTCAAGGACATTTTTTTTTCTCAAAAGGCAAAGTGTCTAAGACAATAAACATTTTTATTTTGTTGTTTTAAGATGGTAGAGATCCATGTCTACAGACAATAGAGGTGGAAAATAGATAATAGATTGAAGATCATTTAGGTAGCTGAAGAAGGAAGGTGGGGTCCACAGCATAATTAGAATTGACACTTATATGGGAGGAGACTGTGTTTTCTCCCTAAGAACTTAGAACAGAAAAGAGAAAATGACTTTAGAAAAAAAAATGCAGAGAAGTGAAAAATAGAAGGATAAGGGGAAGGGTCTAGAATAGTGTGCGAAAATGTGTAATCACCAGAAACTTCAAACATCCAGAGACTAGGAGCCTTCATTTTGAATCTTACTAATCTCATGTGTTTTTTCCATTACCCTTAGAACAAAATCTAAATGTTTTATTCATCCTTTGCCTAATAGGATGTGGGATAAACTATTTAGTCTTCTGTGGAATATAGTAATCAATTGATGGAAATTAACAGAAAGAATTTAGTAGTTTGAGGAACTGATTTAAAACATTGTCTCACTTTAACAAGACTTTCCAGAGCAGTCAAACCTTTCAACATGACTTGATTTACCTTTCATATTAACAATAGCAACAACACTTGGTTTAGGGACCTTTTATGCCCCTTCACCCCTTTCTGTCTCTTTCTCTGTCTCTGCCTCTCAATGGCAGTTTGAAGTGACTTTCTTGCTGAGGGCTTTCACTGGTACAGTCAAGAGCCACTAGAGATTTTAGCTTAGATTTTGGTTCTGAAAAAAAGCCTGGCTCTTTTCCAATCTTCCTCAGTATCCTGAAGTTCATTCAGAGTTATTAATATTGATTTTTTTCAGCTTTTGTGGTATTTTTAGCTTCTTTCTTAAGCAAGAGAATTTTAAAGGACATAAGACAAATTTAAACGACATAATTTTCCTTCTTAAATTGGCTTCAAACTCTTAGGCTTGATCTATTTCTCCAACCTTTACTTCTGATCTTTACTCTGCATGATCTTCTACTGACTGCATGCAGACCCAAGATTCATCAATCTAGTACCTCCAGGTCTGCCTATAGTATTGTATTTTCAATTAATTTCCTAATCACAGATATACTGTATTTCGTATATGATCCCAGTAGTAAATTTTATAGGTTTTTTTAAATTCATTTTGTTTCCACTTTAACTCTGTTTATGTATAGCCAAGATCTGTTTATTTTTAGCTCTATTTATTTATAGAGTTGAGCCTTGAACTACATGGATTTGAATTGTGTGGGTATCCTTACATATGGATTTTTTTTCAATAAAATACAATTAATTCTCTATATTGGCAAGTTTCACATCCATGGATTCAACCAATCACCAATCAAAATTTCATTCCCAAATCTGTTGAATCCACAGGTCTTAAAACCTGAAACCCACAAATATGGAGAACCAATTGTACTGTGGCATTTTGTATAAGGGACTTGAGCACCTGCAGATTTTGATGTATACCAGTGCATCTGAAACCCCACAGACACTGAGGGTTGGCTGTATATGAAAATACCTATTATCCCAATTCTCCTTTATTCAGCAGTTTGCTGAAATATCTCAGGTGTAAATCACAGAATAAGAATGGTTTAAAATGAAGCATCGATTTTATGCTTATATGGCTGTAAGAATCTATATTTTTTTAAAATAGACTTTATATTTTAGAGTGGTTTTAGGTTCACAGCACATTTGGGAGGAAAGTGTACAGATATTTCCCATATCCTGTTGAAAGGACTACTGTTGCTCCATTTTATTGCCTTTGCACCTTTGTCAAAAATCAGTTTATTTGAAATTATACTTATGTTGTTCCATTTCTGGGCTCTAATTCTGTTCCATTGATCTACATGTCTGTTACTTTGCTAATGCCCCACTATTTGGTTACTGTAGCTTTATAGCAAGTGTTGAAGTAGCATGATACCGGTCTTCCAACTTAGTTTATGTCCTTTAATATTGTGTTGGCTATTCTGGATCTTATGTCTCTCAAACTTTAGGATACTTTGCTAATATCCCTAAATAATTTGCTGAGATTTTATTGGAATAGCATTGAATCTATAGATAATATTTGGAAGGAATGATATGTTGACAGTAATGAGTCTTTCAAAACCTGAACAGGGACAGAAATCTTTTTTGAGTTTTGCCTATCATTACTGTTATTTATTTGGAAAGGCAATGAAAACTCAGGTTTATAAGGAAATGCTAAACTAAGTATTAAAAATTAAATACCTAAGTTTATTGACTTAATTTCTAGTTTTCTGATAATAGTTTTGTCTAGGATTTATTTCTCACACTGATTGCAAAATCATCTTCATTCTGTGAATGTTTACATCACTGACATTAACTCCACTGAACTTCATACTGAACTTCTCTTTATCTACAATGAAGTACTTCTTTCAAGTTTGAATATCAAATTTACTTATACCTCTTACTCAAACCTCTTAAACCTCTTACTCAGGTCTTCCCTAGTAGCTCATGTGGTTAAAAATCCTCCTGCAATTCAGGAGATCCCAGATTCTGGGTTGGGAAGATCCACTGCGGAAGGAATAGGCTACCCACTCCAGTATTCTTGGGGGGCTTCCCTCGTAGCTCAATTATCTTCCTGCAAAGCAGGAGACTTGGGTTTGATTCCTGATTGGGAAGATCCCCTGGAAAGGAAATGGCAACCCTCTCCAGTATTCTTGCCTTGAGAATTCAATGGACAGAGGAGCCTGGCAGGCCATAGTCCATGGGGTCACAAGAGTTGGATATGACTTAACAACTAAACGATGATGACTAAAGGGGCTTCACAGGTGGTCCTAGTGGTAAACAACCTACCTGCCTAATGCAGAAGATGTAAGAGGTGTGGGTTTGATCCTTGTTCAGGAAGATACCCTTGAGTAGGAATGGTAGCCCACTCCAGTATTCTTGCCTGGAAGTGGAAAATTCCACAGACAGAGGAGCCTAGCAGGCTGCAGTCCATGGGGCCGCAAAGAGTCAGACATGACTGAGCACACACACACTTACTCATAACTTTCTAAAATGTATTTTCCTTACAAAGTTAGAAACCCTATGAAACAGCTATTCATGGTGATGATCCCGTGTGAAAAACTATTTTCTGATGATAAATTGCTTTTATGCAAAATACTAATTAAAGGCTACAACTACAGGAGTGACATTTGGTAATTTTCCATTTCCAGCAGTCTAAATGTTTTCATCAGAAAGTTAAGGGATTAAATTATACGAAAGTTCATTTCTCAGGGGGATCACCAGGACATCAAGACATAATAATAATTAATAGAATAATTTGAGCAACTTGGCATTTTACAGGAACAGAGTGTACAGGTAAATCACTGCCATTGTAATTCTTAATAGCTTTGTAATGGAATAAAAGTAGAAAATTTCTAGAGCTGGAATTTTCCTACATATATATATGCTGCTGCTGCTGCTAAGTCTCTTCAGTCATGTCCGACTCTGTGCGACCCCACAGACGGCAGCCCACCAGGCTCTGCCATCCCTGGGATTCTCCAGGCAAGAACACTGGAGTGGGTTGCCATTTCCTTCTCCAATGTGTGAAAGTGAAAAGTGAAAGTGAAGTCGCTCAGTTGTGTCCGACTAGTAGCGACCCCATGGACTGCAGTCCACCAGGCTCCTCTGTCCATGCGATTTTCCAGGCAAGAGTACTGGAGTGGCTTGCCATTGCCTTCTCCGACATATATATATAAACTTCTTAAATTAGAAATGAAATTGCCTTGTCTGGAAAGTTTAGAAAATATACCTCATGAAATGACTTTTTGTTTATTAATATATCAAAAAATATTCAAAAGACACTGCTGTTGGGATATAATAATTAGTAATACACAAAGTTTGCCTCCTTTTGACTCACAATATAAAATGGTAATAAAAATAAGGACTAAGGCACAATTAGATTAAGTATCAGTTCTGTTCAGTTCAGTCACTCAGTTGTGTCCAACTCTTTGTGACCCCATAGACTGCAGCATGCCAGGCTTCCCAGGCAATCACCAGCTCCAGAAGCTTGCTCAAACTCATGGCCCTTGAGTCAGTGATGCCATCCAACCATCTCATCCTTCTCCCATGCTAGTCATTCCTAGCATCAGCGTCTTTCCCAGTATCAGGGTCTTATCCAGTGAGTCAGTACTTTGCATCAAATGGGCAAAATATTGAAGCTTCAGTTTTAGCATCAGTCTGTCCAATGAATATTTAGGACTAAGTTTCTTTAGGATTAACTGATTGGATCTCCTTGCAGTCCAAGCAACTCTCAAGAGTCTTCTTCAAAAGGATTAATTATTCAGTGCTCAGCTTTCTTTATAGTCCAACTCTCACATCCATACATGACTACTGAAAAAAACATAGCTTGGGCTAGATGGACCTTTGTTGGTAAAGTAATGTCTCTGCTTTTTAATATGCTGTCTAGGTTGGTCATAATTTTTCTTCCAAGTACTAAGCATCTTTTAATTTCATGGCTGTAGTCACCATCTGCAGTGATTCTGGAGTCCAAGAAAATAGTCTGTCACTGTTTCCATTGTTTCCCCATCTATTTTCCATGAAGTGATGGGACGAGATTTAATGATCTTTGTTTTTGAATGTTGAGTTTTAAGCAAGCTTTTCACTCTCCTCTTTCACTTTCATCAAGAGGATCTTTAGTTCCTCTTCACTTTCTGTCATAAGGGTGGTTCCATCTGCATATCTGAAGTTATTGATATTTCTCCTGGCAATCTTGATTCCAGCTTGTGCTTCATCTAGTCCGGCATTTTGCATGATGTACTCTGCATATGAACTGTGGTGTTGGAGAAGACTCTTGAGAGTCCCTTATACTGCAAGGAGATCCAACCAGTCCATTCTAAAGGAGATCAATCTTGGATGTTCATTGGAGGGACTGATGCTAAAGCTGAAACTCCAATACTTTGGCCACCTCATGCGACGAGTTGACTCACTGGAAAAGACTCTGATGCTGGGAAAGGTTGGGGGCGGGAGAAGAAGGGGACGACGGAGAATGAGATGGCTGGATGGCATCACCGATTCTGTGGACATGAGTTTGAGTGTACTCCGGGAGTTGGTGATGGACAGGGAGGCCTGGCGTGCTGTGATTCATGGGGTCGCGGAGAGTCGGACACGACTGTGCGACTGAACTGAACTGAACTGAACTGAACTCTGCATATAAGTTAAATAAACAGGGTGACAATATACAGCCCTGACATACTCCTTTCCCAATTTGGAACCAGTCCGTTGTTCCATGTCTGGTTCTAACTTGCTTCTTGACCCGTGTACAGATTTCTCAGGAGGCAGGTAAGGTTGTCTGGCATTCCCATCTCTTTAAGAATTTTCCAGTTTGTTGTGATCCACACAGTCAAAGGCTTTGGTATAGTCAATAATGCAGAAATAGATGGGTTTTTTTAGAACTCTCTTGCTTTTTCTATTATCCAACAGATATTAGCTATTTGATCTCGGCTATGGTTTTTCCCGTGGTCATGTATGGATGTGAGAGTTGGACTGTGAAGAAAGCTGATCAGCGAAGAATTGATGCTTTTGAACTGTGGTGTTGGAGAAGACTCTTGAGAGTCCCTTGGACTGCAAGGAGATCCAACCAGTCCATTCTAAAGGAGATCAATCCTGGGTGTTCATTGGAAGGACTGATATTGAAGCTGAAACTGCAATACTTTGGCCACTTCATGCGACGAGTTGACTCACTGGAAAAGACTCTGATGCTGGGAAAGGTTGGAGGCAGGAGAAGGGGACGACGGAGAATGAGATGGCTGGATGGCATCACCAACTCTGTGGACATGAGTTTGAGTGAACTCCGGGAGTTGGTGATGGACAGGGAGACCTGGAGTGCTGTGATTCATGGGGTCGCGGAGAGTCGGACATGACTGAGCGACTGAACTGAACTGAACTGAACTGAACCTCTGTCTTTTCTAAATCCAGCTGAATATCTGGAAGTTCTTGATTCACATATTCTTGAAGCCTGGCTTGGAGAATTTTGAGTATTACTCTGCATTCAGATGGGTATATCTTTCCTTTTGTCCTTTGCCTTTAACTTCTTTTCTTTGTGAGATGAGTGCCATTGTGTGGTGGTTTGAATATTGTTTGGCATTGCCTTTCTTTGGGATTGGAATGAAAACTGACTGACCTTTTCTAGTCCTGTGGCCACTGATGAGTTTTCCAAATTTGCTGGCATAATGAGTGCAGCAATTTCATAGCATCATCTTTTAGGATTTGAAATAACTCAGCTGGAGTTCCATTACCTCCACCAGTTTTGCTTGTAGTGATTTTTCCTAAGGCCCACTTGACTTCACATTCCAGGATGTCTGGCTCTAGGTGAGTGATCACACCATCGTGGTTATCTGGGTCATGAAGATCTTTTTTGTATAGATCTGTGTATTCTTGCCACCTCTTCTTAATATCTTCTGCTTCTGTTAGGTCCATATCATTTCTGTCCTTTATTGTGCCCATCTTTACATGAAATGTTCCCTTGGTATCTCTAATTTTCTTGAAGAGATATCTGGCCTTACCTACTTTATTGTTTTCCTCTATTTTTTTGCATTGATCACTTAGGAAGTGATCTCTCCTTCTTATTCTTTGGAACTCTGCATTCAAATGAGTATATCTTTCCTTTTCTCTTTTGCCTTTAGCTTTTCTTCTTTGCTCAGCTATTTGTAAGGCCTCCTCGGACAGCCATTTTGCCTTTTTGCATGTCTTTTTATTGGGGATGGTCTTGATCACTGCCTCCTGTACAATGTCACAAACCTCTGTCCATAGTTCTTCAGGCACTCTGTTTATCAGATCTAAACCCTTGAATCTATTTGTCGCTTCCACTGTGTAATCATAAGGGATTTGCTTTAGGTCTACCTGAATGGTCTAGTGGTTTCCCCTACTTTCTTCAACTTAAGCCTGAATTTGGCAATAAGGTGTTCATGATCTGAGCCACAGTCAGCTTCCGGTCTTGTTTTTACCTACTGAATAGAGCTGCTCCATCTTTGGCTACAAAGAATATAATCAGTCTGATTTCTGTATTGACCATCTGGTGATATCCATGTGTAGAGTTGTCTCTTGTATTGTTGGAAGAGTGTGTTTTCTATGACCAGTGTGTTCTCTTGGCAAAACTCTGTTATCCTTTGCCCTGCTTCATTTTGTACTCCAAGGTCAAATTTGCCTGTTACTCCAGGCATCTCTTATAATGATCTTATAATAGATGATCTTATAATGATCATCTAATTATGAAATAGAAAATTTTTATTCCTATTTATTTTGAAGTAGAACCATTGCAGATATATAAACAAACATGAATTTAAAACTATAGAGAATAATACCGTTAAGAGACTTGGACACACCACCAAGTTGATCAACCCTGGGAGTAAAACTCACTTTTCCTTAAAGACATTTTAAGCTCAGACTTCTCACCTTTTAAAAATAAATAAAACATAAACAAAGAAAAAACTTCCAGACACCACTATCCTGAATTCTAGGTTCATCACAAGTCATTATGGTTAATAGTACCTATATCTTAAAATTATACCTCAAATATTTTTATTTTGTTAAAATCTAATCATAGAGTTACAACTTTTTGTTCAGAATGTATAAAACTGAATGTTGTTACCTCTCTAACTATGAGAAAAAGCCAAATAAACAATTTATAACTTCTCCTGAAATCATAAGAGAACTGAATTTTCAAACAGTGACATAAGCTGAATTGGAAAGGAACAAGTCCTCTCAAAGAAAAACAAGACAGACTAACTGCCTTAAACTACAACAGAGAATGGGACCAAGAGGCATCATGCTGTCTGCAGTAAAAATGGAAAAACAACACGGCCATCAAAAATTAATTAAAATGTCAACCAGAAAATTCATCTTAAATATTATAATATGGATACTTACATACACTCTTCTATATTTATGCTGACTGTTCAGTTACAAGAACACTTGTATCAATTCTCTTTGCCAAAGTGATGCTGTTTTACTTAAAAACCAATAGTGTCCATCCACAAGAGAGTGGCAGAATGATATAAGTCAGTTCACTTCTAAACAATTGGAAAAATGTGACCTATTGACACATGCATCAAGAATCATGAATCTCAGTAACATAATATTAAGTATCAAAACAAATCATAAAAATACATACAAAATACATTTTTGTTTATTTGTTTTCTTCCAGTTGTATTGATATATAAATGACATACAACAGTGTATAAGTTTCAGGAGCATAGTAAGTTTAATGAACATTATCATTGTTTTAAAGTTCAACATCTGGGAGTTCATGGTTCACATATTGCTGAAGCCTGGTTTGGAGAATTTTGAGCATGACTTTACTAGCGTGTGAGATGAGTGCAATGGTGCGGTAGTTTGAGCATTCTTTGGCATTGCCTTTCTTTGGGATTGGAATGAAGACTGACCTCTTCCAGTCCTGTGGCTACTGCTGAGTTTTCCAAATTTGCTGGCATATTGAGTGCAGCACTTTCACAGCATCATCTTTCAGGATTTGAAATAGCTCAATTGGAATTCCATCACCTCCACTAGCTTTGTTCGTAGTGATGCTCTCTAAGGCCCACTTGACTTCACATTCCAAGATGTCTGGTTCCAGGTGAGTGATCACACCATCGTGATTATCTTCATTGTGAAGATCTTTTTTGTACAGTTCTTCTGTGTATTCTTGCCACCTCTTCTTAATATCTTCTGCTTCTGTTAGGTCCATACCATTTCTGTCCTTTATCGAGCCCATCTTTGTGTGAAAAATTCCCTTGATATCTTCAATTTTCTTGAAAAGATATCTTGTTTTTCCTATTCTGCTGTTTTCCTCTATTTCTTTGCATTGATCGCTGAGGAAGGCTTTCTTGTCTCTCCTTGCTATTCTTTGGAACTCTGCATTCAGATGCTTATATCTTTCCTTTTCTCCTTTGCTTTAGCTTCTCTTCTTTTCACAGCTATTTGTAAGGCCTCCTCAGACAGCCATTTTGTTCTTTTGCATTTCTTTTCCATGGGGATGGTCTTGGTCCCTGTCTCCTGTACAATGTCACGAATCTGCGTCCAGAGTTCATCTGGCACTCTCTCTATCAGATCTAGACCCTTAAATCTATTTCTTACTTCCACTGTATAATCATAAGGGATTTGATTTAGGTCATATCTGAATGGTCTAGTGGTTTTCCCTACTTTCTTCAATTTAAGTCTGAATTTGGCAATGACCAACCTAGACAGCATATTAAAAAGCAGAGACATTACTTTGCCAACAAAGGTCTGTCTAGTCAAGGCTATGGTTTTTCCAGTAGTCAGGTGTGGATGTGAGAGTTGGACTGTGAAGAAAGCTGAGTGCCGAATTATCGGGGACCAGCCTCGATATGGCCCAGGGTATCCTCGGGATGAACGGCGTCGGCGTCAGAGAGAGAGAGAGAGACAGGGGTTGATGATTCCTCTGTTTACGCTGGAAACCAATACAACCCCAGCACGGGGTTTGCTCTGTTTACGTAGGCCGCAGGCGCCCTCTCGAATCACTGGAGTTACCCCACCAGGGCACCCCCTCGAGTGGGTCTTAGAAGCCCAGGCAGATAAGTAAACTCAGAGGGCCCAGCGCTCCAAGGATCTCATCCAGAAAAAGGAGAATAGAGAAAAGGACGGAAAAAGAGAAAGAATGACATGGGGAGACCAAGCTTCAGTGAGCAAGGCCCAAAACTTTATTTTCCAGTGCTGCTTTTATACCCTAAGTTGTGCACATAAGAAACAGAGAAAGGGAGGTATAGAGTCACGCCAAAATCACGCAGGGTCAGCAGTCTTGACCCTTATCAGGATCAGGGCTTATTTTTGTGTGTCTTGTGATAAAAGTTTTAGGTGGTTTACATCATCTTCTGGCCAGAGGGCCTGCTCACAGTTTATGGCCCTCTCTCCTAACAATAGGTTAGTTAGCTAGTAAAAGGCTTATATTCTTTTAAGGTGACTTTCCTAAAGTCAGGTGCTAGACACATGACAAAGTTACATTCCTATAAGGCAAAGGTGTAGTGAGCTACAAGAAAGGAATTTATTAACTTAAGATCTGATGTGGTTAAATCAAAGGCTACTACTTATATTCTCTATACGTGATTAATATATTTCCAAGGATACAATAGATAGAGGAAACTTTGCAGCAAGCATTGATTCAATAATGAAATCTTTTTTAGTACTGTTCTATTGATTTTAACTTCTTCAACAGATTCCTGTATTTTAGAAAATTAGGCTTTCTGTCCTTGCATGGCTGGGAGGCTATAAACAGTCACATTCGTAGTTGTAAGAGCCCGGACAAACTTGTCATGCAAGTTAGAAAGCTATCAGAGGGGCTTGGATTGGAACACTCCTATTAAGCCGAGGAGAACTTTAAACTACAGCTCTGAATTAATGTTTTCAGAGAAAGGTGGTTGGGGGGAAGCCCCCGTAAGTATTAGAGGACTTGGTAAGAGGCGTAAGATAGTAAAGCAGTCAGACTCCGGTTTTCTTTGGGGTAGATGCTCAGGTAAGTCCAGGGGGTTCCTCGAGTCCTGATTAGCCTTTGCCCGTCGGGCCTCTTCCCCAGTTGACCTTTGCCACGGGTAGGATTTCCCTCGCTGGCTCCCGGCACCGAAGAATTGATGCTTTTGAACTGTGGTGTTGGAGAAGACTCTTGAGAGTCTCTTGGACTGCAAGGAGATCCAACTAGTTCATTCTAAAGCAGATCAGTCCTGCGAGTTCTTGGGACTGATGTTGAAACTGATGTTGAAACTGAAACTCCAATATTTTGGCCAATTGATGCAGAGAGCCGACTCATTTGAAAAGACCCTGATGCTGGGAAAGATTGAGGGGAGGAGGAGAAGGGGACAACAGAGGATGTGATGGTTGGATGGCATCACCAACTCAATGGACATGAGTTTGCGTAGACTCCGGCAGTTGGTGATGGACAGGGAGGCCTGGCGTGCTGCAGTTCATGGGTTCACAAAGATTAG
Organism: Moschus berezovskii; assembly: GCF_049115385.1. NCBI lineage: Eukaryota > Metazoa > Chordata > Mammalia > Artiodactyla > Moschidae > Moschus > Moschus berezovskii. The sequence continues at coordinate 80,295,190 of NC_142467.1, forward strand.
GACACGACTGAGTGACACTGAACTGAACTGATCTTCTTATATAAATACAAAATTAAACGTTTTCCTTGTGGTGAGAACTTTTAGGGTTTATTCTGATAACAACTTTCCTGTATAAGATACAGGGGTGTTAATTATATCACTAGTATTTCTTTATCTGGTAACTGGAAGTCTGTTCTTTTGAGCAACTAAACATTTATTTTGAGCTTTCATATCACATCCAGTTCCCCTTCCCCACACACCCTACCTCTGGCAACCACTCTATGAGCTGGTTGATTGGTTTGTTTTCTCAAGTATAATTGGTCTGCAATACTCTGTTAGTTCCTGGTGCACAACATAGTGATTCAGCATTTCTCTACATTACAAACTGATCATTGTAAGTCTGATTACCATTGCTCATGGTACAAAGATATTGCATTATTGTTGAGTATATTTCCCATCCTATGAATTTCAACCCCATGACTCATTTATTTTGTAACTGGAAGTTTGTACTTCTTAATTTCCTCCCCTCTTAATTCTTCTCCCCTCTCCCCTCCTTCTGCTATCTGTTAGTTCTATGTTTGTGTCTTATTATATTTGTTCATTTGTTTTGCTTTTAGATTCCACATAAGTGAAATCATATGATGTTTGTCTTTCTCTGTCTGACTTATTTATCCTAGCATAATGCCTGTTGGGTTCATCCATGTTGTTACAAATGGCAAGATTTTTCCATTATGTTAATATTGCATCATGTGTATGTGTGTGTATATATGTGTTTGTGGGTCGTATAGTTAACATTTTATTCATCTATCCATGGGCACTTAGATAGATTACATATCATGGTTATCATGGATAATGCTTCAGTGAACACAGAAATGCATGTATCCTTTCAAATTGCCATTGTATTTTTTTGAAAAAATACCCAGAAATGGAATTACTGGCTCCTATAGTAGTTCTATTTTTAATTTTTTGAAGGAACTTCCTTTCTGGTTGTTTTTTTTTTTTTCATAATGGATGCACTAATTTACATTATTTACAATATTGCAAAAAGGTTCCCTTTTCTCTATAGTCTCACCAACATTTGTTATTTATTGTCTTTTATAATGCCGTCCAACAGGTGTGAGATGGTATCTCATTACGTTCAATATAATGCCATTTGATAAAGTTCAAAAACCTACACACTAATTCATGTTTTGTTAAAAAAATATTTTTCAGTGCTAATTTTTTGACAAGGAGATGAAAATTGGAAATGCTTATGAATGGGAATATTTGGAATATATGGACTTCAAGGTATTTTGTAAAAATGCTGCTTTCTTAGCTATTGAATCAATACTTAGGGGCTATATAGTTATTTTAATTAATGTACGATTATTAGTTCTGAAGTATTAGCACTATTTCACTAATACTTTCTAAGTAATCACCTTTCATAAATACATTTCATAATGATGTGATTTACATGTTATTGAGAACAGGAAACACCAGAGAAGGTTAAAATACACAGAAACAGCTATAATTATGGACAGGGAGGCCTGGCGTGCTGTGATTCATGGGGTCGCGGAGAGTCGGACACGACTGAGCGACTGAACTGAACTGAACTGAACTGAAGTTTATACAAAGGCCTACAGCAGCAATGATAGTTTCAGAATGAAGTTAAGTGCCATTTCACATAGGGTTGCCGGAGGGTTCTTGGATAAGGGGACACTTTGATCTGAGACCTCAACAAAGTCTGAGACTGAATTCGATAAATGCAGGTAACTATGGGAAGAACATTAATAGTAAAAGGAAGGTCTCTTTGTAAAGGGGCTACCTGAAATGTTAATATTAATTTTGAATCGCCATTTGTGGCTATATGGTTTTCTTCCTGGACAGATCAAGGTGCCAGGTGCTATGGAAATGAAATAAAAATGGTGAAGAACAGAGAAATTATAATGGGCATTTGTCAATTTGTGGCTATCCAAATGTCCAATATCCTTTTTAGACAAGATTTAATCAACATAAACCTTTTTCTGCCACTAACCCAAAGATCACTCTGACATGCTAATAAAAATTGGAGGTAAAAATTGCAGCTATCCTAAATGACTTTTTAGAGGGCTTCCCAGGTAGCTCAGTTGGTAAAGAATCTGCCTGCAATGAAGGAGACCCCAGTTTTTGATTCCTGAGTTGGGAAGACCTGATGGAGAAGGGATAGGCTACCCACTCCAGTATTCTTAGACTTTCCTGTGGCTCAACTGGTAAAGAATCCACCTGCGGTACAGGAGACCTGGGTTCTATCCCTAGGTTGGGAAGATCCCCTGGAGGAGGGCATGGCAACCCACTTCAGTATTCTTGCCTGGAGAAATCCCATGGACTGTATAGCCCATGGGGTTGCTAATAGTCAGACACAACTGGGCACCTTTCACTAATTGACTTTGGCCACCTGATACAAAGAACTGACTCATTGGAAAAGACCCGGATGCTGGGAAAGATTGAAGGCGGGAGGAGAAGGGGATGACAGAGGATGAGATGGCTGGATGGCATCACCGACTCAATGGACATGAGTTTGAGCAAGCTCCAGGAGTTGGTGATGGACAGAGAAGCCTGGCATACTGCAGTCCATGGGGTCACAAAGAGTCGGACATGAGCAACTGAACTGAACTAAATGACTTGGTAAAACACATGCCTAGAGAGTGGGGATGAGGAAGGGAAACCCTACAAAAAATAAAAGTGCTTATCAGTTTACTGAACTTCCTGGGCCAATAAAAGTCTGGAGTATATTGGATTATCCCTTCAATACTGAAAAAAAAGTTAATGTCAAAAAGCAACAAACATTTATTTGGCTTTTGGACTTTGTAGGAAATATCTACCTCATTTGGCTAGGTATTTTGATGCAGTTGTTTGGATAACTGAAAGGCTAACATCTTTGAAATGAGTGAAGAGCTGTGTAAAGGCCTTAAGTATCTTTGACTGAATTGCAGTAGAGTATCTTGAGGTTTGGGAGTAAAACCTCCTATGGTTGCCAAAGACTGGGGATGTAGTTGTCAACAGAAATTGAATGCAAAACAACTTTACAAAAAAACAAAAACCTGATTATGGGATAGTGGTTTTTAAGGAGGATCAAATTAAAATAGGACGATAAAGAATCTTTGTTTTCAGTGTTGAATGTAGTGTGATTAAATTGGTATTTCATTTTGGAGTGCTGAGTATGGAAAATATACATATAGAAGTGCAAAAGAGAGAAGTATGTTAATATACTGAACAATATCCTAATCACTTTTCATTACAAGTTAATTAAATCAGTGCTATCTTATTCATGAAATAATAACACTGGTTAACTATTTTTATTTTTGACATTTTTGTGATCCAAAAATGGCTATTCACATAATAGAGTAGAAATTGTACAAGGTTTAAGAAACCAAGGTCCTAAAGCAAATGCGACTGAAAAACTGAACCAAAGTAGTGCAACAGCAGCCAGAAATAAAAATAATAGTACTACTACTGCTAATGATGATGATGATGTGAATAGGATATCATTTGTCTAAGTGATATTTCTGGCACATGACCAAATCTACCCTAAGGGGAAGAAAATTATACATCATTAGTGTTGTCAATCTGTATTGAACTATAGAGTCAATAGATTTTTTCCTATAGATACTATTTTGACATTGTTTCACCAAGGTAAGTTTGACATTTAAGATATTCCAAGTAATTTTCCACATCAATTGATTTATAAAAACTTTTTGCAGTGCATTCATTCAAACATACAGTGCCTCTTGAGTTTATACTAGTATCACAGTTAATGTGCCCGGTGCTATTTTTACATCGGTGAACAGAAATGATACTTGTTCTTGTGAAGCACAATTATGCATAAGGAACATGATATTTGATGTTGACATTGGCATTACTTTTAAAACCAATTAAAATATAATGAACTTACATTTTAGACTCACACAAAATAGTAGTCCTGTAAGAAACCTGTATGCAGATCAGGAAGCAACAGTCAGAACTGTACATGGAACAACAGACTGGTTCCAAATAGGAAAAGGAGTGCGTCAAGGCTGTATATTGTCACCTTGCTTATTTAACTTATATGCAGAGTACATCATGAGGAACGCTGGGCTGGAAGAAGCACAACCTGGAATCAAGATTGCTGGGAGAAATATCAATAACCTCAGATATGCTGATGGCACTACCCTTATGGCAGAAAGTGAAGATAAACTCAAAAGCTTCTTGAGGAAAGTGAAAGAGGAGAGTGAAAAGGTTGGCTTGAAGCTCAACATTCAGAAAACAAAGATCATGGCATCTGGTCCCATCACTTCATGGGAAATAGATGGAAAAACAGTGGAAACACTGTCAGACTTTATATTTTTGGGGGCTCCAAAATCACTGCGGATGCTGATTGCAGCCAGGAAATTAAAAGATGCTTACTCCTTGGAAGGAAAGTTATGACCAACCTTGATAATATATTAAAAAGCAGAGACATTACTTTGCCAACAAAGGTCCATCTAGTCAAGGCTATGGTTTTTCCCGTGGTCATGTATGGATGTGAGAGTTAGACTGTGAAGAAAGCTGATCGCTGAAGAATTGATGCTTTTGAACTGTGGTGTTGGAGAAGACTCTTGAGAGTCCCTTGTACCGCAAGGAGATCCAACCAGTCCATTCTAAGGGAGATCGATCCTGGTGTTCGTTGGAAGGACTGATGCTAAAGCTGAAACTGCAATACTTTGGCCACCTCATGCGACGAGTTGACTCACTGGAAAAGACTCTGATGCTGGTAAAGGTTGGGGGCGGGAGAAGAAGGGGACGACGGAGAATGAGATGGCTGGATGGCATCACCAACTCTGTGGACATGAGTTTGAGTGAACTCCGGGAGTTGGTGATGGATAGGGAGGCCTGATGTGCTGTGATTCATGGGGTCGTGGAGAGTCGGACATGACTGAGCGACTGAACTGAACTGAGTATATTTTTATCTTTGTATCTGCTTTGTAACTTCCTATTTTATTTAGACTGCCTATATAAATGTTAAAAGCAAAAAATATATTTAAAGTAACCTTAAAAAGTTAAAGAAACTTCAAATAATTGTCAGTTCATACTCATACTAGGTTGATGTATAGTCACAAATCAACCAGAGATGCATTTGATCATATATCAGTCAAGTATTTATACTATATGCAAATACATAAAATAATGTCTGGAAGTATATTAAAAACAAAACAAACTGATAACATAGGTTAGCCTAGCTAAGGGTTTGGCGGATTAGTAGATCTCAAAAAACTACTTCAGTATAATTTCTACATTTTTTAAATTTTATGATGAAAATACGTTAATGTATTATTAATATAATATCTGTATTTTTCAAATGTTATTATTCCTATTGTTGAGAACATGCCTCATGCTGCTTACCAGATATTAAAAGGTTGTCTGCTGAAATGTGGATTCAGAACCATATATCTTTTTCATAAATAACCTAATATCAAGCAGAGGAATGAGGAATAACATTTATCTTCTAGAATTCTTATCAAGGTAGTTTCCAGCCTAAAAACTTTAAATTTGTTGTCTTTTACATGGTCTTCAATTGGACTAAATTGCAGATCAATTTAAAACAAGTCCAAATAAAATAGACTTATCTAGGCTATCAAATGGACTGATGTAGAGAAAACCGTTAGTGACAGAGTCTTAGTAGAGTCACCAAAAATCCTATTTAAAAAGTGCTTGTTTCAATATGCAGTACTCCATTTAATCAAATACAATTCTGAGCCAGAAATTTGAGCTAACTTGTGTAAATCTGACTTATTCCACATACATAAGATATGTGGCCTAAGCGAATTATTGACTCATGAGTCATTATTGGCTTTCTCCAGATTTATTTAAAATGAATATTGAATAAAAGTACCAAGAAATGTATCATTTACTTAAATAATTACTAGGATTTGACACAAATTCATGCCTTTGAAATTGACTAAGCTGTTAAAATTGAGGGATTTAGCATTAAAAAAAAAAAAGTTTGTTTGTGCATGTTCCATAATCTTTATTCTTGAAATAAAAGAATGTGTTAGAAAATGGAGGATTTGAAGATTCAGTGTTCCAAGGATTTTATATAAATTGGAAGAGCAATAAAAAGAAAGTGACAGTGTTTGTCACTCTGCTGTGTCCAATACTTTGTGACCCCGTGGACTGTAGCCTACCAGGTTCCTTTGTTCATGGAATTCTCCAGGCAAGAATCCTAGATGTGCATGCCTGTGTGTATCTGCAGTCTATCTGCTAATTCACTGCATTTCTTTGCTAACTATGAGTCTGACTGACTCTTCAATACTCTCCTGTCCTCTGTCCCCCTCCAGGCTCACAAACCTCCTTCCAGGTCCTTATGAGCGCTAAGCACAACTCAACTAGATTGCTGTCATACTTTACTCTCTGTCTTGCTAACTTTCTTCTTTTATCTCTGCTCAAAGGATACCTATCAGGCAATCTTCCCTAACAACTGATAAAAGAGTTAATGACACACCTCAGTCTAATCAACACCTCCCCACCTCCCCAAGACAACAGTCACCTTCATCACCACTAGCTTCTCTGCCTTCTCCCCATCCCAACTTCAGCCCCAGCACAGCCTTACTGCCACCATTAACATCATGACAGCCCCGCCTCTTTGCAAACTTTTTCTCATGGTACATACCACCAAGTCATATAGCATATATTTATTTATTTAATTTCTGGGTTTTTTTCCACTAGAATGTAAATTCTTTAACAGCTTTGGTTTGTGGATATAACTCCAGTGTCAGGTAGATGGTGAAGCTTGGAATTTCTAAGGTGTCCAATGTATATTTACAGATTGAATAATGAAATAATGTAAAATTTCTTTTTGTAAAGTGACTTTTTAAAATATCATCTTCTAAGGAAATGGCAACCCACTCCAGTGTTCTTGCCTGGAGAATCCCAGGGACGGCGGAGCCTGGTCTGCGGAGCCTGGTTGGCTGCCCTCTATGGGGTCGCACAGAGTCGGACATGACTGAAGCGACTTAGCAGCAGTAGCAGCATTCAGTTTATATGGGCTTCCCTGGGTGGCTCAGATGATAAAGAATCAATCTGCAATGCAGGAGACCAGGGTTTAATCCCTAGGTTGGGAAGACCTTCTGGAGAAGGTATTGACTACCTACTCCAGTATTATTGCCTGCAGAATTCCATGGACAGAGGACACTGGTGGGCTACAGTCCTTGGGGTTGTAAAGAGTCAGACATAACTAAACAACTAACACACACGCATTCAGTTTATAGATTTCCTTTTGACAGTGTGTGATTATGTTATAGTAGTATGAATCTATCTAAATTCTCCCTTAATACCATTTGTATTTTGTCTTTTCCAGAAGTATTAGCATATTTTTTGATTCTTGAAATTTTATGTGTGTGTGTACTCAGTTGTATCCGACTCTGTGATCTGTGGGACTATAGCCCATCAGGCTTCTCTGTCCATGCAATTTCCTAGGCAAGAATACTGGACTGGGTTGCCATTTCCTTCTCCAGAGATCTTCCTAGCCCAGGGATCGAACCCACATCTCCTATGTCTCCTGAATTGCAGGCAGATTCTTTACCTGCTGAGCCATCGGGGAAGCCTATGAAATTTTATAGCCTATCTCAATGAACCGCAGAGAAAAATTTTACTTCGTTAATCATTTTCAAAGTTACTGAGCAATTTTTATATACTTTGTCTTCTTAAAACTGAGATTTATTTAGTCAGTTTCTTATAACAGTTGCAATTGTATGGAATTCAGAAGTTTATTAGAAAAAATAGATATTTGAAACACTTTATAATTTGGGTGTTTTATTTTCTGTTTTCTAATTGATACAGAGAACACAGGGACATTAATAATCTTTTTTTTTTCTGTTAACTTTTTTGCTTTTAATTTATTTTTAATTGAAGTGTAATTGCTTTAAATATTGTGTTGGTTTCTACCATACATCAACATGAATTAGCCACAGGTGTACATATGTCCCCTCCCTCCTGAACCTCCCTCCCAAGTCCAACCCCCGCACCCTTTCCTATCTCTCTAGGTGATCACAGAGCCCCAGTTTGGGTTTCAGTTCCCTGCGTCATATAGCAAATTCCCACTGGCTATCTATTTTACATATGGTAAATATATATGTTTTCATGATACTCTACTCCATTCACCCCACCTTCTCCCCCCACCCCAAACCCATGTACAAGACAGTAATCTTCATTTTAGAAACTTTGTGGAAAATGTTTAAATTATTTTTAATTTGTTAGATATACTCATCTTCTTTTCTGCGTGTTCTATGTTCAGGGGTCACACTGAAAAAAGATCATGCCCACTCATAGATTTAAATTATAGCAACTACATCTTTTTATTTTCTCCTCTATCATCTTTTATGTTCCTCTCTTTCTCACTAGCCTCCTAATTTATATTTAAATCAGCTTCTGTATTTATTCTAGTACAAGATGTGAGATAAACTTACTTTTTTCCAAATATCTAACCCATGAGTACAAAACTCTTCATGGAATTATTGTTTTTCTACTGCTGTTGCTGCTGCTGCTAAGTCACTTCAGTCGTGTCCGACTCTGTGTGACCCCACTGACGGAAGCCCACCAGGCTCCCCCATCCCTGGGATTCTCCAGGCAAGAACACTGGAGTGGGATGCTATTTCCTTCTCCAATGTGTGAAAGTGAAAAGTGAAAGTGAAGTCGCTCAGTTGTGTCTGACCCTTAGCGACCCCATGGACTGCAGCCTACCAGGCTCCTCCATCCATGGGATTTTCTAGACAAGAGTACTGGAGTGGCTTGCCATTGCCTTCTCCATTGTTTTTCTACACTAGATAGTTATTATTGTTACACTATGTAGCTATTATTTTCCTATTCTTTCTGTGCAGGTGATAGTCACCTGTAATAATGGTGATGAAAGTGAAAGTGTTAATCATCAGTCATGTCCAACTCTTTGCAACCCCATGAACTGTAGCCCACCAGTCTCCTGTGTCTATGGAATTTGGTGGGCAGGAATACTGGAGTGGTTAGCCATTCCTTTCTCCAGGGGATCTTTCCCATCTGGGCTTGAACCCATGTCTCCTGCATTACAGGCAAATTCTTTACAATTTGAGCTACCAGGCAAGCCCGTAATAGTGGTGGTGTTCCAATTCCATTTACATTGCAATTCCAAACTTAAATTTCTTATGTTTTATTTATTTTACTTATGCCTCACATCTAACAGCAATGTCTGAACACTAGTTTACGTAGTAATGTCTTTATCCTAGTTTTAAAGGAAAACTCTAATGTATCTTTGTTAAACATGATATTTATTGTACATTTCTTTACTGTGGTTTTCCTCTTCACTCAAATGTCTTTTGATAAGTAGAAGAAGATTTAAATAACTTGTTTAACAGGATTTACATAACGGCCACTCAGTGACTGCACCATACCATTGTTTTTTAGAAGTACAAATGATAATTACAAATACTGACTATATAGTAGAGAATAGAGAAAGCATGAACATATTTCAAATAACTAGAGTGATAGCATTTCATTTGGCCTCAGTAGAAAGGGTGAAAAATCAGTGTAAAAAAGATAATCTGCTGCTGCTGCTGCTAAGTCGCTTCAGTCATGTCTAACTCTGTGCGACCCCATAGATGGCAGCCTACTAGGCTCACCCATCCGTGGGATTCTCCAGGCAAGAACACTGGAGTGGGTTGCCATTTCCTTCTCCAATGTGTGAAAGTGAAAAGTGAAGTCACTCAGTCGTGCCTGACTCTTAGTGACCCCATGGACTGCAGCTTACCAGGCTCCTCCGTCCATGGGATTTTCTAGGCAAGAGTACTGGAGTGGCTTGCCATTGCCTTCTCCGAAAAAAAAAAAAAAAAAAAGATAATCTAAAAACCCCCAAACATAGCAAATGAAACACAACACTTCTAAATAATCCATTACTTTTTAATGATATCACAATAGAAATTAGAAGATGTTTTAAACTGACTGGTAATGAGTTTGTGGCATATGTGAATTTGTGAGAATCAGCTAAATAGTTCTTGGAGGCAAGTGTATATATATAGAGATATACATAGATAGATTTGATTCTCATCAGTTGATTCTAGCTACATAAATGTTTTCAAGCAATTGAGTTTTTGTGCTTCAATTTTATCACTTTAAACAGAGTAACTGTTTACCTCATGAACTGGTTATAAAGCTTATAGAAGAGGCATCTTTACAAAAATGTTTTATAAAGGAAAATACAGATAGAACAACAGACATAATCAGTTCAGTTCAGTTCTGTCGCTTAGTCGTGTCCGACTCTCCGCGACCCCATGAATCACAGCACGCCAGGCCTCCCTGTCCATCACCAACTCCCGGAGTTCACTCAAACTCATGTCCATCGAGTCGGTGATGCCATCCAGCCATCTCATTCTCTGCCGTCCCCTTCTCCTCCTGCCACCAATCTTTCCCAGCATCAGAGTCTTTTCCAGTGAGTCAACTCATTGCATGAGGTGGCCAAAGTATTGCAGTTTCAGCTTTAGCATCAGTCCTTCCAATGAACACCCAGGACTGATCTCCTTAAAAATAGACTGGTTGGATCTCCTTGCAGTACAAGGGACTCTCAAGAGTCTTCTCCAACACCACAGTTCAAAAGCATTGATTCTTCGGCAATCAGCTTTCTTCACAGTCCAACTCTCACATCCATACATGACCACGGGAAAAACCATAGCCTTGACTAGACAGACCTTTGTTGGCAAACTAATGTCTCTGCTTTTTCCATCTATTTCCCATGAAGTGATGGGACCAAGAGAGTTCGAGAAGAGCATCTATTTCTGCTTCATTGACTATGCCAAAGCCTTTGACTGGGTGGATCGCAATAAACTGTGGAACATTCTGAAAGAGATGGGAATCCAAGACCACCTGACCTGCCTCTTGAGAAACCTGTATGCAGGTCAGGAAGCAACAGTCAGAACTGTACATGGAAAAACAGACTGGTTCCAAATAGGAAAAGGAGTGCGTCAAGGCTGCATATTGTCACCCTGCTTATTTAACTTCTATGCAGAGTACATCATGAGGAATGCTGGGCTGGAAGAAGCACAAGCTGGAATCAAGATGGCTTGGAGAAATATCAATAATTTCAGATATGCAGATGACACTACCCTTATGGCAGAAAGTGAAGAGGAACTCAAAGGCCTCTTGATGAAAGTGAAAGAGGAGAGTGAAAAGGTTGGCTTGAAGCTCAACATTCAGAAAACAAAGATCATGGCATCTGGTCCCATCACTTCATGGGAAATAGATGGAAAAATAGTGGAAACAGTGTCAGACTTTATTTTTTGGGGCTCCAAAATCACTGCAGATGCTGATTGCAGCCAGGAAATTAAAAGATGCTTACTCCTTGGAAGGAAAGTTATGACCAACCTTGATAATATATTAAAAAGCAGAGACATTACTTTGCCAACAAAGGTCCGTCTAGTCAAGGCTATGGTTTTTCCCGTGGTCATGTATGGATGTGAGAGTTGGACTGTGAAGAAGGCTGATGGCCAAAGAATTGATGCTTTTGAACTGTGGTGTTGGAGAAGACTCTTGAGAGTCCCTTGGACTGCAAGGAGATCCAACCAGTCCATTCTAAGGGAGATCGTTCCTGGGTGTTCATTGGAAGGACTGATGCTAAAGCTGAAGCTGCAATATTTTGGCCACCTCATGCGACGAGTTGACTCACTGGAAAAAACTCTGATGCTGGGAAAGGTTGGGGGCAGGAGGAGAAGGGGACGACCGAGAGTGAGATGGCTGGATGGCATCACCGACTCTGTGGACATGAGTTTGAGTGAACTCCTGGAGTTGGTGATGGACAGGGAGGCCTGGCGTGCTGTGATTCATGGGGTCGCAGAGAGTCGGACACGACTGAGCGACTGAACTGAACTGAACTGAACTAATGGGACCAGATGCCATGATCTTTGTTTTCTGAATGTTGAGCTTCAAGCCAACCTTTTCACTCTCCTCTTTCACTTTCATCAAGAGGCTTTTGAGTTCCTCTTCACTTTCTACCATAAGGGTGCTGTCATCTGCATATCTGAGGTTATTGATATTTCTTCTGGCAATCTTGATTCCAGCTTGTGCTTCTTCCAACCCAGCGTTCCTCATGATGTACTCTGCATAGAAGTTAAATAAGCAGGGTGACAATATACAGCCTTGACGTACCCCTTTTCCTATTTGGAACCAGTCTGTTGTTCCATATACAGTTCTGACTGTTGCTTCCTGACCTGCATACAGGTTTCTCAAGAGGCAGGTCAGGTGGTCTTGGATTCCCATCTCTTTCAGAATGTTCCACAGTTTATTGTGATCCACACAGTCAAAGGCTTTGGCATAGTCAATGAAGCAGAAATAGATGTTATTCTGAAACTCTCTTGCTTTCTCCATGATCCAGCGGATGTTGGCAATTTGATCTCTAGTGCCTCTCCCTTTTCTAAAACCTGCTTGAACATCTGGGAGTTCATGGTTCACATATTGCTGAAGCCTGGTTTGGAGAATTTTGAGCATGACTTTACTAGCGTGTGAGATGAGTGCAATGGTGCGGTAGTTTGAGCATTCTTTGGCATTGCCTTTCTTTGGGCTTGGAATGAAGACTGACCTTTTCCAGTCCTGTGGCCACTGCTGAATTTTCCAAATTTGGTGGCATATTGAGTTGAGCACTTTCACAGCATCATCTTTCAAGATTTGAAATAGCTCAACTGGAATTCCATCACCTCCACTGCCTTTGTTCGTGTGATGCTCTCTAAGGCCCACTTGACTTCACATTCCAAGATGTCTGGCTCTAGGTCAGTGATCACATTATCGTGACTATCTTGGACGTGAAAATTGTTTTTGTAGAGTTCTTCTGTGTATTCTTGCCAGCTCTTCTTAATATCTTCTGCTTCTCTTAGGTCCATACCATTTCTGTCCTTTATCGAGCCCATCTTTGCATGAAATGTTCCCTTGGAATCTCTAATTTTCTTGAAGAGATCTCTTGTTTTTCCTATTCTGTTATTTTCCTCTATTTCTTTGCATTGATCACTGAGGAAGGCTTTCTTACCTCTCCTTGCTGTTCTTTGGAACTCTGCATTCAGATGCTTATATCTTTCCTTTTCTCCTTTGCTTTTTGCTTCTCTTCTTTTCACAGCTATTTGTAAGGCCTCCTCAGACAGCCATTTCACATTTTTGCATTTCTTTTCCATGGGGATGGTCTTGGTCCCTGTCTTCTATACAATGTCACGAACCTCCGTCCAGAGTTCATCAGGCACTCTATCTATCAGATGTAGTCCCTTAAATCTATTTCTCACTTCCACTGTATAACCATAAGGGATTTGATTTAGGTCATATCTGAATGGTCCTGTGGTTTTCCCTACTTTCATCAATTTAAGTCTTAATTTGGCAATAAGGAGTTCATGATCTGAGCCACAGTCAGCTCCTGGTCTTGTTTTTGCTAACTCTATACAGCTTCTCCATATAGAATGACATAAATAAAGTTTGAGATGTCCAAACTTTTCATTTATCACTTTGAAGTGACAAAAGTAGGAATAGTAGCTGTATAAATCTGAAGTCCTTACTATACCAAGGTAATAAAACTTACTGAAGTCATTTTGTTGTTATTTGTGTCTGACTTTTATTTAATACTCCATTAATTACATAGTTAAAATACTTTGTCCCATGAATATTATGAAAAATGTAGTTCATTACCAAAAGGATCTATTACTTTGAAATCTTTATGAATGCTAAAATAAACTTTGAGTTTTATTTGAATGTTATTTAATCATTCTCCCTACTGTAGTATCTACATTCTGCCCAAGTAAATACACTGGTGCTTTATAGTAGATTGGATAAGTCAATGAAAAAATAGAGACCACTAGCCCACATCAAGCTCAGAAAACAGGAACTCCTCATCTCCATATGATATAAAACTCTGTGAAAAGAAGAATTCAATTGGTTTTAGCTAAAGTAGTAAAAACATTATGGATGTAGTTCGTGTAACCAAGGTACAACTTTTTAAACCAGCACAAGGAAAACAGAGCAGGGGCATTCAATTTCATTAACAGGAAATTCATTTTTAAATTAAAGTAAATAATATAATCATTATAATATAGAAATGGGTCAGTGCAGTTGACTGGGTAAGAAATTGGCTAGTTATTTCAAAGGGCTTTGACATTTTAAAAGTATAATATTTATCTTGAACCCGATTAAAATCATAAAGATATCAAAATTCAAAGAAAGAAATCAAATGCCTTCTTTGGGGAAAGGAAGTTTGAGAGTCAATAACTCAAATATTTTCTTTATTTATAAGAAGTGAAATTTAGTCTTTTATTTTTCTTCCCATCTAACATAGCAATATAGTAACTTTTGCCAAGCAAGAAAGATAAACATTTGGGTTACTTTGAGTAAGTCTTTTTCTTTATTTTTCATCTTACAGGCAGCCACGCTTTTCATTTCTCTATAGTTCTGAAAATATTTCACTATACTTTTCTACATCCATCTCTAAATTCAGCTTCATTAAATATTTTCAATTGTCTCTAAAATTATTTTGTTTATATTCCAAGAAACTTTATGCTTTAATTTATTTGACTTTATATTTTAAGATACAGCTTTAACATTCTCTGACTCTAATCCCAGTTCTTATTTAAATATTAAAATAGTATTTTTCCCATTTAAATATTTTTATTTTGTTTATATGATTGGTTTTTATTTATATGTAATGATTTCTTTTCCTATTATTTTTATAAGAAATATAAAAATATATTTGCTTCCAATGTCTATATCATCTATGTCTATATCTATTTAACTAACTATATGCATATGTTAAATGGGCCTTAATGGTCATTCATATAACTCTTGGAGAAGAGCATTTTGATTCGTCTCTCTTGAGAATACAGAAACACTTTTAAATTTGTATTTCTTGTTCTTTATGAGAGAGCTGCCCTATGCCAGTCTCTGTATTTAGATTATGATCAGTCCTCAAAAATTTAGATAGTTATTAAGCTAATAAAACAGATGTGAAAACTGAAGACGACAGAGTCTAGGTGATTTGCCACAGCCAGCTTGCTACAGAGCAATGGAATCAGGATTGGAACCAGTTATTATGCAAGGGTTTTTATTTGTTTGTTTGTTTCACTGTATATAACAGATTTCCTGTGAATCAGAAAATTAAAGATCTAATCATAGCACTTTTACAGTTTTTTTTTTTTATTGTGTAGTTTCGATCTGGTGATGTTTCCCTTTTTTATTTTCCCTACTATTTAGAATATCAATAATCTGACAAGTGAATGAATAGTATTTTGTTAGTTGAAGGGGGTTTATACATGTTAAGAATTTTTCAAATTAACACCCATTAGTTGGGGCACAGGGTGCTAGATAGTAAACCTCATTTTAAATCTGAAATTTGTTGCCTAGTACTTTACTTAGAGATATGAAGTTTAGATAGCTGATAAATACGCGACGCGAGAGACGCCGGCCCCGGCGGCGCAGACGCGACGCGACAGACGCCCCAGAGCAACGAACCAAGCAAAGAGGTGCGACCGTGAGGAGCTACCCCACGCCTGAGGCCAGGGCCGGCGGCCAAGAGGAGCTACCCCACGTCCAACAGGCGGTAGCTGCACGGGCGCAGGAGGGCCGAGAGGAGCTACTCCGCGTTCAAGGTCAGGAAGGGCGGCCTTGAGGAGATACCCCTCGTCCAAGGTAAGGTACAGTGGCTGCATTTTGCTGGAGCAGCTGTGAAGAGATTTTCCACGACCAAGGTAAGAGAAACCCGAATAAGACGGTAGGTATTGCGAGGGGCCATCAGAGGGCAGACACACTGAAATCATAATCACAGGAAACTAGTCGATCTGATCACATGGACCACAGCCGAATGTGGTCCACTGGAGAAGGGAATGGCAAACCACTTCAGTATACTTGCCTTGAGAACCCCATGAACAGTATCAAAGGGCCAAATGATAGGATACTGAATGAGGAATTCCCCAGATTGGTAGGTGCCCAGTATGCTACTGGAGCTCAGTGGAGAGCTAGAAGGAATAAAGGGATGGAGCAAAAGCAAAACCAATACCCAGCTCTGGATGTGAGCAGTGATAGAAGCAAGGTCCGGTGCTGTAAAGAGCAATATTGCATAGGAACCTGGAATGTTAGGTCCATGAATCAAGGCAAATTGGAAGTGGTCAAACGGGAGATGGCAAGAGTGAACGTCGACATTCTAGGAATCAGTGAATTAAAATGGACTGGAATGGGGGAATTTAACTCGGATGACCATTATATTTACTACTGTGGGCAGGAAACCCTTAGAAGAAATGGAGTAGCCATCATGGTCAACAAAAGAGCCCAAAATGCAGTACTTGGATGCAATCTTAAAAATGACAGAATGATTTCTGTTCGTTTCCAAGGCAAACCATTCAATATTACAGTAATCCCGGCCTATGCCCCAACCAGTAATGCTGAAGAAGCCGAAGTTAATTGGTTTTATGAAGACCTACAAGACCTTTTAGAACTAACACCCAAAAAAGATATCCTTTTCATTATAGGGGACTGAAATGCAAAAGTAGGAAGTCAAGAAGCACCTGGAGTAACTGGCAAATTTGGCCTTGGAGCACGGAATGAAGCAGGGCAAAGGCTAATAGAGTTTTGTCAAGAGAATGCACTGGTCATAGCAAACACCCTCTTCCAACAACACAAGAGAAGACTCTACACATGGACATCACCAGATGGTCAACACCAAAATCAGATTGATTATATTCTTTGCAACCAAAGATGGAGAAGCTGTATACAGTTAGTGAAAACAAGACCAGGAGCTGACTGTAGTCCAGATCATGAACTCCTTATTGCGAAATTCAGACTTAAATTGAAGAAAGTAGGGAAAACCACTAGACCATTCAGATATGACCTCAATCAAATCCCTTATGATTATACAGTGGAAGTGAGAAATAGATTTAAGGGACTAGATCTGATTGATAGAGTGCCTGATGAACTCTGGACGGAGGTTCGTGACATTGTGCAGGAGACAGGGACCAAGACCATCCCCATGGAAAAGAAATGCAGAAGAGCGAAATGGCTGTCTGAGGAGGCCTTACAAATAGCTGTGAAAAGAAGAGAGGCGAAAAGCAAAGGAGAAAAGGAAAGATATAAGCATCTGAATGCAGAGTTCCAAAGAAGAGCAAGGAGAGATAAGAAAGACTTCCTCAGTGATCAATGCAAAGAAATAGAGGAAAACAACAGAATAGGAAAAACAAGAGACCTCTTCAAGAAAATTAGAGACTCCAAGGGAACATTTCAGGCAAAGATGGGCTTAATAAAGGACAGAAATGGTATGGAACTAACAGAAGCAGAAGATATTAAGGAGAGGTGGCAGGAATACACAGAAGAATTGTACAAAAAAGATCTTCACGAGCGAGATAGCCACGATAACGTGATCACTGACCTAGAGCCAGACATCTTGGAATGTGAAGTCAAGTGGGCCTTAGAAAGCATCACTACTAACAAAGCTAGTGGAGGTGATGGAATTCCAGTTGAGCTATTTCAAGTCTTGAAAGATGATGCTGTGAAAGTGCTGCATTCAATATGCCAGCAGATTTGGAAAACTCAGCAGTGGCCACAGGACTGGAAGAGGTCAGTCTTCATTCCAAGCCCAAAGAAAGGCAATGCCAAAGAATGCTCAAACTACCGCACCATTGCACTCATCTCACACGCTAGTAAAGTCATGCTCAAAATTCTCTAAGCCAGGCTTTAGCAGTATGTAAACCGTGAACTCCCAGATGTTCAAGCAGGTTTTAGAAAAGGCAGAGGCACCAGAGATCAAATTGCCAACATCCGCTGGATCATGGAGAAAGCAAGAGAGTTTCAGAAAAACATCTATTTCTGCTTCATTGACTATGCCAAAGCCTTTGACTGTGTGGATCACAATAAACCGTGGAACATTCTGAAAGAGATGGGAATCCCAGACCACCTGACCTGCCTCTTGAGAAACCTGTATGCAGGTCAGGAAGCAACAGTCAGAACTGGACATGGAACAACAGACTGGTTCCAAATAGGAAAAGGTGTACGTCAAGGTTGTATATTGTCACCTTGCTTATTTAACTTATATGCAGAGTACATCATGAGGAACGCTGGGCTGCAAGAAGCACAAGCTGGAATCACGATTGCTGGGAGAAATATCAATAACCTCAGATATGCAGATGACACCACCCTTATGGCAGAAAGTGAAGAGGAACTCAAAATCCTCCTGGTGAAAGTGAAAGAGGAGAGTGAAAAGGTTGGCTTGAAGCTCAACATTCAGAAAACAAAGATCATGTCATCTGGTCCCATCACTTCATGGGAAATAGATGGAAAAACAGTGGAAACAGTGTCAGACTTTATTTTTTTGGGCTCCAAAATCACTGCAGATGCTGATTGCACCCATGAAATTAAAAGACGCTTACTCCTTGGAAGGAAAGTTATGACCAACCTTGATAGTATATTAAAAAGCAGAGACATTACTTTGCCAACCAAGGTCCATCTAGTCAAGGCAATGGTTTTTCCCGTGGTCATGTATGGATGTGAGAGTTGGACTGTGAAGAAAGCTGATCGCCGAAGAATCCATGCTTTTGAACTGTGGTGTTGGAGAAGACTCTCGAGAGTCCCTTATACTGCAAGGAGATCCAACCAGTCCATTCTAAAGGAGATCAATCCTGGATGTTCATTGGAGGGACTGATGCTAAAGCTGAAACTGCAATACTTTGGCCACCTCATGCGACGAGTTGACTCACTGGAAAAGACTCTGATGCTGGTAAAGGTCGGGGGTGGGAAGAGAAGGGGACGACCGAGAATGAGATGGCTGGATGGCATCACCGACTCTGTGGACATGAGTTTGAGTGTACTCCGGGAGTTGGTGATGGACAGGGAGGCCTGGCGTGCTGTGATTCATGGGGTCGCGGAGAGTCGGACACGACTGAGCGACTGAACTGAACTGAACTGATAAAGCACTTGGTGCTGTCCTCAGCAGACATATACAAACAACAACAGTCTTGCAAAATGCCATTTTACAAACCAATGTGTATACTCTATATTATAACGTAAATATCAAGACATCCTAGAATGGAGTTTTCTCTGGATGGAAAGAAAAAGGGAACATGTGAAGCATAGATCAGTGGCTATGTTAATTTTACTTTGGTTTTGCTATAGGTGTGTAATGTGTCTAGACAATGTCTTGTCAACCCAGAGGCCAGAAGCTAAAGGCATACAATTTTCTGAATCTTTTGGTATTTGGTAGTTAAAAATAAGATAGAAGGAATAGCTTAATGAAGTCTCCTTCAGCACATTTACCCTATAATCAGGGTGAATCTGGCAGATTGATCACCTCTATATGACTTTTTGAAAAGTTGATCAGATCACAATTTCTCAAGAAACTCTTTCGTGTTAAATTTTTTCAGGATTGTGCAGAATTGGACATTGCTTAGCAACTGAACAACAAACAACAGCAGTCAAGCTCATATCTAAATTGCTTTCCATTTGTTTTATATGTGTATTTCTTTTAATGCAAACCATAAATTCTATAGAAAGTAGTTTTCAGTTTGACTCAATAAGTCACATAAAATTTATAAAATCATTCAACATTTATTGACTGCCTGAAGAGTATCTTGTAGCCAACTTTAAGTAAGTATACTGTCATTTTATTTATGCCATGGAAATGGAATAATCAGAGATTTATCAAGGGATGATATAAATGTTTGAATAACTGAAAATTTTCTCAATAATTCAAAAGAACTAGACAAAATTCTTTTTAGAAAGCAACTTGAAATACTTCTTGACCATCTGATAAATAATGTGCCAGTTGAAATAATTTTTAAGCTTTCAGAGACAATAAAGAATTAGGCTTTCCCCTAAATTAATAAAATATAATAGAAACATCATCTGTTTGTAGCACATAATTAAACTATAGTCCAAAGGCATACATAATAAAAGTCTGTTCAAGCAAATGCAGTCTTTTTTTTTAAGTAATCACTAAATTGTGGCTTTGGAACAAGCAACACATAAATCCAGTGTTTGATTTTCTAGAATTAGTCTTTGTCAAAGTTTAGTTTTTCTTCAGTGATATGTTTAAAACAATCACTATACTTTCCAAAATACAGTCTCCTGACATATTAAAAGACAGTTCTGGTGGAAGCTGTGTGACTAAGTTAATAAGTTAAGATTCTTGATAATTCTGAATATATTTTTAAAGAAACAAGTGGTGAAAGTGTTTAGAGAATAGAAAGAGGGATAAAAAAGATGAAAGTCTCAACTGTTTTGTTAAAGCTTGAAATAAACAAGCTTTGTCTCAGAAGCTTTCTATGAAAGTGCTAGAGATAGATGATTTATACAATTTTCACAATGATTTTCCAAACAATTAGATCATCATAAGCTCCTTTTTTTTTTTGCAGTGTTCTGTGCAAAAATGTAGGTATAAGTTTTCCCATTTGTTTCTAAGTTTGGAGAGTTCAATTAAGGGGTCTATTATTGATTATTCCTTTGTAACATATACAGGGTACCTGAAAAGTTTAGAAAAACTTTCTCCTATAGTGCCTGTTAAAGATATTTGTGAATGCCAGCCTTGATGATGGTGTGGTGGGTGTGAGTGGGATGTATGCTTTGTGTAAGGCTAGGATTAAAGTGATGCCCTGTGTCAAACAATTTTACTTTGATTTCCTCGTTATCTATTTGATACAAAATTTAATGTCTTAATTAAATTTTATACCAAATATTTTGTTTTGTTCTAATCTTCTACTAGGTTTATCCATCCAGGAAAGACCTATTGCATATTTCATATGTTTGATGTGAACTAATTATAAATAAGGTAAAATATCGTCAACACCTTTCCTTGACAGTAATAAGAGAACCTGTTGTATTTATAAATGATATATTCTTCTATATCACATAACA
Source organism: Moschus berezovskii (assembly GCF_049115385.1). Taxonomy (NCBI): domain Eukaryota; kingdom Metazoa; phylum Chordata; class Mammalia; order Artiodactyla; family Moschidae; genus Moschus; species Moschus berezovskii. Next base: position 80,316,013 of record NC_142467.1, read on the forward strand.
AAATCACTGCCATCCTTGAAAACAAGACAAAAATCATATTAATCTATCCAACAGGAAGTTTTCCAGATAAATATGTGGATCTTATAAGAACCATTAGAAACAATAAAGAACAATAGAAACTTGCAATTATTTCCATTCAGTCGAATGATATAAGGAATGTGCTCATCTTCTCCGGCTAGAACTCCAAAATTACTACTTGCTGCTGAAAAACTGTTGACAGGAGAATGTTGGATTCCTCCCCAGAAAAGATACTCCATGTCTAAGAGCAAATGAGAAACCCCAGCAAGATGGTAGGAGGGGTGGAATTGTGTTTAGAATCAAACCCCATACCCACCAGAGACGCTTGGAGGGTTCAAGCAAACCTTGTGCACAGCAGGACCCTGAGACCCCACAGAGACTGAGCCAGAACTGTGTTTGGTGTCTTCTGAGGAGGTATGGGTCAGCAGCGGAATGCCGCAGGAGCAGGGACTCTGGGTGCAGCAGACCTGGGTATGGCATAAGCCCTCTTGGAGGAGGTCGCCATTAACCCACCATAGAGCTACCAGAACTTACAGAGGACTGGGGAAACAGACTCTTGGAGGTGCAAACAAAACCTTGTTCGCACCAAGACCCAGGAGAAAAGAGCAGTGTCTCCACAACAGACTGACCCAGACTTGCCTATGAGTGTCCAGGAGTCTCTGGTGAAAGCATGGTAGGTGGTAGCCTGCTGAAGTGTCCTAAGCACTGAGTGCAGTGGTGCATGCATGGGACCTTTGAAGGACCTTATCTTAATTACCTCCACCATAATTTGGCCTCAGGTCAAACAACAGGGAGGGAATGCAACCCTGCCCACCAAGAGAAAATTGGATTAAACATTTACTGAGCGTGGCCCCGCCCATCAGAACAGAAGCCAGTTTCCCCCTCTCCCATCAGGAAGCTTCCATAAGCCTCTTATCCTTATCTGTCAGAGGGAGACTCCACAATCACAGAAAACTAACCAAATGGATCACATGGACCAGAGCCTTGTTTAATTCGATGAAACTACAAGACATGCCATGTAGGGCCACCCAAGACAGATGGGTCATGGTGGAGAATTCTGACAAAATGTGGTCCACTGGAGAAGTGAATGGCAAACCACTTCAGTATTCTTGAATTGAGAACCCCATGAACTGTATGAAAAGGCAAAAAGATAGGACACTGAAAGATGAACACCCAGGTCGGTAGATGCCAAATATGTTACTGGAGATCAGTGGAAAAATAACTCCAGAAAGAATGAAGAGATGGAGCCAAAGCAAAAATACCCAGTTGTGGATGTGACTGGTGATGGAAGTAAAGTCCGATTCTATAAAGAGCAATATTGCATAGAAACCTGGAAAGTTAGGTCCATGAATCAGGGCAAACTGGAAGTGATCAAACAGGAGATGGCAAGAGTGAACATCAACATTTTAGGAAACAATGAACTAAAATGGACTGGAATGGGTGAATTCAACTCAGATGACCGTTATATCTACTACTGTGGGCAAGACCCCTTAGACAGAATGGAATAGCCATCATAGTCAATAAAAGAGTCTGAAATGCAGTACTTGGATGCACTCTCAAAGACAACAGAATGATCTCTGTTTGTTTCCAAGGCAAATGCAGTATCACAGCAATCCAAGTCTGTGGATTTCCCTGACCAATAATGCTGAAAAGGCTGAATTTGAATAGTTCTATGAAGACCTACTGGAGAAGGAAATGGCAACCCACTCCAATGTTCTTGCCTGGAGAATCCCAGGGATGGGGGAGCCTGGTGGACTGCCATCTATGGGGTCACACAGAGTCAGACACGACTGAAGTGACTTAGTAGCAGCATGAAGACTTACAAGAGCTTTTAGAAGTCACACCCAAAAAAGATGCCCTTTTCATTATAGGGGATTGGAATGCAAAAGTGGGAAGTCAAGAGCTACCTGAAGTAATAGGCAAATTTGGCCTTGGAGTACAAAGCAAAGCTGGGCAAAGGCTATCAGAGTTTTGCCAAGAGAGCAAACTGGTCATAGCAAACACCTTCCGACAACACAAGAGAAGACAATAAACATGAACATCACAGATGGTCAATATCGAAATCAGATTGATTATATTCATTGCAGCCAAATGTGGAAAGGCTCTATACAGGCATCAAAAATGAGATAGGAAGCTGACTGTGGCTCAGATCATGAACTCCTGATTGCCAAATTAAGGCTTAAAGTTGAAGAAAGTAGGGAAAACCACTAGACCAATCAGATATGACCTAAATCATTTCCCTTACGAATATACAGTGAAAGTAACAAATAGATTCAAGGGATAAGATCTGACAGACAGAGTGCCTGAAGAACTAAGGACAAAGGTTTGTGACATTGTACAGGAGGCAGGTCTCAAGACCATCCCCAAGAAAAATAAATGCTAAAAGCAAAATGGTTGTCTGAGGAGGCCTTACAAACAGCTATGAAAAGAAGAGAAGCCAAAGGCAAAGGAGAAAAAGAAAGATATACCCATTTGAATGCAGAGTTCCAAAGAAGAACAAGGAGAGATAAGAAAGCCTTCCTCAGTGATCAGTGCAAAGAAATAAGGAAAACAAGAGAATGGAAAAGACTACAGATTTCTTCAAGAAAATTAGAGATACCAAGGGAACATTCATGCAAAGATGGGCTCAATAAAGGACAGAAACAGTATGGACCTAACAGAAGCAGAAGATGTTAAAGAAGAGGTGGCAAGAATACACAGAAGAACTATACAAAAAAGATCTTCACGACCCAGATAACCACAATAGTGTGATCACTCACCTAGAGCCAGACATCCTGGAATGAAGTCAAGTAGGCCTTAGGAAATGTCACTATGAACAAAGCTAGTGGAGGTGATGGAATTCCAGTTGAGCTATTTCAAATCCTAAAAGATGATGCTGTAAAAGTGTTGCACTTGATATGCTAGCAAATTGGAAAACTCAGCAGTGGCCACAGGACTGGAAAAGGTCAGTTTTCATTCCAATCCCAAAGAAAGGCAATGCCAAAGAATGCTCAAACTACCGCACATTTGCACTCATCTCACACACCAGCAAAGTAGTACTCAAAATTCTCCAACCCAGGTTTCAACAGTATGTGAACCATGAACTTCCAGATATTCAAACTGGATTTAGAAAAGGCAGAGGGACCACAGATCCAATTACCAACATCCGTTGGATCATTGAAAAAGCAAGAGAGTTCCAGAAAAACATCTACTTTTGTTTTACTGACTATAACAAAACTTGACTGTGTGGATCACCACAATCTGTGGAAAATTCTTCAGGAAATGGGAGTACACATCACCTTACCTGCCTGCTGAGAAATCTGTATGCACGTCAAGAAGCAACAGTTATAACCGGACATGGAACAACAGACTGGTTCCAAATCAGGAAAGGAGTACATCAAGGCTGTATATTGTCACACTGCTTATTTAAGTTATATGCAGAGCACATCATGCAAAACGCTGGATTGAATGAAACACAAGCTAGAATCAAGATTGCTCGGAGAAATATCAATATCCTCAGATATGCAGATGACACCACCCTTATGGCAGAAAGAGAAGAAGAACTAAAGAGTCTCTTGATGCAAGTAAAAGAGGAGAGTGAAAAAGTTGTCTTAAAGCTCAACATTCAGAAAACTAAGATCATAGCATCTGGTCCCAACCCTGGGTACATGGGTCCTTTTGAATTATGTTCAGGGTATATGCCCAGTAGTGGGGTCATAAGATAGAAACAATCTTAATAAAATATAGAAGTAAATTCTGTTAGTATACAGCTCTTCAACATAAGACCTAGTAGCATAGCAAATAGTAAACACTTATAGTCATTATGCACTATGTTCAGTTCAGTTCAGTTGCTCAGTCGTGTCCGACTCTTTGCAACCCCATGAATCACAGCACGCCAGGACTCCCTGTCTATCACAAACTCCTGGAGTTCACTCAAGCTCATGTCCATCGAGTCGGTGATGCCATCCAGCCATCTCATTCTCTGTCATCCCCTTCTCCTCCTGCTGCCAATCCCTCCCAGCATCAGAGTCAGCTTCTAAATACTATCACTGTTCAACACAGGGCCAGATGTATATTATTAAAGGTACAGTAATTGCTAATATTGTAATTAGTATTTATTTCAAACATATTGAATTGTATATCAAAGTGATTATAATGTATTTTGCCTTATTAACTTTATATTTGTTACAAGTACTGAAGTAATATTACTAAGTAAAATTTCTTTTTGTTTAATGCTTTAATCTTATGTTTTACTACTTTTTCAGAATGCAGCTGAATAAGTATATTATTGATAGCATTCTTGAAATTGCTTTGCCCTCTCCAAACAGTCCTCAAACTTTGATAGTATTACATTTAGGAAATAGAGAACACCTCTAATAAGACAGTCTGTAGTAATGAGAGTTTTAAATTAGGAGTTTGAATGCCTAGCCTGAATTTCTGGACAAACAGTATATACAGTCAATGTATAAAATTCAAGCACTTCATGTATATTAACTGTAATCATTAATATATGCATATGTTGTGTTGGTCTGCTTTTTTAAAAATCAAGACTGTCTTTTTCCCCCTTATATCTCTCCAAGTTAATTTCATTTCTAAGAAAAAGTATACTAAGAAGAGTTGAGCTGTATTATGATAATTGGTTTGGTTTTACTGTGTGGGCACTGTGAGCAGCTGGAGGCCCAGCATAAGAGCTTCTGTGGATGATGCCAAACAACATCTTACAGCTTTGAGCACATGCATATTTTTCCACCCTCTTTCATGATACCATGATCTAAATGTAAGCCAAAAATGACATAAATGAAAATCACAATTAAAAAAAATTACAGAGTCTAAAATGAGGTTTAAACAATCAGAATTCTGATTCAATTAAGATCTTAAACAGATAACATTGCCCAAAGCTTTGGCATTATTCTATATATAGATATTATTTCACAAATAAGAGAATAATTTGGATAGTGTAATCATCTGAAACTGTGCTAATTGTAAGAAAAGGGAAACCCATGAATTCATCTGTCATGGAAAAGTTAGAAAGGTCATGATGAGAATGTATTACAGGGAAAGAACTCTGAAATTTAAACTGACATGTCTCAATCTGTACTCTGTGGGAAAAATATTTACTTAATAAAAGGATGGAGTGTAAATTTATAAAATATATAAGGAAAGAGAATTAGAAGAAGATCCAGGACCTTGAACTAGACAAATATTTCTGAACACACACAAAAAGATTATGTAATAAGTACTTGTGTGTGTGTGTGTGTGAGTCTCAGCTGTGTCCAACTCTTTGTGATCCCATGAACTGTACCCCCAGTAGGCTTCTCTGTTCATGGGATTTTCCAGGCAAGAATGCTAGAGTGAGTTGCCATTTCCTTCTCCAGGGCATATTCCCAACCCAGGGATCAACCGAGGTCTCCTGAATTGCTGGAAGATTCTTTACTGAGTGACCAGAGAAGCTCCTTTTTATATGTTTATACTTTATTCAAAGTAAGAAACTGTTCATTTAAGAATGCCACATACTGAATAAGAAACAAGATACCTGTGGAGGGAAGATACAATAAATAGATTTTGACAGTATCTTTTTCTTTGTTTTATTCTGTGAAAAATTTTCTAAATTTAATTAGGTTCCATATGTTTATTTTTGCTTTTTTTTTTTTTGCCTTTGAGGACAGATCCAAAAAGAAACTATGTGAAAGAGTTTTCTGCCTATGTTCACTTCTAGAAATTTTAGTGTTCAGGTCTTACATTTAGGTATTTAATCAATTTTTAGTTTATTTTTTTATGTGGTGTGAAATCATTTTCTAATCTCATTGTTTTACATGTAGCTTTCCAGTTTTTCCCATTCATTTATTGAAGAAACTATTTTTTCTCCATTGTATATTCTTGCCTTCTTTGTCACAAATAGACAATGAACACATGGTTTTATTTCTGGGCTGTCCTTTTTCATGGATCTGTAGGTCTTATTTGTGTCAGTAATATGCTATTTTGATTACTGTAGCTTTGTAGCATAGTCTGAAGTCATGGAGTGTTATGGCTTCAATAATTTTTCTCAAGATTGCTTTGGCAATTGCTTTTGTGGTGTCATAGAATTTTAGCATTGTTTGTTGTAGTTCTGTGAAAACTGTTATGAGTATTGATAGGGGATGCATTAAATCTATGTATTGCTTTGGGTATATGAACATTTTAGCAATATTAATTCTTGTTACAATATTAATTGAATCTTAACAGTTCAACAACACATCACTCCACTTCTTTGTATCATTTTCAAATTCCTCCATCATCATTCTGTAGTTTTCAAGGTATAGGTCCTAATTGCTAGGTACTTTATTCCTGATAAAATGGTTTCCTTGATTTCTATTTCTGTTACTTCATTACTAACATGTGGAAAGCAACAGGTTTCTGTATTCTAATCTTGTACACTGCAACTTTACTCAATTCATTTATTTTTCTAATTATTCTAATTATTTTTCGTGCAGTCTTTAGGATTTTCCATATATAGTATCAGTTCAGTTCAGTCGCTCAAGGTAAGATTAATATATAAGTATCTACACACACATTTCTACAAATATTAAGATCATAGAACTATTTGAAAAATATATATATATGTGTTTATATATATGTGTGTTAATATACTTATATATGACTATATGTATATATATGTGTTTATATATGTGTGTGTTAATATACTTATATATAACTATATATATGTATATAAATCTGTTATATATTTGAGAAATTCTGAATTAGTGGATCAAAAAGTGTATATGTATAAGTCACTGGAAAATACTTGACATCTTAAATTCTTGGAGTTCTGAGAAACAGGACAAATTGATCAAGCTTTAGGAAAGAAGAATGTCTTAATTATGTAATTACCTATCTTTGAGAAAGAGAGATTTATAATCAAATCATTTAACTACTAACACTAACCTTCATACAATAGTTTAGAAGGAAATTTGTTACTGATTAATGTATCATTTGAAGATATTCAGTAGATGTCATTTATTCACTTTATATCTATTTTCTAAGTAGGTGGGAAATTATAGAATATGGAGTGGGGTAAAGAGTTCTGAGACAACAAAAAATATGTCTAAAAAATCAAAGTGCTTTCATTCAGCATAGAAATATCAGTTATGAGTAAGCTAGAATGGACATTTCAGATACTTTATTTTGTTACATTTGAACATAAAATGTTGTTGGGAAAAATAAGTGAAAACATAACTATTAAGCAGGAAAATTGGCACATTTAACACACACGCTATCTCTTTCTCTCTGTACATGTATATGTGTGTATATATATATTTCCTAATTTTGTTTTAAGCCCTAGATCCTAAGCCTTTAATTAATGTACTTGCCAAGAGGTGCTGATTATTAGGGGCTTCCCATGTGGTTCAGCAGTAAAGAATTCACCTGCCAATGCAGGAGACACGGGTTCGATCTCTGGGTCAGGAAGATCACCTGGAGAAGGAAATGGCAACCCACCCCAGTATTCTTGCTTCGGAAATCCATGAACAGAGGAGGCTGTTGGTTACAGTTCATGGAGCTGCAAAGAGCTGGACAGAACGAGCTGGACAGAACTTCATGATTAGATAACAACTCATTATTAGGGAACAATCGTGGGTGTAGAGTGCTCTAGAGAAGAATCTGGTGCAGCTGGGTTGAATATTCTTAGATAAAATGTAATCTAAGCATTCACACAAAGATGCAATTCTTTTTTAGTTTACTGCTGCTGCTGCTGCTAAGTCACTTCAGTCGTGTTCGACTCTGTGTGACCCCATAGATGGAAGTCCACCAGGTTCCCCTGTCCCTGGGATTCTCCAGGCAAGAACACTGGAGTGGGTTGCCCTTTTACTAGCTATCCTATAAAGTTGTTAAGTTTTAACTTGTGCTCTTTTTTAAAGTTCTATGAATACTGCTATTTGGGGTGATTATTTTTTCTGGCATATTTGCATTTCTCCAAGTGGAATTTCATTTTCTTATATTTATTACTGTATTTGTAACCTCTCTAGGTCAATTTATTTCTGTTTATTCTATTCTTTTGTACACCTGCCAATTTATTATCATTCATGCATCCCTCTAATGTGCCCTTTGCTTGCCTTTCAAGATCATTAATTTAATACTAAAGAAGATTACCACTCACACTAGTCCTTAAAACTTTCTTCTGGATATTCTTCACATCCCATTCAATGATATGTGTCATTACCCTTTCTTTATAAATTTCAGGCCTGTTTTCAATCTATAAAATCGTTCTCCAAGCCCATTTACGATAACTTTGCAAATATTATTATATGGCATGGTGTCAAATATTTCATAAACATATAAGATTGACATAGGAAAATACACACGGTATCTAGAATATCTGATTTATTTTCTCAGGAAATATCTGCGTGTGTGTTTGTGTATATATAGAGTCATCTATATTTTTAAGCTCCTGATCATTACGCAGACATTTTGAAACATCAGAAGCATCATACAGATGTAATTAGTTCTTTATAAATTTAGCCAATGTTACCATTATCTAGCTAGCTAGCTATTGCCCTGGAAAACAAACCTACACACAGACACAAACACTTACTTTGAGGTTGTCTGTTCAGTGTCTCACTTGATATGTCACGTCAAAATAGTCTGATTTCCTCTTTTACTCAGATATATGCGGTTGAGTCCATTACTGACAGTTTTTCAGATCTATCAGAATTGTAGTGATATTTAGTATGCAGTATATTTGCTAATTCCTTTAGTTTATTTACATTTTGTAAAACACTTATAATGTTTTGTTAATAGCTTCTACCATAATACTAAACTTCCCATAAAACAAGTGGTTTGCACAGCAATTGTTACCTCATGGTTTAGTAAATAAAGTTTCCATGTAATCACAAGTCTGGACAAGTCAACTTCGGGAATAATCCAGCTTTTATCCATTTGCCAAATATTTTATTTAACATTTTTTACTTTTTCATGCACTATTCTGGAGTCTGAAGACGTAATAGAAAACGATATTTTAAAAACCCAATTTTGAAGACATGATAGTCTGTCTGACAAGTATTTCTAAGGTGAGAGCAAATGGGAATTGCATAAACATGTATTGCAATGTGTATTATGATAGTCTTGTTTTCATAGGATACTTTGGTTGCTTTGGTCATGTTAAGTAATGGTACATCATTAATTCTTTATTAAAATATTGTAGGTAGCAGAATTATAAGAAACAAGTTGGGTATTTTCACTTACATGGAAATAATCTATTTTATCACTTCAATTTTCATATTACTTTTCTTTCAATTCATTATTTAAGGCATATATTATTTGGTATTTTTTCCCCCAAGAATGGCAATTTCACTCTCTTTGCCTTTTACTGTTAGAAGTTTTTTTACTATACGTTTTACTGCTAGAAGTCTGTTTTTTTTTTTTTTTACTAAAAGTGAAAACTTCATATCATATATAATCATTCTTCATTAGAATATAAAATTCACATTTTCAAGGAATCACAGTTTCTCATTTTTCATTGGCTGAACTTGTATGGTAGGTAAAAATATTCATTAGTTAGAATTCAGTTATCTTCATTATGAATATTTAAATCCATAACAACTTCCATTCTATTGTGTCACACTTACACCTCTACATTTCCGATTTCTTACGCTCTCATAAGTTATACCGGAGAAGGCAATGGCAAGCCACTCCAGTACTCTTGCCTAGAAAATCCCATGGATGGAGGAGCCTGGTAGGCTGCGGTCTATGGGGTCGGTAAGGGTCGGACACGACTGGGCGACTTCACTTTCACACACTGGAGAAGGAAATGGCAACGCACTCCAGTGTTCTTGCCTGGAGAATCCCAGGGATGGGGGAGCCTGGTGCGCTGCCGTCAGTGGGGTCACACAGAGTCGGATACGACTGAAGTGACTTAGCAGCAGCAGCATAAGTTATACAGGAGATTGAATGGATTTCAAGTCATTCATTTTTACAACTTCTGGTTGATTCTGGGAGATATTTTGAAGATTTTATATTTTTGCCAAAATCAAGTTTTGGTATAACATCTAAGTAGCCTCTATTTATCATAATTTCTATTAAAATAGGAAGTATTTCAAGGCAAAAGGAGGTTTACTTATTGACTTGGGGTCAACTCTTCCTTTAGACATCGTGGCTAGGGTGCTCATTACTTATGGGAATTCTCAAAATGCTTTAATTTAGTTCAAAATTAGAAGAAAATATCAAACTTTTAGGTCAAAAAGTATTTTAATATATAATGTTAATATACTAATCTCTATATCCATATAGTTATAAAACATAATTTTGAATATTTTAATATTCATTGAAATGGAAGAAAGGGGCAAAGAAAGCAAAAATGCCAACATTCCACAGAAGTCATAATGAAGTTGATTGATCCTGTTTCTCTTTATTGAAAAAATGGGAAGCTGTGGGATTATTGATGAATATAATCAGTGATTATACACAGAAGATTTTACTCTATGCACATCACTCAAACTATTGTATTTTGTGTGTATTTGCTGAGTGAAAGCCATTTCCAAGCATTTTATACATTTTCTAATCCCCACCATTGTCATATTAAAGAATTGCTTATAAGGGAAATACAGTTGAATGAGCAAGTTGATTCTTGTGTAGTGGAGAAGAGCAAGTGAACCCTAAGCCATTCAGGCTAATAATAATAAATAAATAATATGCACAGAGTTAATGGGGAAAAAACAAAATTGACCAAACATAGAGAATAATTTAATAAATTTTTTTCTCGCTACGTATCTATGAAAGTCCCCCAAATTTTTATAAAGTCTTGCCCTCAATGATCTTCTCTATATTTTGTATACAGTTAAATGATGAAGTATTTCAAAACTAACTCAGAAGTGAATAGTAAGATTTAGGTTAATTTTTGAGGTTATTTTAGAAAAGAAAAAAATGATCAAGAAAACTGCTAAATTACTTAGACCATAGTTCTGTAAGTTAAATCACTGCCTCAATCTGTATGGTTGTAGTTCTTGATGTTCATAAGTACTAAAAGTATCTTCATTAATTAATAATGTGATCTCTTTCTACCATTAATTCAATTATTTCCTGCAGATTGAGCTTTAAAAGAACACTGATACACAAAATATAATTATACTATCTAATTGAAATGCATTCAGTTTAATTATACTGAAGAAGGTATAAACATTATACCATTATGAACATGAGGCCTTTTAATTTTCTTAATGTAGGAAGAAAAACTATAACAAAAATTAAACTGTGGGTTTTATATTTTGTACGTTTATTGACTGAGCATCAGAGGAAAGTATATGATTGTCTTGGGAGGTGGTATTATTTCAATCAAACTTTGTGATTTAGGGGTGGGGACACGCTAGGTGAGATCCACATTCTTTGATATGACCCCATAGACTCTTATTTAAATGTCTTAAAGATATTCAGTGTTAAAAGAAATACAGTGCAAAAGAAATGGAGATTTTTAAGTGACCCAATTAATTTCATCAGTTACCATATCAACATGGGTAATTTAATTTCTACCTCGAACTACAGTAAACAGATGCTGTGGGTGAGCTTGTTCAGTCACTAAGTTGTGTCTGACTCTTTGTGACCCCATAAACTGCAGCATGCCAGGCTTCTCTGCCCTTCACTATCTCCCTTCAGTTCAGTTCAGTTCAGTTCAGTTCAGTCGCTCAGTCGTGTCCAACTCTCCGCGACCCCATGAATCACAGCACGCCAGGCCTCCCTGTCCATCACCAACTCCCGGAGTTCACTCAAACTCATGTCCACAGAGTCAGTGATGCCATCCAGCCATCTCATTCTCCGTCGTCCCCTTCTCCTCCCGCCCCCAACCTTTCCCAGCATCAAAGTCTTTTCCAGTGAGTCAACTCACCGCATGAGGTGGCCAAAGTATTGCAGTTTCAGCTTTAGCATCAGTCCCTCCAATGAACATCCAGGATTGATCTCCTTTAGAATGGACTGGTTGGATCTCCTTGCAGTATAAGGGACTCTCAAGAGTCTTCTCTAACACCACAGTTCAAAAGTATCAATAGTTTGCTCAAACTCATGTCCATTGAGTCAGTGATGCCATCCAATCATCTCCTCTGTAGCCCCCTTCTCCTCTTGCCCTCAATCTTTCCTAGTATCAGGGTCTTTTCCAAAGAGTCAGTTTTTTGCATCAGGTGGCCAAGGTATTAGAGCTTCAGCTTTAGCACCAGTCTTTCCAGTGAACATTCACAGTGTATTCTCTTTAGGATTGACAGGTTTGATCTCCTTGCTAGCCAAGGGACTCTCAGGAGTCTACTCCAGCACCACTCTTTGAAAGCATCAGTTAGAATAATTATCCCAATGTCTTTCTCTAATACTTGTTTGCCTGGCCTAATTCCAATTGGATTTTGCTCAGGGCATCATAAGTGCGATTTGCCACAGGGTTTCAGAGGAAACCTTTTTTCCTGGATGACTAGAATATGCTTAAGTGTACAGAAGCATTGTCTCTTAGCTGCATTCCTTTGCTATCCCCTTTTCCCTTAGATATGAATATGATCCTTCAAGCATTGGCACATGTATTATTTCTGTGAGAGTGAAAATCATTCATGCCTGGATGGTAGAACACAAAAGCAAAAAGTGCTACACCCTTGACTTCATTGATGGGCTGGACTAAACCCAGGTAGAATCTACTTCCAGAGTTCCTATTACATAAGATAAATCAAAATGTCTCTTAAGTCATCTTTATTTGTGAGTTCATTTTTTACATCATGAAGAATGAAATAGTTCCTGATATCTTCATACTACAACTTCTTTTTTACATTCCTTTATGGGAGTATCTTTGGGAAAATCTGTTTACTTCATTGGCATTTTAAATTATTATAAAAATACTTGAGGATTTTATCGCAAAGGTTCAGTAATAGTAGGATTTATCGAAGTTTTTATAGCTTAAAATAAGGGAACAACAGAGAATTAGATGGCTAGATGGCATCACCGACTCGATGAACATGAGTTTGAGTGAACTCCGGGAGTTGGTGATGGACAGGGAGGCCTGGCGTGCTGTGATTCATGGGGTCGCAAAGAGTCGGACACGACTGAGTGACTGAACTGAACTGAACTAAATATGTATATTTACTTAACTCTCTGTTTATCTATTTAATTATGTAAGCATGCCATACTAATGGTGATGAGAGAATATCTCACTGTGGATTTAATTTGCATTTTTCTAATTATTAGTGACATAAAATCTTTCATATGTGTGTTGGCCATTTGTGGATTTTTTTCCCCAGTGAATTAATTGCCTTTCCTGTTTTTGCTCCTTTATTTGCTTGTCATTTTGTTCTCATAAAATTCTTGATGTTCTTTATAGTTTATAAATATTACAGTCAAATTTATTTTCCTCTGTGAAAGGGCTTTGCTTTTCTGTACCTTATCAGAAACTCTCTCCCTGTTAGAACATTATTAAGATTTTGTCCTCTATTATTTAAGTTGCTTTTACATTTAGCTAATTGAATTAAAATGTGTATATCCTGGGAAATAAGGATATAATTTTTATATTCACCATGTAGATAAAGTTTTGCTATTATAAATGGGGCCATCTCCCCATTTACAGTTTTTAAGAATATAGAGATGAAATTGTGTTCTATGTATCTATAAATTTTGATTTTTTTATCTAGCCACTTTGTTGAAATGTCTTATATATGAACAAGATTCTCATATTTCCTAAGATTCTCTTTGTATGGAAAACCACATTTTTCCATTCTTTCTTAAATTCTTATTTCTTATTCTCATGCTGTTTGCCTGGTTTGGACCTGCAAATCATCATTGAAAAAAAGTGACTGATTTTGAAAAGTTGCTGTGAAGTATTTGGTATTTGGTTGCATTTCTTCCATTTCCAGGTAGGAGTTAATGTCACTTTCTTCTGAACTGGGATAGGATTTGTGACCTCTTTGACCAATAAATCTTTTTGGGTGTTAATTCTAAAAGGTCTTGTAGGTCTTCATAGAACCGTTCAACTTCGGCTTCTTCAGCGTTACTGGTTGGGGCATAGGCCTGGATTATTGTAATATTGAATGGTTTGCCTTGGAAATGAACAGAAATCATTCTTTAGTTTTTAAGATTGCATCCAAGTACTGTATTTTGGACTCTTTTGTTGACCATGATGGCTACTCCATTTCTTCTAAGGGATTCCCGCCCACAGTAGTAGATATAAAGGTCATCTGATTTAAATTCACCCATTCCAGTCCATTTTAATTCATTGATTCCTAGAATGTCTATGTTCACTCTTGCCATCTCCTGTTTGACCACTTCCAATTTGCCTTGATTCATGGACCTAACATTCCAGGTTCCTATGCAATATTGCTCTTTACAGCACCAGACCTTGCCTCTATCACCGGTCACATCCACAACTGGGTATTGGTTTTGCTTTTGCTCCATCCGTTTATTCCTTCTAGAGTTATTTCTCCACTGATCTCCAGTAGCATACTGGGCACCTACCAACCTGGGGAATTCCTCATTCAGTAGCCTATTATTTTGCCCTTTGATACTGTTCATGGGGTTCTCAAGGCAAGTATACTGAAGTGGTTTGCTATTCCCTTCTCCAGTGGACCAAATTCGGCTGTGGTCCATGTGATCAGATCGACTAGTTTCCTGTGATTATGATTTCAGTGTGTCTGCCCTCTGATGGCCCCTCGCAATACATACTGTCTTATTTGGGTTTCTCTTACCTTGGGCGTGGGATATCTCTTCACAGCTGCTCAAAGAAAGTGCAGCCACTGCACCTTACCTTGGATGAGGGGTATCTCCTCAAGGCTGCCCCTCCTGACCTTGAACGTGGAGTAGATCCTCTTGGCCCTCCTGCACCTGTGCTGCCACCGCCTATTGGATGGGGGGTAGCTCCTCTCAGCCGCTGGCCCTGACCTCAGGCATTGGGTAGCTCCTCATGGCTGCGCATCTTTGCCTGTTCGGTTGTGCCAGGGCTGGCATCTCTTGCATCTGTGAACGCAAAAGTAGGAAATCAAGAAACACCTGGAGTAACAGGCAAATTTGGCCTTGGAGCACGGAATGAAGCAGGGCAAAGGCTAATAGAGTTTTGTCAAGAGAACGCACTGGTTATAGCAAACACCCTCTTCCAACAACACGAGAGAAGACTCTACACATGGACATCACCAGATGGTCAACACCGAAATCAGATTGATTATATTCTTTGCAGCCAAAGATGGAGAAGCTCTATACAGTTAGCAAAAACAAGACCAGGAGCTGACTGTGGCTCAGATCATGAACTCCTTATTGCCAAATTCAGACTGAAATTGAAGAAAGTAGGGAAAACCACCAGACCATTCAGATATGACCTAAATCAAATCCCTTATGATTATACAGTGGAAGTGAGGAATAGATTTAAGGGACTAGATCTGATAGATAGAGTGCCTGATGAACTCTGGACAGAGGTTCGTGACATTGTACAGGAGACAGGGACCAAGACCATCCCCATGGAAAACAAATGCAAAAACGCAAAATGGCTGCCTGAGGAGGCTTACAAATAGCTGTGAAAAGAAGAGAAGTGAAAAGCAAAGGAGAAAAGGAAAGATATAAGCATCTGAATGCAGAGTTCCAAAGAATAGCAAGGAGAGATAGGGAAGCCTTCCTCAGTGATCAATGCAAAGAAATAGAGGAAAACAACAGAATAGGAAAAACAAGAGATCTCTTCAAGAAAATTAGAGATTTCAAGGGAATATTTCATGCAAAGATGGGCTCGATAAAGGACAGAAATGGTATGGAACTAACAGAAGCAAAAGATATTATGAAGAGGTGGCAAGAATACACAGAAGAACTGTACAAAAAAGATCTTCACGACCGAGATAGTCACGATGGTGTGATCACTGACCCAGAGCCAGACATCTTGGAATGTAAAGTCAAGTGAGCCTTAAAAAGCATCACTACGATCAAAGCCAGTGGAGGTGATGGAATTCCAGTTGAGCTATTTCAAGTATTGAAAGATGATGCTGTGAAAGTGCTGCACTCAATATACCAGCAGATTTGGAAAACTCAGCAGTGGCCACAGGACTGGAAAGGTCAGTCTTCATTCCAATCCCAAAGAAGGCAATGCCAAAGAATGCTCAAACTACTGCACAATTGCACTCATCTCACACGCTAGGAAAGTCATGCTCAGAATTCTCCAAGCCAGGCTTCAGCAATATGTGAACCGTGAACTCCCAGATGTTCAAGCAGGTTTTAGAAAAGGCAGAGGCACCAGAGATCAAATTGCCAACATCCGCTGGATCATGGAGAAAGCAAGAGAGTTCCAGAAAAACATCTATTTCTGCTTCATTGACTATGCCAAAGCCTTTGACTGTGTGGATCACAATAAACTGTGGAACATTCTGAAAGAGATGGGAATCCCAGACCACCTGACCTGCCTCTTGAGAAACCTGTATGCATGTCAGGAAGCAACAGTCAGACCTGTACATGGAATAACAGACTGGTTCCAAATAGGAAAAGGAGTACATCAAGGCTATTGTCACCTTGCTTATTTAACTTCTATGCAGAGTACATCATGAGGAACGCTGGGCTGAAAGAAGCACAAGCTGGAATCAAGATTGCCGGGAGAAATAGCAATAACCTCAGATATGCAGATGACACCACCCTTATGACAGAAAGTGAAGAGAAACTCAAAAGCCTCTTGATGAAAGTGAAAGAGGAGAGTGAAAAGGTTGCCTTGAAGCTCAACATTCAGAAAACAAAGATCATGGCATCTGGTCCCATCACTTCATGGGAAATAGATGGGAAAACAGTGGAAACAGTGTCAGACTTTATTTTTTTGGACTCCAAAATCACTGCAGATGCTGATTGCAGCCATGAAATTAAAAGGCGCTTACTCCTTGGAAGGAAAGTTATGACCAACCTTGATATTATATTAAAAAGCAGAGACATTACTTTGCCAACCAAGGTCCGTCTAGTCAAGGCTATGGTTTTTCCCGTGATCATGTATGGATGTGAGATTTGAACTGTGAAGAAAGCTGATCACCGAAGAATTGATGCTTTTGAACTGTGGTGTTGGAGAAGACTCTTGAGAGTCCCTTGTACCGCAAGGAGATCCAACCAGTCCATTCTAAAGGAGATCAATCCTGGGTGTTCATTGGAAGGACTGATGCTAAAGCTGAAACTGCAATACTCTGGCCACCTCATGCAACCAGTTGACTCAGCGGAAAAGACTCTGATGCTGGGAAAGATTGGGGGCGGGAGGAGAAGGGGACAGCAGAGAATTGGATGGCTGGATGGCATCTCCAACTCTGTGGACATGAGTTTGAGTGAACTCCGGGAGTTGGTGATGGACAGGGAGGTATGGCGTGCTGTGATTCATGGGATCGCGGAGAGTCAGACACGACTGAGCGACTGAACTGAACTGAACTGAACTTTACCAATAAATAGAGTATGACCTAAGTGATACTATATGGTTTTCTAGGTTACATCAGAAAAGACCTTCAGTGGAAGGTCTTATTCACTGGAACACTGGCTTCCCTCATCTACTAAGTAACAAGTTTTAGTACCATAAGGCTATAATACTATGAGGAATCCCAAACCACATGTAGTGGCCATGTGTAGGCATGCCAGGTGACAGGCCCAGGTGAGCTTAGCCTTGTTAATATACATGTGAACAAAGAAGCCACCACCAGTTGATGCCAGTCTCCAGAAATTTGTGTGTTCTCAAGGAGTCCCATGTATCACAGAGCAGAGAGATTCATCCCTCTTGTCTACAGTTCACATTTCTAAGTCACAGATCCCATGTACATACAATTGTTACTTTACATCACTAATTATTGATGGTGGTTTAGTATGTAACAATAGACAACTGGAACTGGAAAAACATACTTTTTTTATTCGTGTCTTTAATGAAAGTATCTTGAAGATGTCAATGTTATATATAATATTTGGAATGAATTTTGATACTGGCTATTCGCTGATCCCTTTTTCTTGACTTTTCCATCTTCTAGAAATCTCCCACATTCCTTAACTTAAGGCTTCTTAGTCATCTTCAAAGCCAGCATGATAGCATCTTTGAATCTCACACTCTGATGCTACTGTCTCCCTTTCTCTGATAAAGAATCTTAAATTACCTAAGGCCTACATGGATAATCCTCCCATGGCAAAACCCTAACATAATGGCATTGCAAAGTCTCATTTACCATGTAAGGGAACATATTCACAAGTTTTGGGGATTTGGACATGGACATCTTTGGTGCAGAGGGAAAATCATTCTGCCTAGTACACCATCCAATTTGTGATTAATACTAAAATTAACCTTGCCTTTGATTTCCCCAGTGATAGTCCCTAGCTATCCAATTAGATCTGCCCTAGTAGAAATCTTGAACAGAAGATAGACTTAGGTTAGCCACAAATAATCCACAAATCTCAGCAGAGACAAACTTGTGCAAAATAAATATAGTTAAGAATAGGAAGCAGGATACATATTGCCTCTCATTTTCTGCTTCTCTCCTCGGTGCTTCTGCTCATATCATACTAATCATGGCCACTTTTAAATGAAGTTTAGTAACTTTTAGTAGTTTGGAAAAACTGGATATTCACATGCAAAAGGATAAAATTGAATTCGCATTTACACTGTTCACATAAATAACCCAGAATGGATTAAAGATTTTTATTTATTTATTTATTTTTATTGCAGGCTAATTATTTTACAATATTATTTTGGTTGGTTTTGCCATACGTTGACATGAATCCGCCCCGGGTGTACATGAGTTCCCCCTCCTGAACCCCCCTCCCACCTCTCTCTTCCCTTTATCCTCCCTCTGGGTCATCCCCGCACACCAGTCCCAAGCATCCCGTAACATGCATCGACCCTGAACTGGTGACTCGTTTCACATATGAAAACATACATGTTTCAATGCCATTCTCCCAAATCATCCCACCCTCACCCTCTCCCACAGAGTCCCAAAGACTGTTCTATATATCTGTATCTCTTCTGCTGTCTCGTATACTTTGGCCACCTTATGCGACGAGTTGACTCACTGGAAAAGAGTCTGATGCTGGGAGGGATTGGGAGTGGGAGGAGACGGGGACGACAGAGAATGAGATGGCTGGATGGCATCACCGACTCGATGGACATGAGTTTGAGTGAAATCCGGGAGTTGGTGATGGAAAGGGAGGCCTGGCGTGCTGTGATTCATGGGGTCGCAAGGAGTTGGACACGACTGAATGACTGAACTGAACTGAACTGATACAGGGTTATCATTTGCATCTTTCTAAATTCCATATATATGCATTAGTATACTGTATTGGTGTTTTTCTTTCTGGCTAACTTCATTCTGTATAATAGGCTCCAGTTTCATCCATCTCATTAGAACTGATTCAAATGCATTCTTTTTAATGGCTGAGTAATACTCCATTGTGTATATGTACCAAAGCTTTCTTATACATTCGTCTGCAGATGGACATCTAGGTTGCTTCCATGTCCTGGCTATTATAAACAGTGCTGCAATGAACATTGGAGTACATTTATCTCTTTCAATTCTGGTTTCCTCGGTGTGTATGCCCAGGAGTGCGATTGTTGGATCATATGGCAGTTCTATTTCCAGTTTTTTGAGGAATCTCCACACTGTTCTCCATAGTGGCTGTACTAGTTTGCATTCCCACCAACAGTGTAAGAGGGTTCCCTTTTCTCCACACCCTCTCCAGCATTTATTGTATGTAGACTTTTGGATAGCAGCCATTCTGACTGCCATGAAATGGTATCTCATTGTGGTTTTGATTTGCATTTCTCTGATTATGAGAGATGTTGAGCATTTTTTCATGTGTTTGTTAGGCATCTTTATGTCTTCTTTGGAGAAATGTCTGTTTAGTTCTTTGGCCCATTTTTTGAATGGGTCATTTATTTTTCTGGAATTGAGCTGCAGGAGCTGCTTGTATATTTTGGAGATTAATCCTTTATCAGTTGCTTCATTTGCTATGATTTTCTCCCATTCTGAAGGCTGTCTTTTCACCTTACTTACAGTTTCCTTTGCTGTACAGAAGCTTTTGATTTTAATTAGGTCGCATTTGTTTATTTTTGCTTTTATTTCCAATATTCTGGGAGTTGTGTCTTGGAGGATCCTGCTGTGATTTATGTTGGAGAGTGTTTTGCCTACGTTCTGCTCTAGGAGTTTTATAGAATCTGGTCTTACATTTAGCTCTCTAATCCATTTTGAGTTTATTTTGGTGTATGGTGTTAGGATGTATTCTAGTTTCATTCTTTAAAGACTCCACCAGAAAACTACTAGAGCTAATCAATGAATACAGTAAAGTTGCAGGATATAAAATCAACACACAGAAATCACTTGCATTCCTATACACTAATAATGAGAAAATAGAAAGAGAAATTAAGGAAACTATTCCATTCACTGTTGCAATGAAAAGAATTAAATACTTAGGAATATATCTACCTAAGGAAACCAAAGACTTGTACATAGAAAGCTATAAAACACTAGTGAAAGTAATCAAAGAGGACACTAATAGATGGAGAAATATACCATGTTTGTGGATTGGAAGAATAAATAGTGTGAAAATGAGTATACTACCCAAAGTAATTTATACATTCAATGCAATCCCTATCAAGCTACCAATGATATTTTTCACAGAACTAGAACAAATAATCTCACAATTTTTATGGAAATACAAAAAACCTCGAATAGCCAAAGCAATCTTGAGGAAGAAGAATGGAACTGGGGGAATTAACCTGCTGGACTTCAGGCTCTACTACAAAGCCACAGTCATCAAGACAGTATGGTACTGGCATAAAGACAGAAATATAGATCAATGGAACAAAATAGAAAGCCCATAGATAAATCCACGCACCTATGGACACCTTATCTTTGACAAAGGAGGCAAGAATATAAAATGGAGAAAAGACAGTCTCTTTAACAAGTGGTGCTTGGAAAACTGGTCAGCTCCTTGGATTAAAGATTTAAATGTAAGACCTGAAACCATAAATTCTTAGAAGGAAACAGAGAGAGAAAAAGTTCCTGATAATAGTCTTGGCAATGATTTTTTAGAATGACATCAAAAGTTTAATAAACAAGCAAAAATAAAAAAAACGGGGCCACATAAAACTGAAAAGCTTCTGCGGAGTCAAAGAAGGTATCAACAGACTGTAGAGGCAACATAAGGAATGGGAGAAAATACCTGCAGACCATTTATCAGAGAAGAGGTTAATATCTAAAATATATAAGAAACTTACACAATGCAATCAAGACAACAAAATGAAATTTAAATAGGGAGAAAACCTGAATAGATTTTCTTTTCCCAAAGAAGGCATCAGTTCAGTTCAATTCAGTTCAGTCGCTCAGTCGTGTCTGACTCTCCACAACCCCATGAATCACAGCACGCCAGGCCTCCCTGTCCATCACCAACTCCCGGAGTTCACTCAAACTCATGTCCACAGAGTTGGTGATGCCATCCAGCCATCTCATTCTCCATCGTCCCCTTCTCCTCCCGCCCCCAACCTTTCCCAGCATCAGAGTCTTTTCCAGTGAGTCAACTCATCGCATGAGGTGGCCAAAGTACTGCAGTTTCAGCTTTAGCATCAGTCCTTCCAATGAACACTCAGGATCGATCTCCCTTAGAATGGACTGGTTGGATCTCCTTGCAGTATAAGGGACTCTCAAGAGTCTTCTCCAGCACCACAGTTCAAAAGCATCAATTCTTCAGCGATCAACTTTCTTCACAGTCCAACTCTTACATCCATACATGACCACGGGAAAAACCATAGCCTTGACTAGACGGACCTTTGTTGGCAAAGTAATGTCTCTGCTTTTTAATATATTATCAAGGTTGGTCATAACTTTCCTTCCAAGGAGTAAGCGCCTTTTAATTTCATGGCTGCAATCAGCATCTGCCGTGATTTTGGAGCCCAAAAAAATAAAGTCTGACTCTGTTTCCACTATTTTCCCATCTATTTCCCACGAAGTGATGGGACCAGATGCCATGATCTTTGCAAAGAAGGCATATAGATAGCCAAAACATACATGGAAAGATCCTCAGTTTCTCTAATGATGAGAGATTCAAAACCACACCTCATACTTGTTGGAAAGTTTGTTTCCTAAAGGACAAAAAATACCGATGCTTTTGAGGATGTGGGTTAAAGAGAACCCTATAATGCTGTTAGTGGGAATGTGAATTGGTACAACTCTTATGGAAAACAATATGGAAGTGTCTCAAAAAATTACAAAATAACAGCTACCATATAATCCAGCATATGTATCTCATGGAAATGAAATCACTCCCTTGAAGAGATATTTGCACCCCCGGGTTTATTGCAGCATTAGTCACAACAGAGAAGACATGAGAACAGCCTGTGTCCATTGAAACATGAATAAGTAGATATGGGGTGTGAGTGTGTGTTTGTGTGTGTATGTGTGTATACATTCAATGGAATATATATATATATATATATATATATATATATATATGCCCATACATACAATGGAGAAGCAAATGGCAACCTACTCCAGTATCTTGCCTGGAGAATTCCATGAACAGAAGAGCCTGGCAGGCTACAGTCCATGGGTTGCAAAGAATCAGGCATGACTGAGCAACTATCACTCACAATGGAGTAATATTATTCACTCATTAAAAAAGGAAATCCTGACATTTGCAACAACATAGATGGAATTTGGGGATATCATGTTGAGTGAAGACAGACAAAGAGAAAAAAACTATATTATCTCATTTATATGTGATATCTTGTGGGGGAAAAGCCAAACTCAGAAGCAGAGAGTAGAATAGTGGTTGTCAGGAGCTGAGGTATGGAAAATGGTAAGATATTCATTAAAGGTATAAACTTCTAACATAAAACGAGTAGGTTATGGGGATCTTATATTCAACATAATGACTATGTGCTGTGCTTAGTCGCTCAGTTGTGTCCAACTCTTTCCAACCCCATGGACTATAGCCCCCCAGTCTCCTCTGTCCATGGGGATTCTCCAGGGAAGAACACTGTAGTAGGTTTGCATACCCTCCTCCAGGGAATCTTCCCAACCCAGTGATCGAACCCAGGTCTCCCACATTGCAGGAAGATTCTTTACCATCTGAGCTACCATGGAAGCCCAAGAATATGGAGTGGATAGCCTATCCCTTTTCCAGGGGATCTTCCCGACCCAGGAATCGAACCAGGATCTCCCGCATTGCAGGCAGATTCTTTACTGTCTGAGCTACAAGAGAAAGCCCCACATAATGACTATAGTTAACAATATTGTATTATATACTTGAAAGTTCATAAGAGAGTAGATCTTCTATGTTCCCTCCCACCAAAATTATAAGAGATGATGGATGTGTTAACTAATCTTTTACAGGTATTCATTTTACAATATATACATGTATCAAAGTATCATGTTGTATACTTTGTTGTATATATATCATGTTAAATGTCAGGTATATCTCAGAAAACCTAGAACAAAAGGGTATATATTCTCTCTTGGACTTTGTTTCCTACATGCTGAACTAATTTGGTATAGTTAAATGCCATGTACAACAACATAATGAATAGCTTGGATGGTTATGTTAAAAAGGCACTAATGTGGCAGATTGAACTTGTGCCACATGGCAGAAGAATCAGATACAATACCCAAGATTGAAGTATTTAAACTCATGGCCATCATTAAAAGTAAAATGAAGGAATAATTACCACTGTTTTTCGTTCGATAAGTTGTGTCGGACTCTTTGAGACCCCATGGACTGCAGCATGCCAGGCTTCTCTGTCCTCCACTGTCTCCCAGAGTTTGCTCAAGTTCATGTCCATTGAGTCTCACCCTCTGCTGTCTGTTCTCCTTTTGCCTTCTATCTGTTCCATTATCAGGGTCTTTTCAATGAGTTTGCTGTTCACATCAGGTGGCCGGAGTTTTGGACAAATAGAAGTGGTAAAATTTTCAAATGGATTAACTAATTATTTGTGTTTGATTGATTTATTTGGGGAAAAAAATGGTCCCATATTTCCCTTCAAGTATTAACAAGCCAGTCAATGGATTATAGTTTAATGGGATGTTCTTTTTAGAAACTTGGAGAACTGATATTCCTCTTTGAGACTGCTGTTACCAGTTGCTCTCTCTTGAACAAGGTTCATTCATCATCAGTCTTATTCTCAGGTTTAAGTGTGAGTCACTGTAGTACAGGTTTCTGTATGTGCCAGGTCATGTAACATGCTAATTCAGAACTTCAGTAGAGCAGTTAAGGTTAACTTCAACAATGATTACTAGTTTATTTCATTGCTTGTATTACCTGAAGAAACTGGGGTATTGTCCTTTCAAAGATTAAATATTCTGTTTAAATACAAACCACATTTCCTAAATGTTACATACCATGCTATGTGTAAACACAATTTGATTTCAATAGCTATTAACCTAAATTTTACAATTTCTGTATTAGGCCAGACATAAAATACCAGTGCAAAGTAGAAAGTGCTTTCCAATAGCTCATTTCTCTAAACAATATCATTACACTGGATATCACTCTTTTCTGCTCATTGAAACCCATTGCTGCTGTTTTTGCCTTGCTTTCATTCTGAGACCACACCTTGGTCCCAGATATTTGGTGTCAGATAATGTTATATGTTGTTGTTTAGTCACTAAATCATGTCTAACTCTTTTGCAGTACAGGAACTTAAACACAATTCATACATAATACCTAGTTTCTGAATATTTTGTTTTTCTGTTTCTTCTTCAGTTATAGTACTATGGCCTCACCATCCATTTACCATTGCACTGAATTTTGTCTTGTTTTTGTACAATGTGTTCATACTTTACCTATATTTGCTACATATTGAATCACTAATGTTAGCCATTGAATTAAATTATCAAGAGATATTAGATGGTACAATTAGTAGCATATGTGACTATGAAGTTGCAAAAATATGCAAAAATATTCCTTAAATGGACATTTCATGAAATGCCAAAGGCATAAGTATAAATTCTAATTTTGAGGATTTTTTCCACAGGAATCACAGAATAAATTCCTCAGGTGTTTTGCGCTCTTTTTACTTAACTATAAAGCTTTTACAATTTGTAAGTATCCTTCTATCAATAGGTTGTCCCCTAGCCTGTAATGTTTCCTAAATCTCCTATAAAACATTTCAGGTAAATAGGTTTTTGTTTCTTCTCCTGAAGATTTTGATTATGTGTGTCTGGTCTGGGATGTAGGAGTTCATATTTTTAATAAGTGCCCTCATTATTTCTGATTCACAGTCACATTTGGAAACACTAACTTAGATTCCCTCTTGATCTCTTGCTAATACTAAAGGACAAAGTGAGCTTTCAGAAAGTGCTGGATTGCAGCCAATGCATAGTGGAATTTCTTTTTTTTTTTTAACAACTGCTGTCTATGACAGTATTCTGTATTGTTGATTTAAGACAGATCCTTATGCCAGTGTAAGGAAGGAAAACTTCAATTTGCTGTCTTTGGGAGCTTGTCTTAAATTCATGTCTATACGGGATCATTAGACTTCCATACAGAGGCAGAACACAGGAACGGCTATTCCTGATCAAGACCATCATTTGTCACTCAGAGAGAGACTTTATATACTTAGTTTTTGGACATGCATTGAACTGAAACATTGTACTAAAGCAACAGGAATGAAGGAAAATCTTTGATCCATGAAGTTTTAAGTTGATCATGATAATATCTGTTGCTTGAGTCCTAAATGAATCACAATACACCCATTTTTCAGAGAGATGAAAATCAAAACCACAATGAGATACCATTTCACACCAGTCAGAATGGCTGCTATCCAAAAGTCTACATGCAATAAATGCTGGAGAGGATGTGGAGAGAAAGGAACCCTCTTACACTGTTGGTGGGAATGCAAACTAGTACAGCCACTATGGAGAACAGT
Organism: Moschus berezovskii; assembly: GCF_049115385.1. NCBI lineage: Eukaryota > Metazoa > Chordata > Mammalia > Artiodactyla > Moschidae > Moschus > Moschus berezovskii. Next base: position 80,341,820 of record NC_142467.1, read on the forward strand.
GTGGAGATTCCTCAAAAAACTGGAAATAGAACTGCCATATGATCTAGCAATCGCACTCCTGGGCATACACACCGAGGAAACCAGAATTGAAAGAGACACATGTACTCCAATGTTCATTGCAGCACTGTTTATAATAGCCAGGACATGGAAGCAACCTAGATGTCCATCTGCAGACGAATGTATAAGAAAGCTTTGGTACATATACACAATGGAGTATTATTCAGCCATTAAAAAGAATACATTTGAATCAGTTCTAATGAGGTGGATGAAACTGGAGCCTATTATACAGAGTGAAGTAAGCCAGAAAGAAAAACACCAATACAGCATACTAACGCATATATATGGAATTTAGAAAGATGCAAATGATAACCCTGTATACGAGACAGCAAAAGAGACACAGATGTATAGATCAGTCTTTGGGACTCTGTGGGAGAGGGTGAGGGTGGGATGATTTGGGAGAATGGCATTGAAACACGTATGTTGTCATATGTGAAACGAATCACTAGTTCAGGGTCAATGCATGTTATAGAATGCTCGGGGCTGGCATGCGGGGATGACCCAGAGGGAGAATAAAGGGAGGAGGGAGGTGGGAGGGGGGTTCAGGAGGGGGAACTTATGTAAACCCGGGGCGAATTCATGTCAATGTATGGCAAAACCAACCAATATAATATTGTAAAATAATTTGCCTCCAATAAAAAATAAATTAATTACAAAAAAAAAAGGATATTATCTTCTAATTTACACCCCACAGCTGAATTCATAAGCAATTATTTGTTAAATAATGATATAAATTATGAGGTATTAAAGAATAACTGAAAACAAATAATAATGATAAAAGTAATAATTTTAATAATTAATAATAGCATTATTATGCTACATTTGACAGTAAGCTGTCTGAAGAATTGTTAACATAAATGAGGATTATTGTATCTTTCATTGAGCAGTTACACACTGATATATGATTACTAAATATAAGAGATGGATTGACTATGTTTATTATTGGCTGCTTTCTCAATGACAGGATATAAATCCTTTAGAAATAAAGGATTAGACCTAAAGCATATTTACTCCTGTGAGATATTTTGAGAATCATTATTTTTTATGAACATGTTTCAGAGAAACATTGTCTAACAGATATTAAGAGTAAAGTTGGCCTGGAGTCTTATGGTATCTGCAAATTAAAAGATTTTAATGTAGAAGTCGTAAGTATTTTTATTTTTTAATATATTAATGAATCACACTTTGTGTTTATCTTATTTTATAAAATGTAAATGAAGGTAAAATATATGGCAAGTTTGGTGCTAGGCTACCTAGTTTTTCCTGGATTGTTGCTCAATTTAATGTTGTTGCTGAGTTTCTAAGTTGTGTCTAACTCTGTGACTCCATTGATTGCAGCACGCCAGGCCTCCCTGTCCCTCACTGTCTCCTGGAGTTTGCTCAAGTTCATGTCAATTGAGTTGGTGTTGCTATCCAACTATTTCATCTTGTGCCACCCTCTTCTTCTTTTGCCATCGATCTTTCCAGCATCAGGGTCTTTTGCATTGAGTCAGTTGTTTGCATCAGGTAGCATCAGTCCTTCAAATGAGTATTCAGGCTTGATTTCTTTTAGGATTGACTGGTTTGATCCCCTAACAGTCCAAGGGACTCTCAAGAGTTTTCTCCATCACCACAATTGAAAAACATCAATTCTTTATTGTCCAACTCTCACATTCGTACATGACTACTGAAAAAATCATATCTTTGACTGTACAGACATTTACTGGCAAAGCAATGTCCATGCTTTTTAATATGCTATCTAGGTTTATCATAACTTTCCTTCCAAGAATCAAGTGTCTTCTAATTTCATGGCTGCAGTCACCATCTGTAGTGATATAGGAGCCCAAGAAGAGAAAATCTGTCACTGCTTCCACTTTTTCCGGTTCTATTTGCCATGAAGTGATGACACCGGATGCCATGATCTTAGTTTTTGAATGTTGAGTTTTAAGCTAATTTTTTCACTTTCCTCTTTCACGTTCATCAAGAGGCTCCTTAGTTTCTCTGTGCTTTCTGCCATCAGGGTGGTGTCGTCTGCATATCTGAGGTTATTGATATTTCTCCTGGCAGCTTGATTCCAGCTGTAATTCATTCAGCCCGGCTTTTTGCATGATGTACTCTGCATATAAGGTAAATAAACAGAGTGACAATATATGGTCTTGTTGTACTGCTTTCCCAATTTTGAACCAATCAATTGTTCCATACAAGATTATAACTGTTGCTTCTTGTCCCATATACACTTTTCTCAGGAGATAGATAAGATGGTCTGGTATTCCATCTCTTTAAGGATTTTCCACAGTTTGTTATGATCTACACAGTAAAAGACTTCTGCGTAGTCAATGAAGCAGAAGTAGATGTTAATAACCCAACAAGTGTTGGCAATTTGATCTCTGGTTCCTCTGCCTTTTCCAAACCCCATACATCTGGAAGTTCTCTATTCAAGTACTGCTGAAGCCTAGCTTGAAGGATTTTGAGCATAACCTTATTAGCACGGGAAATGAGTGCAACTGTACCTCAGTTTGGACATTCTTTAGCACTCCCCTTCTTTGGTATTGGGACTAAACTGACCTTTTCCAGTCCTGTGGCCACTGCTATGTTTTTCAAATTTGCTGACATATTGAGTGCAGCATTTTAATTATATCATCTTTTAGGATTTGAAATAGCTCAACTGGGATTCTATCACCTCCACTAGCTTTGTTGGTAGTAATCCTTCCTAAGGCCCATTTGACTTCGCATTCCAGGATGTCTGGCTCTAGGTGAGTGATCATACCATCATGAGTATCTGGGTCGTGAAGATCTTTTTTATATAGTTCTTCTGTGTATTCTTGCCACCTCTTCTTAATCTTTTCTGTTTCTGAAAGGTCTGTACCATTTTTAAATGATCAATTTAATGATAAGTGTAATAAATGTAGATATATTTTAAACTTTGTTTATAGTAATGTTATTACACAGAAATAACTAATACAACTTACATGGTGCTTACTGTGTCAGACACTGTTCTAGGGGGCCTTAATTTTTTTACTCATTTTATCTCCCTAGCAGCCCTAAGATATTATTAACTCCATTCTATAAATAAGAAAATGGAGGCAAATAGTGATTCAATAAGCACTAGTCCAGTTTAAATAACTAATCCAGTTTCACTGAGGAAATGAGTGGACAAGATGTGATTCAGATCTAAACATCTTTGCTCTTGAGTTCATGTTATTACCCTCTAAACTACATCCCCTGCAGTGCCCTTGTGAAAACCTTAATGAACCCATTAGCCCAAACTAAAAATCTCCAACTAGAATATATCATATGTTTCTTTGAAGGCCTAATACATACTTTGCTTGTTAATGGAATGAAACTTAATGTTTGTAGTCCATCTCATCTGAATTCCACTGAGGTATTTTCTCACAAACACTGCCAAGACTTTTTATGCTTGTTGGCAAGCTCAATTAAACCAAGAAATTGGATTCCTTAGTTGGTTAGACAAGGGAGAGTAAGGATTGGTTACAGCCTGTCTACAATCTGTTTGTATGCAGTTAGAGAAGAATCCTCTGCCAGAAGACAATTAAGGCAGGGCACTGTAAATATTTTAGTCGACATTATGTAATCATTGCTCCCTCTTAAGTATCATATCCCATCATTTCATTCTCCCAGTTAGACTAAACAACTCTGATATTTCCCATTGTTAAAATTAGAGTAAAGGGAAACTTGTAGCATGTTCTAAAGAGTCCTTTTCGTAAATAGAGTTGAGAAAATGACAGTCGCTTATAAAATAAAATGTCAATGTTGCTACATTATCTTGTAATGTTTGATATGTCAGATATCAGTACTATATTGTGATGCTGAATAGTGTCAGATTCAGGGTGGCAAATAAAAGACTACATGTCATGCAAAAATTCTAGTTGATTCTCTTTCAAATCTGATGTTCATCTCAGTCTAGTACATGGCCGTCCTATCATTATTCTAGCATTCAGTTCATCCCCATTTTTATATCATGCAATAGATGTTTACCATTTAAAAAAATAGATACATGACGGAATTGTTTGCAACAGCCCCATAAAATTCCCTAAATACCCATCCTTTCCTCACTAGTCAGAGTACTCTAGTCCTGTCAAACAAGTCTCTAAGCCCTGAATGTATCTTTCCATAACTATAGGTCTCCACTCATCTCTGAGTGTCTACCTTGCTTCTACCGGACTATTGTGTCTATCAATTCTGTACCACCTCTTCACATCTCAAATCTGTGTATAATATTTCAGTTTGAAATTTTGAAATGATACGTTTCTATGTTTATGTCATCCACTGGATTTTGAATTCTAGTGCTTTTCTCAGTCAGTTTTTTATTCTCACTCCATAACATAATTGGTTTTGAACAAAATATTTGTTTATTGTCTGAGTGAATGAATTAGTTAATGGTTAATGTCCTCATATATATATATATATATATATATATATGTACCCATGAACATTAGGTGTTAACACTATTGATCAGGTTGAAAAAAAAGTGAAAGTTTAGTCACTCAGTCATGTCCAGCTGTTTGAGACCCCATGGACTGTAGCCAGCCAGGCTCCTCTGCCCATGGAATTCTCCAAGCAAGAATACTGGAGTGAGTAGCCTATCCCTTCTCCAGCATATCTTTCCAACCCAGGAATCGAACTAGGGTCGCCTACATTACAGGCAGATTCTTTACCCACTGAGCTATCAGGGAAGCCCACCAATAGACTTATTTTCCCCTGAATTAAACACAAATTCCACTGAGAGAGGTAACTACAAAGTCTCAAATTTGCCTCAAAATACTTTCTTTTTTTTTCTTACCCAAACGCCAGTCTAGAGATGTAGCTATAGTGTCAAGGCATTGATTGGTATTCTGGTCTCCCTTTTTGTACCTATCACTTGATGATAGAAGAGGGATGTATATAAAAATTGGGAAGGTAAATCTTCTCTTACTTGACTTCCTATACCAAACTTGCTCAACACTCTGTTGTCACATCTCTCTTTATCAGTAACTGAACATTGATTTTCTCTTGTAGCAGCTGTTGAAATATGTTTCTTGAGTCTGTTTGTTAATTATTCAAGAGCCTTCCTCCTCATACACATTTTCCTGGAGCTAAAGATCTAGCTAAGGTTTAAGCCTTTCTTTAAAGTTTCTCCAATCACTTTACTGCCTTGTCATGTGCTATTGGTGATTCATTGCATGATCAACTTTTGCTCTATAACAAACCACCCCAAAACTTAGTGACCTTATCATTAAGATTTCTTACAGTTATTGCTAGATAATTCTTCTGGTATGGGCCAACTTATCCGATATCTGCTTCTTAAGTCAACTAACATGTTGCTTAGCCAACTGGGTAACATAGAGCAACCGTTCCTATGTGTTTGGAGGTTGATTGCCTAAGGCACCAGGGATCTTATCCATGTGGTTTCTATACTTTTTCTTGCTGTTTCTTTTCTCTTTTCCCAGAAATTTAGATCAGGCTTGTTCATATGGTCATCTAAATTTTCTAAATACAGTAAGAGAGGGATAGTCCTAGTGTATATGAACTTTTCTGAACAAATGTTTCTTTGGGGAAAATGATTCCACTAAGATCCCACTTGCTTCTTTCCACAATATTCCTAGGAAAGTTGAGGAGAGGAATATTGGTAAATTCAAAGGAAATGATAATATTCTGTTTCTTAAAATATTTTAGATATTTGTGGGTTCATTATTCTTTATATTTAAATTTATTTTATAACTTGCTGTGTTATATGCCTATTGTTTTATGGTGTATTTTATTATAAAACTTTTCAAGAAAATGGTAAAAAGAAATAAATAGACATAAGTTGAATAATACCACAAGCTTGTCACCTGGAATTAGTTAACTTTAGCAATGTACGAATTACTTATATCAGTTACTCTTTGGAAAATTTGAATAATCTAAGACAAAATTAGACTGAAAATAATAAGTATTAAAAAGGGTGTTAGCCTTTACAGAGACAGTGAATGAGTAAAACTAAAGGTGATAAAAATTTACCTATCCAAATTCCTATTATGTTTCTGACTGCAACAGAATTAAACTGAAAATAAATATATGAAAATATATATGAAAAATTATTCCAAATTTATAGTTCAACAGTACACTTAGGAATCACACTTGGGTTCATAAGCAAACCACAGAAGATACTAGCAGATATTTTGAACTGAATCAGTAACACTTCCTTAGAAATGCAAATCTTCTGTGTATTTGAAATTAAGTTTTTGTATTCATGGCTTGTATTTTAATACAGTTATATTTCCCAGTCCTCTCACTTATGATTTGTGCTTTTGTATCTTGATTAAAACATTCACCTCTGTCCTAAACTTTAATAGACATTTCAAAACCAAAGGATTCCTGATATTACTTATAAATCTCCTTCTACTGTGTTCTCCATCTCAGGTAATAGAAATGCTCTCTTTTTAGTTGGTCAAGCCCAAAGTCAGGAATTTATCCTTGGCAGTTCTTTTTGTCTCACGTTTCACACTCAATCAGTCAGGAAATCCAGTTGACTTTATCTCCAAAAAATTCCACAGTCTGACAACTTTTATCTCCATTGTCATAACTTTGGTCATGATATCACACACATCAGTGCTATAACCTCTCAACTCTTCTTACCCCACCCACTTCAGTACTTTATCTACGTAAGGATAGGTGACAATCTAAAATGGAAGCCACATTGTAACATTAAAAAACTGGGCCTCATTATTGAAAGATTTTAACTACTGATCATTTTTTAATGTTGCAGGTAAATTGATTTAAAAGTATTATTGGCATTAAAATGGTGTTATTAACATGAAAAAATAGTTCATTTAGTGACAAAGGAAAAGTCTGTGTATATATAAGCATGGGACCACTTAAAAACTGTTTTTAAAGTGACAATATATTGTGAAATTTGCTACTTGCCTCCATAAAGTAATTTGTTAGTCTATGACCTTAACATAGATGTGAAATATTTGCCCATAATGTTTGCAAGGAAAAGATGTTCTTCTTCAGCTCTCACAACCATGAACACAAGATGATTGTCTCTATAATTGATACCATTTTTGTCTGATTGATCATCAAACATTGCAGACTGCCCAGAAGCAACCCTTGCTGCTTTAGATAATTATATCCTGATTGTCATCAGTGTCTCCATAATACGTCAAAAAAGCGTAGGTGGAAATACTATCAGAGAATTCCATTAATATTATATCAACATTTTATTTTAAGGTCACTTCAAAAATGTTCTTTATTACAGGGATGAGGGTTAATATATGATAGATACTAAAGGAATTAAAATTTATACACAGATTACTTTTTAGACTAGAGCATAAAATTAGTCAGTGTAATATAGCAGAAAAGTTCACTCACTTTAAGACATTTTCTATTTAAATAGCTGTGACAATTTCTAGAAGCATAAAGCCTTTCACATGTCTCAAGAAATTTTAATGAATACCCAGAACAGGGTATCATTATGAGAGAATCAGGGCCTTGTTAATATACAGAACATGTTGTGCTGTTAACATCCACAGTTATCCCTGTAAGTCATATAAGATTCATAAATATAGAATCAAAATAGTCTAGAAAATGCTAAGGCCCTAATTCAAAGCTCTCAGCAAGACACCTTGTCTAATTCAATGAAACTATGAGCCATGCCACACAGAGCCACCCAAGATGGACAGGTCATGGTGGAGAGTTCTGAAAAAATGTGGTTCCCTGGAGAAGGGAATGACAAACCACTTCAGTATTCTTGCCTTCAGAACCCCATGAACAGTATGAAAAGGCAGAAAGATAGGACACTGAAAGATGAACTGCCCAGGTCAGTAGGTGCCCAATATGCTGCTGGAGATCAGTGGAGAAATAACTCCAGAAAGAATGAAGAGACAGAGCCAAAGCAAAAACAACACCCAGCTGTGGATATGACTGGTGATGGAAGCAAGGTCCAAAGATGTAAAAAGCATTATTGCATAGGAACCTGGAATGTTAGGTCCATGAATCAAGGCAAACAGGAAGTGGTCAAGCAGGAGATGGTAAGAGTTAACATCAACATTTTAGGAATCAGCAAAAAATGGACTGGAATGGGTGAATTTAACTCAGAACAACATTATATCTACTATCTATCTAATATCTATACATTTTGGGGGAGAGACTTCTTTAGAAAAATGGAGTAGCCATCATAGTAAACAAAAGAGTCTGAAATGCATTACTTGAATGCAATCTCAAAAACGACGGAAAGATCTCTGTTCATTTCCAAGGCAAACCACTCAATGTCATGATAATACAAGTCTTTGCCCTGACCAGTAATTCTGAAGAATCTGAAGTTGAATGGTTCTATGAAGACCTACAAGACCTTCTATAACTAACACCCCCAAAAGATGTCCTTTTCATTATAGGGGACTGGGAGGCAAAAGTGGGAAGTCAAGAAACACCTGGAGTAACAGGCAAATTTGGGCTTGGAGTACAAAATGAAGCAGGGTAAATGCTATAGAGTTTTGTCAAGAGAACGCACTAGTCATAGTAAACACCTTCTTCCAACAACACAAGAGAAGCCTCTACACATGGACATCACCAGATGGTCAATACTGAAATCAGACTGATTATTCTCTTTGCAGCCAAAAGTGGAGAAGCTCTATACAGACAGCAAAAACAAGAGTGGGAGCTGACTGTGGCTCAGATCATGAACTCCTTACTTCCAAATTCAGACTTAAATTGAAAAAAGTAGGGAAAACCACTAGAACATTCAGGTATGGTCTAAATGAAATCCCTTACAATTAAACAGTGGAAGTGACACATAGATTTAAGGGATTGGATCTGATAGAGTGCATGATGAACTCCAGATGGAGGTCTGTGACATTGTACAGGAGGCAGGGCTCAAGACCATCCCCAAGAGAAAGAAATACAAAAACGCAAAATGGCTGTCTGAGGAGGCCTTATAAATAGCAGTGACAAGAGAAGTGAAAAGCAAACGTGGAAAGGAAAGATATACCCATTTGAATGCAGAGCTCCAAAGAATAGGAAGGAGAGAGAAGAAAGCCCTCCTCAGTGACCAATGCAAAGAACTAGAGGGAAATAATAGAATGGGAAAGACTAGAGATCTCTTCAAGAAAATTAGAGATAACAAGGTACTGTTTCATGCAAAGATGGGCTCAATAAAGCACAGAAATAGTACAGACCTAATAGAAGCAGAAGATATTAAGAAAAGTGGCAAGAATACACAGAAGAACTGTACAAAAAAGATCTTCACAACCCAGATAATCATTATGGTGTGATCACTCACCTAGAGCCAGACATCCTAGAATGTGAAGTCAAGTGGGCCTTAGGAAGCATCACTATGAACAAAGCTAGTGGAGGTGATGGAATTCCAGTTCAGCTATTTCAACTCCTAAAAGATGATGCTGTGAAAGTGCTGCACTCAATATGTCAGCAAATTTGGAAAACTCAGCAGTGGCCACAGGACTGGAAAAGGTCAGTCTTCATTCCAATCCCAAAGAAAGGCAATGCCAAAGAATGCTCAAACTACCACACAATTGCACTCATCTCACATACTAGTAAAGTAATGCTCAAAATCCTCCAAGCCAGTCTTCAACAGTATGTGAACCATGAACTTCCAGATGTTCAAGCTGGATTTATTTTTTTTAATTTATTTTATTGGAGGCAAATTACCTTACATTAATATATTGGTTGGTTTTGCCATACATTGACATGAATCCGCCCCGGGTGTACATGTGTTCCCTTTCTTGAACACCCCTCCCACCTCCCTCTTCCCCATATCCTCCCTCCAGGTCATCCCCATGCACCAGCCCCAAGCATCCTGTATCATGCGTCGAACCTGGACTGGTCACTTATGATAGGCAGAGAAACTAGAGATCAAATTGTCAACATCCGCTGGAGCATCAAAAAAGCAAGAGAGTTTCAGAAAAACATCTATTTCTGCTTTATTGACTATGCCAAAGCCTTTGACTATGTGGATCACCACAATCTGTAGAAAATTCTTCAAGAGATGGGAATACCAGACCACCTGACCTGCCTTTGAGAAATTTTTTTGCAGGTCAGGAAGCAACAGTTAGAACTGGATATGGAACAACAGACTGGTTCCAAATTGGGAAAGGAGTACATCAAGGCTGTATATAGTCACCCTGCTATTTAACTTACATGCAGAGCACATCACGAGAAATGCTGGACTGGATGAAGTACAAGTTGGAATCAAGATTGCTGGGAGAAATATCAATAACCTCAGATATGCAGATGACACCACTCTTATGGCAGAAGGGAAAGAAGAACTAAAGAGCCTCTTGATGAAAGTGAAAGAGGAGAGTGAAAAAGTTGGCTTAAAGCTCAGCATTCAGAAAACGAAGATCATGACATCTGGTTCCATAACTTAACGGCAAATAGATGGGGAAGCAGTGGAAATAGTGGCAGACTTTATTTTGCGGGGTTCCAAAATCACTGCAGATGGTGACTGCAGCCATGAAATTAAAAGATGCTTACTCCTTGGAAGAAAAGTTATGACCCACCTAGACAGCATATTAAAAAGCAGAGACATTACTTTGCCAACAAAGGTCCGTCTAGTCAAGGCTATGGTTTTTCCCGTGGTCATATATGGATGTGAGAGTTGGACTATAAAGAAAGCTGAGCACTGAAGAATCGATCCTTTTGAACTGTGGTGTTGGAGAATACTCTTGAGAGTCCCTTCAACTGCAAGGAGATCCACCCATTCCATCCTAAAGGAAATCAGTTCTGAAGATTCATTGGAAGGACTGATTTTGAAGCTAAAACTCCAATACTTTGGCCACTTCATGTGAAGAACTGATTCATTTGAAAAGACCTGGATGCTGGGAAAGATTGAAGGTAGTAGGAGAAGGGGTTGACAGAGGATGAAATGGTTGGATGACATCACCGACTCAATCAACATGAGTTTGCATAGACTTTGGGAGTTGGTAATGGACAGGGAGGCCTGGCGTACTGCAGTCCATGGGGTCGGGAAGAGTCAGACATGACTGAGCGACTGAACTGAACTGAACTCTAATCTGTGTAGCTTCAAAACTCCGTAAGTTTGTGTCCTTTTCCCATGTAGTTCAGAGCTTCTATTATGGGATCTCAGTTCTACTGAGGATGGCAGACATGCATGCACTTTTTTAATAGGGTTGGTAATCATCTGCTACCTCCATAATTTTATACTATATTTCTTCCAATCTATTTCCTTTCTACAATCTGATAGCTTAAGTCTGGGTAAAAGCTGCATGATATCATTTCAGGCAGAGGGAACCAGAGGGAACCTTTGTGTCAGAGACTCCTAAATGATGGAAACTGTGGGGTAATACATATATGTTATAGAACAGTCTTTGGGACTCTGTGGGAGAGGGTGAAGGTGGGATGATTGGGTAGGACAGCATTGTACCATGTATATTATCATAAGTGACCAGTCCAGGTTCGACGCATGATGCAGGATGCCTGGGGCTGGTGCACGGGAATGATATGGAGGGAGGATATGGGGAGGAGGGAGGTGGGAGGGGGGTTCGGGAGGGAGAGCACATGTACACCCAGGGGGGATTCATGTCAATGTATGGCAAAACCAACCAATATATTAATGTAAGGTAATTTGCCTCCAATAAAATAAATTAAAAAAAAATACATATATGTTGTTTAAGTTACTAAACTTGTGGCAATTTGTTACACAGCAATAGAATATTTGTACAGCAAGTGATCAACAAGTATTTATTAATCATTTTATTTCAAAATGTTCACCTAATCCCAGACACCAATATCTCCTTTGACTGTTGGCCCAACATTTATTCAGCAAACATAATTTTAATTTGAGCACAATCGATGACTAGTAGTAGGGTGATTTTGTGGTATATCATGCAAGCATAATCTCTTATTCATAATGCTTTTCTGACTTTGAGATCAACATGAATTTGCTGAAGTAGTTTCAAAAAACTATTGTTTTTTGTTGATATATGATATAATGGTCAATAATTTTGCCTGCTTAATTTTCTGCTAGCCTGATCAGTTCATTTTTGATAATTTAAAATATTTTCACAATGATGTGCTTTCAAATTAGTCTCTGGTAGTAAACCATGAACTTTCATTTGGCAGAGACTGTGTCTAATTCAGCTTTTCATTTTGAACATGTAGCAATTTCTTATACATATTAGGCACACAATCAACATTTTTTAAAAATTTGTGTATATAATAGGTTGTAGAAGGACAATGGAGTTTATAAAAATATAGAAAAAAATCAATGCTAAACAATTATATCTAAACCCTATAATTATAAAGTAAGAATTATTACTACATGGCATCTCTAATAACTAATGTATACTATGGTTTGACCAAAAAGTTCATTTGAGTTTGTTCATAAGATGTTAGAGAAAAAACAAAAGAACTTTATGACCAGCCCAATACAAGCTTTACAAATGGGAGGAGTCTAATCTGTATTATAAACATTGTGTACCTTGTTTTTATTCCATTTTTGTGGAACATATCCTCATTTCCCAGTCACTGTGCATGTTGGCTGTGAATTGCTGACCCTTTTTGTAGAGAAACACTCGAGATGTCAATTCTGTCATGTGGTTTACACTTCTAGGGACTGATGGTGGATAAGGTCACCTAAGACCACCCATTTCCTTTCCCCTTACTCTACCCTGTTCTGTTTCCCTCTCTTTCTTATCAACTTTTATTTTGAAAAGTACTTCCTCAAAAGAGCATGCACCTGAATCTATACTGAAGTCCATGATTTTATGATCTTTATGGTCCAGGTGTGAAGGAAGTTTCTGGGTTGCAGCTTTGCCCATGTGATTCTTCTTCATTTCAGCCATTGAAAACTAAAAAAGATAAGTTTTTCATCCTTACGCCTTTCTCCTCACCACATGTACAGTGGTGAGATAGGAACAGAATAACTGTATTCAACAAGAGTAGAAATGGAAGATATCTTAGGAGTCACTGGCTCAAAACAATACTGAAGTCCACCTGAACACAAGTGTCCAGGTCCCCTGCTCAGGGAATGCTCTTTGACCATGGCCAAATTCTGCTACTTGGAGTCATCCCCTTAATCCACTGTTTTTCACATCTCTTGCCTGAGCCTTCTGAGAGTCTTTTCTGTAATAAATGTCCCATGTTTGGAATAAGCAGCTTTTGTTACCTGCTTCATTCCCATATAAATTGGTAGCTAAGAGCTTATTTTTCATTTTTAACTTTCTCAGGCCCTTGGCATCCATGGTGTTGGTGCTTTGGCCAGAACAACGTTTTTTAAAAACATTGTTGTTTTTCTATGAATCTCTATGTCCCATAGAGGACATCCACAATTATTTCTGAGACTTATGTCCCTCTATTTTGGATTACTAGCATGGTAGGCTGCAGTCCATGGGGTCGCTAAGAGTCAGACAAGACTGAGCGACTTCACTTTCACTTTTCACTTGCATGCATTGGAGAAGGAAATGGCAACCCACTCCAGTGTTTTGTCTGGAGAATCCCAGGGATGGGGGAGCCTGGTGGGCTGCCGTCTATGGGATCGCACAGAGTCAGACACGACTGAAGCAACTTAGCAGCAGCAGCAGCAGCCTGCTGTGGGACAACGACACTCTTAAGATTCTTTCAAGCCATTTGTCCTGCTCGTGGGGTCTATAAGCAAGGTCTCAAGTCATTTGGAACTCTTAACAAATTTTCTTACAGCCAAAACCTTGATGAGATCTTTACCTTAACACCATTTATTTGAGAAATCTTTGAAGGCTAGAGAGACTGGAAATGGAAGTCTCTTCTTGTCTCACGTATGCAGCCTTGAGTCCTCATATTTCTTTGAAATTTTGTATATACACTGAATAATTTCTACTTTACTTGTTTCTCCCTCAAAGTAACTTATCATACTCAGCAGGAAGAAATCAATTGGGACGGTCAGCATTCTAGCTAGATACCTCCTTTTCCGATCAGAAAGTCCATTAAATAAGTTTTCTAACTTCCAACATATCCTAGGCCAGACATTTTGCCTTTTTTTTTCTCCCCAAGCACAGCTCAGTTGCCCTATTTTGAGACTCTTCCTTTTGCAGTTTCCAGAAGAATCTGCCATTTATTCATCTTTCTTATGCTCCTCCTCAGACTTTTCCTTCTGCCTGATCCCAGAATCCAATGCTATATGTTGTCCTTTAGGTTTTCTTACACTGCTAACTACCAGTTTCTGTGTTATTTACCTATTGCTGGATAACAAACTGCCCCTTAACATAGTGCATCTTAAATATCTTAATAATCATTCTATTTTTTTCTTGAGCTAATGGGTCAGCAGTTTGGCCTGGATTTCCTAATGAAGATTTAGTCATGAAGTCTTCCAAATTTGTCTGTATTTCCAAAGTGTTCCTAATACTGTATCTACTACATGTTCTGCTTGTTAGCCTGAATTTCCTTTCCACATGGTCTTTTATTATCAAGGAGTATTTGATTTATGACTTTGATCACCACATCCAAATAGGGTATAAGGCACAAAGTCTCTTAAAACCTAGGCTTAAATAGTCTCCCTTCTTATCTTATTGAAGTACAGGATATTTACAATATTAGTTTTAGGTGTATAACATAGTGTTTCAATATTTTTACAGGTCATATTCAATTTTGAGTTATTCCAAAGTAATGGCTTTATTTTCCTGTCCTGGGCAGTATATCCTGTTTATTTTGTATATAGTAATTTATATCTCTTAATTCCATATGCCTATCTTGCTTGACCCCCATTTCTGCTCCCTACTGTTAACCACTAGTTTGTTCTCTGGATCTGTGAGTCTATTACTGTTTTGTTATACATATTTGTTTTTCATCTTTTAAATTCCCTATATAAGTGAGAACATAGAGTATTTGTCTTTCTCTATCTGACTTATTTCACTTAGTATAATACCCTGTCGATGGATCCATGTTGTTGAATATTGCAAAATTTTGTTGTTTTATGGTTGAATAATACTCCATTTTGTGTGTGTATGTGAAAGTGAAAGTGTCACTCACTCATTAGTGTCTGACCTCTTTGTGATCCCGTGGATTGTAACCCACCTGTCTCCTCTATCCATAGAATTCTCCAGGCAAGAGTATTGGAGTGGGTTGCCATTCCCTTCTCCAGGGGATCTTCCCAACTCATGTATCAAACCTGAGTCTCCTGCATTGCAGGCAGATTGCCAACTGAGCCACCAGGGAAGCTATATATATATATATATATATATAGCTAAAAATATCAATAGTTTAAATTTATTTCAAATTTCTCTAGGGAAAAAAGTGCTAAACTAACATTGAAAAATTTTAAACTAATAACTACAGTCTGGTGAATCTCACACATATGTTAAGTAATGTATATATAAAAATAAAATAGAGCAACAATAATAAATAATGTCTATATTTTCATAAATAGTATTTCTCATGGTACTTTCTCCAAACTAAATTGTATTCCTCCTAAATTCATATGTTGAACTGCAACCCACACTATGACTGTATCTGGAGATAGAGTTTTTAAAAAAGTAACTAAAGTAAACTGAAAGCCTACAGAAGTGGTCTTAATTCTATAGAATTAGTGAATTTATAAGAAGAGGAAAAAAGAGTGATATCTCTCTCCTTTCTCACAACAAGGAAAGGCCATGTGAACACAGAGTGAGAAGGCACCTGTCTTTCAACCAGGAAAACAGTCCCTACCAGCATCTGAATGTATTGGCACCCTGCTCTCAGACTTCCAGCCTCAAGAAGTGTAAGAGAATAATTTAACTTACTTCACCTTTCTTGGGCTTCCCTGGCGGCTCAGACTGTAAAGAACCCACCTGCAATGCGGGATACCTGGGTTTGATCCCTGAGTTGGGAAGATCTCCTGGAGAAGAGAATGGCTACCCACTCCAGTAGTCTTGCCTGGAGAATCCCATGGACAGAGGAACCTGGCAGGCTACAGTCCATGGGGTTGCAAAGAATTGGACACAACTGAGCAACTTTCCTGTTCACTACTTTCACTTTTAATTTTCTCTGGTTTAAGTCACACAGTATATTGTATGTTTTTGTATTACAGCCCAAGCTGACATAGTGCTTTGAGGGTTTGTCCTGTCTGGATTTTTATTAAATGAGTCCACCTTTTGAAGTTGTATCACCCAATATAACTCTTCAAAAATTATTTCACAATATTTTCTTGATTTGTGATTAAGTAAATTGAGACAGGCTGCACAATATAGTCCCCAATTGGAAACTCATAATACACACTCATTTATTACAGACTGGTATGATTCTAGTTTAATGTCATGTAACTCAAACAAATATAGGCTTCTTTGAGATTAAGTTTTTAATTTAAATTTTATCACTGTGCAAGAAGAAAAAAATCCTTACTCAAAACATTGAAAAGTAGTATGTGCTTTCAGTGAAAATTTATTGAAGACATGAAGGAAAGGATTAGAGACTCATTATGCTGTAACATGTTCTAAAAGGCCCTTTAGCCATATAAATCTCCAAATTCTATACCACATGGAGCTATTATCTTTCTCTCCATTCCCCCCTCTAAAATTCCTTGAAAAGTCATTATTTGCAAACCCATTCTGATTTTATTCTTTTTCTATACTTATGTCTCATGGTGGTGAGATTGCTTATTTATTACAGAGCATGTTAGACCTTTTTGACTTCTCCCACATATACCTTATTCCTTTATCTGCATAGATTGATAAATAAAACTAACTGCTTATAGGATTGTTTAGTTGTTTCACATTTGTTTACTCAATATTTCACGAACTTTTGTTTTAATTCATTTGTCACTATCATAAAGAATGAATATTTTATAGGATGAAAACTAGGAATATGAGTTATAAGCATAGTTTTGTGTTTACAGGGTTTGAAACCAGTTATTCCTCTCACAGATGTGCATGTGTGCTAAGTTGCTTCAGTTGTGTCCAACTATTTGTGACCCCATGGACTGTAGCCCACCAGGCTCCTCTGTCCATGGGATTCTCTAGGCAAGAATATTGGAGTAGGTTACCATGCCTTTTTCCAGGGGATCTTCACAACCCAGGGATCAAACCAACATTTCTTATGTCTCTTGCATTGGCAAGAGAGTTCTTTATCACTAGCACCACCTGGTAGAAGAGATGAAGCCAAAAGGGAAAACCGCCAGAAAAAAACTGGACTGAATAATGTCATGGTTCACTCAGAACTGGGAATAGCTTATTCTCACCATCCATAGATAAGAGGTTCCATATTTTCTAGGTTGTTTGTTTTATTATAAGTGAAGTTGCTCAGTCATGTCCAACTCTTTGTGACCCCATGGACTGTAGCCTACCATGCTCCTCCATCCATGGGATTTTCCAGGCAAGAGTACTGGAGTGGGTTGCCATTTCCTCCTCCAGAGCATCTTCCCAACCCAGGGATCGAACCCAGGTCTCCCACATTGTAGGTAGACGCTTTACTATCTGAGCCAAAAGGGAAGTCTGTTTTATTGGTGCATAATTGCTCATAGTAATTTCTTGTGACTCTTTGTATTTCTGTGGTGTCAGTTGTAACTTCTGTTTTTCATTTCTTATTTTATTGAGTTGGGTTCTCTCTCTTTTTTTCTTCTGATAACTCTGACTGAAGGTTTATCAGTTATATTTATCCTTTCAAAAAAAAAAGCTTTCAGTTTTCTTGATCTTTTAAATCATTTTTTTGGCCTCTGTTTTATTTATTTCTTTCTATGGCACAGTTGACCATGGTCTAAGAGTCCCAGGGTTACTGTTGAACCACACTGGTAGGCAGGTAAGCCCCTGGGCCCTCGTGCTAATAGGCTAGATGAATCACTGCAAAATGACACTTGCTAGCACCAATGTTTTCATGATAGAATGAGCTCTCACAAATGAGTGCTGCCACTATGTGTGTGGGAACCCAAGGGGAGTACCAGTTGCCTTCTCTTTCTCTGGCAAGATTAGCAAGTGGGTCTGATCCAGGTTCTATTCAAAATACTCTGTGTCCTGGGTCTGGGAGCATGGGCCTTTTAATAGTATAGTCTCTGTTTCCTCCAATCCTCTGGCTCTCCATATGCAGGTCCCACTGGTCTTTAAAGCCAGACTTTCTGGGAACTCATCCTGCAAGTGCAGGACCTCCAGGCTGGCGTGCCCAGTATGGAGAGAACCTCTATGGTCGTGATTATCCTTCCATGTGTGAGTTGCCTACCCAAGGACATGGCTGTTGACTACATATCTCTGCCCCTCTTACCCGTTTCGCTGTGACTGCTTCTTCACATCTTTAATTAAGAAATCTTTCTGCTAGTCTTCAGGTCATTCTCACTGAGAGTTGCTCAGTTAATAGTTGGCATGCCTATGGAAAAAGGTGAGCTCTGCCTTCTACTCTGACATCTTGTTCACCCTAAAGTCTCTTAAGTGATATTCATGATTTTCTTTTTCCCTAGAGTATAAGCTCCATGAAGAAAGGAGATATTTTTTGGTTCACTGATGTGTCACAGTCATGTAGCCTGGCACATACAGGAGCTTATGTATTTCTTAATAAAGTAAATAGTATATATGCATTGTTATTCTAAGTAAAGTATCAATTTAATGTGACATCTTAAATATAAATTTAATGATGTAAAAAACACAGGTTAGAAATTCAAGATAACTACATGGGAAATAGATGGGGAAACAGTGGGAACAGTCGGACTTTATTTTTGGGGGCTCGAAAATCACTGCGGATGCTGATTGCAGCCAGGAAATTAAAAGACGCTTACTCCTTGGCAGGAAAGTTATGACCAACCTAGATAGTATATTAAAAAGCAGAGACATTATTTTGCCAACAAAGGTCCGTCTAGTCAAGGCTATGATTTTTCCAGTGGTCATCTATGGATGTGAGAGTTGGACTGTGAAGAAAGCTGATCGCCAAAGAATTGATACTTTTGAACGGTGGTGTTGGAGAAGACTCTTGAGAGTCCCTTGTACTGCAAGGAGATCCAACCAGTCCATCCTAAAGGAGATCAATCCTGGGTGTTCATTGGAAGGACTGATGCTAAAGCTGAAACTCCAATACTTTGGCCACGTCATGCAATGAGTTGACTCACTGGAAAAGACTCTGACGCTGGGAGGGATTGTGTGTGGGAGGAGAAGGGGATGACAAAGAATGAGATGGCTGGATGTCATCACCGACTTGATGGACATGAGTTTGAGTGTACTCCGGGAGTTGGTGATGGACAGGGAAGCCTGGCGTGCTGTGGTTCATGGGGTCGCGGAGAGTCAGACACGACTGAGTGACTGAACTGAACTGAACTGAAGTAACTTTAACCTGAAAAGCAACCTCTGCCCTTGCCCAGAAAAGGAGAAAGTCTATTTAATAATATTTTGTTTGTGGCAAAATCATATTTATTACATGGTTAACGATTGTCAGTTCAATTATGGAAGAATTGAGCCTAAGAAATCAAGTATCTGGAACATTTATTTAAATTGGCTTTCTTAAAATAATATCCCAGAAGAAGAATGAATAAACTTTTCTCAAACCAGGGTACTTTAAATTTAGTAGACATGATATTAATATATAAAAAAGATGTATTAAATGTACTCAAATGTATTTTAATATTACCAAAGGCATACAAGCATCAGGCTTTTGAATATGTTTTGATACTTCTAAAGCTCTTAGGCATATTTTATGACAAGGCAAACTTTATTACATCAGTATAATGAGACAAGTTTTAATTTGCCTTTTAATCTTCTGATAAATTGCTTTTAGCAAATGTAAAATTAATAAAAACTGATTTTTTAGCTTTTTATTAATTCCTTTGTGTAGCATATTTTTTATAAATTTAAAGTAGCTTAAATTATTTTTAGATAATTTATTAATGAACTGTGAGAGTATAAAGCCTTACAAATCTTTTACATGATCAGCTATAAATTTAGTAGGAAAATTTGGTCTAATAATAATTAGATTTAACAAGATCATATTCAATTATCCTTATCTATAGTTGCACTGCTTCCATAGTTTATCCTTTGGGATTCTCTTGTTTGTTAAGAGGTTAATTGAAATTATAAATTAGAAACAAAGGAAACAATATTTCATGGTCAACATTAAGATGGTACACGACTCATGTTTGTTTTTAATGTTTTCTTTATAATTTAACATAATGAATATTCAAAGTAGTTCTTGGATAAATTGTTAAATTATTTTAGCTGTAGATATACCTAGTAATATGGCATTTAGAAGAATGCCCAGTTTTCTTTTGCACCCATTCTAATGACAATCCTGACTAACACTGAGCTCCTGCAAAGATAAAAAATAATTAAATCCTCAATAATACACAAAATTAGGTAACATACTTTGCATACAACTTGAAGATTTGACCCATGTAGCAATATATCTGATTGCATTGCTTTAAAAATCACCCTAAATTTATTCTGAATATAATATAAATAATGCAATTTTTATTTTAATATGGATATATTTTCTTTTTTAAATAAAAATTTTTTTTACATACATGTGGATTCATCTGCAGTTATAGGAAATAATACAGTCATACCATGTTACGCTTTACTTGGTTTCCCCAGACTGTGAAGAAAGCTGATCGCCGAAGAATCGATGCTTTTGAACTGTGGTGTTGGAGAAGACTCTTGAGAGTCCCTTATACTGCAAGGAGATCCAACCAGTCCATTCTAAAGGAGATCAATCCTGGGTGTTCATTGGAGGGACTGATGCTAAAGCTGAAACTCCAATACTTTGGCCACCTCATGCGACGAGTTGACTCACTGGAAAAGACTCTGATGCTGGGAAAGGTTGGGGGCGGGAGGAGAACGGGACGACGGAGAATGAGATGGCTGGATGGCATCACCGACTCTGTGGACATGAGTTTGAGTGTACTCCCGGAGTTGGTGATGGACAGGGAGGCCTGGCGTGCTGTGATTCATGGGGTTGCGGAGAGTCGGACACGACTGAGCGACTGAACTGAACTGAACTGAACAGAACGATAACACAAAAATCACAGTCAGGAGGTTAACATGGACACAGTCAAGTTATACAGAACATTTCCATTACCATCAGTCAGTCAGTCAGTCAGTTCAATCGCTCAGTCGTGTCCGACTCTCCGCGACCCCATGAATCACAGCACGCCAGGCCTCCCTGTCCATCACCAACTCCCGGAGTTCACTCAAACTCATGTCCACAGAGTCGGTGATGCCATCCAGCCATCTCATTCTCTGTCGTCCCCTTCTTCTCCCGCCCCCAACCTTTCCCAGCATCAGTCTTTTCCAGTGAGTCAACTCGTCGCTTGAGGTGGCCAAAGTATTGCAGTTTCAACTTTAGCATCAGTCCTTCCAATGAACACCCAGGATCGATCTCCCTTAGAATGGACTGGTTGGATCTCCTTGCGGTACAAGGGACTCTCAAGAGTCTTCTCCAACACCACAGTTCAAAAGCATCAATTCTTCAGCGGTCAGCCTTCTTCACAGTCCAACTCTCACATCCATACATGACCAGGGGAAAAACCATAGCCTTGACTAGACGGACCTTTGTTGGCAAAGTAATGTCTCTGCTTTTTAATATATTATCAAGGTTGGTCATAACTTTCCTTCCAAGGAGTAAGCGTCTTTTAATTTCATGGCTGCAATCAGCATCCGCAGTGATTTTGGAGCCCCCAAAAATAAAGTCTGACACTGTTTCCACTGTTTTTCCATCTATTTCCCATGAAGTGATGGGACCAGATGCCATGATCTTTGTTTTCTGAATGTTGAGCTTCAAGCCAACCTTGTCACTTTCCTCTTTCACTTTCATCAAGAGGTTTTTGAGTTCCTCTTCACTTTCTGAATCCTTTTATATTGCCCTTTTATAGACACATCTACTTCCCTTTCCCAACTTCTTGAAACTACTAATCTGTTCTCTGTTTCTATGATTATATTTTAAAAGTGTTCTATGCGTGTAATCATTAGAGAACACTTATTTTCCACCAGTTTCACTATTTCCTAGTGATTCCTTCCGGTTGTTTTAAGTATCAGTATATTCCTTTATACTGCTGGATAGTATTATATGGTGTGGATGTATCATAGCACATTTAACAAATCATCTGCTTAGGAAAAATCTACATTTTTTTCTAGATTTTGGCTACTACAAATAATGCTTTTATAAATATTTATGTATAGGTTTTTGTATGAGCATAGTTTTTTTTTATCTCTGAAGACCTTGCTCAACTTGTTTATTAGCTCTAGGGTTTCCTTTCTTTCTTTTTTTTTTGGGGGGGGGGTGATTTGCTGATTGTTTAATCATGGATCCTGTGGGATTTTCTGAGTATTCATGTTATCTGAAAAAAAGCATAGTTTTATATCTTTACTTCTGATCTTTACACCTTTTCTTTCTTATCTTACCAGCTGGAACTTTTACTTATATGTTGATAGTGGTGATAGTGGACATCTTTGCATTGCTTCTCATCTTAGAGGAAAAGTAATTCAGTCCAACAATAGGTTTCTTGCTAACTGCAGACTAAGGAAGTTCCCTGGGCTTTCTTTCCTTCTTTTTTTTTTTTTTAATAATTTAGTAATTTCTATAGTGAATGAGTGATGAACTGTGTCAAAGCTTTTTGCGTTGACTTATATAGTCGTGTGACTTTCGTTCCCTTTGTCTATAAATACAGTGGATTCATTGCTTGGCTTTTATATATTGAACCAGTTTTGCATCTTTTGAATAAATGTCATTTGGTCATGATGTAGAATTCTTTTTATTAGTATAACGATAAATCCATTTGTGAACATTTTGTTAAAGATTTTTGTATATGTATTCACTGGACATACTGGTTTGTGATTTTCTGTTTCTTTATACTGCATTTGTTTGCTATCAAGGTGAAGATATTTATTTTATATTAGAGTAAAACTAAGTTCATAAAGTTAATTTAGAAGTGTTCCCTCTTCTTATTTTCTAGAAGAGTTTGTGTGGTTTAGGTGTTGATTCTTCTTTAAACTATCAGTAGAATTTTCCAGTGAAACTAGCTGTGTTCCCAATCCAGACTTAGGTCTGCTTGCCAACATGCAAAAAGCTGATCTACTGACACCAGGTTATGGTGAAGAAATGCCCAGCATTTATTGCAGGGCACCAAGTAAAGAGTCTAGGTAGCTGGTGTTTAAAATACCTGAACTTCCCAAAGGCTTTCAGAGAAAGTTTCTTAAAGACAAGGTGAGAGAAGGGGGTTATGGAATGGTGATCAGCTTGTGGAAATTCTGATTGGTTGATGGTGAGGTAATCAGGAATTATCTTCAATTTTATGGTTTTAACTGGTCTGGGAATCTACATTCTTGTAGGCAATGTACAGTGAACTTCTGTCTGGTGGGGGTTTCAAGATCTGCAAAATAGCTCAGAGGGCATGACTCAGAATATCATCTATAGCCCTTGAAAGTGAAAGTGAAAGTGAAGTCGCTCAGTCGTGTCCGACCCTTAGCGACCCCACGGACTGCAGCCTACCAGGCTCCTCCATCCATGGGATTTTCTAGGCAAGAGTACTGGAGTGGCTTGCCATAGCCCTTGAGGAGGAACTAAAACTCCTTGACCTTATTTAATGGCTAAACTCTTATTTTTCGTCTGGATTGAACTGGTTTCCTTTTTCCTGCCTTTTCTTACTTCTTTCATTAAATTCATTCTTTATAATTCAGGGAAGGCCTAGTAGGCTGAAGTTTTTCTTCAGACTAGAGGAAGGTGGAGCACATTGGGTAGTGGTATCTATTCTGGGACAGCTTAGAGTCCTGTTTGGTTACAGCTGAGTCAGTAGAAACACAATAGTCATATTATCTATTTCATATTGTATGACTTGTGGTAGTTTGTATTTTTTTAGGAAAGAGTAGATTATCTAAGTTGTCAAATTTATGTACATGGAATTCTTCATAGTATTCCATAATTATCCTTTTCCTATCTATAAAGTCTGTAGTAGCTCTTTTTCATTTCAGATATTGTTAATTTGTACTACCTCTTTTTTCTTTGTTGGCCTTGATAGAAGTTCATGAACTTTACTGTCATGAACTTTACTGATAGAAGTTCATGAACTTTACTGATATTTTTCAGAAACTGCTCTGTTTCATTGATTTTTTTCTATTGTTTTACTGGTTTCAATTTCATTGAATTCTGCTCTTATCTCTAATGTTTCTACTGCCTGCTTTGATTTTAGTTTGTTCTTTTTGAAGTTTCTTGAGGTGGGAACTTGGATTATTGATTTGAGATTTTCTCTCCTTCCTTAAGTATGCAGTCAGTGTTATAATTCCCCCCTCAGCCATGCTTTGGCTGTGTGTGTCCCACAAATTTCCATATGTTTTATTTTCATTTAGTTCAGTGTATTTTTCTAATTTACCTTAAAACATCCTTTTTGACTGTGATACTTCCAAGTGCATGGTTTTATTTCTAAGTGTTTGGAGAATTTCCTATCATTTTTCTGCTGTTGAGTTCCATTTTGGTTGGAGAATATACTACATATGTTTTCAATTCTTTTAAATTTATTTTAGGTGTTCTTTATGACCTAGGATATGACTTTCGTCCATATATGTCCCATGAATTCTCAAAAAGAAGTATTCTGCTGTTGTAGGGTGTATTGGCTGGAAAAAAAAAGTATCTTACTTTTTCTTCATCTGAGAATATTCCCCATTCTTCCTTTATACCCGAAAGATATTTTCAGTGGGTATAGAAATCTAGGTTGACCATTCCTTTCTTTTAGCAACTGAAAAGTATTGTGCCAGCTCTTTCTAGCCCCCATGGTTTCTTATGAAGAGAATGTTTTCATTCTAATAATTTTTCCCTATAAGTAAGGTGCTGCTTCTCTGACTACTTCAAGATTTTTGTCTTTAGTTTCCCAGTTTAATTATGTTGTATCTTACCAAGTATTTTTGGGGTATTTTTATGTTTGGGGTTTGTCTAACTTACCAGATCTGTAGATTTGTGTCTTTCGAAAAATTCGAATGATAAACTCATTGCTACAGTTCAATGATAATATCTTCATGCACTTTTCTAGTTCTCCTCTCTTCCCTTCTCCTTCCAGGACATTAATGACATGAATATTCATTCTTTTGCTTTCATAATTTCTTAAATCCCATGAGGCCTTGTTCATGGTCTTCTAGCCTATTTTCTCTCTTTTCTTCAGATTTAGTAATTTCCATTGTTCTGTCTTCAAGTTCACTGATACTTTTGTCTATCCTCTTCAGATTACTGGTTTTCCCATCTATTGATCTGCTTGTCACTGTATTTTTCAGTTATGAAATTTTCATTTATTGATAACAGTTATATCTTCCATTTATTTGCTGATACTTTGTTAACTTTGTGAGACTTTCGTTGTTGTTGTTTTCATCTGCCTCAATTGTGTTTATCATTGTATGTGAAGCATTTTTTGAGGTTGCTTTAAAATTTCTAATAGTTCTAACATCTCTGTCATTTGGGTGTTTTCATTTGTTGTTCATTGTTTTCATCCAATTTGAGATCTTTCTATTTCTTGGTATGACAAGTAATTTTCTTTTGCAATGTGGATATTTTGAGTATTATATTAAGAGTCTGGAGTTAAACCTTCTCTTTCAGTTGGCTTGCCGTGATGCCAATCTGGTATGGGAACAGCCTCATTATTGCCAAGTAGGTATAGGAATTCAGTGTCCTCACTCAGCCTTCATTGACATTTGAAGGAAGAGCTTACTTTTTGGTGGGTATGAAAGTGTCAACTTCCCATTTGGCCTGCACTCAGACCTCTCTGGTTGAGAGAAATAGAAATGTGTCATTGTTGCTCCCTGAATAGCTTCATCTGATACCTTGGGGAAAGTATGGTAGCTGTATTCACACTTGGTGGAGATAAAAGTCCTGACTCTTCACTAGATCCCCTCTTAATCTACTGAAGGGTGAGAGGTAGGATGCCTCACTATTGCTGGGCAATAGAAGTACAGGCTTTCTTTGTGGTCTCCACTGACTCCTCAGACAGAAGAGGGCATCGTTACTCCATGGAAAAGACAAAATTCCATCTCCCTATTTGGATCCTCTCTGATACCACTCCAGTGAAAGTTGGCCAGGAGGCAAGGGGAATTGTTACAGTCCTGCAATGGTGGACATCGAGATTCTTTGCTCAGCATTTGTTGATCAAGGTGGTGCAGGTGGGGCTGCTTGTTTTTCTGTGCTGTTCTATGGACTAGAATAGTTCATGTTTAAAACATTTCTGTATTGTCACATGTCCCCTTTTCTGGTCTCCTGCTAAAGAATGCAGTCTTCTGACTTTTTATTTCTTTCCATTTTTTGGTATTTCCAAGTTAATGGTTTCTTTAGCTTTAAGCTTGGGACATATGAGGCAAAAAGAAAATCCAGTGAATTCACCTGAATGGTGTACCTTGGAAATTGAAATTTCTAGTAATCTGCCATGTCCTCTATCTTTTGGAGTTTTCTCATATTTGTTTTGTATATTATAAGTAAGATATTAGTCATATTTAGGAGGAATAACAGAAAAGTACATCTGTCCATCTTCCTAGAAACAAAAGAGATGAATGTTTTGAAGTATTAAATGTACGTATATATTATACCATAAGTAATGCTTTCCCCAAAATATCTACTTTTAAAACCTATGGCTACTCTAAGGCTTTCTGCCAAAGTAATGAAAGCATAGCTCTCCAGTTGCTGTAAGAATGGATCCATTATTGATTTACTATGTAGATTATAAGATAAAAGTATAGAAATTTTTTGCACACGTAAGTTATTTATTACCCATTTTAGATTATAATTGCTCCTTTTATAGTACACATGCTTTGGAGACTAGTATCTTGATGCTTAATTATAAACCTTTGATATAAAGAACTTAAGGTGAGTTCCTTCTTTATAAAATATAAATAAAAGGTTTTACTGAATAACCAGGGATCTTCAGGGGAATGAGACAGAAGTGAGGTAAGGGGTTTTTTGTTAATCTCCTACCACAACTCAAGCTGAAAGGAAAAAAATCAAAACAGAGGGGAATAGTGCCCTCCTGTTCCCTTTCCAGAACTCTGATAGAGACCATCCCACAGAAAGTCTCATACAAGTAGTGGTAGCCACTGCAAAGTAGATCTAGAGAGTGCTAGAAGTAGCTTCATTGTACTGTACTGAGGTTCCAAAGTTCCTTTCTCCTCCCAATTGGAAAGGCTGATGAGAGTTGACAGCTACTGAGGTTGCAGTGGGACAACAGTTCAGTTCAGTTCAGTCACTCAGTCGTGTCCGACTCTTTGCGACTCCATGAATCACAGCATGCCAGGCCTCCCTGTCCATCACCAAATCCCGGAGTTCACTCAAATTCATGTCCATCGAGTCGGTGATGCCATCCAGCCATCTCATTCTCTGTTGTCCCCTTCACCTCCCACCCCCAATCCTTCCTAGCATCAGAGTCTTTTCCAGTGAGTCAACTCGTCACATGAGGTGGCCAAAGTATTGGAGTTTCAGCTTTAGCATCAGTCCCTCCAATGAACACCCAGGATTGATCTCATTTAGAATGGACTGGTTGGATCTCCTTGCAGTCCAAGGGTCTCTCAAGAGTCTTCTCCAACACCACAGTTCAAAAGCATCAATTCTTCGGCGATCAGCTTTCTTCACAGTCCAACTCTCACATCCATACATAACCACTGGAAAAACCATAGCCTTGACTAGACGGACATTTGTTGGCAAAGTAATGTCTCTGCTTTTTAATATGCTATCTAGGTTGGTCATAAGCAGTAGCAAGGGGTAATAGATGAGGTAATACTGTGTGGCAGAGGTCAGGGATTGAGAGCTAATCCACAAAACAGACAGAGAATCTGAATGAGACTTAGAGGTTCTGCACAGTGAGCTAGAGTTGAAGTAGAGTGGAGCTAGTAGAGAGAAGGCAATGGCAAGCCACTCCAGTACTCTTGCCTAGAAAATTCCATGGACGGAGGAGCCTGGTAGGCTGCAGTCCATGGGGTCGCTACAAGTCAGACATGACTGAGCGACTTCACTTTCACCTTTCACTTTCACACATTGGAGAAGGAAATGGCAACCCACTCCAGTGTTCTTGCCTGGAGAATCCCAAGGACGGGGGAGCCTGGTGGGCTTCCGCTTATGGTGTCACACAGAGTCGGACACAACTGAAGTGACTTAGCAGTAGCAGCAGTAGCAGTGGAGAGAAGAGTTGCACTTGACTCCTCTGTGGAGGGATCGCAACCTTGGTTCTACCAGCTTTGTACTCGACGAATGAAATCTAGGAGCACAACTAGTCTGTGTGAAAAATTTCACCTTTATGAAGCCTAGAGAGAAAGCAGAGGAAAAGAAACAAACTTCTCAGCTTGGGCACAATTTCCCATGGTGTTTTCTTATATTCCAACTCCAATTTGTAGAAAAATATTGCATAAATTAATAGCTGTGTCAAGAACTAAGTAGAATTTTTACCGTGTGGTTTAATAAATATTTTTCCAAACAAGGTTGAAATAGAGAAGAGACTTTTAATGGTGAGTATTTTTGTTTTGTTTTGTTTTGTTTTTTTTGTGTTAGGGATTTGAGATGGATTAACTGCAAGAATAAAGAACACAGTAGTTGAACAATAATTGTATGTCACTGGTGCATATTTTTGCACACCAGTGTTCCTCTCCCCATTCTCACATCCAATGAAAATACATTTAGCTAGCATAAATGCTTTACAGGGTCTGGATGGAAGAAAATAAGTGCTGAGCTACCTACTGCATCTTAATATACAACTGCTATTTAGACTGCCTGATAAAACCCTGCACAGATACACAAAACCATCCAATGAAGTGTCTATTGTGGCATTCTTAGATCCATTGGATAGAGATCTCCCATCCCCTTTAGGCAAATCAAGCCATCTTTGAACCAGTTAAAGCTTTTAGAAAGTATATTGTGATATACAGCCTAAAATTATCTCCTTATAGCCTCTATAAATGACCTAGAGTTACCTTTCAGGCTCAATTCTATATATTTAGTCCTGTCAACCTTCCTTTAAATACTTAAAAACCCTCATTTTACTCTCCAAGTAATTTACTATAAAGCTTGTTTTAGCTTTGCTTACTACTCTCATGGTACCCTGAATGAGTTCCATTTTGTATGTCGTGGTTGAAGTTCTGGCAGTCAGAATTATATGCAGTATCCCTAGTAGAATTTGGCCAACTCCAAATGTGGTGGAGTTGACTATTTCTAAACAATGTTTCATCATTTAAATTGCGATCTGAGCATGATGGAATTTTAAAATTTTATTTTCTCTTTCATAGTAGTAGTAATATAAGTTTTCTTGAAAATAAGTATCTAAAGGGGTTCATTGGCAACATAACAAGAAGGTTAATTGGGACAACCAGTCCCAATTAGTCAAACCTGCTGTGGTGAAACTCCGATTCGGGCATAAGTCTGCAATAGGCAGAAGCAAACTAAAAAGGAATAATA
Source organism: Moschus berezovskii (assembly GCF_049115385.1). Taxonomy (NCBI): domain Eukaryota; kingdom Metazoa; phylum Chordata; class Mammalia; order Artiodactyla; family Moschidae; genus Moschus; species Moschus berezovskii. The sequence continues at coordinate 80,371,124 of NC_142467.1, forward strand.
GACAATTGGGTCTGAGTCCTGAGAGGTATTGAAAGATTGATGTCAATCACTATACACTTCTGAATGGGATTTAGGTAGCATGGGATATATGCTTACTATGATAGGAAATGGGAGAGTTAACACCATACATCAGCTTGAGCGTGGGTCTTCAAAGATTTTGGAAATAATGAGGCAATCTCTGAGGGCCAAATTCTCATAAAAAAGAGTTCTAGGAATTAGAAGTGACTTGTAAACCTGTGTTACAAATATTGTCATTCCCACTGAAATATGAAGTTTGGCTCATAAACATAATTATCTGCCTAAATACATAAAATGAGTAAGTGGCAAATCCACAATTTCAATCTGCATCTCTTTCAAATAAAACTTGATGATCTTCTACCATATTCTGGCTTACTCTGTGTTTCAATTCACTAATCTTTCAAAACTATTAGGTAACAAGCTACCCAAAATTTAGTGGCTTAACATAGAAGTATTTTGTTAGCCAGGGACATGCTACTGCCATAGCAAGACAGAGATAAAAGGGTCTTATCTAAGGCCTAAGGTTGGAACTGAATCACTGATACTTACACTCCATCCATTGGCTGACAGAAGTCACTTGGATAAGCCAATACATAGAAGTACTCAACATTACCCATTCAAAGCAAAAGAAATACACAGTTGTAGATGTGACTGGTGATAGAAGCAAGGTCCGATGCTCTAAAGAGCAATATTGCATAGGAACCTGGAATGTTAGGTCCATAAATCCAGGCAAATTGGAAGTGGTCAAACAGGAGAAGAGTGAACATAGACATTCTAGGAATCAGTGAACTAAAATGGACTGGAATGGGTGAATTTAACTCAGATGACCATTATATCTACTACTGTGGGCAAGTATCTCTTAGAAGAAATGGAGTAACCAGCATGGTCAACAAGAGTCCGAAATGCAGTACTTGGATGCAATCTTAAAAACAAAAGAATGACTTCTGTTCGTTTCCAAGGCAAACGATTCAATATCACAGTAATCCAAACCTATGCCACAACCAGTAATCGTGAAGAAGACAAAGTTGAATGGTTCTATGAAGACCTGCAAGACCTTTTAGAACTAATACCCAAAAAAGATGTCCTTTTCATGATAGGGGACTGGAATGCAAAAGTAGGAAGTCAAGAAACACCTTGAGTAACAGGAAAATTTGGCCTTGGAGCACAAAATGAAGCAGGGCAAAGGCTAATAGAGTTTTGCTAAGAGAAAGCACTGGTCATAGCAAACACTCTTTTCCAACAACACAAGAGAAGACTCTACACAGGGAAATCACCAGATGGTCAATACCGAAATCAGATTGATTATATTCTTTGCAGCCAAAGATGGAGAAGCTCTATACAGTTAGCAAAAACAAGACCAGGAGCTGACTGTGCCTCAGAACGTGAACTCCTTATTGCCAAATTCAGACTTAAATTGAAGAAAGTAGGCAAAACCACTAGACCATTCAGATATGACCTAAATCAAATCCCTTAGGATTATACAGTGGAAGTGAGAAATAGATTTAAGGGACTGGATCTGATAGATAGAGTGCCTGATGAACTCTGGACGGAGGTTCATGACATTGTACAGGAGACAGGGACCAAGACCCTCCCCATGGAAAAGAAATGCAAAAAAGTAAAATGGCTGTCTGAGGAGGCCTTACAAATAGCTGTGAAAAGAAGAGAAGCAAAAAGCAAAGGAGAAAATGAAAGATATAAGCATCTGAATGCAGAGTTCCAAAGAATAGCAAGGAGAGATAAGAAAGCCTTCCTCAGTGATCAATGCAAAGAAAGAGAGGAAAACAACAGAATAGGAAAAACAAGAGATCTCTTCAAGAAAATTAGAGATACTAAGGGATTATTTCCTGCAAAGATGGGCTCTATAAAGGACAGAAATGGTATGTACCTAACAGAAGGAGAAGATATTATGAAGAGGTGGCAAGAATACACAGAAGAACTGTACACAAAAAGATCTTCACGACCAAGATAATCACGATGGTGTGATCACTCACCTGGAGCCCTTGGAATGTGAAGTCAAGTGGGCCTTAGAAAGCATCACGATGAACAAAGCTAGTGGAGGTGATGGAATTCCAATTGAGCTCTTTCAAATCCTGAAAGATGTTGCTATGAAAGTGCTGCACTCAATATGCCAGCAAATTTGGAAAACGCAGCAGTGGCCACAGGAATGGAAAAGGTCAGTCTTCATTCCAATCCCAAAGAAAGGCAATGCCAAAGAATGCTCAAACTACCGCACAATTGCACTCATCTCACACGCTAGTAAAGTCATGCTCAAAATTCTCCAAGCCAGGCTTCAGCAATATGTGAACCGTGAACTTCCAGATGTTCAAGCAGGTTTTAGAAAAGGCAGAGGAACCAGAGATCAAACTGCCAACATCTGCTGGATCATGGAGAAAGCAAGAGAGTTCCAGAAAACCATCTATTTCTGCTTCATTGACTATGCCAAAGCCTGTGTGGATCACAATAAACTGTGGAACATTCTGAAAGGGATGGTAATACCAGACCACCTGACCTGCCTCTTGAGAAACCTATATGCAGGTCAGGAAGCAACAGTTAGAACTGGAAATGGAACAACAGACTGTTTCCAAATAGGAAAAGGTTGTACATTGTCACCCTGCTTATTTAACTTATGTGCAGAGTACATCATGAGGAACGCTGAGCTGGAAGAAGCACATGTTGGAGTCAAGATTGCCAGGAGAAATATCAATAACCTCAGATATACAGATGACACCACCCTTATGGCATAAAGTGAAGAGGAACTCAAAAGCCTCTTGAAGAAAGTGAAAGAGGAGAGTTAAAAGGTTGGCTTGAAGCTCAACATTCAGAAAACAAAGATCATGGCATCTGGTCCCATCACTTCATGGGAAATAGATGGGGAAACAGTGGAAACAGTGTCAGACTTTATTTTTTTAGGCTCCAAAATCACTGCAAATGCTGATTGCAGCCAGGAAATTAAAAGATGCTTACTCCTTAGAAGGAAAGTTATGACCAACCTAGATAGTATATTAAAAAGCAGAGACATTACTTTGCCAACCAAGGTCCGTCTAGTCAAGGCTATGGCTTTTCCCGTGGTCATGTATGGATGTGAGAGTTGGACTGTGAAGAAAGCTGATCGCTGAAGAATTGATGCTTTTGAACTGTGGTGTTGGAGAAGACTCTTGAGAGTCCCTTGGACTGCAAGGAGATCCAACCAGTCCATTCTAAAGGAGATCAATCCTGGGTGTTCATTGGAAGGACTGATGCTAAAGCTGAAACTCCAATACTTTGGCCACCTCATGCGACGAGTTGACTCACTGGAAAAGACTCTGATGCTGGTAGGGATTGCGGGCCGGAGGAGAAGGGGACGACAGACAATGAGATGGCTGGATGTCATCACCGACTCGATGTACGTGAGTTTGAGTGAACTCCGGGAGTTGGTGATGGACAGGGAGGCCTGGCCTGCTGTGATTCATGGGGTTGCAAAGAGTCGGACACGACTGAGCGACTGAACTGAACTGAACTGAATGAGGCTTCAACGAAGGTAAGGGTGGTGGAGGACTAGCCTTCTTCTGTCTTACTGTGTTTAGACCAGCAGCTCTAAATGTACAGATGAGAAAAATAGAAGTAGGGGAAAATAAGAACTCCACACACTTTTGTTTATTAAGGTTTTTTTTTTTTTTTCTGTTCGAGGACCTCTGAATTCATTCTTCTTGTTTCAAACTTGTACTTCTTCAAGGCAGTGGTTACTTGTGCCATTTTCTATTTTTAATAAAATCTATTTTTAATAAGCTTCTCAGAAAATACAGAATGAACTAATAATGTTTCAAGTGTCTAATCCATATTTTTTCCTCTAAGATGTCATTACATTTTTGAGAAACTCTTTTATCCAAAGTGTTGGAAGTCTTCTGAATGAAAAATAAAAATCCTATTTCCCCAAATTTTGATGACGAGCTTACACAGGTTTATAAAATCAGAGTAGAGTATCTGTTCTTCTGATTTCCTTTCTAGAAAGAAACTCACATTTGCTGATAATTTTTCTTTCCTTGAAGATAGGTTGAGATTTGTTTTTTATCCTTTTCATTGACAGAAAAATAATTTTGTGAGTATTTTCTGAGCCCAGTAAATCCTTTAATCAATAGATATTTTTTGACACCTGTATGTGCCTTTCATTATAATCACATTATAAGCCACTATCTATAGTTATTCTGCCATTCTTTTTCATTTGTATTAATCAGTTCAGTTCAGCTGCTCAGTCGTGTCCAACTCTACAACCCCATGAACCTCAGCACGCCAGGCTTCCCTGTCCATCACCAACTCCCGGAGTTTACCCAAACTCATGTCCATTGAGTCGGTGATGCCATCCAACAATCTCACCCTGTGTCGTCCCCTTCTCCTCCCACCTTAAATCTTTCCCAGCATCACAGTCTTTTCAAATGAGTCAGTTCTTTGCATCAGGTGGCCAAAGTATTGGAGTTTCAGCTTCAACATCAGTCCTTCCAATGAACACCCAGGATTGATCTCCTTTAGGATGGACTGATTGGATCTTCTTGCAGTCCAAGGGACTCTCAAGAGTCTTCTCCAACACCATACACTCAATCAATATGCTTACATGCTTAAAATGATCCTTATTTTTATTTCAACTTTTGTCCCATGTATTATTAATATTGATGTAATAAGTTAAGGAAATCTAGGTTTTATTACCATTATAATTTTCACATTAAACAGAGGAAAGTGATGTCTTTACACCTTATTGTTTTAACATTAATTCTGGAAAATTGTATTATTTTATAATTTGCATTTGAAAGATTCATGTTGCAGCACTAATCTAGACCATTGCCTGGAAATACTGAAGTTTTGGCATAACCAAAGCGTTATTTACTTAGCATATTTAATACTGAATCTCTAGTCTTTTCATTTTCTCTCTTCCAGGTTGTTATATGTCCAACAAGATATTTGCTCAAAATACTAGGTGTGTAATAAATACACAGAAAATTTTATTGAATTAAAGAACATTTTGTAATTGTCATATGCCTAGAGTAAAGGCTGTTAATATCTCTTTGACTCATTATTTTCATTCTAATATTTCAATATCCCCCACCTGTGTATGAAAATGCCATGAAACAGCAATTTGGAGTTGATTTAGAAATGCTTTGCATTTTTCTTCCTCAAGATTGCTTTGGCTATTCGAGGTTTTTTGTATTTCCATACAAATTGTGAGATTATTTGTTCTAGTTCTGTGAAAAAGATCGTTGATAGCTTGATAGGGATTGCATTGAATGTATAAATTACTTTGGGTAGTATGCTCATTTTTACAATATTTATTCTTCCAATCCATGAGCATGGTATATTTCTCCATCTGTTAGTGTCCTCTTTGATTGCTTTCAGTAGTGTTTTATAGTTTTCTATGTACACATCTTTTGTTTCCTTAGGTAGATATATTCCTAAGTATTTAATTCTTTTCATTGCAACAGTGAATGTAATAGTTTCCTTAATTTCTCTTTCTATTTTCTCATTATTAGTGTATAGGAATGCAAGTGATTTCTGTGTGTTGATTTTGTATCCTGCAACGTTACTGTAATCATTGATTAGCTCTAGTAGTTTTCTGGTAGATTCTCTAGGGTTTTCTGTGTAGAGGATCATGTCATCAGCGAACAGTAAAGTTTTACTTCTTCTTTTCCAATTTATATTCCTTTTATGTCTTTTTCTGCTCTGATTGCTGTGGCCAAAACTTCCAGAACTATGTTGAAGAGTAGTGGTGAGAGTGGGCACCCTTGTCTTGTTCCTGACTTTAGGGGAAATGCTTTCAGTTTTTCACCATTGAGGATAATGTTTGCTGTGGGTTTGTCATATATAGCTTTTATTATGTTGAGGTATGCCCCTTCTATTTCCACTTTCTGGAGAGTTTTTATCATAAATGGATGTTGAATTTTGTCAAAGGCTTTCTCTGCATCTATTGAGATAATCATATGATTTTTATTTTTCAGTTTGTTAATGTGGTGTATTACGTTGATTGATTTGCAGATATGGAAGAATCCTTGCATTCCTGGGATAAAGCCCACTTGGTCATGATGTATGATCTTCTTAATATGTTGTTGGATTCTGATTGCTAGAATTTTGTTAAGGATTTTTGCATCTATGTTCATCAGTGATATTGGCCTGTAGTTTTCTTTTTTTGTGGGGTCTTTACCAGGTTTTGGGATTAGGGTGATGGTGGCCTCATAGAATGAGTTTGGAAGTTTCCCTTCCTCAGCAATTTTCTGGAAGAGTTTGAGTAGAATAGGTGCTAGCTCTTCTCTAAATTTTTTGTAGAATTCGGCTGTGAAGCCGTCTGGACCTGGGCTTTTGTTTGCTGGAAGATTCCTGATTACAGCCTCTAGTTCCGTGCTTGTGATGGGTCTATTCAGATTTTCTATTTCTTCCTGGTTCAGTTTTGGAAAGTTGTACTTTTCTAGGAATTTGTCCATTTCTTCCAGGTTATTCATTTTATTGCCATATAATTGCTGATAGTATTCTCTAATAATCCTTTGTATTTCTGTGTTGTCAGTTGTGATCTCTCCATTTTCATTTCTAATTTTATTGATTTGGTTCTTCTCCCTTTGTTTCTCGATAAGTCTGGCTAGCGGTTTGTCAATTTTATTAAGCAATCTTGAGGAAGAAAAATGGAACTGGGGGAATTAACCTGCCAGACTTCAGGCTCTACTACAAAGCCACAGTCATCAAGACAGTATGGTACTGGCATAAAGACAGAAATATAGATCAATGGAACAAAATAGAAAGCCCAGAGATAAATCCACGCACCTATGGACACCTCATCTTTGACAAAGGAGGCAAGAATATAAAATGGAGAAAAGACAGTCTCTTTAACAAGTGGTGCTGGGAAAACTGGTCAGCCACTTGTAAAAGAATGAAACTAGAACACTTCCTAACACCATACACAAAAATAAACTCAAAATGGATTAGAGAGCTAAATGTAAAACCAGAAACTATAAAACTCCTAGAGGAGAACGTAGGCAAAACACTCTCCGACATAAATCACAGCAGGATCCTCCATGACACAACTCCCAGAATATTGGAAATAAAAGCAAAAATAAACAAATGGGACCTAATTAAAATCAAAAGCTTCTGCACAGCAAAGGAAACTGTAAGTAAGGTGAAAAGACAGCCTTCAGAATGGGAGAAAATCATAGCAAATGAAGCAACTGATAAAGGATTAATCTCCAAAATATACAAGCATCTCCTGCAGCTCAATTCCAGAAAAATAAATGACCCAATCAAAAAATGGGCCAAAGAACTAAACAGACATTTCTCCAAAGAAGACATACAGATGGCTAACAAAACACATGAAAAAATGCTCAACATCCCTCATAATCAGAGAGATGCAAATCAAAACCACAATGAGATACCATTTCACACCTGTCAGAATGGCTGCTATCCAAAAGTCTACATGCAATAAATGCTGGAGAGGATGTGGAGAGAAAGGAACCCTCTTACACTGTTGGTGGGAATGCAAACTAGTACAGCCACTATGGAGAACAGTGTGGAGATTCCTCAAAAAACTGGAAATAGAACTGCCATATGATCCAGCAGTCGCACTCCTGGGCATACACACCGAGGAAACCAGAATTGAAAGAGACACATGTACACCAATGTTCATTGCAGCACTGTTTATAATAGCCAGGACATGGAAGCAACCTAGATGTCCATCTGCAGACGAATGGATAAGAAAGCTTTGGTACATATACACAATGGAGTATTATTCAGCCATTAAAAAGAATACATTTGAGTCAGTTCTAATGAGGTGGATGAAACTGGAGTCTATTATACAGAGTGAAGTAAGCCAGAAAGAAAAACACCAATACAGCATACTAACGCATATATATGGAATTTAGAAAGATGCAAATGATAACCCTGTATACGAGACAGCAAAAGAGACACAGATGTATAGATCAGTCTTTGGGATTCTGTGGGAGAGGGTGAGGGTGGGATGATTTGGGAGAATGTCATTGAAACACGTATGTTGTCATATGTGAAATGAATCACTAGTTCAGGGTCAATGCATGTTATAGGATGCTCGGGGTGGGCATGCGGGGATGACCCAGAGGGAGGATAAAGGGAGGAGGGAGGGGGGAGGGGGGTTCAGGAGGGGGAACTTATGTAAACCCGGGGCGAATTCATGTCAATATATGGCAAAACCAACCAATATAATATTGTAAAATAATTTGCCTCCAATAAAAAATAAATTAATTACAAAAAAAAAAAGAAATGCTTTGCAGTGATACTAATGCCTGTGATGATTTTAAAAAGTATCTTTAACATGTTATTTCAAAATTGTTCATAAAAATTAGAAACAGGTTCACTCACACTACAAATGAAGTGAGTGTACTTGTATTTTTCACTATCATCATTATTATTATTAAATACACTTTCCTATATATATACCTAGTCATTTTATTCATAATTTCTTACCTACATAGTATCCTATTAAGTTGATATTCATAATAAGTATAATGTGCTTAGTAATTTTCAGTTTTTTTTATTTGTTTTGTCAGTATGCCACAATGCTTCTATAAACACCAGCTTATTTATCTTTTCTTGAAATATGCCATATAAGTAAATTATCAGAAGCTACCTAGTGAATACATTGTTATTTGGATACATGTGATTTAATTTTATTTTTGTAATCCTTAGATCAATAAAATCAAAAATAATATGTTTGAAAAAGGTCATATCAAAGAAAGGATCATTTTAAGGCTTGAGGCAAATTTATTGGCCATCTCCATATGATCATAAAGAGAATACAATTCAGCATTGCTATTTTGTTGATCTTTTAAAATAAGTTTGTTTCCTGGTTTGATATTTACCTCTGGGATTTAGATCTGAGGTATCAATCATCTGATTAATTCAGATACTATTGATAAAAGAAGGGAAATTGAATTCCAGAGAGATTTTTTAATTGATTATCCCCATTTTACATATTGGTATTGGCCAGCAATTATTTTGGGTACATAGCTAGAGAATGAGTTCTATAAGATGCTTTTCACAAAATTCAGCACTATGCTTATAAGCTGCCAGTTTTTCTACCATCTCACTCTCCGACGCCAGCCTGACACATCCCTTAATTTCTATTGATGGGGACAACCTTGCTGTTCTCTCAGCCTGACTGAACTTCAGACTTTTTCCTTCCCATAGGCCTCTGACCTCCCTTATCTTAGAGCATTAACTTGAAAAAAAAACTTGGAATTGTAAATTCTTTCTCTGCCTCTTTGAGATGTAAATCTTTTCCCAGACTTTGCCAGTTTTTATGTCCCAGGACTGTCTTTCTCAAGGACTGGGAGTCATCGCTTTGAAATATAATCATCAAGAAAAATAGTGTCTCTCTCTTAGTCTGGAGGGGCGGGTGGAAGCCTAGTTTCTATTAGCCAATGAGCACTATTTAGCAACCTGCAACGTACGGGTTCCATCCCTGTGTCAAGAAAATACCCTGGAGGCAGGGCATGGCAACCTAATTCAGTATTCCTGCCTTGAGAATCCCATGGACAGAGGAGCCTGGCAGGCTACAGTCCATGGGGTTGCAAAGAGTCAGACACAACTAAAGTGGCTTAGCACGCACACACCATTTAGCAAACAGGATCCTAGTTCACTCCAGTGCTTAAAATATGTCTGGTCTTTTGTTTCAATGAAGTTGAGTGTAATCTCTCTCTCCTGTTGCAATAGTCTGGAATAAAGCCTTGGCTGTTTCATGCCATCTAATGCAATTTTTCTTTGACACACAATTATCTATATACCTATAGGTTACGTATACACCTGTAGGATTATTCTCACTTTGTAGTCATGTCTTTTTCCTGTTAACTTACAGTGTTATCAAGAGGTAGAGTTTATTTCTCTATCCCTTGAATCTATGCTGATCTGTTTTTTTGGGTTTTTTTTTTTGGTTTAATGCGGAATGTGGCAGAAGTAGACAATGTGCCAGTGAGAAGCTAGACATCAAGAAGCCTGGGGCACACTTTGCCACAGTCAACCTTCTTTCTGTGGTCAAGTGAGTGAGTTTAGCTGAGACCAGCCCTAATTGCTGACTTGAACAATTGGATACAAATATATTGTAGAGCTTTTGTGGCTGCTGCTGCTGCTGCTAAGTCACTTCAGTCATGTCCGATTCTGTGTGACCCCATAGACGGAAGCCCACCAGGCTCCCCTGTCCCTGGGATTCTCCAGGCAAGAACACTGGAGTGGGTTGCCATTTCCTTCTCCAATGTGTGAAAGTGAAAAGTGAAAGTGAAGTTGCTCAGTCGTGTCCGACCCTCAGCGACCCCACGGACTGCAGCCCACCAGGCTCCTCCATCCATGGGATTTTCCAGACAAGAGCACTGGAGTGGCTTGCCATTGCCTTCTCCTGCTTTTGTGGCTAGGAAAAGTATAATTGTAAAGCAAAGCTATAGTGAAATATGTAAACATACACGTGATTCTGAAACTTTTTAATTTTCAAACTCTGCAACCCCCTCTTTCCCATTAGGTGACCCATGTATAAATTAAGATATATAGATTTTACATTTGCTTACATCAGCAGAAATTTGCTATGATATCTCAGTATTGCACATCTTTTTGTCTTCCGCTAAACTATCTACTTTAAGATGTAAAATATATTCCATCTTCCTCAAAGCTCAAATTGCCCCAAAATATCAAATCTAACTAAAAATGACCATTTTACTCCCTTTAAAGTGATCGATTTAATCACGGTACTTTGTTTTTTTAGTTCACTGGAGTCACCAATTAAAATAACAGACTCAAGCAGGTGTGCTTTGAGATGATAAGAGGTCAATTTACCGTGTCATAGAGAAAAAGGAACAGAATTAAAGCAGTTTACTAAAAAGTAACTTCAAAGAACCAATACTTCAAATTAAAGTGTGCTCCAAAACATTACTCACATCTATTTTAATATATTGCGTTGGTTATCAATTAAAATCAAAGTTCTACCTCTCAGAATTCTCTTTGGGGAACACTTATTTCTAAAAGAATCATCTGTTTCTAAAAACAGATGTTTTCTACAATTAATGAAATTAGTCTTCATTTTCAAGATTTCTGAGCAAACTTGTTAGACTGTTCATATCTGGTTTAACATCTGACCTAATTTTAATTTGCAGAACATAAATTGGAGCTTGAGGATATCATTATTCATAACACTTTTCTAATTATATCAAATGACAGTTAACCTTTGAGTAAAGAAGGATATTCAAAGAAAACTGAGTTATTTTTTTTCTTCTTGCTGCTGCTGCTAAGTCACTTCAGTCGTGTCTGACTCTGTGCGACCCCATAGACGGAAATGTAGATAAAAAAATATGCATGTTGTTTCATTGTTCATAATTGCCTTGGGAAAGTACTTACTTACACCTGTTGGTAAATAAAGAATTCATAAATTTACAAGTTTTTAAAAATTCTGATGCTTTCATCTTTCAATTCAATTGAAATTCAATTGAAAATAGGGTGTAAATTTTTGGCATGTGCTTTCATTACTAATGTGAATTGCTTTCTTATATTTTGGTAAATTCTTAAACTCAAGTGTAGTTCTTAAACTGACCATTGAAAATCAGCCAAAGGTTATTTTCATGACTAGAATTTATTGCTGTATAAGCTTACCAAAATTGCAAATTTTGCTTTCTAGTCATAAAATTTTAAAATGTTATATTCAACAGTTTTTATAATGCTAACATTAAATAAATAATGTTATAAATAAATAGAGCAGGATAATTATCTTTGATCTCATGATTAAGTTATTGAAAATATTTGGATATTGAATTATAAATAACATTAGGATAATTCTGTTTTTCCTAACTCCAAGCCCTTATAATTTACAAAGACTCTTTTGAGATAACTGATGACAGTTATAATGCTCTTCTTTTTTTTGTAATTCCCCTTGTTTGGGAAAGCATTTAGCAGGTACACTTATTAATTCCTTAGAGGTTTATTAAAAATAAAGCTACCATTTTACAACATTTCAAGTAATATATTGCAAAATATGTATTATATTTTATAATTAAAAAATCCATTTAGAGTTCAATAAGTTTAACCCCATTTGTTCTTCATCATTCAGCTAATATTTGGAAGTGCAGAAGCTATACTTTATAGCTTCTGAAGCGACTTAGCAGCAAGCTGCTTTTTCAGATATTTTATAGTACAGTTTGAAATCAAGAAGTGTGGTGCTTCCAGATTACTTCTTCTTTGTCAGAACTGTATTGGCTATTTAGAGTTCTTGATAGTTCACACAAATTTTAACATTGTGTTTTCTGTCTGTGAAATACACTATTGGAATTTTTATAGGAAAAGCACTGACTCTTTTAGATGACTTTGAACTGTGAAAACATTTAAATAAATTAATACTTCCGATCCATGAATGAACACAAGATAGCTTTTCATTTGTTTTGTATCATTGAATTTCTTTCATCAAATTTTTGTAATTTTTACTGTATAAAACTTTCACCTTTTTGGTTTAATTTATTCATAAGTATTTTATTGTTTTAATGCTATTATAGATAAGAATTCTCTTAAGCTGCTTTTTCGGAGAAGGCAATGGCACCCCACTCTAGTACTCTTGCCTGGAAAAATCCCATGGGCCGAGGAGCCTGGTAGGCTGCAGTCCATGAGGTCTCAAAAAGTCAGATGCGACTGAGCGACTTCACTTTCACTTTTCACTTTCATGCATTGGAGAAGGAAATGGCAACCCACTCCAAGGTTCTTGCCTGGAGAATCCCAGGGACGGGGGAGCCTGGAGGGCTGCCATCTATGGGGTCGCACAGAGTTGGACACGACTGAAGTGACTTAGCAGCAAGCTGCTTTTTCAGATATTTTATTGTTAGTGTACAGAAACATGACTGATTTTTTGTATACTGATTTTATAGTTTGCAACTTTATTGAATTTGTTGATTGTAAAAGTCTTTGTGATTTTTCAAACATAAGATCGTATCATCAAAAAAAAACAAACAATTTTACTTCTTCCTTTCTGATTTAACTTTTTTTCTTGCCTTATTATAGGAGTAAGAATGGGCAGAATAGTGTGAATGGGCACCCTTATATTCACCCTGATCTAGAGGAAAAGCTTTAACCATTCATAGTCAAGTTTGATATTAGTTGTGGACTTGACATTTAGGCCTTTATTGTGATAAGATATGGTTCTTTTATCCCCAGTATCTTAAGCATTTTTATAATAAGTAATGTTTAATTTTGTCAAATGTGGGTCAAGATAACAGAAAGGATAGGGAAACATATGAAATGAATTGAAAGTAGTTCAAAATTAGCATTTTTAGTTAAAAATATGTCTGAAGCGCAGAGAGGTTTGCTGCTCCTGCTGGCTGCTAAGTCGCTTCAGTCGTGTCCGACTGTGTGCGACCCCATAGACAGCAGCCCACCAGGCTCCGCCGTCCCTGGGATTATCCAGGCAAGAACACTGGAGTGGGTTGCCATTTCCTTCTCCAATGCGTGAAAGTGAAAAGTGAAAGTGAAGTCGCTCAGTCATGTCCGACTAGTAGCGACCCCATGGACTGTAGCCCACCAGGCTACTCAGTACATGGGATTTTCTAGCAAGAGTACTGGAGTGGCTTGCCATTGCAGAGAGGTTTAGCTAGTAATGTAAAACATCCCAGATAAACTTGAACAAAAATGCTTCAGACACAGCTGAAAATATAAATGCCATAAACCTTTTTACATTTTGCTTCTGTTTTATTTTCTTTAATTTCTTTTTCAAAAAGAATCAGATTTCAGAAAAGTTTTTCAAAAACTGGTATAGAAAACCATGTGTTTTAGAGCACATCCTACCGCACTGGAAGGATTTGAATCACAGTCCTTATCTCTAGTGTTCAGTAAGATGTGAAGAACTTCTTAGAAATGATTCTGCTGGTCTATATACAAAATATGAAATCGCAGGCAAAAATTATGACTTGTCAGTGTTTACCTTAACATACTTAAATAACTTATCTAATAACTGGGACCTATCTCATTTTTTCATATGTTTGGATATATCCTGTGCCCCTCAGACAGAGTATATAATCAGGCTTCTATCTTCTTGGTTAGAAAAAATAGCAATCTGAAATTGTTAGTTCATCCTCAGTTGTAATTGGTGAGGTATTAGGGAGTATGGCAGAGCTGCTGAAATATTTGTGTGTGTGTGTGTGTGTGTGTGCGTGGGCGCATGCGTTCATGTAGGTGGCACGCTGTCATGTAACAAAAGGTACCAAAAACCTTCCTTTTTAAGTTCATACACCTGCCAGAAATTGTGGCCAGCTTCCTCTCCATAAGACTTTATAAGCAATGTGACAGCCAGCTCTGCAAACACTCATTTTCTACCTAATTGATATAAATGATGTGTCCATTTGTAGAATAATTCTGTCATGGAAAGTGATGAATTGTTTCCCACATAAGAGATAAGAGGAAGTCTTTCCCTTCTTTAAAGCCAAGGGAGTAGATTCCAAAAGAATCATTTTTAAAGCCTGGAGCCCCACACAAGGTGAGGGTATTGGTTTTTCATACACTAGTTCAGTGTCTATGCGACTAGAAAAAGAGTAAAAATCATAAGGTCTCCAAAGATGAAAAAATAATACAGATTCCAAATATGTACACACACGTTACTGCCTCAAGGTTGAGGAAACAAGGATGACCATGATAAGAAATGCAAACAATAATATGCATCAGCAGAGTATAGGGTAATACAGCAACTGGAGAACAGGCCTGAAGAAGGACTAAACTTGCTTAAAAAATCAGTGCTGAAGTGAACTGCTCTGGAATGATCTACCCATTTGAAGTTGGCCAAAGCATCTCCTGGAATCCCACAGCTCGAGAATGAGGGTAATTAAAACACCTAAACTAAACGGGGAATTTATGTTGGGAATGAAAGCAGGCTGTAGCCAATTTCAGTTATATAAGGATATTTCTGTATTTTCCCTCGTGATCCTCACGAAACTCCTTCTTACCCATTCCAAGGAGATAGAAGATATAAGGAGAGAAGCAGATATAAGGAGAGCTTTATATAAAAGTTGAGACTAAAAGTTTAAAAAAAAAAAAAAGCTAGCCTAAGTTTTAAGAAGTGTGGTGAAAGTATTTCAGAAACTCAAAACTCATTATAAAGTTAAGGAATTGTACTGAGAATTCAGTTAATGAGTTACTATTGGAAGGGAATCCTTGTATGGGATAGATGCCACATTTTAATTAGAAATAAATAAAACTTTATTCTCAAATGGTTTGAAATTCCTCAGCCCAATTAACTTGAATGTGTAGATGAGTGGTGAGGTACAAAATTAAACCAAATGAGACACTCTGTCCATGATACAAACTGAGGACAGAGTACTTTACTCCGGATATTAGTAAAGATAAAGTTATAGGGACTTTTTCTTTTAAGGACTAACAGCTAAATATTTTTATTATCATTTTAAGAAAATAAAAATGAAACATTCTCAGCAGATTCCTAGTCAGAGGTGTTATTGATGAAATTTCTACAGCCTCTACCACATGGGCCCAGATAGGTCTTTCCACTTATGGCATGATCTTCCCCCAAGGGCTTTAGTATTCCTGTAGACAAGCAGAACTTGTCATTTCTGCCATACCTTTCTCTTCTGTGGTGAGATATTGACGTATTTCTAGTGTCCATAGTCCACCACAAGCTGGTCCTATTTTTTGCTGTCTTATATGTTCTACCACAGATAGACTTTTAATAACCAACTTTATCAACGCAAGTCAGAAACAGATGTCAAACCAACAATCTGTCTCTCCAGTTAGCATTCAAAACCGGTCAAACAATGAAACAGCGTATCAAATGGTAGAGATTCTATCCCACCCTGTCTGTGACTCATTTTTTATTTTAATTAATGAATGTGCTGAGAAAATTTGCTTGCATCTGTAAGTAAATGGTATTTGGAGCTTCATTATTAACTGGTGTTTATAATAAGTCTTTGAATTTCTCCCGACTTGTATGTTAAAAATCACCTAGAGACCACTCAACAGAATTATTTTCAGTGATTCATCAGTTGAGCATTCAAACAGCACCTTGCTAAGTTTGGTTGAAAACAAATGATTAGAAGCCATTTGACTACTAGAATATTTTTCTTTCTGGAAATGCTACCATGTATTTTTAATTGAGGTATAGTTGATTTATTAGTTTCAGGTGTATAATACAGTGTCAATATTTTTTATAGATTATTCTCCACTTGCATATATTTACTTTTAAGATACTACATATAAGTGATACAGAGAGTATTTGTCTTTCTCTGCCTGACTTATTTCACTAAGTGTACCACTCTCTAGGTCTATCTGTGTTGCTAAAAATGACAGTTTTGATTCTGTTTTATGGCTGAGTAGTATTGTAGTAGTATGTATCATATCTTCTTTATCTGTTGATGGACACTTAACTTGCTTCCACATCTTCCTGCTATTGTAACTAATGCTGTTATGAATGTTGGAGTGCATGTATCTTTCTGAATTAGTGTTTTTGATTTCTTAGGATATATACTCAGGATTGGAATTACTGTATCATAGTTTTTTGAGGCGCCTCCATATTGTCTTCCATAGTGGCTGCACCAATTTACATGCCTTGCAACCCTTCCATGTGCAAGGGTTTCTTTTTCTTGCATCCTGGCAAATATTTGTTATCTGTGTTTTTTAGGATAATAGCCATTCTGACAGATGTGATGTGTATTTCATTGTAGTTTTGATTTGCATTTCTCTGATTAACAGTGTTGAGCATCTTTTTATGTGCCTGTTTGCCATCTGTCTTTCTCCTTTCAAAAAATGTCTATTCAGGTCTTTTGACTATTTATCAATTGAATTTTTTTATATTGAGTTGTATGAACCATTTATATATTTTGGATATTAATTGGTATTATCATTTGCTATTTTTTCCCATTTAGTAGGTTAGTAGGTTGCCCTTTCATTTTATCAGTGCTTTCCTTTGTCCTTGAAAAGCTTTTAAGTTTAATTAGGTGCCATTTGTTTACTTTTGCTTTTATTTCCTTTGCCTTAGGAGATGTATCCAAAAATATTTAATACATTTTATGTCAAAGAATATTCTATGTTTTCATGTAGGAATTTTATGGTTTCTAGTCTTACACATAGATTTTTAATCCATTTTGAGTAGATTTTGTGTGTAGTATCAGGTAATGTTACACTCTCCTGTAGCTGTACAATTTTCCCAGCACCACTTTTAAAAAGACTTTATATAATATTGTAAAATTAAAATAAATAAATAAATAAAGATCATATGTAACACAAAAAAAATAAAAAGACTTTATTACTCCATTTATATTTCTACCTCCTTTGTTGTAGATTAGTTGATCATAAGTGCCTGGGTTTATTTCTGGGCTCCATTCTGTTCAGACCTGATGAAGCATATGAATGGGGAGGGCAGGCAGCCACTATCGGCTCTTACACAGGCAGCATATGGGTCTCTGACTGTGGCCATATCAAACTGATCCCCTGACTCACACTGAGCACTAGCATTAGTCCTTCTTGTTCCAGTACTTCTCTCCTCTAAAGTGAGGGTGTCAGTGCTTTGAAAGAAGAACACATGGAGCCAACTTGAACCCAACTCCAAGGCCTTCTTTTCCAGCAACTTGGACCCAATCCCATCCTCAGTAGGGTGGTGACAGCCATTAAGCAGAAGATAAGCCTTGGCTCACACCTGGCTCTGATCCTAGCCCCTCTATCTCTGCCCTCCCCCCACCCCCCCCGGCCCCGACCCAGGTGATAGCTTCCAGCATACTCTGAGAAAGGTGTGATGTGTATTCACATCAAATCCAGCTCTCACACCAAAGCCACTGAGAGCCTGCAGATTGTACAGGAAAGCTCCTAGGTAAGGACACACCTTCAAGACACGATAGGTAACTGTTTCACCTAGTTTCATAGAGACAAAGGAAATTAAGCAAAATGAGGAATTCATCTCAATTGAGAGACAAAGAGAAAAACCCCTAAACAGCTGATGAAATGGAAATAAACAATTTATAGGATAAAGAATTCAAATCATTAGTAATAAGAATACTAACTGAATTAGAGAAAAGAATAGATGAACACAGTAAGAATATTAACAAGGTACTAGAAAATGTAAAAAGGAACCAGTCACAACTGAAGGACATAATTATGGAAATGAAAAACACACTTGAAGGAATTAATAGTACAGTAGGTGATAAAGAAGAACATATAAGTGATCTGGAAGACAGAATAATGGAAATCACCACCTGAGAACGACAAAAAGGAAAACAAATTTTAAAAATTGAGAATAGTTTAAGGGTCTATGAGACAGCATCTGGCTATCAACATTTTTACTTTATTTTAGGGGTCCTGAAGGCAATGGCAAGCCACTCCAGTACTCTTGCCTAGAAAATCCCATGGACAGAGGAGCCTGGTGGGCTACAGTCCATGGGGTCCCTAATAGTCGGACACGACTGAGCGACTTCACTTTCACTTTTCACTTTCACGCATTGGAGAAGGAAATGGCAACCCACTCCAATGTCCTTACCTGGAGAATTCCAGGGACTGTGGAGCCTGGTGGGCTACCGTCTTTGGGGTCGCACAGAGTCAGACATGACTGATGTGACTTAGCAGCAGCAGCGGTAAAAAGGAGTAGTGTTTCAAAAATATATTTGATGAAACTATGGCTGAAAACAGACTGGTTCCAAATAGGAAAAGGAGTACGTCAAGGTTGTATATTGTCACCCTGCTTATTTAACTTATATGCAGAGTACATCATGAGGAACGCTGGGCTGGAAGAAGCATGAGCTGGAATCAAGATTGCTGGGAGAAATATCAATAACCTCAGATATGCATATGACACCACCCTTATGGCAGAAAGTGAAGAGGAACTCAAAAGCCTCTTGATGAAAGTGAAAGAGGAGAGTGAAAAGGTTGGCTTGAAGCTGAACATTCAGAAAACAAAGATCATGGCATCTGGTCCCATCACTTCATGGGAAATAGATGGAAAAACAGTGGAAACAGTGTCAGACTTAATTTTTTTGGGCTCCAAAATCACTGCGGATGCTGATTGCAGCCATGAAATTAAGAGACGCTTACTCCTTGGAAGGAAAGTTATGACCAGCCTAGATAGCATATTAAAGAGCAGAGACATTACTTTGCCAACAAAGGTCCATCTAGTCAAGGCTATGGTTTTTCCCGTGGTCATGTATGGATGTGAGAGTTGGACTGTGAAGAAGGCTGAGTGCCGAAGAATTGATGCTTTTGAACTGTGGTGTTGGAGAAGACTCTTGAGAGTCCCTTGGACTGCAAGGAGATCCAACCAGTCCATTCTAAAGGAGATCAATCCTGGGTGTTCATTGGAAGGACTGATGCTAAAGCTGAAACTCCAATACTTTGGCCACCTCATACGATGAGCTGACTCACTGGAAAAGAGTCTGATGCTGGGAAGGATTCGGGGCAGGAGGAGAAGGGGACGACAGGGAATGAGATGGCTGGATGGCATCACCAACTTGATGGACATGAGTTTGAGTGAACTCCGGGATTTGGTGATGGACAGGGAGGCCTGGCGTGCCTCATGTGATTCATGGGGTTGCAAAGAGTCGGACACGACTGAGCGACCGAACTGAACTGATGGCCGAAAAATTCTCAAACCTGAAGAAGAAACAGATGTTCTTGTAAAGGAAGTATCATGTGTTTTAGCAATTTTGACTAAGTAAATAATGTCAGTTTTATTTTTCTCTATTAGTACCTAAATTTGAGTATTTAGTTAATCCTTTACTATAGTGCCCCAAATTATAACATTTAGGAATTAATTTAAAAAGGAATATATAATCCCATAAAATGAAAATTGTAGCAATTTCTGGAAGTTATGAGTAAAGGCCTAAATCGAGAGTTACATGCTCATAGATTAGAAGACAAGATACTAACTTTCCTCAGATTGGCTGATAGATTAAATGCATTTATAGTAAATATACTCTGGCATTTTCTAAAAAAAAACTCACAAGTTGGTTATAAAATTTATATGAAAATGAAAGCAAACTAATATAATTCATCTAAAATTTTTTTTAATAAAAGAACAAAATGGGAAGGTCTACACTAACTAATGTTAAGACTTAAAATCTACATTGATAAAGGAAATGTAATTTTGGTAAAATGTAGGATGAATGGAGAAGGATAGAGTCCAAAGTAAACATACCCATCCTTAAATGGTAAACTAATTTTTAATGATGAACCAATTCAGTGGGGAAAATGTATTTTTAATAAATTTTGCTTATACAACTGTATTCACACCACACACAAAATTTCCTTGAAATAGACCATAGACAACAATGTAAAACAAAAATTATAAAACTCTTAGCAAAAAAAAAAAAAAAAACTATGAGAGAAAAAAGTGTTTCAGCTTGGTGTTAGCAATATTTTCTTGGTCATAACAAAAAAATTTTAAAAGAGAGAGAGAGCCCGAACCAGATGGTGGAGGAGTAGGTGGATGTGGAATACATCTCTCTCCACAGATACATCAGGAATACACCTTCAAATGCAGAAGTGCATGCAGAATACCAGCTGAGAACGGATAGAAGTACTGACCAGCAGAAAAGAATATATAGAACCACGCAAAACTCCGTAAGACAAAGGAACTAGGGGGAAAACAGGAGTGTTAGTAGGACTGGTCTTGCCCTCAGTGAGTGGGGGAACTGAAGCAGGGGTACGATCCCCACATCAGGGTAAACCAAGAAACCAAGAAAAATGGACCCCCATAAAATTTCTGACCACCCTGATTATCTGGATTCTTCCATTTTCATTAGAGTTGGCCAAGATTCAGACCTATGTTTCCCTCCAGTGTCATGACCGCAGAGTGGCATTTGGTGAAGAAGTTCTCAGGGACACCTAAAATGAGTTTCCTGAATTCAGGGGATATGTGAACAGAGAGTCTAGATTCTACTTCCTTCCCAATAAACTTGAAACATTTCCCATAATCACAAAAATAAAAGGGCTACATTTTCTGCCATCCTGAAAATAATTTAGAGAAGAAACAGGGAGAGTTGCATGGAATGAGCTAGCTATGCCCCACTGTGTTCAATCTGTCTGAACTTCCCCATGGGAATTTCTTTCAGTAAGTCCCTACTGCTTAAATTGTCCTTTATGGAAAAGTTTGAAAACTATTGTACTACATATGTTTTCCCAGGGGCAGTCAGATGACTGTCCAGATGCGCTGTAGATAAAGTTGGACATGGGTCTCACGTCACTCAGTTTCTCTTCAAGCCTTGAGAAGCAATTCAACTCTACAAGTATTGATGTCATTGTGACATGTTGCTCTCAGAACTTTAATTTGTGTGCAAGTAAATCATGTGATATTTAAAGATGTCAATAAAAGTTAATGATTTCATATTATGATTGCTATTCCTGTCAGGGAAGCCTTCTAAGAGATACCAGATGTGAATTAAACTCTCCAAGGGAAACCGGTGTTGTTTCTTGGTCTGTCAGATAATAAAATGTCAGAAGAAAGATGATAAGGAAAAAATTGCTTAAAGTGGTATATTTGGCATGATGGAACTTTGAGGTCTTACTTTCACAACCAGATTAGATAAAATTGGAGTTTAAATTCTGATTTAATTTGGCCTGTCTTTCCTGTCTAGAGGTGGACTGATGTGGTTCTAATATTCAGTGGCCTAAAATAAAAGATGACACCAAACTTCTCTTTTCTACTTTGTCTCCAAATTCTAATCAATAGTTTTCCTTTAGGTGTGTTCTGCCTTTCAAATAAAATCACTCAGCCTGACTTTGTGCTATCCTTACGGCTATTTCTTTATAAAGGATAAAACTTCAGATAAAATGCTACCAAACTTATTTCCCTTGATGCTCAGTATAGCAGGAATAACAGTAAATATTTTTCCCCTAAATACCCACCTGGGGAACAACAAAAGTATCTTCATTATTTAAAGTTACACCAGGATGAATATAATAAATAAATTGTACAGATTATCTTTTATGCTAACTAAATGTATATTGAGATTTTTAAGGGAAAATAATGATCAAAAATATAAGGGGTTTGATTGATTTTTTATTAATAAGAACCTGTTTTCCTGTTAAGTACACATGACGAATATGTTGCCTACATGCTTACATGTGCCTTAAAACAGAGAAATGTGATTTCAAATACCAGTAATTGCTTCTGGGATTCCATTAGAGTATAAAGATTATACCAAGTATATACAAGTCTATTGACACATATGAAGACTTTTAAGAGAAAAAGTAATCTTTATTCTTCTATCACAGATTTTTAATATACTCAGTTTTCCCCAGATTATAATGTCTCATTATAACAGAGATATTAAATAGAGTCAGTGTAAATAACTTCTTTATGGGTAGCAATGTGTTGAGTAAAAATTATTCCTATTGACATTCTTGAATATGCTTTGAGAGAGACATTTATTACTCTAGATGCCACTTGAAATTTGTTGTTTCTTCTTCCCAAATTCAATATCAGACTTTGGAAATTATAAAATGAATAGGGGAAAGCTTCTTTTTCTTATTTATATATAGAATTTAACATTTTCCCCCACAAAGATAACTGTTTGCAGCTCATTTATGTCATCAGAGAAAAAATGGCACATACTTTTTTCTTGGAGAATTTCTAATAATGTTCCAAATTAATTATAACAGCAAAAGAAAAATATTTATATTTATAAAACTGTGAAATAAATTTTATTGAATAATATATCTTTCTTGGAACACAAAGCAAAATATATAGTGTCTTTTATTTTACTCTAATGTGATTTGGAGGTATTCTGTTAATCATATGACACTTTAGTCTTAGCTATATAAAGATATCTTGTCTTCAAAATATACTCGGTATTTGCTCTCTATTCATATAATTTACACATGGACATATATTTCTTTTTGTTTTTCATTAGAATCAAGAGAAATTAACACTGCATTTGATGGCTATTTTCATGAACTAAGAAAGAAAGGATGAGATGATGTGAGGAAAAGCTATATGAAAAATTCCTTGGGTCCAGACTAAGTCATTACATTTATTCTGAGGAATGATGATTGAAGCAAGTCATTTTTTATGTGCTAAATGAAGTACAAAATTATTATATTAAATATATTAAGCATTTTATGAGATTAAAATACAGAAAATACATAACATGCAAATGTGCAAACAGTGGAAAAAGATTAATGGATCAGGCAATGTTTCAGTTCAGTTCAGTTACTCAGTCATGTCTGACCCTTTATGACCTCATGGACTGCAGCACGCCAGGCCTCCCTGTCCATCACCAACTCCTGGAGCTTACTCAAACTCGTGTCCATTGAGTCGGTGATGCCATCCAACCATCTCATCCTCTGTCCCCTTTTCCTCCGGTCTTCAATCTATCCCAGCTTCAAGGTATTTTCAAGTGAGTCAGTTCTTTGCATCAGGTGGCCAAAGTATTGGAGTTTCAGCCTCAACATCAGTCCTTCCAATGAATATTCAGGACTGTGTTCCTTTAGGATGGACTGTTTGGATCTGCTTGCAGTCCAAGGAACTCTCAAGAGTCTTCTCCAGCACCACAGTTCAAAAGATTCAATTCTTTGGTAATCAGCTTTCTTTATAGTCCAACTCTCACATCCATACATGACTACTGGAAAAACTATAGACAGACCTTTGTTGGCAAAATAATGTCTCTGCTTTTTAATATACTGTCTAAGTTGGTCATAGCTTTTCTTCCAAGGAGCAACAGTCTTCTAAGTTCAAGGCTGCGATCACCATCTGCAGTGATCTTGGATCCCAAGAAAATAAAGTCATAGTTTTCATTGTTTCCCCATCTATTTGCCATGAAGTGATAGGACCAGATGACATGATCATAGTTTTCTGTATGTTGAGTCTTAAGCCGAAGTTTTCACTCTCCTCTTTCACTTTCACCAAGAGGCTCTTTAGTTTTTCCTCTCTTTCTGCCATAAGGGTGGTGTCATCTGCATATCTGAGGTTATTGATATTTCTCCTGGCAATCTTGATTCCAGCTTGTGCTTCATCCAGCCTGGCATTTCACATGATGTACTGTGAATATAAGTTAAATAAGCAGGATGACAATATACAGTCTTGATGTACTCTTTTCCCAATTTTGAACCAGTCTGTTATTCCATGTTCAGTTCTAATGGTTGCTTCTTGATTTGCATACAGATTTCTCAGGATGCAGGTCAGGTTGTCTGGTATTCCAGTTTCTTGAAGAATTTTCCACAGTTTGTTGTGATCCTTATAGTCAAAGGCTTTGACATAGTCAATAAAGCAGAAACCAATGTTTTTCTAGAACTCTCTTGCTTTTTCGATGATGGAACAGATGTTGGCAATTTAATCTTCTGGTTCCTCTGCCTTTTCTAAAACCAGCTTGAACATCTGGAAGTTCACAGTTCATGTACTGTTGAAACCTGGCTTGGAAAATTTTGAGCATTACTTTGCTAGTGTGTGAGATGAGTACAATTGTGTAGTAGTTTGAACATTCTTTGGCATTGCCTTTCTTTGGGATTGGAATGAAAAGTGACCTGTTCCAGTCCTGAGGCCACTGCTGAGTTTTCCAAATTTGCTGGCATATTGAGTGCAGCACATTCACAGCATCATCTTTTACGATTTGAAATAGCTCAACTAGAATTTCATCACCTCTACTAGCTTTGTTTGCAGTGATGCTTCCTAAGGCCCACTTGACTTCACATTCCAGGATGTCTGGCTCTAGCTGAGTGATCACACCATTGTGGTCATCTGGGTCATGAAGATCTTTTTGGCA
This sequence comes from Moschus berezovskii, assembly GCF_049115385.1. Taxonomy (NCBI): domain Eukaryota; kingdom Metazoa; phylum Chordata; class Mammalia; order Artiodactyla; family Moschidae; genus Moschus; species Moschus berezovskii. Next base: position 80,395,819 of record NC_142467.1, read on the forward strand.
TAGTTCTTCTGTGTATTCTTGCCACCTCTTCTTAATATCTTCTGCTTCTGTTAGGTCCATACCATTTCTGTCCTTTATTGTGCCCATCTTTGCATGAAGTGTTCCCTTGAATTTCTAATTTTCTTGAAGAGATCTATAGTCTTTCCCATTCTATTATGCAATGTTTAGGGATTCCAATAATTATGTGATTTCTTACAGTAAGTAATAAGATTTTTAAAAGGTTTCTAATTGATTATACTTTCATATAGACATATATTATAGCTGAGTAGTCTTGATGATGGAATCTACTGGGATAATCACTATTTATTACTATAAAGGAAGGTGGGTTCATTGCAATAGAAGCAGATTCCCTTCTTTAAATGATGATATTAGTTTCCTCCAGCTGCCATAAAAACGTTGCACAGATTGGATGCCTTAAACAACACAAATTTACTTACTCAAAGTTCTGGAGACTAGAAATCCAAAACCAAGTTGTTGGGAGATAATTCTTTTGAGGCCACTCTCCAAGCTGTCTTCTCCTGAGATTTTCACATGGCCTTCCTTCTGTCCTCTATGTTCTAATTTCCTTTACCAGGACGCCAGTCACATTGGATTAAGCCCCACTCTAATGATCTCATTCTAACTTAATTGCAGTCATATTCTGAGGACTTCAACATATGATTTTCGAAGGGGGAGAGTTGTGAAGCACAGCTCAGGGCAATAACAGTGACCATGACTTTTTCATGGGGGGTAACTTCTACAAACCAGCTGTGTGTTTCTGACCAAGGTCACAAACTTTCCTGAGCTGCAATGACCTTGACACATATTCCATTAACTGTAATGCCTTATCCCCTAGGCTTAGGGTCAAAGTAAGTCACCCTGTGTCGTTCCTCCATTGTTTCTAGCTGGCACAAGGGAAAGTATGTGGATTTCCTCTCCCCCAGTGATGGTAATCTTCTAGACATGCAAATACAGTTGTCTCAGGGAAGCGGTGGTCTGCCAGAATGAGGAAATAACCATTATCCATAAGCAACTGAACTGAACTGAACTGATAAGCAGAAATAAAAACAACATGCAGGGAAAAAAAAAAAATCCTCATGTGGATGCAAGCAGGGATGAGAGACAGAGAGCTATCCTGATAGCTTTCCAATTCCTGGAGGAGCTCCACCCTTGCTTCCTTGTGTGTTTTGCTTCTGAATTGTGTTTGTTTGTTTACTTTGCCTAAGTTAATATATAATATGTAATACCTATTTATAAGCACTCAAATTGTATATACCTTTAGGTCGTAACCCTTAGTGTTTTTTAATATATTGGAAGGATATATTATACTTAGTAATAATCTCTCATATTCTGAATGAAAAATATGCTGGGACCAATGATGGTACCTGACATTTCTATAGCTTGGGAGACATGGTTTCCAGATGCTCCTGAATCTGTTCATTTTTACTTCCACAAGGGGGCTGGGTTCAGCATACGACATTTTTTTCCAAAGTGGATATACACGGGACAAAAATGATTATGTATCTGCCAGTCACAACACATAAAATATTGAGTTAATTTAGAAACAAATCGGTTGAAGTAATACGGTAACTTACATTATCAGAAAATGAAACCATTCTGTAAAACATGAAATTTCCCTCTCAAATATTATATTCAGTTATGTACATCTAATGTCAACTTGGAGATTGTTCTTATTATACTATGATTTATTTATTAAGTGGAGTAAGGAACCGAGAAATTGGATTCATTAAATCTGCTTAGAGCCTGGACCTATCACAAATATCACATTATCTCTTTAATCAAATGTACTGTACTAATAAATACCACATATACCTAGTTCTTTGGAGTAAGAAATGACAACCCACTCCAGTGTTCTTTCCTGGAGAATCCCAGGGATGGGGAGGCCTCGTGGGCTGCCATCTATGGGGTCACACAGAGTCGGACACGACTGAAGCGACTTAGCAGCAGCAGCAGCAGCATACCTAGTTCTTAGTAACTTATTTTCAAAGTTGTGGGCCAAGGCTCTTACTTGCACAACCCTGACTTTCTAATATGGGGGTCACAGGTAACCTGTTTTCCATATACCACAGCTCAGATAATATTTTCCTAAATTTTCTTCACTGATTTCTTAAAGAGTTTATTTTCAAACTTAGATCTGTGTAGGAATCTTCTAGAGATCTTTTTTTGTTGTTGTTAATTAATTTTCTCTTAATTTGTATTGGTATATAGTTGTTTTATAATGTTGTGTTGGTTCCTACTGTCCCGCAAAGTGAACCACCTATCTGTAGCATATATTCCCTCCCTTTTGGATTTCCGCCCCACTTAGGTCACCACAGAGCACTGAACAGAGAATATCTTTTAAGTATGTGTGTTTCATTTTAGTATGTCTAGAACAGGATGTGAAAGTCAGTATTTCAATAAGCAGCCCCAAATGATACAATGCTGTTTGTTCATGAGCCACATTTGTGCTGTGGGGACTTAAAGAGTTGATGTCCTGCATAACCAGCCTCCCCAAAGAAATCCTGTTCTAACTTAATTTGCAATGCAGAAAGTTTTTCAAAAAACCTTCATATGATGGTTGCATTTTTGAAAAGTAAATGGTCTCCTATGAAAATATGGATATTTCTTTTCAATAGATAAAATATGTGCTGCACATATTGACAGAAACTCTCTCTGACTAAACTCTATACTGCTGCTGCTGCTGCTGCTAAGTCACTTCAGTCGTGTCCAGCTTTGTGCGACCCCATAGACGGCTACACTAGCTCTTCTAAAATTCTAGGACTCAGCTTCAGCATTCATTCATTTTGGGGCCTGCATGAGTAGTTAGAGCAAGAATCTACCTAAGTCATTTTAGCAAGAATCTTTACCCTTGATGTCTGATCACCCTGCATGTCTGATCAAATTTCTCCTCCTCCACCAACCCCCAGGTGATATCTAATCACCCTGGCCTACCTTAAAGAATTCCATTAGTTCTGTTGAGCCAAAATGCCCTCCTATTCATGATTGTTTTTTTCTTATTAATTTCCTTTCTCTGACTCCTTGACTATAAATTCCAACTTCTCCTTTTGGTCTTTGGAGTTGAGCCTATTCTCTCTCTTCTACTGCAAATCCCCATTACAGTTGAACCTTGAATAAAGTTTTCCTTACTGTCTTTACTTGGACTTTCCTTGTAGCTCAGTTGGTAAAGAATCTGCCTGCAATGCAGGATACCAGGGTTTGATTCCTGGGTAGGAAAGATCCCCTGGAGAAGGAAATAGCAACCCATTCCAGTATTGTTGAATGATTCCATGGGAATCTTCAGTATTCCCCTGGAGAATCCCATGGGCAGAGGAGCCTGGCAGGCTACAGTCCATGGGGTTGTAAGAGTCAAACATGACTTAGCAACTAAACCACTACAGTCTTTACTAACCATGGAACAAGTTTTTCTTCAACAATAATGGTCATCTACTTATATAAATATTAGCTTTAGTAGATGGAGAAGGCAATGGCAACCCACTCCAGTACTCTTGCCTGGAAAATCCCATGGATGGAGGAGCCTGGTAGGCTGCAGTCCATGGGGTCGCTATGAGTCGGACATGACTGAGCAACTTCACTTTCACTTTTCACTTTCACTTTTCTACTTACATAAATATTAGCTTTAGTAGACTGAGAAGGAAATGGCAACCCACTCCAGTGTTCTTGCCTGGAGAATCCCAGGGACGGCGGAGCCTGGTGGGCTGCCGTCTATGGGGTCGCACAGAGTCGGACACGACTGAAGCGACTTAGCAGCAGCAGCAGCAACAGCAGCTTTAGTAGAAGGAAACCACTTATAAATTTATGAAGATTCATCTGATTTGTTTTATTATTTTTAAGCTATCATAATGGTTTGATCACTGCAGAAAGAATAAAAAATATTTAAATTTTAGGATTAAACATTTTGACAGCTCATCTTCTCTCACAGTATTCCTTGGGTATGGTTGAAACCTTTGACAAATAAAGGCAATTCCTAGCTTAAAAACAAAATGAAAAGACTGAAATGCTTAATTTATATAAAGCTTCAGCTGTCCTGCACAAGGAACTGCTAAAGAAAAAGTTATCTATTACATTTGCTTAAGATGATGAAGTCAGCTTTATTTCACATCATCACAATAGGTATAAGGGCCTAATGCAATGGGGTTGTGCAGTAGGTAGGAGAGAGAGATTGGGCTCAAATGCAAACACAGCATATGCAAATAGAAATTTATAGCCAAAGTAACTATGATTTTTTAAATAATGTATTACATGTTAAAAACCTTGGCCAAAATTGCTGATATGGCTAATATGAAAACTTAAGTGAAGAAGACTTAAAGATATATGTTTACCTAAGTAATTTTCGAGGGTAAAGAGAAAACTATAAGTAAGATCATAATCTATTAAATAAATTCATAGAATGATTGCAATTCAAAAATGTATGGATTATAGGCAAGGATGACTCTGACCAAATAAGCAAATATAGAACTGAATTATTTCTAAGAAAAAAGAAATAACTGTAAATAAATTGTGCATAAATATTGAAAAGTTAATTACAAGTCATAGTAAAGTTGAATAGGAATACATCCTAAAAGCTTGAAATTAATGAACTGATTTAATATGTTTATAATAATATGTGATCAGCACTTGAAAACAGTTGCTAGTTGGAAATATTTTTGGCTACAAGTAACAAAGATGACCTAACAGTGACATAAACAGCCTATAATTTATTTTTCCCACAAACCTGAACATTTGAAATTGATGTAGACTTGATTAAATTTTTCAACTATGCCATCAAGGGACACAATGTCTTGCCAGCTTATATAAAAGTGGAGTTCAAGCAGGAACAAAGAGGAAGGAGGACTTTTTCTTAGTCTTATCTCCCTCTACATCATCATCCCCCTCCTGCTTCTGCTCCTGTTTATTCTCTTCCTACTTCTTTGGGTAATCAGAAGGTTTTGACACAAGCACTTCTTACTCAGGCAGGTCCCCTTTTGTCTCCTTTCTCTATGTCTAGTTGCATAGGAAACAGAAAATGGCCAATGAAAGTTTCATCTTAAGATCAACATCTTGTATTTTCTTTTATAAATGAGATGGTCAGAGGGAAGTAGCCTAGTATTAGGAAGATGTCCCATGGTGCCACAGTACCAGGATCCTTTCATCTGTGCTAGACTGGATATTAATAAGTCATGTAACTATGTAAAGTGATACATGTTAACTAAGCTTATTGTGTAATCATTTCACAAGTTACACATATATCAAATCATGTATGCTTTGGACCAATGCAGTGCTGTATGTCAGTTATACCTTAATAAACTGAAACAAAATTTAAAAATAAGAAATAGACAAAAGGGGAGATCTATTAATAAAATTCAAGTGTAGAAACACATCAAATTAAAACATGTAGCTGGATCCTATAGTCCTTTTTTTTTCCCATCTAACTGGTCACAAGACAGTGATTTGTTCTCCTCCATAATGTGCTGTGTGTTTAGTCATTCAGTTGTGTCCTACTCTTTGTGACCCCATGAACTGTAGTCTGCCAGGCTTCCCTGTCCATGGAGGATTCTCCAAGCAAGAATACTGGAGTGGGTTGCCATGCCCTCCTCCAAGGGATCTTCCTAACCCAGAGATCGAACCCAGATCTCCCACACTGCGGGTGATTCTTTACTGTCCGAGTAACCTACATGTTTAATAATATTCCTGCTTTCAGTCATCATTTCAACAAATTAATCTGGATTCCTCACTTGGCGTACCTAAGCTATCATTCAGAGGGGTCGGAGATCTTGATGATCCTTCTTGTATTGCATATCTATAGAATCCCAGGGACAGAGGAGCCTGGTCGGCTGCCTTCTATGGGGTCACACAGAGTCGTACACAACTGAAGTGACTTAGTAGCAGCAGCAACAGCAGTCTTCCATTAACCTGTACCACTATTGTGGCTGAGGGGCCTCTCAATGTCAAACATATAGGTACAGGTATAGATAGATACAGAGACATATCGAGATGGATATCAGAGATTCTTGATAGAGGTATATTAACATTTTCAGTTCAGTTCAGTCGCTCAGTCGTGTCCGACTCTCTGCGACCCCATGAATCACAGCACGCCAGGCCTCCCTATCGATCACCAACTCCCGGAGTACACTAAAACTCATGTCCACAGAGTCGGTGATGCCATCCAGCCATCTCATTCTCCGTCGTCCCCTTCTCCTCCCGCCCCCAACCTTTCCCAGCATCAGAGTCTTTTCCAGTGAGTCAACTCATCGCATGAGGTGGCCAAAGTATTGCAGTTTCAGCTTTAGCATCAGTCCCTCCAATGAACAACCAGGATTGATCTCCTCTAGAATGGACTGGTTGGACCTCCTTGCAGTATAAGGGACTCTCAAGAGTCTTCTCCAGCACCAGAGTTCAAAAGCATCGATTCTTCGGCAGTCAGCCTTCTTCACAGTCCAACTCTCACATCCATACATGACCACGGGAAAAACCATTGCCTTGACTAGACGGACCTTGGTTGGCAAAGGAATGTCTCTGCTTTTTAATATACTATCAAGGTTGGTCATAACTTTCCTTCCAAGGAGTAAGTGTCTTTTAATTTCATGGCTGCAATCAGCATCTGCAGTGATTTTGGAGCCCAAAAAAACAAAGTCTGACACTGTTTCCACTGTTTTTCCATCTATTTCCCTTGAAGTGATGGGACCAGATGCCATGATCTTTGTTTTCTGAATGTTGAGCTTCAAGCCAACCTTTTCACTCTCCTCTTTCACTTTCATCAAGAGGCTTTTGAGTTCCTCTTCACTTTCTGCCATAAGGGTAGTGTCATCTGCATATCTGAGGTTATTGATATTTCTCCCAGCAATCTTGATTCCAGCTTGTGCTTCTTCCAGCCCAGCATTCCTCATGATGTACTCTGCATATAAGTTAAATAAGCAAGGTGACAATATACAACCTTGACGTACACCTTTTCCTATTTGGAACCAGTCTGTTGTTCCATGTCCAGTTCTAACAGTTGCTTCCTGACCTGCATACAGGTTTCTCAAGAGGTAGGTCAGGTGGTCTGGGATTCCCATCTCTTTCAGAATGTTCCACAGTTTATTGTGATCGACACAGTCAAAGGCTTTGGCATAGTCAATGAAGCAGAAATAGATGTTTTTCTGAAACTCTCTTGCTTTCTCCATGATCCAGCGTATGTTGGCAGTTTGATCTCTGGTGCCTCTGCCTTTTCTAAAACCTGCTTGAACATCTGGGAGTTCACGGTTTACATACTGCTGAAGCCTGGCTTGGAGAATTTTGAGCATGACTTTACTAGCGTGTGAGATGAGTGCAACTGTGCGGTAGTTTGAGCATTCTTTGGCATTGCCTTTCTTTGGGATTGGAATGAAGACTGACCTCTTCCAGTCCTGTGGCCACTGCTGAGTTTTCCAAATCTGCTGGCATATTGAGTGCAGCACTTTCACAGCATCATCTTTCAAGACTTGAAATAGCTCAACTGGAATTCCATCACCTCCACTAGCTTTGTTAGTAGTGGTGCTTTCTAAGGCCCACTTGAGTTCACATTCCAAGATGTCTGGCTCTAGGTCAGTGATCACATTATCGTGACTATCTTGGTCATGAAGATCTTTTTTGTACAGTTCTTCTGTGTATTCCTGCCACCTCTTCTTAATATCTTCTGCTTCTGTTAGGTCCATACCATTTCTGTCCTTTATCGAGCCCATCTTTGCATGAAATGTTCCCTTGGAATCTCTAATTTTCTTGAAGAGCTCTCTTGTTTTTCCTATTCTGTTGTTTTCCTCTATTTCTTTGCATTGATCACTGAGGAAGTCTTTCTTATCTCTCCTTGCTATTCTTTGGAATTCTGCATTCAGATGCTTATATCTTTCCTTTTCTCCTTTGCTTTTCACCTCTCTTCTTTTCACAGCTATTTGTAAGGCCTCCTCAGACAGCCATTTTAACATTAACATTTTAGAGCTGCATAATTATGTGTTGCCCTGTGTATTGTGGAATATTCAGCAGCTTTCTTGATGTTTGCCAAGAACACATTACAATCTATTTTGTGACATCTGCAAATATCTCCAGATATTTTCAAATGTCCTCTCGGGACACGTATCCCAAACTGAGGAAAGTAAATATAGATATATTAACATGAGTTCAGTTCAGTCGCTCAGTCGTGTCCGACTCTCCGCGACCCCATGAATCACAGCACGCCAGGCCTCCCTGTCCATCACCAACTCCTGGGATTCACTCAAACTCATGTCCACAGAGTCAGTGAGGTCATCCAGCCATCTCATTCTCAGTCATCCCCTTCTCCTCCCGCCCCCAACCTTTCCCAGCATCAGAGTCTTTTCCAGTGAGTCAACTCGTCACATGAGGTGGCCAAAGTATTGCAGCTTCAGCTTTAGCATCAGTCCTTCCAATGAACACCCAGGATTGATCTCCTTTAGAATGGACTAGTTGGATCTCCTTGCGGTACAAGGGACTCTCAAGAGTCTTCTCCAACACCACAGTTCAAAAGCATCAATTCTTCGGCGATCAGCTTTCTTCACAGTCCAACTCTCACATCCATACATGACCACGGGAAAAACCATAGCCTTGACTAGACGGACCTTGGTTGGCAAAGTAATGTCTCTGCTTTTTAATATACTATTAAGGTTGGTCATAACTTTCCTTCCAAGGAGTAAGTGTCTTTTAATTTCATGGCTGCAATCAGCATCCGCAGTGATTTTGAAGCCCCCAAAAAATAAAGTCTGATACTGTTTCCACTGTTTTCCCATCTATTTCCCATGAAGTGATGGGACCAGATGCCATGATCTTTGTTTTCTGAATGTTGAGCTTCAAGCCAACCTTTTCACTCTCCTCTTTCACTTTCATCAAGAGGCTTTTGAGTTCCTCTTCACTTTCTGCCATAAGGGTAGTGTCATCTGCATATCTGAGGTTATTGATATTTCTCCCAGCAATCTTTTTTACATAGATATTCTTAATTGAAGCTATGATTTTCTAAATATCTATTACACTGCTTCCTTTTATTTGGTCTATTTTTTGCTTTACACTTGTTATATTTAGGTATACATATTTATGATTGCTCTACCTTCATGGATTTTTTCATTTACTTCAATGAATGATACACTTTATCTTTTATAATTTTCCCCTTTTTTTACTTATTTGTATGTATGTATGTGAGCATGCATGTGCATGTATATAATAAAACATACACTTCAAAATTTTTATGATTTCTATGCCAACCCTTTTAACTGTTTATGTGATATATTTGAGCATTTATAACAAAGGTTGCAAATCTGTAGGAAGGGAAAGAGATGATAAACTGATAAAAATCTGCATTTCCACGTGTAAATTCATTTATTCATTTTTTGACTTCTCAGGATGATAACTGTTCACCTTACATCACTCAATAAAGACAAAGACACCTTTTGGCCCAGGAGCAAGAACAAAGGAAGTTCTTTACTTCAGAATGAAAGTGAGCCAGTAATTGTAAGTACTGCATACTTTCCTTTTTCAGCATAATATTTTCTATATATTAGTTTGAGAATAAAGAGCTTATATTTCAGTAATATTAACTCAGAATAGAGTTGGAAACATAATATGCAACAGCATAGAAAAATTTTAAAGCGTGTGAAAAAAATCCCTTCCCCCAACACACAACAATAGAGCTAGATGCTTATATATGATGACATCATTGCAGGATGAACTGTGGATTGGTGCCAAGGGGACTGTAAATGCTTCAGGTAAATTTCTGATTTACTTTTCAAGAATGAAGCCTTACAGAGGTAAGTCAGTGTTCATCTCTCTATTGTTATGTAACAAAACTATTCTCTAACCCTGGACTTAGTGGCTTTAAGCCACCATTTCATGTATCTGTGATGTTGTGAGTCAGCAATTTGGAGAGGCCTTGTCTGGGAGCTTATTTTCTGGTCCACATGGTACCTGCTGGTACAGCTAGGGATGGAGGATCTGCTTCCACATTGGTTTTTTGCCTTTTGTAGGATCAGACACAATTAGTTAGAAAAATTAAAAGTTTATATAAATTTGACTTTGTGAGCAGTGATGACAAGTTGTAAATAAATACCTGCATATAGAAATAGGCATTTTTGCAATAATAATAAATTATGAATTAAAATATTTTATCTCAGGAATATAATAAAGGTTAGCACAAAAATCTTTATTATTATTTACTTTTTGAAGTGTAGTTGATTTACAATGTTGTGTAAATTTCAGGTGTACACCACAGTGATTCAATTATACATGCATATATGTCTATTTTTTCAGATTGTTTTCCCTTATAGATTATTACAAAATATTGAGTATAGTTCTCTGTGTTATAAAATAAGACTGTTGATTATCTGTTTTATACAGAGTAGTGTGTGTCTATGTTAATCTCAAAATCCTAATTTATCCCTCCTCTTCCATTTTTGTTTTTGGTGACTCTAAGTTTTTTTTTCTATGTCTATGAGTTTCTTTCAGTTTTATAAATAGTTTAGTTTATGTTATTTTTTAAAAGATTCCACATATAAGTGATATCAAATGATATGTCTTTCTCTTTCTGGCTTAATGCCAGAAAGACGATAGTATGGTAGTCTACCATACATATCTTAGTATGATAGTCTCTGATGCTGCTGCTGCTGCTAAGTCGCTTCATTCGTGTCTGACTCTGTGTGACCCCATAGACGGCAGCCCACCAGGCTCCCCGTCCCTGGGATTCTCCAGGCAAGAACACTGGAGTGCCATTTCCTTCTCCAATGTCTGAAAGTGAAAAATGAAAGTGAAGTCGTTCAGTCATGTCCAACTCTTCACAGCCCCATGGACTGCAGCCTACCAGGCTCCTCCACCCATGGTAAGAGTACTGGAGTGGGGTGCCATCACCTTCTCCGATGATAGTCTCTAAGTCCATCCGTATTGCTGCAAATGGCTCAGTTTCATCCTTTTCAATGGCTGAGTAATATTGCTTTATATATATGTACCACATCTTCTTTATCCATTCCTCTATTGAGGGGCATTTAGCTTGTTTTCATAACAATCTGTATATATCCATTTAAATAATTCATGATAGAGTAAGGAGGAGAAAATTCATATTGTCTTCCTGACAGATGCTTAAGAAAAATTTGATAACTTCTGAATTGTTGAAAATATTAGCAATTTAAGTGAAAGAGGAGAGTGAAAAAGTTGGCTTAAAACTCAACATTCAGAAAACTAAGATCATGGCATTAGGTCCCATCACTGCATGGCAAATAGATGGGGAAGCAATGGAAACAGTGAGAGACTTTATTTTGGGGGGGTTCCAAAATCGCTTCAGATGGTGATTGCAGCCATGAAATTAAAAGATGCTTGCTCCTTGGAAGGAAAGTTATGACCAACCTAGATAGCATATTAAAAAGCAGAGACATTACTTTGCCAACAAAGGTCTGTCTAGTCAAGACTATGGTTTTTCCAGTGGTCATGTATGGATGTGAGAGTTGGACTGTAAAGGAAACTGAGCACCAAATAATTGATTCTTTTGAACTGTGGTGTTGGGGAAGACTCTTGAGAGTTCTTTGGACTGCAAGGAGATCCACCCAGTCCATCCTAAAGGAACTCAGTCCTGAATATTCATTGGAAGTTCTGATGCTGAAGCTGAAACTCCAATACTTTGGTCACCTGATGCAAAGAGCTGACTCATTGGAAAAGACCCTGATGCTGGAAAAGATTGACGGCAGGAGGAGAAGGGGATGACAGAGGACGAGATGATTGGATGGTATCACTGGCTTAATGGACATAAGTTTGAGTAAGCTCTGGGAGTTCATGACGGACAGGGAGGCCTGGTGTGCTGCAGTCCATGGGGCCTCAAAGAGTTAGACACGACTGAGCAACTGAACTGAAGAATAAAGAGATGTGTCCTTAGTTAATATAGGGCATCTAACTGAAAACCACATCAAATGATATGAAGCAAATTTTATAAATAAACTTTAGAATTATTAACAAATATGCTCAACATTGCTGCTGTGGTTTGTCACTATTCGAAGTTTTAACAAGTTCCTCCAAATTCCTCCTTCCAGTCTCTGCTTCAGTCCGTATGAACTATAGACATTTCTTTTCTATTTTTTTTTAAATTTATTTTAATTGGAGGCTAATTACCTTACAATATTGTGGTGATTTTTGCCATACATTGACATGAATCAGCCATGGATGTACATGTGTCCCCCATCCTGAACCCCCCTTCCAGCTCCTCCCCATCCCATCCCTCAGGGTTGTCCCATTGCACCGGCCCTGAGCACCCTGTCTCATACATCAAACCTGGACTGGTGATCTATTTCACATATGATCATACACATGTTTCAGCACTATTCTCTCAAATCATCCCACCCTTGCCTTCCCCCATGCCTTCCGAAAGTTTGTTCTTTACATCTGTGTCTCTTTCGCTGTCTTGCATATAGGGTCATCGTTACCATCTTTCTAACTTCCATATATATGCATTAATATACTGTCCATATGAACTTAGACTTTTGATTATTCAAGTCCTGTTCTTTCAAAACTCCATGTATTTATCTGGAATTACCTTTTCTGCTTTTTCTGACTGTTGACTTCCAGGTCTTTTTGATCCTCTTAGCCCAAGTTCATCTATTCTGTGAAATTTCCTTGACTCCCTCAGAGTTGGTAAACTCATTTTCTTTGACCTCTTTTTGTATTGCTGTGAAATTGAATTGTAATTATGTTTTATTGTCAGTTTGTTTTTCCCACCAGAATAAGTGCTCTTTGAAGTAAAAAACAAAACATTAATCATTGCATATCTGAAAAGCAACACAGTGAATGGTAAATTGTAGGACTTAACAAATTGTAGGCTTTTAAAACTATAAATAAATCCACAAGTTTTACATTTTATTTTTAAGGGAGCCTGATGGTTTCTACTCAAAATTTTGATATGTTTCTCTCTATAATTACATGGAATATTTGTTCTTTATGTATATACTTATTAATTATGATTCTGATATTTTAGATATAACATATTCTAAAGGAGATCAATCCTGGATGTTCATTGGAGGGACTGATGCTAAAGCTGAAACTCCAATACTTTGGCCACCTCATGAGACGAGTTGACTCACTGGAAAAGACTCTGATGCTGGGAAAGGTTGGGGGCGGGAGGAGAAGGGGACGACGGAGAATGAGATGGCTGGATGGCATCACCGACTCTGTGGACATGTGTTTGAGTGTACTCCGGGAGTTGGTGATGGACAGGGAGGCCTGGCGTGCTGTGATTCATGGGGTCGCGGAGAGTCGGACACGACTGAGCGACTGAACTGAACTGAACTGACTGAAGGTTATACATTGTCTCTTTGAGGCAATAGGACAATTGTCATTCTTCTGGAAGTCAGTAATTATTTCTATTAAATTATCTATTAACTCATATACATCAGCCCCTCCCCTTATCCACAGGGGATATGTTCCAAGGCTCACAGTGGATGTTCAAAACCACAGGTAGTACTGAACACTCCGTTCCGTTCCGTCGCTCAGTCATGTCTGACTCTTTGCGACCCCGTGGACTGTAGCCTACCAGGCTTCTCCATCCATGGGATTCTCCAGGCAAGAATACTGGAGTGGGTTAACGTTTCCTTCTCCAGGGGATCTTCCCGACCCAGGGATCGAACCCGGGTCTCCCCCATTGTAGGCAGATGCTTTAACCTCTGAGCCACCAGGGGAGCCCCAATACTGAACACTATATATGCTATTTTTTTTTCCTATGCTAACAGTCAGGGAATATACACAGCATGAATAAGCTGAACAAAGGGATTTTCAGCTACCATGTGATACTGAGCTAGACACACTTCACCTTGCTGATCAGAATCATATGCAATTTAAAATTATGAATTGTTTATTTCTTGAATTTTCTATTTAATATTTTTGAACCACAGTTGACAGGTAACTGAAAGAAAACTATGGGTAGAGGAGAATTGCTTTATCAGTTAACATGTGTTAGCATGGGAAGATAGTTTGGAAGAAACCCATTTGAAAAGAAAAGAAAATGCTTCAACCACTGCACTTAGAAAATACCATGTATTCAAAAAGATATTTGGGACAGGATTGTTTGAAAAATTGGTTTGACAGAACATCTTAGATAAATAGGTAGATAGAACTGCATAATGTAGAAGTAGAATAATGGTGTAAAGATATACATGCACACACTTACTATTCCACTTGAACAGAATTAATTTCCAGTCCTCATATGATTTTACATTAGGCTCTTCTTGCTGCTGCTGCTGCTAAGTCACTTCAGTCGTGTCCAACTCTGTGCGACCCCAAAGACGGCAGCCCACCAGGCTCCCCCGTCCCTGGGATTCTCCAGGCAAGAACACTGGAGTGGGTTGCCATTTGCTTCTCCAATGCATAAAAGTGGAAAGTGAAAGTGAAATAGCTCAGTCATGTCCGACTCTACACGACCCCATGGACTGTAGCCTACCAGGCTCCTCCATCCATGGGATTTTCCAGGCAAGAGTACTGGAGTGGAGTGCCATTGCCTTCTCCAGGCTCTTCTTAGGTTCTTCAAATTATGATACACAATGGTTAATGATGTCATTTAAATAGGTGGGAATGTCTCAAGGTCAATAACTCCAGATGTTGAATGTGAAGAAACAAATAAAATTGAAAATCTGGCTAGGTAGGCTTTGAGATGAACCTGTAAATTAAGGATAAGAACATGAAAAAAAAAAAATAATGAAGATGGCTCGAACCATTGCTCAACTTTTGCCAATATGAGATTAACTGATCACACTGCTGTCCCCTGGGGTGTGCCACTATTTCACGTTGTGACATCTTTTCCAATACCCCTGTAACTGTAGCCTACTCCAACCAAACTTAAAATGGTACACTAGTCTTTTGATCATGATGCAAGACTTTAAATATTCAAATAGCATCAGTGCCTTGGACATTAATATTTTAAACTTGAAGCATCACAGCCAAGACAACCTTCACAACTTAAAACTTGCCTCAAGTTTCAACAAAGTGTACATTCAGTAAATGGTTTTCTCATTGTACATAAACAACTCATATCAAAAGCTGTCATTTTACTTCTTACTTTTTGAACAAAAGTATCTTCTTAGCATCATTCGTGTGAAATGTATGAATTGCTTTTTTAGAAACAAAGTAGAAAAAGTTATGGCTATATTAGTCCCCTGAAACTCAGAACTTTGACCAGACCATCATTGAAAATCTGATAGATTCTAACTCTTGCCTTACTATGAACATTGTAGAGGAAAGGGTAATTAGAAACTATGGAATAAAAAGCCATTTTAGCAGTTTATGTCTGTTTAGAAAGAAGAAGCATAAAGTTTGATATAAAAAAGTTCAGTATAGCTTTCCCTTGCAACATGATCCAGCTTGAATCTTGAATGAAACAAACACTGAAAGAAGTTGAACAAAATTCCAAGAGTGCAGGAATATAATTTTCAGTGAAATAAGCCATGGAAGTTATACTGTGTTTTATATTTTACTTTGAAAATTGAAAATAGTCTATATGAGCACTCATATTTTATTGATATGCTATATCAATCTTTTTTGAGAGGAGGGATTGCAGATCTTTTGGAGATATATATATATATATTTTGGAGAAGGCAATGGCAAGTCACTCCAGCACTCTTGCCTAGAAAATCCCATGGACGGAGGAGCCTGGTAGGCTGCAGTCCACGGGGTTGCTACGAGTCAAACATGACTGAGGGACTTCACTTTCACTTTTCACTTTCACACATTGGAGAAGGAAATGGCAACCCACTCTAGTATCCTTGCCTGTAAAATCTCATGGACAGAGGAGTCTGGTGGGCTGCAGTCCATGGAGTCACAAAGAGTTGAGCACGACTGAGCAACTAACACTTCCTTACTTACTGTATAGCCGTAAGGGATTTGACTTAGGCCATACCTGAATCGTGTAGTGGTTTTCCCTACTTTCTTCAACTGAAGTCTGAATTTGGCAATAAGGAGTTCATGATCTGAGCCATAGTCAACTCCAGGTCTTGTTTTTTCTGACTCTGTAGAGCTTCTCCATCTTTAGTTGCAAAGAATATAATCAATCTGATTTCAGTATTGACCATCTGGTGATGTCCATGTGTAGAGTCTTTTCTTGTGTTGTTGAAAGAGGGTATTTGCTATAACCAGTGCGTTCTCTTGGCAAAACTGTTAACTTTTGCACTGCTTCATTTTGTATTCCAAGGCCAAATTTGTCTGTTACTCCAGGTATCTCTTGACTTCCTAGTTTTCCATTCCAGTCCCCTATGATGAAAAGGACATCTTTTTTGTGTCCTAGTTCTGGAAAGTTTCGTAGAACCATTCAACTTCAGCTTCTTCAGGATTATTGGTTGGACATCGGTTCAGTTCAGTCGCTCAGTTGTGTCTGACTCTTTACGACCCCATGAACCACAGCACACCAGGCCTCCCTGTCCAAGTACTGCATTTTGGACTCTTCTGTTGACTATGATGGCTACTCCATTTCTTCTAAGGGATTCTTGCCCACAGTAGTATATGTAATGAGCATCTGAACTAACTTTACCCATTGCAGTCTATTTTGGTTCACTGATTCCTAAAATGTCAATGTTCACTCTTGCCATCTCCTGTTTGCCCACTGTTTACCTTGATTCATGAACCTAACATTCCAGGTTCCTATGCAATATTGTTCTTTATATCATCAGACTTTACTTCTGTCACTAGTCACATCCACAACTGGGCTTTGTTTTTGCTTTAGCTGTCTCTTCATTCTTTCTAAAGCTATTTCTCCACTCTTCTCCAGGAATATTTTGGATACCTACCAATCTGAGGAATTCATCATCCAGTGTCATATGTTTTTGCCTTTTCATACTTTCTGTCTGACTTTAGGCCATCCTGATTGACCTGTACATTAGAGTGCGCTTTTCTTCACACTTGTTCCCCTCACTTTTCTTCACACTTGTATCAGGCTTCCCTGATAGCTCAGATGATAAAGTGTCTGCCCGTAATGCAGGAGGCCTGGGTCCAAGCCCTGTGTTGAGAAGATCCCCTAGAGAAGGAAATGGCAACCTACTCCAGTACTCTTGCCTGGAGAATTCCATGGATAGGGGAGCCTGGTAGGCAAAAGTCCGTGGGATCACAAGCAGTCAGACACAACTGAGCGACTTCACTTTGTACTTCGTACTCATTCCCCTCTCCAGTGGTCTTTTTGTGCTTACCAGGCAAACAGGCTTCCCTAATGGCTCAGGTGGTAAAGAATCTACTGGTAATGCAAGAGTGCCAGGTTCAGATCCCTGGGTCGGGAAGATTCCCTGGAGAAGGGAATGGCTATCCACTTCAGTACTCTGGCCTGGAGAATTCCATGGACTATATAGTCCATGAGATCACAAAGAGTCAGACACGCCTAAGCAACTTTCACATAAACACACACATACATACAGCCAAGTGGAGCGATGTCATGAAGAAAGGCAGTATAGCCAATCTTAATTGTCTGGGTCTCAGGGGTAAGGCTTCTCAGGCATCTGCCCTTTGTGTCAGGCTACCTCTAATGATCTGGGCCAAGGATGAAGACAGTGAGGGAGTTAAGCTTCCTGTGAGAAGACAGTTTGAGAGCAGCAGGAGCAGTCAATGCAAAGATGTAGAGACTTGTCTGTTATGTTCAAGGTACATCAAGGAGACCAGTTTGGCTAGAATGAAGTTAGAGATGTGGCTAGTAAGAAGGTAAATCAGAGCTATAACTGTGCAGTCACACAGTGCAAGACCTTGGACGTCACTACTGACTGTGATTGATAAGAAAAGTATTGCAGAATTTCAAATAGGGAAGTGATTTGATTTGACTTTTGCTTTAAAAGGATTATTCATGCTGTGGGAAAAGGTAAAATCATCATGACTGCTTAGGAAGCTAGTGTTAAAAAACAGAAAAAGTTGGGGGCTGATCAGAATAGAATATGGGTAGTAGTGGCAGTGGATAAAGTTTGAAATCAAGTCAGCATGATATTCTAATGGATCTCAGATGTGCAGTGTGAATGTAGCATAATGTATTCATAGAATTTTCAAATAATAGTTATCTTCAATGAAAAGAGCAAATCAGTAAGACAGTATAGAATCATTTTTAAATGAAAGAAAGGATAAAATAACACTGAAAAAGAGCCAGAAATCAGTTTAAAAAACACTTGGAACCTGGTAGGAATTTAAGGCAAAGTATTAATATATCTGTCTTAGCTAAACATATTGTTCTCTTTTATTAACATTTTCTCCAACTTGATTCAGAAAATGTACAATTTTATGATATTTGTTATGCATACACTGAAAAAAGGAATATATATGAAAAGATGTATCAGGAAATTCCAAAGTTTAATAGATCTGGTCCTAGGATTAGTAACGAAGAATAATACATGGCAAAATTATAAAGTGTGACAGCAAAACACAAACAAGTTTAATTATATAAGTAATTAAAGTAGCAGTAATTAAAATCAAGAAGGATGGTAAATCACAAAACTTTCACCTAATGATAATATTATCCAGATGTAGTTTCCTATATAAAATCAGAGAAAAGAGAATCTATAAATATAGTATTATTGATCTAATATTTGGCAAATTATTACAGAAAATGCAGAGAATTATGGGTAGTATATTTTAGAATAATAGTTACATGTTAATTTTTGTTCTCTACAGAGCATACCTTTCTTTCAAGTATATATATATAATGTTTACACAAATGGTTACAAGTGTTATACATACCTAATGAATAAATTACTAAGTCAACACTGCAATGATTGAATATTTGTAAAATATTAAAATGATTATGACACAGTGATGAATGCTTTTAAATCTGTTTATGAAACAGAGAATATATACTTGATAAATTAATGAATTTTAAAATTGCAATTATAGAATTATGGAAATATTTATTACACTGAAAGGTAAATATAATGGAGAAAAAAAGGTAAAATTGGCTGAATTTTCCAAAATACACCTTAGTAAAATAGTAAAATATATGGAAAATTTGGTAAGTGAAATATATATAATAAGAATATTTGGTTTCTTAATTTATTAAGGTTTAATTTTCATATTTTTCTCACTAAGTTTTAAGTAGCAATGTTCAGGAGGGGGAATTCATGTACACCCGGAGCGGATGCATGTCAATGTATGGCAAAACCAACCAATAAAATATTGTAAAATAATTAGCCTCCAATAAAAAAAAAAGTTAAAAAAAATTTATTTTATTGTAGGAAGAGCACGTAGCTTGAAATTTACCATCCTAATAAATTTGTATGTATGCTGCTGCTGCTAAGTCGCTTCAGTCGTGTCCAACTCTGTGCAACCCCATAGATGGCAGCCCACCCGGCTCCCCCGTCCCTGGGATTCTCCAGGCAAGAACACTGGAGAGGCTCGCCATTTCCTTCAATGCATGAAAGTGAAAAGTGAAAGTGAAGTCACTCAGTCGTGTCCGACTCTTCGGGACCCCATGGACTGTAGCCTACCAGGCTCCTCCGTCCATGGGATTTTCCAGACAAGAGTACTGGAGTGGGTTGTATGTATGCAATATAGTGTTATTAACTATATGTACATTGTACACCAGGTTACTGAAACTTACTCATCTTGCTTAAGTTCAGTTCAGTTCAGTTCAGTCACTCAGTCGTGTCCGACTCTCCGCGACCCCATGAATCACAGCACGCCGGGCCTTCCTGTCCATCACCAACTCCCGGAGTTGACTCAAACTCATGTCCACAGAGTCTCATCTTGCTTAACCACCACTTTATATCGACCTCCTTAGGAACTCCTCAATTCCCTCATTTCCCAGACCCTGACAACCACCATGCCACACTTTAATTTCATGAATTTGACTGTTTTAGATGTCTCATATAATCACACAGTATTTGTCTTTCTGTGACTGGTTTGTTTCACTTAGTGTAATGTTCTCAAAATTCACCTATGTTGTAGCAAATTGCAGAATTTCCTTTTTTCTGAGATTGAATAGTGTTTCATTTCACATATTTATCAGATTCTTTTTATTCACATATAATTGACATATAATATTATGTTAGTTTCAAGTATCCAGCATAATAATTAAAAATTTGGTCTTCCCTGGTAGCTCAACTGGTAAAAACAAAATCCATCTGCAATGCAGGAGACCCCAGTTTGTTTCCTGGGTTGGGAAGATCCACTAGAGAAGGGATAGGCTACCCACTCCAGTATTCTAGAGATTCCCTGGTGGCTCAGCCAGTAAAGAATCTGCCTGCAATGTGGGAGACCTGGGTTCAGTCCCTGTGTTGGGAAGATCCACTGGAAAAGGTAACATCTAACAGCACCAGTACTCTGGCGTGAAGAATTCCATGGCCTGTGTAGTCCATGGGGTTGCAAAGAGTCAGACACAACTGAGCAACTTGAAATAATAAATAAATATTACGTTAGTTTCGAGTACCCAACATAATAAATAAAAATTTGGACAATAAATCTAGTTAACATTTATCACCATGTTTTGTTACAAAAGATTTTATGTAAATAGAAAATTTTCTCTCTTAGCAACTTTCTTTTTATTTTTAATTTATTTTATTGGAGGCAAATTACCTTACATTAATATATTGGTTGGTTTTGTCATATATTGACATGAATCCGCCCCGGGTGTACATGTGTTCCCTTTCTTGAACCCCCCTCCCACCTCCCTCTTCCCCATATCCTCCCTCCATGTCATCCCCGTGGACCAGCCCCAAGCATCCTGTATCATGCATCGAACCTGGACTGGTCACTTATGATAATATACATGCTACAATGCTGTTCTCCCCAATTATCCCACCTTCACCCTCTCCCACAGAGTCCCAAAGACTGTTCTATATGCCTATGTCTCTTTTGCAGTCTCGTATACAGGGTTCAGGTTACCATCTTTCTAAATTTCATATATATGCGTTAGTATACTGTATTGATTTTCTTTCTGGCTTACTTCACTCTGTATAATTGGCTCCAATTTCATCCACCTCATTAAAACTGATTCAAATGCATTCTTTTTGATGGCTGAAAAATACTCCATTGTGTATGTGTACCAAAGCTTTCTTATCCATTCATCTGCAGATGGACATCTAGGTTGCTTCCATGTCCTGGAGAATTCCATGGACAGAGGAGTGGGTCAGCTACAGTCTATAAGGTTGCAAGGAGTCGAACATGAGAGTGACTTTCACTTTGATTTTTGCTGTGGAGTTGTATGAGTCTTTTATACATTTTAGATATTAACCCCTTATCAAATATAAGGTTTTCAGATATTTTTCTCCCATTTATTATGTTTCGTTTTCATTTTGTTGATGGATTCCTTTGCTATGCAGAAGTTTTTTTAAATTTCATCTTGTCCTCAGTCAGTTCAGTCACTCAGTTGTATCTGACTCTTTGAGACCCCATGTACTGCAGCACGCCAGGCTTCTCTGTCCTTCATCATCTCCTGGAACTTGCTCAAATTCATGTCCATCAAGTTGGTGATGCCATCCGACCATCTCATCCTCTGTTGTCCCCTTCCTCCTGCCTTCAATCTTGCCCAGAATTGCTTCTTGGTCTTTTGGCTAAGATCAAGTGTGGATCTTGTCCTACTTGTTTATTTTGCCTTTTGTTGCCTTGACAAATCTGAGAAACGCACTAGTCACAAGAGTCAGATGATCAAGAGGTTTCCTCTTGGTGAAAGCCTCTTAAACTAGGGCACCAGATATATAAATTGAGGCACCTGACACATGTTAAAGCCTCGCTCCAGGACATAGTGGAGCTCTGGAATGCTACATAGGAGAGCCAAAGGTAGCTCTTCCATGATCTCTGGAAAAGGTTCCCATTAGCCCTCAGATGTGTGTTTAATCAGAGGCCTGCTCCACAAGCAGCATCTATGAAGATAGGCTAATAGGCCTCTTTCTCAGAAAGATTGGGCTCCTGGGTCCACTGCTTCTTGCTGTGTCCAGAGGGTGGTGCCCTACTGATGTTGAAAGCATGAGAAGAAGGGGACAACAGAGGATGAGATGGTTGGGTGACATCACCGACTCAATGGACATGAGTTTGAGCAAGTTCTTGGAGCTGGTGATGGATAGGGAAGCCTGGCGTGCTTCAGTCCATGGGGTCACAAGGAGTCAGACACGACTGAGCAACTGAACTGAACTGAGGATGGTAGCCCTTTAATGACTATTCCTTGTTAGTTACAATCCTGTGACAACTGTGTGGGTGTGTGGAGGCCACCAGAACTAGCTTATCTAGTGTTGTCCCCTGGCAGCAGCCCCAAAACTCAAGGTGTCTGACAAGGATACATGCCCCTTTCTGGGATACACTGCTGCTGCTGCTAAGTCGCTTCAATCATGTCTGACTCTGTGCGACCCCATAGATGGCAGCCCACCCGGCTCCTGCGTCCCTGGGATTCTCCAGGCAAGAACACTGGAGTGGGTTGCCATTTCCTTCTCCAATTCCAGAAAGTGAAAGTGAAGTCACTCAGTCGTGTCCGACTCTTCATGACCCCATGGACTGCAGCCCACCAGGCTCCTCTGTCCATGGGATTTTCCAGGCAAGAGTACGGGAGTGGGTTGCATTGCCTTCTGGGATACACTGGTGAACTGCAAAGGCAAAAGGAGAAGGCAACATTGTGTCCACCAGCCTCTGTCCTCTGAGAGGAGATCCAAAGGCTCCTAGGGATGATTGCCTCTAACTAGGCCCTGGGGGAGTGGTTGTTTAGAAACTCTTCCTGCATTGGTTACAGTCCTATGGGATCCTCTAGCATGAGCTCTGCTGACCACCAGAGCTAAGAAATCTAGAGATAATACCCAGACAGCAGTCACAAATATCGGGGCACCAGAGGAGGTTACACACACCTTTTCAGGAAATATCTGAAGCTTGACCACAGCAGCAGAAGAATGTGAAGTCGACCCCTATTGGGTTGACCCCCATCCTCAGTAGACCCCTAGTTATGTGTCAAACTAGATGCCTGCCTGTGTGTTCATTGCTTTTAGATAAGCACATAAGCCACTTTAACATAAAGTTTGTGCGACTCACTTGATCTTGGTAGAAGTGAGGATGAGCATGCTGTCTCTAAGAACTGTTTCCTTGGTTCTCTCTAACATGGTGGGTCTTGGGGATAGGAGCCCCATTTGTTTTCAAAGCTAGAAATCTGGGGGACTTACCTCTATCAGGTGCAGACTCTTAAAAGCTGTGGTGCTCAATGTGAGACCCAAACTCTACACTCCTCATGGAGAAACTCCAGGATGAGTTTCCTTCAGGTTGTGTGTCAACTGTGCTGGGGTTGGTGTTTATCAGATGATTGTGTCTCATCCTCTCCTACCTGCTTAAATGTGTTTTTTATTTTTTCTCATTTGCCTGATGTATAAGAGTGGCTCAAATAATTTTTAAGCTTTTTCAGAGGTAAATGTCCCTATGTAGCAGAATATTTGGTGTGTTTGTGGAAGGAAGTGAATTCAAGATCTTTTTGTGTTACCATCTTCAACTAGAATCTGTGTCACACTTCATTTTTCCCATCATCTGTCAGCAGACATTTAGATGTTTTCATATCTTGGCCTTTGTGAATAGCACTGCAATGAACATAAGAGTCTTAAAAACTCTTCAAAATGCTGATTCAATCCTTTTAGATAAATATTGAGAAGTGGGGTTGCTGGATTATGTGTGGTGGTTCTATTTTTAATTTTTTGCAGAATGTCCCCACTGCTTTCCATAGAGACTGCACTTTTTTGTGTTTCCACCAACATGGCACAGGTGGTCCAGTTTATCCACATTCTTCCAATACTTGACATTTATTTTTTAATAGTAGCCATCCTGATAGATGAGAGGTGGTATCTCATTGTGCTTTTGATTTGCATTTCCAAGATGATCGGTGATGTAAAACATTTTTCCATATACTTATTGTCTTTTTGTATATCTTCCTTAAAATAATGACTCTAAAGTTCTTAGCTCATTTTTCAATTGATCTACAAATGTTGTTGCTACTGAGTTATAGGAGTTTCTTATGTGTTTTAAAGATAAACATCTTATTAGATATATATTTTGCAAATATGTTCTCTCATTCTATAGGCTGTCTTATCATTTGGTTGATTACTGTGCAGAAGAGAACAAAAATTATTATAATTGAAGGGATATTCTAATAAGCAGATGTGGGTATTAAATATTTTATATTATATTCAGTTCATTTCACTCACTCAGTCATGTCTGACTCTTTGCGACCCCATGAACTGCAGCACACCAGGCCTCCCTGTTCATCACCAACTCCCAGAGTTCACTCACATGTCCATCGAGTCAGTGATGCCATCCAGCCATCTCATCCTCTGATGACCCCTTCTCCACCTGCCCCCAATCCCTCCCAGCATTAGGGTCTTTTCCAATGAGTCAACTCTTCGCATGAGGTGGCCAAAGTATTGGAGTTTCAGCTTTATCATTAGTCCTTCCAATGAACACCCAGGATTGATCTCCTTTAGAATGGACTGGTTGGATCTCCTTGCAGTCCAAGGGACTCTCAAGATCTTGTCTTCTCCAATACCACAGTTCAAAAGCATCAAACTTCGGTGCTCAACTTTCTTCATAGTCCAACTCTCACATCCATACATGACCACTGGAAAAACCATAACCTTGACTAGACAGACCTTTGTTAGCAAAGGACTATCTCTGCTTTTTAATATGCTGTCTAGGTTGGTCATAACTTTCCCTCCAAGGAGTAAGCATCTTTTAATTTCATGGCTACAATCAGCATCCTCAGTGATTTTGGAGCCCCCAAAAATAAAGTCTGACACTGTTTCCACTGTTTCCCCATCTATTTCCCATGAAGTGATGGGACCAGATGTCATGATCTTCGTTCTCTGAATGCTGAGCTTTAAGCCAACTTTTTCACTCTCCTCTTTCACTTTCATTAAGAGGCTCTTTAGTTCCTCTTCACTTTCTGCCATAAGGGTGGTGTCATCTGCATATCTGATGTTATTGATATTTCTCCCGGCAATCTTGATTCCAGCTTATGCTTCTTCCAGCCCAGCGTTCCTCATGATGTACCCTGCATATAAGTTAAATAAGCAGGGTGACAATATATAGCCTTGATGTACTCCTTTTCCTATTTGGAACCAGTCTGTTGTTCCATGTCCAGTTCTAACTGTTGCTTCCTGACCTGCATATAGGTTTCTCAAAAGGCAGGTCAGGTGGTCTGGTATTCCCATCTCTTGAAGAATTTTCCAGTTTATTGTGACCCACACAGTCAAAGGCTTTGGCATAGTCAATGAAGCAGAAATAGATGTTTTTCCGGAACTTTCTTGCTTTTTCGATGATCCATCGGATGTTGGCAATTTGATCTCTGGTTCCTCTGCCTCTTCTAAAACCAGCTTGAACATCTGGAATTTCACGGTTAATAATTTTAAATCACCAAATAGGTAATTTGAAAGATGATACATGCAATTATAACATTAAAAGTCTAAGAACAGTCTCATTACACTGTAATAATACCTTGAGTTTTTAGAAGCAGATTTTTATCCCTAAACCATAGCCCTAATATTATCAGTTAGACTTCCAACTTTGAGGCAATAGGAACTTCACATATTATATATATACTATTTGAATTTTGACAGTAACATTGAAAGCTGCAAAACTTATTTTAAGAAGTTGGTAACACTCAAATATCCAAACTCACCACAGTTTAGAACACTGCTTGCAACAAAAACAATTAAAAAAAAAAACTTTTTAAAGTATCCAAACAATATTTATATAGGTATATACATATATAAAACTAATTTATCAAATACACTTCTGAACACTTTAATTTTAAATTGAACAGCAATGTTCTTAAGACAAAGGCATGAAACTATGAAGAAATGATTGAAATATTTGCTATACATTCAAGTCAAAGTTGTTTATTAAAAGAAAATATAGAGTTGAAAGGAAAATGAAACAAAAACCAGTATCACCAGTAATTGATATCCAAAATTTTTGTGTAATTCCTAGTTACCCAAATCTTGTATAAAGAAAAAAATATAAATGTAGCCCAATATATCATCAGGCTACTAAACAAAAATCATATACTAGTATCAATAGATACAGAAAGATTTTGAAAAAACCCAACACTTTCTCAGTACTAACTGTGAATAGAGAGAAACCTTTTCAACTTGATAAAGAATATATACAAAAATTGCATATATGTCACATTTTAAGGTGATAACCTTGAAATTTTCCCATTTGAATCAGGGACAAGGCAAGATATTCCTTCTCATCACTCCTTTTCAACATTATACTGTATTAGCTAATGCAGTGAGACTCAAAAAGAAATACATGATATACAGATATGGAAGGAAAAAATAAAATTATATTTATTCACAGATGACATGATCTTCTATGCAAAAAATCCAAAAGAATTGACCCAAGAAACTCCTCGCACCAATATGTAATTCATTATAGGAAGCAAAGAGGGATAAATACGAGAACAGAGAATTTTTAGGCTAGCAAGAATCAGTATATGTAAGGGCGTGGAGCTTCCATCACCCCACAGCGGGGCCTGGGAAGTCTTGCTGCCTTTTAATGCAAGGTTCCACAGAGATGACTGGGGGAAACAGGTGCTGGATGGCCAGAGAGCCTCCTTGCATGTTGTTCTTGACACCTGCATCCTTCCTAGTGACCAGAGGGCACAGTTTCCCCTCCAGAACGTGGCTTTGTCCCAGGCAGGGACAGAGCCAGCGTGGGGTGCTCTTGGCCAAGGGTGTTTGGGTCCTTTGGTCTTTTTCAGCTGGTTCAGAGGGATTTGGAGACAACTTACCCGACCCCCACCCCCGTGGCAGATTCACCTCCACTCAGGTTGCCTGCACATCCTGTCCTCTCAGGAAAGGCTGGTGGAGGCTGCTGGGTCAGCCTTGATCACACACACACACACACAGAGACACACACACACACAGCCTGTGCTGGATCTGGCCCTGTCAAGGGGAGTGGGGTCTTGTTCTCATCACTCCTTCCTACTTCCACTGTTTATCCTTCTAAAACAGGACTTGATCACAAACGGGAAAAAAAAAACAAAAACTTAGTCCTCTGACTGCTGCTAAGTCGCTTCAGTCAGACTCTGTGCAACCCCATAGATGGTGGCCCACCAGGCTCCCCTGTCCCTGGGATTCTCCAGGCAAGAACACTGGAGTGGGTTGCCATTTCCTTCTCCAATGCATTAAAGTGAAAAGTGAAAGTGAAGTCCCTCAGTCGTGTCTGACTGTTAACAACCCCATGGACTGCAGCCTACCAGGCTCCTCTGTCCTTGGGAGTTTCCTGGCAGGACTACTGGAGTGGGGTGCTATTTCCATCTCCGATGATATAATAGTGATGGATATATGTCACTGTACCTTTGTCCAGACACAGAATGTACAGCATCAAGAGTGAAACGAGGTAGACTATCAACTTTGCCTGATTATAATGTGTCGATGTACGTTCATCCATTTTAACCAATGTACTTACCACTCTGACTGAGGATGTTGATAATGGAGAAAGCTCTGTATGTGTGGAGGAAGGAAGTATATGGAAATTTCTGTACTTTTCCCTTTAATTTTGCTGTGAGTCTGAAACTGCTCTAAAATAATAGTTTGTTGTTTTTTTTTTTTTCAAGTATACTTTAGGAGATAAAATAAGTATCCAGACAATGTATCACTTATGTTATAGGCCCAGTAATCAGATGGCTGAGTCATTAGGGAGTTCTAGTTTTAGCTTTTTAAGGAAAATTAATACTGTTCTACCTAGTGGCTGTATCAATTTACAATCCCACCAACAATACAAATGAGGGTTCCCTTTTCCTCACACCCCCTCCAGCACTTATTTTTTGTAGATTTTTTGATGATGGCCATTCTGACCAATATGAGATGATATCTCATTGTAGTTTTGATTTATATTTCTCTAATAATTTGTGATACTGTGCATTTTTTCACTTTCCTCTTCCTTAGAGAAATGTCTGTTTAGGTCTTCTGCCCATTTTTTGATGGGAGACTCTTGGAAATATGCTTGTTTGCCTGGCTAGCAGTATATAATTTAAATATAGATTAAAAAATACTGAACATTAGTATAGCTAAAGTTTATCAAATATTTTGTGTCTTATTATCATTCATTACTCTTGAGTTGAGCTATTTCAAATCCTGAAAGATGATGCTGTGGAAGTGCTGTACTCAATATGCCAGCAAATTTGGAAAACTCAGCAGTGACCATGGGACTGGAAAAGGTCAGTCTTCATTCCAATCCCAAAGAAAGGCAATGCCAAAGAATGCTCAAACTACTGCACAATTGCACTCATCTCACACGCTAGTAAAGTCATGCTCAAAATTCTCCAAGCCAGGCTTCAGCAATATGTGAGCCTTGAACTTCCAGATGTTCAAGCAGGTTTTAGAAAAGGCAGAGGCACCAGAGATCAAATTGCCAACTTCCGCTGGATCATGGAGAAAGCAAGAGAGTTCCAGAAAAACATCCATTTCTGCTTCATTGACTATGCCAAGGCCTTTGATTGTGTGGATCACAATAAGCTGTGGAAAATTCTGAAAGAGATGGGAATACCAGACCACCTGACCTGCTTCTTGAGAAACCTATATGCAGTTCAGGAAGCCACAGTTAGAATTGGACATGGAACAACAGACTGGTTCCAAATAGGAAAAGGAGTATGTCAAGGCTGTATATTGTCACCCTGCTTATTTAACTTATATGCAGGGTACATCATGAGGAACGCTGGGCTGGAAGAAGCATAAGCTGGAATCAAGATTGCCGGGAGAAATATCAATAACCTCAGATATGCAGATGACACCACCCTTATGGCAGAAAGTGAAGAGGAACTCAAAAGCCTCTTGATGAAAGTGAAAGAGGAGAGTGAAAAGGTTGGCTTGAAGCTCAACATTCAGAAAACAAAGAGCATGACATCTGGTCCTATCACTTCATGGGAAATAGATGGGGAAACAGTGGAAACAGTGTCAGACTTTATTTTTGGGGGCTCCAAAATCACTGTGGATGCTGATTGTAGCCATGAAATTAATGCTTGAAATTAAGGAGATGCTTACTCCTTGGAAGGAAAGTTATGACCAACCTAGATAGTATATTAAAAAGCAGAGACATTACTTTGCCAACAAAGGTCCGTCTAGTCAAGGCTATGGTTTTTCCTGTGGTCATGTATGGATGTGAGAGTTGGACTGTGAAGAAAGCTGATCGCCGAAGAATTGATGCTTTTGAACTGTAGTGCTGGAGAAGACTCTTGAGAGTCCCTTGGACTGAAAGGAAACCCAACCAGTCCATTCTTAAGGAGATCAGTCCTGGGTGTTCATTGGAAGGACTGATGCTAAAGCTGAAACTCCAATACTTTGGCCACCTCATGCGACGAGTTGACTCACTGGAACAGACTCTGATGCTGGGAGGGATTGAGGGCGGGAGGAGCAGGGGACGACAGAGAATGAGATGGCTGGATGGCATCACCGACTCAATGGACATGAGTTTGAGTGAACTCCGGGAGTTGGTGATGAACAGGGAGGCCTGGCGTGCTGTGATTCATGGGGTTGCAAAGAGTCGGACACGACTGAGTGACTGAACTGAACTGAACTGAACTCTTGAGTTATGATCATTACTCCCATGACCAATAATGGTGTACCTATTAAACTTATTATCTTGGTAAATACACTAATATCCTATACTTTTCTCCTTACTAAAGAACATATTTTTTATAATGCCATTTATCTTTCCTTGCTGTGTATAGAACTAAATTTAAATTCAATATTCATAGGCAAAATACAAAAAAGAATTGTATATACATCAACAATACTGGATGAGGAAGTAAGTAACTCAAGTAGAAGTTTTATGTTTCCAGCTGTAAGAATCTGGGAAAATGGTCAAATTGAAAGTGTCGTCTTATTAATAATAATAATAATAATAATGGCCTCTGAAGCTAATATAAGTTTGAATACCTTCAAAGTAACTTTATATATTTTTATATGCATATGTATAAATCTATATATTTATATATGTAAATATATACACATGTACATAGAAATGGCTTCATCTCATTTTTAAATAGAAGAAACATTTATTTCAAGGAATACAAATATAAATTAGATCTCTTGATGTAGTTTAAGTGTGATTTTATAGTAAATAAATTCTTAAATATGTTTTGCTTGAGTATAATAAAATGCAATGAAAATGGATTTATACATCAAATTGCAGTTTATTGCTTTTAAATTTTGGTGTTCATCATTATCACCAAAGGAAATTGTTAAAATTTCTAGTTCTAGCTTCATATCTTTTTAATTATATCTTAAAGACTGCATTGAAAGTGATTTTCTTAATTGTCATTTTGCTTTGTTTTTTGCAACAGTGATTCTTTTTAAAATCTTAAATTGGAGGTACTTATTTAATCCTGGGTTGGAAAGATCCCCTGGAGAAGGGTATGGCAACCCACTCCAGTATTCCTGCCTGGAGAATTCCATGGACAGGGGAGCCTGGTGGGCTATAATCCATGAGGTTGCAAAGAGCTGTACATGACTGAAATGACTTCGTGCATATGCACTTACTTAATATTGATGTGTAGATCCCAGGTAAGCCATTGAATATCTGAGTTTGGAGTTAGCATTCAGGAGGTGCATAAATCCATTCTACTAGATAAGGGCATCAAAGTAGAGCAGTTTTAGTAGAATGATGAAAACTTATACCAAACTGGATTGTAAGAATTGGCAGAATTTGCTAGAAAGAGATGTGAAGGACAGAGATGACCATATAAAGGAGAAATTAGTAATAGAAAAGAGAGACATAAAGATGGCTAATAAACACATGAAAAAAATGCTCAACATCCCTCATCATCAGAGAAATGCAAATCAAAACCACAATGAGATACCATTTCACACCAGTCAGAGTGGCTGCTATCCAAAAGTCTACATGCAATAAGTGCTGGAGAGGGTGTGGAGAGAAGGGAACCCTCTTACACTGTTGGTGGGAATGCAAACTAGTACAGCCACTATGGAGAACAGTGTGGAGATTCCTCAGAAAACTGGAACTAGAACTGCCATATGATCCAGCGATCGCACTCCTGGGCATACACACCGAGGAAACCAGAATTGAAAGAGACACATGTACTCCAATGTTCATTGCAGCACTGTTTATAATAGCCAGGACATGGAAGCAACCTAGATGTCCATCTGCAGATGAATGGATAAGAAAGCTTTGGTACATATACACAATGGAGTATTTCTCAGCCATCAGAAAGAATGCATTTGAATCAGTTTTAATGAGGTGGATGAAATTGGAGCCAATTATACAGAGTGAAGTAAGCCAGAAAGAAGAACATCAATACTGTATATTAACGCATATATATGGAATTTAGAAAAATGGTAACCTGAACCCTGTATAAGAGACTGCAAAAGAGACATAGGCATTTAGAACAGTCTTTGGGACTCTGTGGGAGAGGGTGAAGGTGGAATGATTGGGGAGAATGGAATTGTAGCATGTATATTATCATAAGTGACCAGTCCAGGTTCGACGCATAAACTTTCCTCTGTTCATTTCTTTGCATTTGTGCTTTTTTAATAAAATTCTTTTTTAGAAATAAAAAAAATAAAATAAAATAAATAGGCTTACATACAAAAAAAAAAGAAAAGAGAGACAAATTACTAATAAAAAGGAATTGAAAGGTATGGGATTGATGTTTAAAATGGTAGGGAAAATATTGATAGAAAAATAAATATATTTGGTTTCAGAAAAAAACATGGGAATTCCTGTCTTATAGTTTTATTACCTCACTAAATTATAAAGGAAGTCATTATTTGGTTTCTATTTACTTTGCCATATGATCCAGCAATCGCACTCCTGGGCATACACACCGAGGAAACCAGAATTGAAAGAGACACATGTACTCCAATGTTCATTGCAGCACTGTTTATAATAGCCAGGACATGGAAGCAACCTAGATGTCCATCTGCAGATGAATGGATAAGAAAGCTTTGGTACATATACACAATGGAGTATTTCTCAGCCATCAAAAAGAATGCATTTGAATCAGTTTTAATGAGGTGGATGAAATTGGAGCCAATTATACAGAGTGAAGTAAGCCAGAAAGAAGAACATCAATACTGTATATTAACGCATATATATGGAATTTAGAAAAATGGTAACCTGAACCCTGTATAAGAGACTGCAAAAGAGACATAGGCATTTAGAACAGTCTTTGGGACTCTGTGGGAGAGGGTGAAGGTGGAATGATTGGGGAGAATGGAATTGTAGCATGTATATTATCATAAGTGACCAGTCCAGGTTCGACGCATAAACTTTCCTCTGTTCATTTCTTTGCATTTGTGCTTTTTTAATAAAATTCTTTTTTAGAAATAAAAAAAATAAAATAAAATAAATAGGCTTACATACAAAAAAAAAAGAAAAGAGAGACAAATTACTAATAAAAAGGAATTGAAAGGTATGGGATTGATGTTTAAAATGGTAGGGAAAATATTGATAGAAAAATAAATATATTTGGTTTCAGAAAAAAACATGGGAATTCCTGTCTTATAGTTTTATTACCTCACTAAATTATAAAGGAAGTCATTATTTGGTTTCTATTTACTTTGCCATATGATCCAGCAATCGCACTCCTGGGCATACACACCGAGGAAACCAGAATTGAAAGAGACACATGTACTCCAATGTTCATTGCAGCACTGTTTATAATAGCCAGGACATGGAAGCAACCTAGATGTCCATCTGCAGACGAATGGACAAGAAAGCTTTGGTACATATACACAATGGAGTATTATTCAGCCATTAAAAAGAATACATTTGAATCAGTTCTAATGAGGTGGATGAAACTGGAGCCTATTATACAGAGTGAAGTAAGCCAGAAAGAAAAACACCAATACAGTATACTAACGCATATATATGGAATTTAGAAAGATGCAAATGATAACCCTGTATACAAGACAGCAAAAGAGACACGGATGTATAGAACAGTCTTTGGGACTCTATGGGAGAGGGTGAGGGTGGGATGATTTGGGAGAATGGCATTGAAACATGTATGTTGTCATATGTGAAACGAATCACTAGTTCAGGGTCAATGCATGTTATAGGATGCTCGGGGCTGGCATGCGGGGATGACCCAGAGGGAGGATAAAGGGAGGAGGGAGGTGGGAGGGGGGTTCAGGAGGGGGAACTTATGTAAACCCGGGGCGAATTCATGTCAATGTATGGCAAAACCAACCAATATAATATTGTAAAATAATTTGCCTCCAATAAAAAATAAATTAATTTAAAAAATTAATAAACATATTAAAATTGCTAAGAATCCCCATTAATATTTTTCAGTATTTCATAAGTGTTGGAATCTAGCAATGTATTCTTATACTAACCACCCCACAGATAAGGCATCTTTTACAGACAATGAATTTTGAGAAAGATAGTTTTCATGACTTGTATACTGTGGCCTGAACAATTTAAAATATTGTAAATACTTTAGTATTTTACTTTTATGTACTTCAGTGTATTTGCCCTGGAGAAGAAATAAAACTAAGAGACATTTGTTCCTAATTCCTACACCTAAAAA
The DNA here is from genome assembly GCF_049115385.1 of Moschus berezovskii. Taxonomy (NCBI): domain Eukaryota; kingdom Metazoa; phylum Chordata; class Mammalia; order Artiodactyla; family Moschidae; genus Moschus; species Moschus berezovskii. The sequence goes on from NC_142467.1 coordinate 80,429,237, forward strand.
TGTTATTTGATTCTTGATTCTGGAAAAATGTTACTTAGGCAGTATATTTTACTTAAAATGTTCTTTGCTAAAATGTCACTGGTCACACACATTTAGGGATAGAAGATGGCCATGGATGTCATTTTGTTAAGATCAAACTTTTCTCACTTAAGATATCGCCTCCATTTGTCCCTTGACAATTTGTTGCAATTCTCACATCCCTCAGTTCTTTGTGTTAGCACTTTTAAAAGCATCATAAATGGAAATATTCAGGGATTATGAAATTTTGGGTTATTTTCAGCTGTTTACATTTTAGCACATATTGCTTCATCAAATTAACTTTTTCCCCTAAATTCAAAGGATATGAAATAGGACTGGTCTAACGAGAAAGATTGAATTAAGGCACCAGAAAAGGCTAGGAAAATGGGTTACTGATTGGGGAATACAGGCTCATAGGAAAGAAACCTTCAAAACTTGAGCTTTCAAAAATAGTTTGAGATAGGCACCAAGTGTTTAACAAGAACAGAGAGAGGACAATAATTCATGAATTTATAAATATTTAACTTATACTGGCAGTTAAGTGGTATCATGCATTATTTTCAGTATACAGTATTGAAGGCACTTTCTGACCCCAGTCTACCTCTCCTACAGAGTCTTCTGCTCCTCTCTTCTTAGTCAAGACCAGTCTGTTTTATCCTCTTCCTGTAGCCATCCTTTCATACACACTGGTATCTCGACCATTCTTCCCTCACTCTGAGTGATTCTCACAGTCTCAGAATCTCTTCCAAAGAGAAACCATCACTGACCCACATCTAAATTTGTTCCTCCAGGCTTCTCTATAACTGCAGGGTACTTTTGCCTTTCTTCCAAAGATTTTTTTGAACAGGTTTAAGTTATATATTTATTTGTTGCATTGACTAAGACCTATCTCTCTTATTAAACTGTAAGCCATATTTTCTGAGTTCACCTCTGTATACTCAGTGCATAGCTGGTTAAATTACTGCTTGATCAATATCTATTGAATTAGTGAATGAATGAATAGCAGAACATCTTTAGGGTAAAAAAGTTAGTATGAAATAGAGACACATAATTCCCATATTTCCTCTGCATCCCTACAAGGAAGTGGAAGAAATTTTGAGGGACAGGAGATATGTGAAAAAGGTGGCCTGATGCTAGCAAGGACAGATTTTTGTCCCTTATTTTGGTTATAAAGTGACTAATCAAATCTAACTTGATATTTATGATATATTATTTGCATTTATATTTTTCCAGGATAATTATTTGACTGAAATTTTAAGTTCATCATAAGAAATAGTATGTATAGTGTTCAGTTCAGTCACTCAGTTGTGTCTGACTCTTTGCAACCCTATGAACTGCAACACACCAGACTTCCCTGTCTTTTAATATCTCCCAGAGCTTGCTCAAACTCAGGTCCATTGAGTCAATGATACCATTCAACCATCTCATCCTCTATTGCCCCCTTGTGCTCCTGCCTTCAATTTTTCCCATAACCAGGGTATTTCCCAATGAGTTGACTCTTCCCATCAGGTGGCCAAAGTATTGGAGCTTCAGGCTTAGCATCAGTCCTTCCAGTGAACACTCAGGACTTATTTCCTTTAGAGTTGACCACTTTGATCTCCTTGCTGTCCAAAGGAGTCTGAAGAGTCTTCTCAGCACTACAATTCAAAGCATCAGCTCTTCAGTGCTCAGCCTTCATTATGGTCCAACTCTCATACGTGTACATGACTACTGGCAAAACCATAAATTTGACTATATGAACCTTTGTTAGCAAAGTGACGTGTCTGATTTTTAACATGCTGTGTAGGTTGTTCATAGCTCTTCTTTCATGGAGCAGGCATCTTTTAATTTCATGGCTGCAGTCACCATCAGCATTGATTTTGGAACCCAAGAAAATAAAATCTGTCACTATTTCCTTTTTCCCCCATCTATTTGCCATGAAGTGATGGGACCAGAGGCCATGATCTTAGTTTTTTGAATATTGAGTTTTAAGCCAGCTTTTTTACTCTCTTCTTTCTTTCACTTTCATCAAGAGGCTCTTTAGTTCCTCTTTGCTTTCTGCCATAAAGGTGGTATCATCTGCATATCTGAGGTTATTGACATTTCTCCCAGCAGTCTTGATTCTAGCTTGTTTTTCATCCAGTCTAGCATTTCTCATGATGTATTCTGCATATAAGTTAAATAAGCAGGGAGACAATATACAGCCTTGACATACTGCTTTCCCAATTTGGAACCAGTCCATTGTGCCATGTCTGGTTCTAACTGGTTTTTTTTTGTTTGTTTGTTTTTTTATTTTTGACTGGCATACAGGTTTATCTGGAGGCAGGTAAGGTGTCTGTATTCCCATTTCTTTAAGAATTTTCCACAGTTTGTTGTGATGTATTCAGTCAAAGGCTTTAGCATAGTCAATGAAGCAGAAATAGATGTTTTGCTGGAATTCCTTGATTTTTCTATAACCCAGCTGATGTTTGCAACTTGATATCTGGTTCCTCTATATTTTCTAAATCCAGCTTGTACATCTGGAAGTTCACGGTTCATATATTATTGAAGCCTAGCTTGAAGGATTTTGAGCATTACCTTGCTAGCGTGTGAAATGAGTGCAATTGTGTGGTAGTTTGAACATTCTTTGGCATTGCTTCTCTGGGATTGGAATGAAAACTGACCTTTTCCAATCCTGTGGCCACTGCTGAGTTTTCCAAATTTACTGGTATATTGAGTGTAGCACAGCATCATCTTTTAGGATTGGAAATAGCTCAACTGGAATTCCTTTACCTCTACTAACTTTGTTCATAGTGATACTTACTAAGGCCCACTTGACTTCACATTCCAGGATATCTGGCTCTAGGTGAGTGATCACACCATCATATTTATCTGGTTCATGAAGATCTTTTTTTGTATAGTTCTTCTGTGTATTCTTTCCTCCTCTTCTTAATATCCTCTGCTTCTGTTAGGTCCAAACCATTTCTGTCCTTTATTGTGCCCATCTTTGCATGAAATGTTCCCTTGGTATCTGTAATCTTCTAGTTACATAGAAATATATACTTCCAAATATCCATTTGTAACTTGGAACTAATAGTTGGGCATTCTGGCTCCCTAGCTCAAGTCATAAATGTCTATGTCAAATATGAAGAAAAGTACTTCTTTACAAGTGATTTGGTCTTGACTTTCTCCAAAGGACCAATTATTTTTAATTTACTTCTTTTTTTAAAACACAGACCAGACAGAATAAGATATTGACAATGCAGAATATCTTTGAAATAAATAAGGCAGGTTTCAAAAATTTTGAAATGAGTCCTCCTTTGACTTTAAATAATCTTTTCTCTCTGAAGTTATATGGTACCTCTTACTTGTCGATGTGTAGAGTGATAGCTATATGCTGTCAGGCTCTATAATTACTTGTAGCCTAGGACATTAAACATAGTGAGGACATTGTTTTTAAAAATGTGTACTTGTGTTGTTTTTTAAATTAAGGTGGTTAATCCTTGTCATGTAAAGGGCGTAGACAGAAAATGTGGACATAAGGAAGAATTTACTGTGAAAGGCTTACAGTTAGTATACACATTCCCCAACCCACACCCCCAGTCTCTTCATTCAGGCAGTGATGTGTGCTGATCTAGGCGACACTAGAGGTTACAGAATATGCCCCAGTAAAAGGATGTGGTCTCGTTGTACATAATTATAGGAGAATTAGGGGCCAATGTAACAAGGGAGGAGGGCATGGCAACCCACTGCAATATTCCTGCCTGGAGAATCCCCATGGACAGAGGAGCATGGCAGGCTACGGTCCATGGGGTCACAAGGAGTCAAACATGACTGAGCAACTAAGCACAGCACAAAGTAACAAGGAGTATTTTCTTTGCTGGAGAAATGGCCTCATTTAAAAGGAGTAATAGCCAGTTCAGGGACGAGGAATTTGCATAAAATACATCATCTGTCTGATCGACACTTGTTCTTCTGTTGAGTTGGTTCAGCCCTATCAGAGTTTAGAAAAAACAGGTTTTGTTTGTTTGTTTGTTTGTTTGTTTGTTTTAAGGAATTAGCATAATCCAGGAGAGGAAATTATTTTCTCTCCTTAATCTTCATGTAGGAAGTATAGAAAACACAATAAATTACAGAGAGACACCAAAATAATGACAGGAAAAAGAGGTAGTATCACTAATATCTATCTCTCATCACATCATCAAATGGTCAAAAATATTAAAGGTAAGCAAAGAATTCACCAGTAGCAAGACAAAACAGTTTTTAAAAGTATACAACCTTAAAAAGTAAACATCTCAAAGAGGTTTTAGCAGATGATTTTCATCATTGTTTGGCAAAGACATACAATGGCCAGGTGAATGAATAAGGTTAAAGCCTTGCCAAGCTTATAATTTGATAGACCGCATGATGAGCCAACACATGACTTAACCCCGTATGACTAGCCATAGTGCTCTGCTCCTGGAAAGTTCCCCAAGTATTGTCAGGATGAAGATGACATAAAGGTCTTAGTTGAGAAAGCATCAAGGAGAATTTCCCTAAATTATATCAGAGCAAATAGAAGTATTGAAAAGAGTTTTTCATATTAAGGATTTAAATAATAAAAAGAAATGCAAGGCAAATTTGAAAACATACTAAATACAAAATATGTGTGTGTGTGCACTGTTGGGAAATATAATTGAAAACACTACTCCAAACCAGAAAGCCATCCACAGAGGAGATAGAAACCACTTGCATTATGGAATAAGCATTAAATCATAATGTAATGCATGAAGTTTACTGATGCAAAAACGAAGGAATCTCACTTCCTTATATAGACCAGCAGAGAAGACACATTAAATATTTGTGTTCAAGATATTCAACTAGTCCTTAAGTAAGAGGACTTGACAGCACCATATTTCACATATAGCTCATCCTTACTTTACCTAATATTTGAAATGGCCATCTATATTAGCTTATTGGCTTAAATCAGGAGAAAAATTACTTATCATATCTTTATGACAGAAAGTAGCTTTGGTATTTGCAGTAAAAATGAGGTTCCTACTCTCTCATAGAAACTGGGGTATAGGGGTGATATCTTTTGATATTTGTATTACGAAGAGTTGGCTCCCAGGTTCTTGAGAAAGATATATCTGGGTCTCAGAGCTGACAAAAGGCCTATCTAGTTCTCCATAAAGAAAGGAGAAAATACTTGCAGTGTTTTCTAAAACTGGTGCTCTAAGTAGGAAGTTTGTCTGGCACTGTCAAAGAGATAGGCTCAGTTTATTCTTGAAAAACATAAGGAAAACCATAGATAATTGCCATATATTTTATCATGTGTCTATGTTTCTATCTTGTTGTTCTGTCACTAAGTTGTGTCTGACTCTGTAACCCCATAGACTGTAGAATGCCAGGCTTCCCTGTCCTTTGCTATCTCCCAGAGTTTGCTCAAACTCATTGGCTTGGAGATGCCACCCAACCATCTCATTCTCTGTCACCCGCTTCTCCTCCTGCCCTCAGTTATTTCCCAGCACCAGGCTCTTTTCCTGTGAGTCAGCTCTTCACGTTAGGTGGCCCAAGTATTAGAGCTTCAGCATCAGTCCCTCCAATGAGCATTCAAAATTGATTTCCTTTAGGATTGACTGTTTTGATCTCCTTGTTGTCCAAGAGAATCTCAAGAGTCTTCTCTAGCACCAGAATTCCAGTTCTTCAGTGCTCAGCTTTCTTTATGGTTCAACTCGTCTGTACATGACTACTGGAAAAACCATAGCTTTGACTATATGGACCTTTGTGGATAAAGTGATGTCTCTACTTTTAAATATGCTGTTTAGGTTTGTCATAGCTTTTCTTCTTTTAAAAGTTCAGTTCAGTTCAGTTCAGTCGCTCAGTCATGTCCGACTCTCTGCGACCCCATGAATCACAGCACGCCAGGCCTCCCTGTCCATCACCAACTCCCAGAGTTCACTCAAACTCATGTCCACAGAGTCGGTGATGCCATCCAGCCATCTCATTCTCAGGCATCCCCTTCTCCTCCCGCCCCCAACCTTTCCCAGCATCAGAGTCTTTTCCAGTGAGTCAACTCGTCGCATGAGGTGACCAAAGTATTGCAGTTTCAGCTTTAGCATCAGTCCTTCCAATGAACACCCAGGATCAATCTCCCTTAGAATGGACTGGTTGGAGTAAGCGTCTTTTAATTTCATGGTTGCTCACTCTCGCAGTGATTTTGGAATTCAGGAAAACAAAATCTGCCAATATTTCTGCTTCTACCCCTTCTATTTGTCATGAAGTGATGGGACGAGATACCACAAACTTAGTTTTTTAATGCTGAGTTTTAAGCCAGCTTTTTCACTCTACTCTTTCACTTTCAACAAGAGGCTCTTAGTTCCTCTTTGCTTTCTGCCATTAGTGTGGTATCATCTGCAAATCTGAAGTTGATATTTCTCCCAGCAATATTTCTACTTAGAATTATATACTTTAATTCATTGTTATAAGCTGTATCACATATAGAAATTTTCTAAAAACGAAAAAATTTTAAATGAAAAAGTAAACACTAGGTTACATATCAATAATTGACTTTCTAAAATTGTCCCATTTATTATACATTATTCAGTTCAGTTCAGTTCAGTCACTCAGTCGTGTCCAACTCTCCGCAACCCCATGAATCACAGCACGCCAGGCCTCCCTGTCTATCACCAACTCCCGGAGCTCAATCAAACCCATGTCGACAGAGTCGGTCATGCCATCCAGCCATCTCATTCTCGGGCATCCCCTTCTCCTCCCTCCCCCAACCTTTCCCAGCATCAGAGTCTTTTCCAGTGAGTCAACTCGTCTCATGAGGTGGCCAAAGTATTGCAGTTTCAACTTTAGCATCAGTCCTTCCAATGAACACCCAGGATTGATCTCCTCTGGAATGGACTGGTTGGATATCCTTGCAGTACAAGGGACTCTCAAGAGTCTTCTCCAACACCACAGTTCAAAAGCATCAATTCTTCGGCGATCAGCTTTCTTCACAGTCCAACTCTCACATCCATACATGACCACGGGAAAAACCATAGCCTTGACTAGACGGACCTTGGTTGGCAAAGTAATGTCCCTGCTTTTTAATATACTATCAAGGTTGGTCATAACTTTCCTTCCAAGGAGCAAGCGTCTTTTAATTTCATGGCTGCAATCAGCATCCACAATGATTTTGGAGCCCCCAAAAAATAAAGTCTGACACTGTTTCCACTGTTTTTCCATCTATTTCCCATGAAGTGATGGGACCAGATGTCATGATCTTTGTTTTCTGAATGTTGAGCTTCAAGTCAACCTTTTCACTCTTCTCTTTCACTTTCATCAAGAGGCTTTTGAGTTCCTCTTCACTTTCTGCCATAAGGGTAGTGTCATCTGCATATCTGAGGTTATTGATATTTCTCCCAGCAATCTTCATTCCAGCTTGTGCTTCTTCCAGCCCAGCGTTCCTCATGATGTACTCTGCATAGAAGTTAAATAAGCAAGGTGACAATACACAGCCTTGACGTACTCCTTTTCCTATTTGGAAACAGTCTGTTGTTCCATGTCCAGTTCTGACTGTTGCTTCCTGACCTGCATACAGGTTTCTCAAGAGGCAGGTCAGGTGGTCTGGTATGCCCATGTCTTTCAGAATGTTCCACAGTTTATTGTGATCCACACAGTCAAAGGCTTTGGCACAGTCAATGAAGCAGAAATAGATATTTTTCTGAAACTCTCTTGCTTTCTCCATGATCCAGCAGATGTTGGCAATTTGATCTCTGGTGCCTCTGCCTTTTCTAAAACCTGCTTGAACATCTGGGAGTTCACGGTTCACGTATTGCTGAAGCCTGGCTTGGAGAATTTTGAGCATGACTTTCCTAGCGTGTGAGATGAGTGCAATTGTGCGGTAGTTTGAGCGTTCTTTGGCATTGCCTTTCTTTGGGATTGGAATGAAGACTGACCATTTCCAGTCCTGTGGCCATTGCTGAGTTTTCCAAATTTGCTGGCATATTGAGTGCAGCACTTTCACAGCATCTTTCAGGATTTGAAATAGCTCAACTGGAATTCCATCACCTCCACTAGCTTTGTTCCTAGTGATGCTTTCTAAGGCCCACTTGACTTCACATTCCAAGATGTCTGTTTCTAGGTCAGTGATCACATTATCGTGACTATTCTGTTCATGAAGATCTTTTTTGTACAGTTCTTCTGTGTATTCTTGCCACCTCTTTTTAATATCTTCTGCTTCTGTTAGGTCCATACCATTTCTGTCCTTAATCGAGCCCATCTTTGCATGAAATGTTCCCTTGGAATCTCTAATTTTCTTGAAGAGATCTCTTGTTTTTCCTACTCTGTTGTTTCCCTCTATTTCTTTGCATTGATAACTGAGGAAGGCTTTCCTATCTCTCCTTGCTATTCTTTGGAACTCTGCATTCAGATGCTTATATCTTTCCTTTTCTCCTTTGCTTTTCGCTTCTCTTCTTTCACAGCTATTTGGAAGGCCTCCTCAGACAGCCATTTCGCTCTTTTGCATTTCTTTTCCATGGGGATGGTCTTGGTCCCTGTCTCCTGTACAATGTCATGAACCTCCGTCCAGAGTTCATCAGGCACTCTATCTATCAGATCTAGTCCCTTAAATCTATTTCTCACTTCCACTGTATAATCATAAGGGATTTGATTTAGGTCATATCTGAATGGTCTAATGGTTTTCCCTACTTTCTTCAATTTAAGTCTGTATTTGGCAATAAGGAGTTCATGATCTGAGCCACAGTCAGCTCCTGGTCTTGTTTTTGCTAACTGTATACAGCTTCTCCATCTTTGGCTGCAAAGAATATAATCAATCTGATTTCAGTGTTGACCATCTCAAAAAGATTTCAGTTGTTTGTGGTAATATAAAATTGGTTAATAGTTGTTTTTAGAGGTGTTAAGTTTTTCATTAATTTATCGTTACTACTTGCAAAAGATAAATAGTAAGTTTGGAAAAGATTAAATTTTTAAATTTATATATACTTATTTTTGTCATATTTTCCATTGCCACACTGTCTTAAATATTCTTCATTTTCTCCTGGTTTGAATTATTCTCTGTCTTCTGTGAAGTTGGCTAACTATAGCTCATAGCTTTGAGGCTTATTCTTTCTTTTTTTCCTTGTCTTCTCACCTGGACTTATGCCAGTTTACTTCTTGCAGACTCTGTATAATGAAACAGCTCTTATGGAAAGTCACATTTGCTTTTCAGGACAACAGCTTTCCAAGTTGAATGCTATGGCAGCAGCCTATAAAGCAATTTTATATGGCTCCCAGAGAGTTTTGTTTTTTTTTTTTTCTTTTAACATCTGCAATGGTGGCCTCTGGGACCTGAAGATAACATCCATTTAGGAGGAATTAGCTAGGAAGTAATTTAGGCAAATAAGTGATTTGTCTTCTTCTTGCATGCAATTTTTTTGAATGAGTTTATTGGTCAGTAAGTTGATGAATTTGATTTCACAGGATCAACCTAGCAATACTTTGTAATCAGAGACGAGCAGAGGAATTCAGATATATGTTCACCAACTTTCTGTAATGTTGTCACTTTCTGAGAAATCTGTGGTGTGTACTCAGTCACAGGAGACTTTCGTCCAACCTTGACATGTTGAGGCTATTAGTCAGTGATTCCACTACTGCACATTATGATTTCTTGAGCCACTTCACTGAAATGATTGAATTAATGAAAATTGATTTTGACTCACTGTGCCTGAAAACTAACCTGAGCTAGTTACAAAAATCAAAATCAGGGATATGGTGACTCACATAACTGGGAAGTACAGAGGTTAATAACCTAAGTTAAAGTGTAGCACAGTTAACATGCCAAACAATGTAATAGTCACCCTATTTCCAAAAACCCCTGTTTGCATATTTCTGTGTAGAGAGAGTCGTACATACAGTTAGAGGAAATGGCTGTCAACCAGATAACACATAGTCCTAAGAGCTCATGGGCTAGGGCTCTGGGCTGCTTTGATTGTTTTTCTGGATCCCATGAACTTTGACAACCACACCGTTAGTGGAATTAGGGAGCTGACCCAGACATTATGATAGACACACTCTCTGGAAGAGCTGGAGCTACAAAAGAGGTGATTTCTGGAGTAAAACAGTATTAATTTTATTAGATTATGGGCAAAAGGTGTTAGAAAAGCCAAACAATGGATGCCTATTTCAGGCACTCTGAATTTATTTCTATGTATGCTGCTGCTGCTGCTAAGTCACTTCAGTCGTGTCCGACTCTGTGTGACCCCTTAGACGGAAGCCCACCAGGCTCTCCCGTCCCTGGGATTCTCCAGGCAAGAACACTGGAGTGGGTTGCCATTTCCTTCTCCAATGTGTGAAAGTGAAGAGTGAAAGTGAAGTCACTCAGTCGTGTCCGACCCTTAGCGACCCCACGGACTGCAGCCTACCAGGCTCCTCCATCCATGGGATTTTCCAGGCAACAGTACTGGAGTGGCTTGCCATTGCCTTCTCTGATTTCTATGTATAGAAAACCTGAATTTCTGTGACATGTTTATTTAATAGCACATTTCCTTGAAACCAGAAAAAAAAGTTGCAGAAAAAAAAAATTTTGTTTTTTACCTAAAATTGAAATGACTAAAGAGTTGCCATTGTGCTAATGAAGCTGAAAGGAAAGCAATTAAAAATCTAAATGCCTGAAAAATGACATCCATTAAACCTGCATTATACTGCTATTAGCTAAGGGACTCTATTATGTCAAACAATAGATGTTTAAGATAATCAGTTTGGAAAAGAGAAAATTGCCTTATTTACATGCATTTATTTTTTCATATTTGCCAAAGCTATGTTTCTTTCCTTTTTATAAAACAGTCACCACTTAGGCATAATTTTGTTGTTGAGTACCAAACATATTTTGTATAAAGAACCTGTAGATATAAACACTCAAAAATTAGTAGCTAATTATTGATAGGAATCTGTATGGTTATATCTGAATTGTAGTACATTGTTTCCCTGCTTAAATTTAATGCGATCGCTGCTCTGATTTTCCTTAGTTTAGCTGAACTAGAATTGAAGAAGAATGTGGACAGTTTAAAAGACAATATTAAATTTCAGCACATATCTTCCAAATAAAATAAAATTAATTTTTATTACCAAATAGTAGCACCTTATGAAAACATCATGTGAACTTCAGTGAGGATACTACCTATGAAACCATGTGGTGCCAGATTCCAAACTCCAGAAATGCTTAGAAGCAGAAAAGGGACAGTTAATCGTTTAGTTTATTGAAAGATATAAACTATTTGGTTGTAAAAATGGAAGCTTTAAAACAAATTGATATACAACACTGAAATATATTTCTATTGTATGTATCTCTATTTTAAAGGAAAAACACATTCACAAACCTACTATCTGATTTATGCTTCTGCTTTCTTGCTCATCTTATCTCTCCAAACTCTGCCTTTTCCTGTGTCAATGTATTTCATTTCAGACTTTTAAAAAATTTTTCTGATTGCCATCACGGTATACCACCATTAAAAGAAAAAAACCTTTTTGAGAGGATGATGCATGGTCACTCTTAATAATTTCTATCACCTTGATAATTCCATAGTACTGGTTTGTGGAACTACAAAACAATTGCTACTGTCTGCCTGGAGAGAGTCAAATGTAGAAATTAAGGACATTAGCTTTAGAGTCACATAGAAGGGAGTATTTACCAGTGGTTTGATACTGGGTAGATTATGTTTCTCATACCTTCTTTATGTGTAGTATTAGTACAATTACAACCACATAGACATAGTTTCACATTAATAGCAATAGAAGTATTTCCTGTCTGCAGAATCAGCCATGCACAAGGTTCAGGGTTAGAGATACAGTCTGACAACCTTCAGCCTCATCGCTTAATATCTAGGAATTGAGATGCTTGTTAAACAAAACTAGTATATAGGGTGCCCGGGAATACTTTAAAAGTAGACCCTATTCCAGTCTCTTTTGCTACAGTACCAAACATGTATAACACATTAAGTACCATTTTTTCCTTCTGTTTCTTCAATTTTGTATCTTGACAAAGAGTTGGATATAACTGAGCACCTAAGCACCACACAGCAGCAAGGGCTGTCTAAAATAAAAGAAAGTAACAACAACAAAAAAAGTGCAGTGTGTTAGTGAACCATTCTATTTTATAGAAACAGAAAACCTTCTTTAAGGAAACCTGGAAAACTATAGAAACTCTTCCTCCCTCCAACCAGAATAAATCTCTAAAAGATAGTACAGGAAAAACACACTCAAGTATTAACAAGAAAAATGAAATTACAACATGTGCAAAAATGTAGCAAGATTCAGGGAAAACACATTCTCACAGAAGTCAGCTAGTTTTGCTGCTAGGCTTTTATCTCAGAGTTTATTGCTGAATTTGAAATAGTACAGAGTGATAAACTATCAGGAAATATGTTGCTATAAAACCACACAAAAGGTTTATTAGAGATCTGCTTCTAAGAATTTTGGAATAACAAGTCCAGAATGACCATTCTACCACAAATAATTTAAAAACTGCAAAGCATACATAATATAATTTTTCTCAGGTATTAGACATTGGGCAGCAGAGGACTATTATTTTTGAGGAAAGAGGGGATAGAGAAATGAGGTCAGCTTTACAATTGCTCTGAATTTTTTCCTTCAGGCAATTTCTGAACAGTAAACAGGAGAGGGAACATAAAGAGAATCCATCAGATTTGAGTTTGGTTAGCCTAAAGTGATGGGAATTCGCACGTCAGAATGAGAGGAGAGAATCATGCAAAGATAGAGTTTTTAAAATCTGCATAGGAGACCACTTCAGGCTTTGTATGAACATCAATATGTATGCTTATATGGTAAAACTCCAGAGGTGCAAGCAAAGAAAAACTCCCAGAGAAAGAAAACTTTCTGAGGAAGCCAATAATTAGGAAGAGTCTCAAAAAGGTGGCAGCTTGAGTTTCACTAGTCAAAGTAGAGTTTGTTGAACGCACAGGGTATTCAGTGGAGACTCCAGAAGACTTTCACCATAGTAAAGAAGTTAAACTCACCAATGAATAAGTCTGCTCTGAATTACCCCTTTTTAAAGCCTGAAAACAAGTCCCAAAATTATCAAGCTAATTTGTCAGTAACTACTACCAGAGCAAAGACTGAAGTCTTTAAAGTGAGACAACAGAGTCCAGGCATTGAAGAATGTAACATCACCAAGTCCAGCATCAAAAGAAAAATTACTGGGCATATCAAGACATAGGAAATTGTGTCCTTTTGGAGGTAATCAGTTGATGGAAACAGCAGTCTCAAAGATATTGGAATTTGCAGACATGATCTTTAAAATGTTTATATGTATGCTTTATATATTCAAATATCAAAAGGAAAGCAAGGCCATAATGAGAAACAAAGTAGATGTTATACCAGTCAAATAGAAACTCTAGACATGAAATATACAGTATTCTAAATGAAACTTTTAATACAAAAGTTGGTCAGTAGAAAGCCCATGTGGGTACATTAATATCAACCAGAGGATGTGTGAAACATTCTTATTACAAGAGTGGTGATTAAATAGGTGGGTTATATTCATTTATTGATATGTAGGCTTGTTTAATATGGACTTCTATGTAATATTTAAATATTTTAATATGGACTCTTTTGTAATATTTAAAATATACAAAATTAAACATACTGGAGATATTAGTCGAGATTAGACAGGAGACAGAAATTAGATTTACAACAAGTATAAAGAGGTGAAACTAATTCTGTTAAGAGATTTCTATTTTATAAAGAAGGAAAACCAAAAAGAATCAATGCAAAAGCTATTGCCACGAGAAAATTCAGTAAAGGAGCAGGATATTAAATTAACTTAAATCTATTTTAATATATACACACAGTACCAATTAGAAAACATAATGGAAAAGAAATCTTCATTTTCAATATGAAAATAAGAATTAGGTTAAACTTCTGTGAAGAAAATGGCAAGTAGGTCCTGAGAAACAGCATTAGTCGTGAGCAATGCTAGAACAGCTGAGTAACATGTACCAAAAAACCTACCAGATACTAAAACATAAGATGAAGCTTCAGAAATAAAATTACTATATTTGGCACAGACATATGGAAAGATTAGTGGAGATAAATGTAAGATCCATATAGAAGATCCAGTACATAAGAGAAGCAGTATGCAGTAGACATGGTATTTCACATCAATGAGAGAAAAAAGTAAACCTTTTAATAAAGGCTGTTAGATCAACTGGGTAGCTACTTGTAAACTGTTATGTCACATTTTACTTTGTGATCATCTCCACATGGGTCAGAGATTTAGATACATCAATATAAACAATGTCATTATTAGAAAAACATTGGTTGACTTTCATAACCTTAAGAGCAGAAAAGCATTTTTAGCATTCAAATTTAAGAAGCAGTACAAGAAAATAGTAATTGCTTTGATTGTAAAATTAAAATATTTTTATAGATAAAATGTCATAAGCACATCAAAAGACAAAATTGTGGGAAAATAATTATTACTTATATGACAGGCAAGAGGTTAATCTCACAAACTCATTAAAATCTCTTTGAAATCAATTACCAAAATAAAGTTCAAGTGCATGATACAAAAAAACAAATAAAGTGAAGCTGCTCAGTCATGTCCGACCCTTTGCAACCCCATGGACTGTAGCCTACCAGGCTCCTCTGTCCATGGGATTTTCCAGGCAATAGTACTGGAGTGGGGTGCCATTTCCTTCTCCAGGGGCTCTTCCCAACCCAGGGATCGAACCTGGGTCTCCCGCATTGTAGACAGACGCTTTACCGTCTGAGCCACCAGGGAATCCCTGCATGATACAAAGACATACATAAAAAAATTTATTTATCATTAAAGAAATGCCAATAAGTCTTTACTTTAAAATTTTTTTTAAGTGGAGGATACAACTGCTTTACAATGTTGTATTGGTTTCTACCATATAGCAACAGAAACCAGTCATAACTATGCACACACATAGATATGCACACACACATTATACACACACACACATATATATATGAAGCTTACACATACACACATATATAAGGAAGCTCCCTCTTGAGCTTCCTTCCCAGTCCCTCATCCCACCCCCCTAGGTTGTCACAGAGGGCCAGTTTGGGCTCCCTGTGTCATATAACAGCTGCCTACGAGCTAGCTGTTTTACACATGGTAGTTTATTTATGTCGATGCTACTTTCTCAACTCACCCCACCCTCTCCTTCCCCCACTGTGTCCACAAGCCTGCTCTCCATGTTCTGTCTCCATTCCTTTCCTGTAAATAGGCTCATTTTTCTAAATGCCATGTATATGTGTTAATATATGATATTTGTGATGTTTATATATTAGGTTATATCTATAATATATATATATTATAGATAGATAGATAGATGATAGGTTCTGAGTTCATCCACCTCAGTTCAGCTGGTTCATATGTGTTCCTGTTTATGGCCGAGTGAAAGAGGAGAGTGAAAAGGTTGGTTTGAAGCTCAACATTCAGAAAACGAAGATCATGGCATCTGGTCCCATCACTTCATGGGAAATAGCTGGGAAAACAGTGGAAACAGTGTCAGACTTTATTTTTTGGGGCTCCAAAATCACTGTGGATGCTGATTGCAGCCATGAAATTAAAAGACGCTTACTCCTTGGAAGGAAAGTTATGACCAACCTTGATAGTATATTAAAAAACAGAGACATTACTTTGCCAACAAAGGTCCGTCTAGTCAAGGCTATGGTTTTTCCAGTGGTCATCTATGGATGTGAGAGTTGGACCGTGACGAAAGCTGATCGCCAAAGAATTGATGCTTTTGAACTGTGGTGTTGGAGAAGACTCTTGAGAGTCCCTTGTACTGCAAGGAGATCCAACCAGTCCATCTTAAGGATATCGATCCTGGGTGTTCATTGGAAGGACTGATGCTAAAGCTGAAACTCCAATACTTTGGCCACCTCATGAGACGAGTTGACTCACTGGAAAATAGTCTGATGCTGGGAAAGATTGGGGGCGGGAGGAAAAGGGGACGATGGAGAATGAGATGGCTGGATGGCATCACCGACTCGATGAACATGAGTTTGAGTGAACTCCGGGAGTTGGTGATGGACAGGGAGGCCTGGCGTGCTGTGATTCATGGGGTTGCAAAGAGTTGGACACAACTGAGCAACTGAACTGAACTGAACTGAATATTCCATTGTGTATATATTCCACTGTACCACATCTTCTTTATCCATTCATCTGTTGATGGACTTCTAGATTGCTTTAATGTTTTGGCTATTGTAAATAGTGCTGCAATAAACAACGGGCACATGTGTCTTTGAATTGTGGTTTTCTCAGAGTGTATGCCCAGTAGTGGGATTTCTGGGTCATACGGTAGTTTTTAAAGGAATCTCCATAATGTTCTCCATAGAGGCCACATCAATTTGCATTCCTACCAAAAGTGCAGTACAGCTCCCTTTTCTCCATATCCTCTCCAATATTTGTTGTTTGTAGTTTTTTTTTTTTTTGGGGGGGGAGGTTTTGATGATGGCTATTCTAACTGGTATGAGGTAATACTTCATTGTAGTTTTGATTTGCATTTGTCTAATAAGGAGCAATGTTGAGCATCATTTCATGTGTTTATTGGCCATCTGTTTGTCTTCTTTGGAGAAATGTCTGTTTAGGTCTTCTCCCCAGTTGCTGGGTTTTTTGTCGAAATGACAATAGTCTTTAAACACATGAAAACAATACTCAGATTTACTCTTGATAAGATAAAATCAAACTGAAACAGCACTAAACAGATCTTATCTCTCAAGGTCATAGAAATCAGTTTGACAACAAACTTACGAGAAAGGAGATCCTTCTATTCATCCTTATATGGATAACATTTGGCAATTTCTTATCTCAGATTTCAAAGTAAGCAATTTTTTTCCTTACCTCTCTGAAATCAGATTGTATTGTTCACATAATGATATCTTCCTGTTGGATCAGGAGTTGGTCATACCCTTATTATCTTTACCTATTTACCTCTTAATGGTCTTTGTTTTTATCATCTGAATGGAGTGATGTGAGGAGGTGGTAATGAACATGTGGGGGTGCACACCAAATGGTGCAACTGAAGGCAAGTAATTGCTGAGTTTGGCACAGAGTTGAAGACTTCCAGAGCACTAATGGACTAACCGGGCCGATTCATACATTAATCAGGGCTCTCTTTTAAACTGTGGCATCAGCTTGTCAAAAACTTTCTGCTTAATTTGAGTAAAAAGATTGAGTTTATTTAAACAATAAGGTACCAAAATGGGTACCAGCCACTTGGAAGAAAAATCCAGAGATTAGCATGTGCAATGTATAAAGAAATCCTGCTTTACTAATAATTTTTTGACTAACAGGACAGTATAGAATAGAATACAGACTTTGATGGCTGTGCTAAAAAGTGATTCAGAAAAATAGATCTATGACTGAAAAATTTTAGAAATAGTTTAACTAGATGATTTATAACTGCTATTTTAAACAAGCACACTTTTGAAAATATATGCTTTAATAATGTGTCTGCTGCTAAGTCACTTCAGTCGTGTCCGACTCTGTGTGACCCCATAGACGGAAGCCCACCAGGCTCCCCCATCCCTGGGATTCTCCAGGCAAGAACACTGGAGTGGGTTGCCATTTCCTTCTCCAATGTGTGAAAGTGAAAAGTGAAAGTGAAGTCACTCGGTCATGTCTGACTCATAGTGACCCCGTGGACTGCAGCCTACCAGGCTCCTCCATCCATGGGATTTTCTAGGCAAGAGTACTGGAGTGGCCTGCCATTGCCTTCTCCGAATAATGTGTCTAGATCCAAAAATTTCAACATACAGATGATACTATAAGTAAATACAGTGATTAAAGATAAAAAAAATGCTGAGATATGTTTCTCTCAGCAGTCCTACTCTTAATATAGTATTTGTATAGTTATTTGAAACTATTCTATGTATGTTGTATAAACAACAAATCATCATACTAAAGTTTTTAAAATCAAATTTCTAATGTGTAAGAAAATAGATATACATATACAACAAAATAATAAAAATTAAAATCCTGAAATGGTGAATTCAAACTGGAAGTTATTCAAATTTCCTACAGTATCAGAAGAGTTTAGAAGCAGTAATACTCATTGACAATAAACCCTCATC
Source organism: Moschus berezovskii (assembly GCF_049115385.1). Taxonomy (NCBI): domain Eukaryota; kingdom Metazoa; phylum Chordata; class Mammalia; order Artiodactyla; family Moschidae; genus Moschus; species Moschus berezovskii. Next base: position 80,447,309 of record NC_142467.1, read on the forward strand.
CCTAAATGTCAATAAACCACATTCTTTACAAAGAAGAATCAGGACTTCTTGGAGAACTAGTAGCCTGGAGTTCTCAATAAAGAATATTTGAGGAGGGCCTGAAACATTTTATTATGAGAAAGGCAAAAAGCAAATGAACAAACATATGATGCTAAAGAGACGTAGCAGTCAGTGTATGGCCAATTTAAAAACTACTAGAGGAATAATTCACCACCTTGAAACACACTAAATACATGAAAAGTCATGTCTATAATAATGTTCAAAAAGAGGAAGTGAAAGGTGAGCAAACAGCAGAAATGACTATTTAATTGCCATTGTTAGGAATGGCCCATTCTCTCTCTCTGAAAATTAATAAGGGGAAAATTATGCATTAATCTTGACTTTTTTATTGGAAGTATTTTTGCAGTTAAAATCATGCAATAAATGAGGAAAATATCATCTTTACTGAAAACAGCAGTGAATATAGAGTGATAATATATTTCTAATTTTCCAATTTTTTTTTGGCCCTTAAAATATTGAGATGGGTAGAATCTTCAATGCATCCATAAAACATTAGGCAAACTATTGATGGCAAACTCAAGGTGTCTAAGTATAATCCCTCAGGCTATGGGCTACAGAAAGAATGAATGTATGTTTGTATTGAAAGCAATACCTGTTACTATTTGAAGTCAGAGATGAATCTCAGCATCACTAATGTTCGGGCAAGACAGTGTGATGGGCCTCCTAATGTGATGCAGTCTATGGCATACAGAAGCATCTCTTAAGTCATCTTGCCAACATTATCTTAACCTATCTACTTAAGCCTTTAAGTACAACATCTATTTTGCCAGTAATAAAAGGTGGTTGAAATGTCAAATGCCACAGTGAAAAGACAATCAGATCAACACGAAGATAAGAAATATCTACAGAACAAATATCCCGCCTCTTCAGCAAAGCACTGATTCCTCAAAGGGAAGACTCTTTAAGATTAAGAAAGTTTTAAGAGCCATGACAACCAAAAGCATGCCACTGAATAAGTAATTATCTATTCACCCCGCTGTAAATGATATTGGAGAACGTTGAGAAAATATAAATACGGATTGGATATTAGATATAATTGGAGAATTATTGCTTCTTTTGTTAAACCTGATAATCATTTCACAGTTATGTAAAGGAGATCTCATTTTTGAGAGATTCATTGTAGAAGTATTTATTGTTGAAATATAATGATGCCTGCAACTTAGTGTGAAACACTTTCAAGGTAATATACATATAATTTTAATTTTATTATTCTCCCATATTCAGTTCATTTTAATCACTCTATAATTTAAAGGAAGAGCAAATGAAAAAATTTTCTGAGAATTCTTATTGATTCTTATACCTGTTTGACACTTCCATACAACCTCCAAATGGAAGGAATAACTCCTTTTGTAAATACAATTAGAACTCAGAAATGTAGATGATTTCTTTAAAATGAAAAGAAGTATTTAAATTTTAACTGACTTTTGCAGTTGTTTGAGCACAGAGATATGTCCTCAATAACTAAAAAATAAAAATATGTGTTATTATAAATGTTATGATATGTAACTTTTTTCAAGTTTTTCAAAAAGATTAGGGCCAACGTCTAACTTGAAAAATGAATATTCAAGTAGCTGAGAATTGTTATAATTTATAATTTTCATCCAATCTATAAAGACATTCTTCATATCCTTTTAAATTAAAAATAATTATTGTTCAATATCTCACCCATATTTCTATTATTTATTAGACTTAACATTTATTAGACAACCCTATATGCAGATGACACTACCCTTATGGAAGAAAGTGAAGAGGAACTCAAAAGCCTCTTGATGAAAGTGAAAGAGGAGAGTGAAAAGGTTGGCTTGAAGCTCAACATTCAGAAAACAAAGATCATGGCATCTGGTCCCATCACTTCATGGGAAATAGATGGGAAAACAGTGGAAACAGTGTCAGACTTTATTTTTTTGGGCTCCAAAATCACTGCGGATGCTGATTGCAGCCATGAAATTAAAAGACGCTTACTCCTTGGAAGGAAAGTTATGACCAACCTAGATAGCTTATTAAAAAGCAGAGACATTACTTTGCCAACAAAGGTCCGTCTAGTCAAGGCTATGGTTTTTCCCATGGTCATGTATGGATGTGAGAGTTGGACTGTGAAGAAAGCTGATCGCCGAAGAATTGATGCTTTTGAACTGTGGTGCTGGAGAAGATTCTTGAGAGTCCCTTGTACTGCAAGGAGATCCAACCAGTCCATTCTAAAGGAGATCAATCCTGGGTGTTCATTGGAAGGACTGATGCTAAAGCTGAAACTGCAATACTTTGGCCACCTCATGCGACGAGTTGACTCACTGGAAAAGACTCTGATGCTGGGAAAGGTTGGGGGCGGGAGGAAAAGGGGACGATGGAGAATGAGATGGCTGGATGGCATCACCGACTCTGTGGACATGAGTTTGAGTGTACTCCGGGAGTTGGTGATGGACAGGGAGGCCTGGCGTGCTGTGATTCATGGGGTCGCAGAGAGTCGGACACGACTGAGCAACTGAACTGAACTGAACCTATTTTTCAGCAAATATTAACTTTTTTCCCTAATCTCTATCTTTTTTCTCTCTCACTCCTTCATTTTTTTATTCTAATAGGGGATAGAGGGGAACTTAATGAATAATATCAGTGTAAGCAATCTGATTATATGCAGTGTAAGTAATGTGATTTGATCATTTAAAAAGGAAAAAGCCATACTGAAGTGCTTTTTACTACATTGAATTAAATATAAGGTCATTAAGTAAATGGAGAGTTGCTTTGAATTCCCATTTAGTCTACCCCTTCTATGTCTGGTGGCTCAGATGGTAAAGAATTCACCTGCAGTGTGGGAGACCTGGGTTTGACCTCTGGATTGGGAAGATCCCCAGGAGAAAGAAACGGCTACCCACTCCAGTATTCTGGCCTGGAGAATTCCATGGACTGTACAGTTCATAGACTCACAAAGAGTTGGACACAACTGAGCAACCTTCATTCTATGTCTAGAATGAAAGTTAAAGTATGAGTTAAGTTTGAAATTTATGGGATGATATGTAGTTCTCTGGCTACCATTCCCACTCCAGCTATTTAATCTTAAAATATCTGATATTTGTATACAATAGATAATAAATAATTGAGGCAGAGTCAGAGCCTTAGGAAAATATCAATTGTATAAAAGAAGAAAAAATGTAAAAATATAAGCAAAAGCTAAATTAAAATATAATTTGGATTTGAAATGGCAACCCACTCCAGTACTCTTGACTGGAAAATTCCATGGATGGAGGAATCTTGTAGGCTACAGTCCATGGGGTCGCAAAGAGTCAGACATGACTGAGCAACTGCACTTTAAAAAGGAAAAATAAATGACACAACAAGCACATACTGGAAAAGAAGATTAAATGGCTTACATTATTAAAATTGCTCTATTATTAGAAATATTAAAAATCCTAGCAAGAAACATTGGGACTTGTCCTTTAAGATAAATATTAAGAAGATATCTTATTAAAATAACTTGTAGAAATGATAAAAAGCCATACTATATCATTAACACAAAAATTCTTTATTAATCACTAAAGCAAATTAAAAATTTAATAATTTCAGAAAATTCAACTTTTTCAAGAAGTAAAACATGTTTTAATCCTAAATGTGTACTAGGTGTTATATATTTTCATAGGGTACAGATGATAATGAATTTTTATCTGAAAATTAGTATGCAACTACTAATATTAGAATGGAAACCCACTCCAGTATTCTTGCCTAGAGAATTCCCTGGACAGAAGAGCCTGGCAGACTACAGTCCATGGGGTAGCAAAGAGTCAGACACAAGCGAGTGACTAACACACACAATAATATTAGAATACTTGAGTAGCATGCAAGTCTAATACATTTAGATTCATACCTTTTATATAAAAAGCAATTTGCAGATGGCCCAAATGTTTAAATGCAAAAAAAAAAGAGAGATAATTTTAATATCTTGGAGCAGAGAAACATTTCTAATTATGTTACCACCTATAAGAAATGTCAGAATATGAGAAGGAAATGGTTAGCAGCTGGCTTGGAATCTAGTTCCTCCCTTTACTAAGAAGTTGCCCCCGGGAACAGGAAAAGGAAACTGACCCAGATAAATCTTTAAAATATGCTAATAATATTCCTCCTGGCAAACACCTACACTAATGGCATTTCTGTTCTATTTCTACACTATGTAATTGGTCTGTCTGGGTTATTTATGGCAAACAAATAAGGAATCTGTATATTTATGGGTGATGAAAAATGCCAAGTAATGTGTACTCTCACAGTAGAGTAAGTCCCCTGCATACCAACCTTCAAGCTGCAATCTTTCAAAGATGCAAACGTGAGTTTGCATGTCCAGTCACATAAGTTAGTTCATGTATCTGGCGTTCACTCTCACCTACATGTGTTCTCTGCAAGTGGTTGTACTTTGGTGTGCTTAACAGTACTGTATAGCAGAAAGTAGGACAGTATCTTCAGAGAAGGCAATGGCACACCACTCCAGTATTTTTGCCTGGAAAATATCATGGATGGAGGAGCCTGGTGGGCTACAGTCCATGGGGTCGCAAAGAGTCAGACACGACTGAGTGACTTCACTTTCAGTTTTCACTTTCATGCATTAGAGAAGGAAATGGCAACCCACTCCAGTGTTCTTGCCTGGAGTTTCCCAGGGATGGGGGAGCCTGCTGGGCTGCCGTCTATGGGGTCGCACAGAGTCAGACACGACTGAAATGACTTAGCAGCAGCAGCAGCAGGAGAACAGTATCTTAACTTCAGATAGCATCAGAACTTTTTTTTAGGAGGGTAAATAGAACTGAATCCAGCAGGCCACCAGAGCCTGTGCCATCAATATTCAGTTAGTTCAGTTCAGTCGCTCAGTCGTGTTCGACTCTTTGCAACTCCATGATCACAGCACGCCAGGCCTCCCTGTCCATCACCAACTCCCAGAGTTCACTCAAACTCATGTCCATTGAGTCGGTGATGCCATCAAGCCATCTCATTCTCTGTCATCCCCTTCTCCTCCTGCCCCCAATCCCTCCCAGCATCAGACTCTTTTCCAGTGAGTCAACTCGTCGCATGAGGTGGCCAAAGTATTGGAGTTTCAGCTTTAGCATCAGTCCTTCCAATGAACACCCAGGATTGATCTCCTTTAGAATGGACTGGTTGGATCTCCTTGCAGTCCAAGGGACTCTCAAGAGTCTTCTCCAGCACCACAGTTCAAAAGCATCAATTCTTCAGCGATCAGCTTTCTTCACAGTCCAACTCTCACATCCATACATGACCACTGGAAAAACCACAGCCTTGACTAGATGGACGTTGGTTGGCAAAGTAATGTCTCTGCTTTTTAATAAGCTATCTAGGTTGGTCATAACTTTCCTTCCAAGGAGTAAGCGTCTTTTAATTTCATGGCTGCAATCAGCATCCGCAGTGATTTTGGAGCCCCCAAAAATAAAGTCTGACACTGTTTCCACTGTTTTCCCATCTATTTCCCATGAAGTGATGGGACCAGATGCCATGATCTTTGTTTTCTGAATGTTGAGCTTCAAGCCAACTTTTTCACTCTCCTCTTTCACTTTCATCAAGAGGCTTTTGAGTTCCTCTTCACTTTCTGCCATAAGGATGCTGTCATCTGCATATCTGAGGTTATTGATATTTCTCCTGGCAATCTTGATTCCAGCTTGTGCTTCTTCCAGCCCAGCGTTCCTCATGATGTACTCTGCATATAAGTTAAATAAGCAGGGTGACCATATACAGCCTTGACGTACTCCTTTTCCTATTTGGAACCAGTCTGTTGTTCCATGTCCAGTTCTAACTGTTGCTTCCTGACCTGCATACAGGTTTCTCAAGAGGCAGGTCAGGTGGTCTGGTATGCCCATGTCTTTCAGAATGTTCCACAGTTTATTGTGATCCACACAGTCAAAGGCTTTGGCATAGTCAATGAAGCAGAAATAGATGGTTTTCAGGAACTCTCTTGCTTTCTCCATGATCCAGCGGATGTTGGCAATTTGATCTCTGGTGCCTCTGCCTTTTCTAAAACCTGCTTGAACATCTGGGAGTTCACGGTTCACGTATTGCTGAAGCCTGGCTTGGAGAATTTTGAGCATGACTTTACTAGCATGTGAGATGAGTGCAATTGTGCGGTAGTTTGAGCATTCTTTGGCATTGCCTTTCTTTGGGATTGGAATGAAGACTGACCTTTTCTAGTCCTGTGGCCACTGCTGAGTTTTCCAAATTTTGCTGCCATCAACATTAGGCATGTGTGAAACTGTAGCTTGCCCTCCGTCTCCTATTGCTGATGATCCTTCAGTTCTACCATCTCCCACCTTCTCTCCCTCCTCTAGTCAGTAACTCTTCTTTCCTGTTTTGATGCCAGCCCCTGTATGCCAGATGTTATACAGTACTACTATACTTTTCAAGGTACCATACTGTAAGATTAAAAATGTTTTCTTTATTTTGTGTGTGTTTGTTAAGTATTACTTGTGAAAAGTAGTATCAGCGTATTACAATACAGTACTATATAGTTGATGATGCTAGTTGGGTACCTAGGCTAACTTTGTTGGGCTTACAAATTAGACTTTCAAATGCACTCTTGGAGTGGAACTCATTCCTCATTCGTATGTAGGGGACTTCCTGTATAAAACAGTGACATACTGCCACTAAGACTGTTTTCTTATGTGTAAAAGATATTATCACATCCGTAACATGGCGACTTCAGATATTAATTAATCTGACCTATAGAGAGAGCACCGGAGAAGGCAATGGCAAGCCACTCCAGTACTCTTGCCTAGAAAATCCCATGGATGAAGGAGCCTGGTAGGCTGCAGTCCGTGGGGTCGCTAAGGGTCGGACACGACTGAACGACTTCACTTTCACTTTTCACTTTCACACATTGGAGAAGGAAATGGCAACCCACTCCAGTGTTCTTGCCTGGAGAATCCCAGGTACGGGGGAGCCTGGTGGGCTTCCGTCTATGGGGTCACACAGAGTCGGACACGACTGAAGTGACTTAGCAGCAGCAGCAGCATAGAGAGAGCACACCAATGTGTTAAGAAAGAACCTGCAGGGCTGTGTTGCTACTTTCTGCTCTGCTGTCTTCCTATATTCATCACATTATTAGTATAACTTGATACTGGATGAAATCTGTAATTTGTGCTATTTGAAGTAGTCCAGGGACTTGAGGCAGTATCTTCCTGTTTGAGAGACTGTCCTAACAAATGATACAATGACTCTTCACTACCTCCTCTGAACCAGCTAATTCCCATTGTGCAAAAGTATTACCACATGCTTCATTCATTTACCAAGCAGATTTTCGTCTTCTCAAAGATCTTTCATTCTCTTCTTAGCTACATGGTGCTTCTTAGACTTATGTTATATGTAACAAAATGTTTTTTAGGTTTCCTCAACCTAAGAGCTTTTAAGAATTTTTCCACCCATCATTCCATGAAGCAGAATTTTAGGTCTAATGCCAAAGTCCATGTTAATTCCTCTCGACATATGATGGAACTTACCCAGCAGAAATTGTCATTCCTTTCCCACCCTGTCTACCATGTGTAGCTAACATCATAATGAACATCAACTCATTTTGCTATTGGTCCCACTGTAGCTTACAACACAGATAAGTGATGCTTCGCCACAGTACTCCAGGGACCTCTTACTGATCTATGAAGTTCAGTACTCAGGATGAAAAGTATTTGTCATCCAAGTTATATAATGTCTACCAGGAGCAGTATGAATATCTGGGGAAGCTGGGCATTTAGAGATTGAAATAAACTGATAGAGAAAAAAGCCTCAGGTTATGTCCAGGGATGGAGAGAAGTGCTGAATCAGTGGCAGGGTCCCAGTGAAACTGTAACAGAAAGAGAAGAAACAGAAGCACTTCAGGGTGGGATGTTCCAGAACCATTTCCTTCATGTGATGGTCAGTGTTTATAATGCACACAAGCCTTTAATCAAGAATGCAATTAAGAACATATCTACTTTTGTAAGTGATCCAGAAATCCCTGGCTTACCTCTCTGAAGGTATAAATATAGATGAGCATGCTTCCTGAAGCTGTCGGCTCTTCACATCAGCTGGTCAAAGTATTGGAGCCTCAGCATCAGTCCTTCCAGTGAATATTCAGGTTGATTTCCTTTAGGATTGACTGGTTTGATCTCTGTGCTGTCCAAGGGACTCTCAAGAGTCTTCTCCAGCACCACAATTTGAAAGCATCAGTTCTTTGGTGCTCAGCCTTCTTTATGGCCAACTCTTGCATCTGTACATGACTACTGGGAAAACCATAGCTTTGACCACATGGACCTTCATCGGCAAAGTGATGTCTCAGCTTTTTAATATGCATCTTGGTTTGTCATGGCTTTTCTTCCAAGGAACAAGTGTCTTTTAATTTCATGGCTGCAGTCACTGTCTGCAGTGATTTTGGAGCCCAAAATCAGTTCATGTGGCCTTTTGTATGAAACATAATTAATAACTCTCTGATGATCTCTGCTCCAGCTATACCAGCCTTCTTTTACATCTTCAGGTACCTGTTCTTTTTCCTGCCTTGTAGTCTGCTACTCCTTACCTCTGCCTTGAGAAAAGCAGGATTGTTTAATGATCAACTCTAGTGATATACCTGGTTTGCTTGGCAACAAGCTACCTTGCAGATAAGCTTCTTCCTCTCTGAAGTGCAGCTATATGAACTCAGTTTCTCACAAGACTAGGGACACAGTATACTGGTGGATAGCATTTCCAGCATTCCATGGAACACTTGTGTGGGTGTGTGTCGGTGTTAGCTCAGTCATGTCCGACTCTTTGCGACCCCATGGACTACAGACCATCAGGCTCCTCTGTCCATGAAATTCTCCAGGCAAGAATACTGAAGTGGGTTGCCATTTCCTTCTACAGGGGGTCTTTCCAAAGCAGGGATTGAAACTGGGTCTCCTGTACTGCAGGCAGATGCTTTTCCACCTGAGTGATGTACTTCAACTCAGTTGTTCTGAGCTTATTTTGTCATCTTCTCTCTCAGAAACAAACCACTCTCAGGCTAACCTCGTAACCTGGAAGCACAAAAAAGGAGCAAGATCCTTCTGAAAGGGCACAGCCCATAGCAATCTACACATCACTAGGTCATTTTTCTGTAAGTTTCAGAGACTGGGTGACTGATCTTCACTTGACCCTCCCAATCTGATCCGTCATCATCAGCTGGTAACAGTGGTGTTTGCCCCAAGACCTGTCTACAACAAAATGCTTGGATAGATATTATACCTACACCTTAATTCACCTTCAAATCCCAGCTCAGATGTTTTTTTCCAGTTAAGTTCATGTGCTGTTTACACATTCTTGGTTCCCTAATAGCTTTTGTGGGTGTGTTTGTGTTATGCTCATAATACTCTGGGCAGGGATGTTTATGTAAATACTTGATTACTGTTGGTTCTCCACGTGGGCTATGATATCCTTGAGACTGAGGGTAGTCTGTTTTCCTCACCATTATAAACCCAGAGTTTGGCAAATATGTGTCAAATAAGTAGTTGTTAGATGAAGGGATGAACAGAATAACAACTGATTAAATAGAGAAAGTGTAGATATTATATGAATGTTATTATCCATTTCTTGAAGAATAAGGGCAAGAATTATAATTTATTTTCAAAATTTTAGTGAATATGGATTTGATAAACCACGCATTGAGAAGTTAGCTGACATTCATGTAGTCATCCTGTATATACTAAGAACCGCCTCCTATATGCCTGGCCCTTTCCTGGGACCTGGGGATGCAGTGGGTGAACGGCACATTTAGTTATGATGTAGCTTACAGCTCTGCAGACTGAACAAACAGAAACAGTTATGCCAATACATAGCTTATATACTTAATATTCATCTGGAAAACATGATATGAGGGATATGCAGGAGTCCATGTTGCAATATAATGGAGGGATATCATAGTTTAGAATTGAGTTTGGTGAACTTGTATAAGATTGAGCTCTGAATAGTGAGATTGAGTGAGTCATTCTTATAAAAATGATAGTGTCAGGGGAAGTTGAAAAACAGTGTCTTCAGAATATGCATGAAGAACTTGTCAGAATCAGTGTTCCATCAAGAAAACTTATCATGTAGTGGTCTTTGAAATAACAGTTTTATAACTGTGTTACAGATCATGGCAACCAGAGAATCTGTGACAAATCTGTGATAGAATTGACTCTGTTTAATTACTCATACACCTCTAAAATTCTGATACACAATACTAAAAATGAGAATTCAGTTTTTGATATTTACTGTTTTAAAATTTTTCAAAGTAAAAAACTTCATATTTTTCAGAGTATCAGTGAATAAGTTATATATAAAATGAAAAGTTCTTGTATTACATTCTGGATATTATGTTTTCTCAGACAATCCAAGACTGGGGTTTGTGGAAAGAAAGCTTACCTGTCCTATTTACAGTCAGTAATGAGCAAACAGCATGTATTTCTGTCTAAAACAGCATAATGAAGTAAGCACTCACAGTTCTGTCATAAGGAGCGGATACTTGAATACTACCATTAACTAATAAATAGTAGCAAGATTATGGGTACAATTATGTAGAAACATACAAATATGTTTCTGCATATAAAATGAGGATAACTGAAATGAATACTCAGGATACAGTGATATTCTACGGTTTTATTTAGAATTAAAAAAAAAAGAACAATACAAACCACAAACAGAAAATATGTACGAGATATTATTGTCCTTTAAAAATCATTTTATCTTCCCTATATATATTCAAATGGTTTAGTCAGGTATTTGGCACACAAGATAACAATGAATAAACACATTTAAAATGGCAGGAGGTAGACTTGTGGAGGAGGAAAGGAACAGGAAAACAAAGGAGCCTATTAAAGTGTAGATTGTATTGAAAACATAAAAGAGTGAAAGTTACATTTTAATCCAGGGTCATCAATCAATAATTTGCCTAAACTTGAAGAAAGCAGCACATTTTTGTTGCGGATGCTGTTTTTTTTTGCCACCCAGATCACCATCAGGACTGAAGAATTTCCGGCCCAGATGCTGGAAAGTTTTTTGACTGACAGTCCTTGACTTGTAACACCTTTTCGGAAAGCTTAATTCAGCTGAAGAGAGCTTGACCCAAGGCCAAACCCCATTCCAGAGAGTTTTTTACACAGGAGCCTGAAAACACAGGCCCCAAACCCACATCCAGACAACTCTGAGGGGTCATCTCAGGTCCAGAGGTCACTGCAGGGCTGGCCAAGGCCTTTCTGGTACTGCAGTATATCCAGCCTTCTTCTCTGCCCAATTCTGCATCTTTATTCTGCCTCCCATGGATGCCGATTCCTAAAGCACTCCCTAGGAAGTCTCCCCGATGACAACTTCTATGTCAAGTCAGCTTCCCTGGAAACCCAACCCTGACATTCTCACCCCATTCCCCTAACTGCCATCATGAACACATCAGAAATAAAGGTTCTAGTCTTTTCTTGACCTTGCCCATTTTTCCTTTGTGGACATGTCCATACCCTTGGACACAGTGATAATCAAAGAGGCAAATTTGATATAAAAATATTTGTTCAAAGTTCTGGAATTTTCCTTGATGGGATCACTTTCTTATGACTATCCCTGTCTAAAAGCCCTAGATACTATTTCAAGTAAGTGAATTAGATTGCTATAAATTAATTTTTCTTTTTTCTGACACCTGTTTTATCAATTCTTATTGATAACTATTTCTTCATGTGTCATCAGAAAAATCATGTGAGGGTTTTGCTACCTGTCCTGAGGAAAATTTGTGGCAAAAACTACAAGGAAGCCATTATAAGAAAGGAAAAGACTGCTAACACTGGAATTTCATGTATCAGGCAATTTTAATAGCAGAACAATTTTATCTGGATGGAAGGGGCCTTCTTGCTGCCTTTTATATCACTTTAATTTGGGTGACATATTACCTTAATGCAAAATTCAGTCTTGTTAAAATGTATGCTTTTAACCTGTTACAACAGAATAATTTCTACATATTCCTTATTATCATTTTTTTCTTCTACCTTTACATAAATCTCATATCACCCAAATATTTTTTCTCATTCCCATTTGCAATTCTAAATGAAAAATAAAGGAATTACATGGGAGATGTTTAGTCGGACCTGTCACACTAGAAAATTATCAGTATGAAGATTTTTTTCACATGTGATCAATTAACCAATATTAAAATAATGTCTATCCCTCACCTATTTGAACTCTCCTCAAACAATGTTGTTCTTTTTTTTTAGCCTTAACACACTACAGAAAGAATTATCAACTACCTACTCCTTTTTCACATTTACTAAGAAAGATTTATATTGTGGTTGTAGGAAAATTGGCCATACCCACAGGCACTTCTTAATATCTGCTGCTGCTGCTGCTGCTGCTAAGTCACCTCAGTCGTGCCCGACTGTGTGTGACCCCTTAGACGGAAGCCCACCCCGCTCCCCTGTCCCTGGGATTCTCCAGGCAAGAACACTGGAGTGGGTTGCCATTTCCTTCTCCATCTTAATATCTAGGCAGTGTTTATCCCATAAGAAGGCCTGTAACTTTATGATCTTCTCCTGCATGTGAGTAGCATCTCTGATTTGATAGACTGGATCATCTGAATTTACTTGCAGTGCTAGTTGAGTCCTTAGGGATCTTATCACCTAAAAGTCGTTTATCTTTTCACTTCTTGCATGTGATTTCTTAATGAGCTACAGGAACCAAGTGAAAACATTTCTCAAACTACCCACATGAAAATATGAGCAAAACTGAATACGAAAATGTGACTTCCGATGTACCTTTTTCCAGTTTGGAACGTGTATACAGACTTGGCAAATTCCCATGAGACAAATCCCCGGATATAAGATGAGGAAAGAGTGGAATCCTTGTGTGAAGAGCATTTATATTTGCCATTTTCCCTTTCCATTTGAAGTAGAAAGTCTTCAGGTTCCATTTAAGGTTAACTTCTCTTAGTCTCAGTATCCTCAACCCATGGTCTTCCTTTGAAGAAAATATTTTCTTTTTTAGTCCTTCTCTTTGGTTATATATTGAGGGAAGGATGTTTTGGAGAGGATGACAAAGATTGAGCATACCACTTGGAAAATGAAATTGAGATGACTGCTGAGGTTTGACAACACTTTTCTAAGAAATTGGGAAGGTACCTTCAACTGGAAACAGCTTCTTTGCTGGAGCTTTGCTATAGTTATCACGTGGTTTATTTTTCTTTTAAAAAGAATAACTGAACAAGGGGTGTCAACTGTGTCAGTTTATAAGATTTTTTTTTCTTTTCAAAAAGAAATAAGATCAGGAACTTCCCTGGTGGTTAAGAGACCATGTTTCCGTTGCAAGGGGCACAGGTTTGACCCCTGCTTGGGGAACTAAGATCCTGCATGCTGCATAGTGGCAAAAAAAAAAGAAAAAGAAAGAAAGTTGAGGTCAAACAAGCAAGGAAACTTCAGCATCCATCAAAACTTTGTTGTTTACTAACTCCATTTTTTCTCATAGGCAGTAAGAAGAAAATGGTTGATAGATTCTTCCTAAGACTTTAGACCTCTTCTAAAATTCATTTTTTCAGCTTAAAATGTATTAATCTAGCATTATAATCCTGATATTGTATGAAACATAATTATAAAATACAAATATTATAGCTTTACTTGTGACTCAGTAGATTCGGTAATTTATGTCTCGTTTACTCTGCCCTTAACCAATAAGACATAAATTTTATTCTTATAGTCAGTGTCTATGAGCACACCAGGTTTTCCCATTTCCCATTTTCTTATTCATTACCCTAGTGCCACAACATATTTGATCTGCAGTTTTTGATGTAGGTCACATCTTAAATTCTCCTACTCTCAAACACTTAGAGACTGAAATTCTGAGAAATGCTTTCCTAATATTCTCTTGATGGCCTGGCATCTGTTTGTTTGGTGCTATTTTACTACTGTTTGCAGATGTATAGCTAATTTTTTAGCTAGATGAATGTACATTTCTTAGCCTGATTGCTCACATAACTGTCAAAATACAAAATCACATTTGATTAATCTACCAAATTATTACCCCAAATAAGACCCCTCTTAATGAGGAGCTCTTGATTTCCAGAGTTTTGTTCCAATGTCAGGTTTTAACAGCATTAAATTTCCAAGTAATCATCAAAACCCAGTACCATATAGTTTCTACCCATTTAGCCTACTTGAAGCCATTTTAGTAGGCTTCCCTGGTGGTTCAGAGGTTAAAGCCTCTGCCTCCAATGCGGGAGACCCAGGTTTGATCCATGGTTTGGGAAGATCCCTGGAGAAGGAAATGGCAACCCACTCCAGTACTCTTGCCTGGAAAATCCCACGGACAGAGGAGCCTGGTAGGCTACAGTCCACGGAGTTGCAAAGAGTCGGACACGACTGAGTGACTTCACTTCACTTCACTTCATGGTCTGAATGTTTGTGTTCCCTCCACTGGCTGATAAGCTACAGTTTCCCAAATGTCCTGCCAGAAACACTCTTGTTTCCAAGTTTGCTTGTAGTGGCTCACCTTCCAAGAGTGGTTCTCCTGCTCTTCTTAAGATTTTCTTCTCTAACTTTTGACATTTTAATTAGGTGTCTTGGCAGGTGTCTCTGTGTAATCCTTTTATATGAAATTCTGGGCTTCCAGGATATCTTTTTCTTTTCCATGTTAGGGAAGTTTTTAGTCATTATTTCTTCAAATAGGTCCTCTGCCTCATTATTTCATTTTCTTTTTGGATAATTTGAATTTGAATATTCATCGACTTGATACTATCCCATAAATCCCTTAAACTATACATATTCACTTTTGATTCTTTTTTTTTTTCCTTGTTACCGCTCAGCTTGGGTGAATTTCATTGTCCCACCTTTTAAGTTCACTGATCCTTTTTTCTATTTTATCTAGTCTGCTTTTCAATCCCTCTAGTATATTTTTCAGTTCAGTCATATTTTTCAGCTGTGACTTCTGTTTGATTTTCTCTTATACTCTTTTTTTTTGAAGTTCTCATTGTGCTTCTCCTTTATTCTCCTGAACTTGATAATTATATTTAAGGCCATCATTTTAAACTCTTTATCAGATATACCACTGATCTCCATTTCATTAAGTTTCTTTTTTTCCCTGAGGTTTCATATTATTTTTTCATTTGGATCAAATTCCTCTGTGGTTTTCATTACCTTTAGTCTCTCTGTTGGTTTCTATGCATTAATTAGAACAAGTACCCCCCCCCCCATTTTGAAGGAAAGGCCGTTTGTAAGAGATAAATTATATATTCAATCCCACCCTAGTTCTTGATTGTTTCTCCATTTTTTTGTGATTCTCCAAGTACCCTATTTTAATTTTTACAGCTCCCAGTTGAGGGTGTGCTGAGACATGTCAGTATCCCAAATGAGAGGATACCAGTCAGCACCTAGATTCTGGCTGACTGGAAGCCAGATCTTTATGTAGCAGCTTTCAATGTATAGGTAAAATAAGCCCTGCAGGCCATCAGAACCAGGTAATACAGAGATGTTGCCTGGAAGCAGCTACAAGAACAGAGAGTCAGAGAAAGAGTACAAACTTCTTTTAAGGCGGGTACCAGAAGTTGGAGCATTGCAGAGAAAGAACACAAAACTTGCATTCCCTGGCCTCTATTACCTGAGAGCACCTTCATAGGCCACAGTTCAGTTCAGTTCAGACACTCAGTCGTGTCTGACTGTTTGCGACCCCATGGATTGCAACATGCCAGGCTTTCCTATCTATCACCAACTCCTGTAGCTTGCTCAAACTCATGCCCATTGAGTCGGTGATGCCATCCAATCATCTCATCCTCTGCCATCCCTTTATCCCGCCTTCAATCTTTCCCAGCATCAGGGTCTTTTCCAATGAGTCAGTTCTTCCCATCAGGTGGCCAAAGTATTGAAGTTTCAGCTTCAGCATCAGAACTTCCAATGAATATTCAGGACTGATTTCCTTTAGGATGGACTGGTTGGATCTCCTTGCAGTCCAAGGGACTCTCAAGAATCTTCTCCAACACCACAGTTCAAAAGCATCAATTCTTTGTCACTCAGATTTCTTTATAGTCCAACTCTCACATCCATACATGACTACTGGAAAAACTATAGCTTTGACTAGACAGAAGTTGTTGGCAATGTAATGTCTCTGCTTTTTTAATATTGTGTCTGGGTTTGTCATAGCTTTTCTTCCAAGGAGCAAGTGTCTTTCAATTTCATGGCCACAGGTGTGTACCAAACCAGAAGTCTGCCTTTCTGGCCAAGCACCTAGACAAGCCTCTTTCACAGAAAGCCTACAGGTACATTTCAGTCGTCTATCTGTGCAGTGCCCTCAGGTTTTAACCAATCATGAAATGTCTTTCTGATTGCTATAGTTCTTGGGTCCCAGAAAAATAAGATCCTTTGGCCTTTAGAACCCAGTGATCACGGGGTGTCTGCTGGGGAGCAGTCACAAAATGCATGTAAAAGCTCCCCTCTGGGAGACACTGCTGCTCCGGAGCATGGCAGAAGGAGACTATAAAGATAGGCAACTATCTGGGATCTCTAGGAAGAACTGGCTCCTAAAAGTGTATTTCATTAGAAACCCACTCCTCAAGCCACAGTTATGAAGATAAACTAATAGGCCTTTTTGCTATCCTGGGCTTTTGAGACTCTTGCTTCTTGCTGTGCTCTGAAGGTGGTAATCATTTAAGACCTCTGTCTGCTCTAGTAACAGTCATGTAAGACTCTGGAGCATAAGCCCCAGTGACAACTATAGCTGGGCCATTATAGTGTCCTCTGGATTGCATCCAAAAAATCAAGACAACCAGAGTGCTTACAAACCTCCTTTCTGGGAGATATCATTAAATCATGGAGATGGTGCCTACTGACCAGGGAGACTAAAAAGATACTTCCTGCCAAGCTTTATCCCTTGAAGATATACCCCAGCAGGCCTCTGGATATGTGTTAAGACATACCTACCCCTCAGGCTAATGGTTTAAGATAATAAACGAAGAAGGCTCATTCACGTAAAGCATGGGTGCTTATCAATTGTCAGCCTTTGTATTGGTCCCTGGGATGGATATATAATCATAAGGGATTTGATTTAGGTTATATCTGAACGGTCTAGTGGTTTTCCCTACTTTCTTCAATTTAAGTCTGAATTTGGCAATGAGGAGTTCATGATCTGAGCCACAGTCAGCTCCTGGTCTGGTTTTTACTAACTGTATAGAGCTTCTTCATCTTTGGCTGCAAAGAATATAATCAATCTGATTTCGATGTTGACCATCTGGTGATGTCCATGTGTAGAGTCTTCTCTTGTGTTGTTGGAAGAGGGTGTTTGCTATGACCAGTGCATTCTCCTGACAAAACTCTATTAGCCTTTGCGCTGCTTCATTCCGTGCTCCAAGGCCAAATTTGCCTGTTACTCCAGGTGTTTCTTGACTTCCTACTTTTGCATTCCAGTCCCCTATAATGAAAAGGACATCTTTTTTGGGTGTTAGTTCTAAAAGGTCTTGTAGTCTTCATAGAACCGTTCAACTTTGGCTGCTTCAGCATTACTGGTTGTGGCATAGGCTTGGATTACTGTAATATTGAATGGTTTGCCTTGGAAACGAACAGAAATCATTCTGTCATTTTTAAGATTGCATCCAAGTACTGCATTTCGGACTCTTGTTGACCATGCTGGTTACTCCATTTCTTCTAAGGGATTCCGGCCCACAGTAGTAGATATAATGGTCATCTGAGTTAAATTCACCCATTCCAGTCCATTTTAGTTCACTGATTCATAGAAGGTTGACATTCACTCTTGTCATCTCCTGTTTGACCACTTCCAATTTGCCTTGATTCATGGACCTAACATTCCAGGTTCCTATGCAATATTGCTCTTTACAGCATCAGAACTTGCTTCTATCACCAGTCAAATCCACAACTGGGTATTTGTTTTGCTTTGGCTCCATCCCTTCATTCTTTCTAGAGTTATTTCTCCACTGATCTCCAGTAGCATACTGGGCACCTACCGACCTGGGGAATTACTCATTCAGTATCCTATCATTTTGCCTTTTGATACTGTTCATGGGGTTCTCAAGGCAAGTATACTGAAGTGGTTTGCCATTCCCTTCTCCAGTGGACCACATTCTGTCAGAAATATCAATAACCTCAGATATGCAGAAGACACCACCCTTATGGCAGAAAATGAAGAGGAACTCAAAAGCCTCTTGATGAAAGTGAAAGACGAGAGTGAAAAGTTTGGCTTGAAGCTTAACATTCAGAAAACGAAGATCATGGCATCTGGTCCCATCACTTTATGAGAAATAGATGGGAAAACAGTGGAAACAGTGTCAGACTTTATTTTTTGGGGGCTCCAAAATCACTGCAAATGTTGATTGCAGCCAGGAAATTAAAAGACGCTTACTCCTTGGAAGGAAAGTTATGACCAACCTAGATAGCACATTAAAAAGCAGACACATTACTTTGCCAACCAAGGTCCGTCTAGTCGAGGCTATGGTTTTTCCGGTGATCATGTATGGATGTGAGAGTTGGACTGTGAAGAAAGCTGATCGCCGAAGAATTGATGCTTTTGAACTGTGGTGCTGGTGAAGACTCTTGAGAGTTCCTTGGACTGCAAGGAGATCCAACCAGTCCATTCTAAAGGAGATCAATCCTGGGTGTTTATTGGAAGGACTGATGCTAAAGCTGAAACTCCAATACTTTGGTCACCTCATGTGACAAGTGGACTCACTGGAAAAGAGTCTGATGCTAGGAGAGATTGGGGGTGGGAGGAGAAGGGGACGACAGAGAATGAAATGGCTGGATGGCATCACCAATTCGATGGACATGAGTTTGAGTGAACTCTGGGAGTTGGTGATGGACAGGGAAGCCTGGCGTGCTGTGGTTCATGGGGTCTCAAAGAGTCGGACAGGACTGAGCAACTGAACTGAACTGAACTGGGATGGGTGAGTCCAAAGTACAAGCCCTTTAACTGCCATTTCTCAGAGTGCTACAGCCTGTGGGTCTTGCAGATATAAACCCTATTGATTTTCAAAGCTAAATGTTTCTGGACCAATCTGTCAGGTGCAAGTCTTAAAGATGGCGTTCTTGACATGCAGTTCAAACCCTTTACTCCTTTAGGGAGAAGCTCCAGGCTTTAAGTTCAGTCTCAATTGTAAGTTGTAGTACCAGGGTTGGGTTTTATGGTGAGATAATGTCTCAGCTTCTGCTACCCAATTTGATGTCGGTTTTTCTCTCATTTGCCCAATATATAGGCGTTACCTGCTGCTGCTGCTGCTGTTAAGTCACTTCAGTCGTGTCCGACTCTGTGTGACCCCATAGATGGAAGCCCACCAGGCTCCCCCTTCCCTGGGATTCTCCAGGCAAGAACACTGGAGTGGGTTGCCATTTCCTTCTCCTAGGAGTTACATAGTTTTTACATTTTTTTCAGAGGAACTTTTTTCATATGTAGTTGTTGATTCAGTGTGCCCATGGGAACAGCTGAGTGCAGGGTCATCCTATGTAGCCATCTTGAGCGGGACACTTATATGTTAATTAAGGCCAATAAAGATTTATCTTAATTACTTTGGATTAAGTTTTAAATAACTAATATTAAGAGTTTTTCATTTTACAGTTATTTTTAATTTTATAGTCTGCCTGGCAATGCTTATAAAGATTTCTGTTCGTTTCCAAGGCAAACCATTCAATATTACAGTAATCCAGGCCTATGCCGCAACCAGTAACGCTGAAGAAGCCGAAGTTGAACGGATGTATGAAGACCTACAAGACCTTTTAGAACTAACACCCAAAAAAGATGTCCTTTTCATTATAGGGGACTGGAATGCAAAAGTAGGAAGTCAAGAAACACCTGGAGTAACAGGCAAATTTGGCCTTGGAGCACAGAATGAAGCAGGGCAAAGGCTAATAGAGTTTTGTCAAGAGAACGCACTGGTCATAGCGAACACCCTCTTCCAACAACACAAGAGAAGACTCTACACATGGACATCACCAGATGGTCAACACCGAAATCAGATTGATTATATTCTTTGCAGCCAAAGATGGAGAAGCTATATACAGTTACCAAAAACAAGACCAGGAGCTGACTGTGGCTCAGATCATGAACTCCTTATTGCCAAATTCATACTGAAATTGAAGAAAGTAGGGGAAACCACTAGACCATTCAGATATGACCTAAACCAAATCCCTTATGATTATACAGTAGAAGTGAGAAATAGATTTCAGGGACTAGATCTGATAGATAGAGTACCTGATGAACTCTGGACGGAGGTTTGTGACATTGTACAAGGGACAGGGACCAAGACCATCCCCATGGAAAAGAAATGCAAAAAAGCAAAATGGCTGTCTGAGGAGGCCTTACAAATAGCTATGAAAAGAAGAGAAGTGAAAAGCAAAGGAGAAAAGGAAAGATATAAGCATCTGAATGCAGAGTTCCAAAGAATAGCAAGGAGAGATAAGAAAGCTTTCCTCAGTGATCAGTGCAAAGAAATAGAGGAAAACAACAGAATAGGAAAAACAAGAGATCTCTTCAAGAAAATTAGAGATTCCAAGGGAACACTTCATGCAAAGATGGGCTCGATAAAGGACAGAAATGGTATGGACCTAACTGAAGCAGAAGATATTAAGAAGAGGTGGCAAGAATACACAGAAGAACTGTACAAAATGATCTTCACGACCAAGATAGTCATGATAATGTGATCACTGACCTAGAGCCAGACATCTTGGAATGTGAAGTCAAGTGGGCCTTAGAAAGCATCACTACTAACAAAGCTAGTGGAGGTGATGGAATTCCAGTTGAGCTATTTCAAATCTTGAAAGATGATGATGTGAAAGTGCTGCACTCAATATGCCAGCAAATTTGGAAAACTCAGCAGTGGCCACAGGACTAGAAAAGGTCAGTCTTCATTCCAATCCCAAAGAAAGGCAATGCCAAAGAATGCTCAAACTACCGCACAATTGCACTCATCTCCCACGCTAGTAAAGTCATGCTCAAAATTCTCCAAGCCAGGCTTCAGCAATATGTGAACTGTGAACTCCCAGATATTCAAGCAGATTTTAGAAAAGGCAGAGGCACCAGAGATCAAATTGCCAACATCCGCTGGATCATGGAGAAAGCAAGAGAGTTCCCAAAAACCATCTATTTCTGCTTCATTGACTATGCCAAAGCCTTTGACTGTGTGGATTACAATAAACTGTGGAAAATTCTGAAAGAGATGGGAATACCAGACCACCTGACCTGCCTCTTGAGAAACTTGTATGCAGGTCAGGAAGCAACAGTCAGAACTGTACATGGAACAACAGACTGGTTCCAAATAGGAAAAGGAGTATGTCAAGGCTGTATATTGTCACCTTGCTTATTTAACTTATATGCAGAGTACATCATGAGGAACGCTGGGCTGGAAGAAGCACAAGCTGGAATCAAGATTGCTGGGAGAAATATCAATAACCTCAGATATGCAGATGACACTCCCCTTATGGCAGAAAGGAACTAGAAAGCCTTTTGATGAAAGTAAAAGAGGAGAGTGAAAAGATTGGCTTGAAGCTCAACATTCAGAAAACAAAGATCATGGCATGTGGTCCCATCACTTCATGGGAAATAGATGGGAAAACAGTGAAAACAGTGTCAGACTTTATTTTTTTGGGCTCCAAAATCACTGCAGATGCTGATTGCAGCCATGAAATTAAAAGACGCTTACTCCTTGGAAGAAAAGTTATGACCAACCTAGATAGTATATTAAAAAGCAGAGACATTACTTTGTCAACCAAGGTCCGTCTAGTCAAGGCTATGGTTTTTCCCGTGGTCATGTATGGATGAGAGAGTTGGACTGTGAAGAAAGCTGATCGCCAAAGAATTGATGCTTTTGAACTGTGGTGCTGGAGAAGACTCTTGAGAGTCCCTTGGACTTCAAGGAGATCCAACCAGTCCATTCTAAAGGAGATCAATCCTGGGTGTTCATTGGAAGGACTGATGCTAAAGCTGAAACTGCAATACTTTGGCCACCTCATGCGACGAGTTGACTCACTGGAAAAGACTCTGATGTTGGGAAAGGTTGGGGGTGGGAGAAGGGGAGGACAGAGAATGAGATGGCTGAATGGCATCACCGACTCTGTCAACATGAGTTTGAGTGAACTCTGGGAGTTGGTGACGGACAGGGAGGCCTGGCGTACTGTGATTCATGGGGTCGCAGAGAGTCGGACACGACTGAGCGACTGAACTGAACTGAAAAGTTGTACAGTTGATAAGTTGTATCCAAGTCTTTGAATCCCATGGCCTGCAGCATGCCAGCCTTTCCTATATCTTTCACTATCTCTTGGAGTTTGCACAAACTCACACCCTTTGAGTCGGTGATACCATCCAACCATCTCATCCTCTGTTGCCCATTTTTCCTCCTGCTTTCAATCTTTCCCATCATCAGTGGGTCAGTTCTTTGCATCAGGAGTCCAAAGTATCAAAGCTTCAGCTTTAGCATCAGTTCTTCCAATGAATATTCAGGGTTGATTTTCTTTAGGACTGACTAGTTTGATCACCTTGCTATCCAAGGACTCTCAAGAGTCTCTTTAGTTCCTTTTTGCTTTCTGCAATTAGTGGTATCATCTGCATATCTGAGGATGTCAATATTTCTCCTGGCAATCTTGATTCCAGCTTGTGCTTCAACCATCCTGGCATTTCACATGACGTACTCTGCATATAAGTTAAATAAGAAGGGTGACAATATACAGCCTTAACATACTTATTTCCCAATTTTGAACTAATCAGTATTTCCATGTCTGGTTCTAACTGTTGCTTCTTGACCTGAATACAGGTTTCAAAGGAGACAGGTAAGATGATCTGGTAATTCCATCTCTTTAAGAATTTTCTACTGTTTGCTCTCATCCACACAGTAGAAGGAGTTATCATAGTCAATGAAACAGAAATAGGGGTTTTTCTGGAATTCCCTTTCTTTTTCTATGATCCAGTGAATGCTGGCAATTTGATCTCTACTTCTTCTACCTAAAATATTTCTAGGTAAATAGTATCATGGCTGGATACAAGGACTATTTTGTTGACTGTGAGGGTTACTCCTTTTCTTCTAAGAGATTGTTGCCCACAGTAGTAGATATAATGGTCATTTAAATTAAATTTTCCCATTTCTGTCCATTTCAGTTCATTGATTCCTAAAATGTTGATGTTCACTCTTGCCATCTCCTGCCTGACCACATCAAATTTACCTTGATTTGGGACCTAACATTCCAAGTTCCCATGGAATGTTATTCTTTAGACTAAAACATTAGTCTTTACTTTCAGCACCATACATGTCTACAACTGTGTGTCATTTCTGCTTTGGTACAGACTCTCCATTCTTTATGGAGCTATTCCTTCTCTTCCCAGTAGCATACTGGACACCTACCAGCCTGGGGGCTCAGCTCCTGGTGTCATATATTTTTTCCTTTTCATACTGTCCGTGGGGTTCTTGAGGCAAATAGTGTAGTGGTTTGCCATTCCCTTCTCCAGTGGGCCATGTTTTGTTGCAGTACTAATAAGCAGCCCATGAAGCTCAATACCAGAAAAATAAATGACCCAATCAAAACATAGGCCAAAGAACTAAACAGACATTTCTCCAAAGAAAACATACAGATGGCTAACAAACACATGAAAAGATGCTCAACATCACTCATTATCGAGAGAAATGCAAATCAAAACCACAATGAGATGCTATCTCATGCTGGTCAGAATGGCTGCTATCAAAAAGTCTACAAACAGTAAATGCTGGAGAGAGGGTGTGGAGGAAAGGGAACCCTCTTACACTCTTTGTGGGAATGTAAACTAGTACAGCCACTATGGAGAACAGTGTGGAGATTCCTTGAAAAAATTGGAAATAGAACTACCATATGACCCAGCGATCCCACTGCTGGGCATACACACTGAGAAAACCAGAAATGAAAGAGACACGTGTACCCCAGTGTTCATTGCAGCACTATTTACAATAGCTAGGACATGGAAGCAACCTAGATGTCCATTGGCAGATGAATGGATAAGAAAGCTGTGGTACCTATACACAATGGAATATTACTCAGCCAGTAAAAAGAATACACTTGAATCAGTTCTAATAAGGTGGATGAAACTGGAGCCTGTTATACAGAGTGAATTAAGCCAGAAAGAAAAACATCAATACAGTATACTAACACATATATATGGAATTTAGACAGACGGTAATGACAACCCTATATGTCAGACAGCAAAAGAGACACAGATGTATAGAACAGTCTTTTGGACTCTGTGGGAGAGGGTGAGGGAGGGATGATTTGAGAGAATAGCATTGAAACATGTGTATAACCATATGTAAAACAGGTGACCAGTCCAAGTTCAATGCATCAAACAGGGCACTCAAAGCCGGTGCACTGGGAATACCCAGAGGGAGGGGATGGGGAGGGAGGTGGGAGCAGGGTTCAGGACAGGGGGACACGTGTACATCTGTGGTTGATTCATGTCAATGTATGGCAAAAACCACCACAATATTGTATAGTAATTAGCCTCCTGTTAAAATAAATAATTTTTTTTAAAAGAAAAATTTTACCTGAAAAAAAAAAAAAAAACTCTTGGGCTATGTTTTCAGATAATTAAAAATAGATAGATTGGTAAAATATTGATTGGATTTTTGACTCACAAATGGAACTATTTCCCCAGTGTATACCATTCCATCCTGTTATGGAAAGTTTTCCATTATTTTAAGAATTCCTCGGATGAAATAACTTTGAAAAATAAAATATTTGGAGAATGCTATTAACCCACACCTATTTTTCACTATTGAAATCTATCTTTATATCTTTTGTAGCTTTTTTCATTGAGCCAGATCCATAGTTCTATGAATAAGAAGTATCTCTCTCTGTTGTCTACTTAAGAAAAAATCAGTCCTATCTCAATGGGAAATTTAAAAGAAATGGAAAGATATCACTGTATCTCTTTAATTTTTATCTAGTCTGTCCCATTGGAATTACAATATGCACTCCATTTTAAAGAATTAACCTATTTACTCTTGATCCTCTTCAAGCTAAAATATGAATGGATAAGAAGAAGAAGAAAAAAGAAAACTTTCCAAAGAATGAATATGACGTCAGGAAAGGAATCCCAAGGATGTTTCACACTTATTTGAAGTTGTTACTCTTGAGAGTAACTTTGCTAATGCTTCCATCTGGTCATTTTCTTCAGCTATGTGTTGAATTCTCTCTTGAGAATATTGAAGAAGCTTGTACAGAACAGTGAGTGTCAAACTTGGCTCCACGCTTCTTCCTAAGATTCTGGTCTCCAAATCACCATGCCTCATTTACATACTAGGTTTTCAAACAATATTTCATATATACATGTTTGAAAACTTGGTATACTTAATTCTACATTAGGTGTGAAAACATAGTTTCACATTTTTTTAATTCAAAAGGATCCATCAAATAATGCTATAAATAGTGCAGTAGTAAATGTGATTAACATGTTTTCTAATGTATTTCTTTATCAATATGGTATTAGTAAAGATAACCTATGTTAATTATCTGCCTGGCTTAATCTCTACTAATAGTTAATGTAGGCTATTTAGAATTCATACAGAGTCTCAAGGTTAACTCATGTATACATTGTTCTTTTGGGCATGCATTAAATATATTGGGAGTACTGTCAAAGCAGTTTATTCTCTCTTATTTCCTCCCTCCTATCTTTTTCTTCCTCCAGTCATTCAACGGACATTTATCAAGTACCTTCTATGTTTTGATATAGAAAGTACCAGAAGTACCTAACATATAATAAAAAATGAGAATATCTAGATATCGTGTCATATTTAAGATAAAAATTACTTACAATATATGTGTACATTGGTTAACATATACAAACTGAGGCAAAAATAAAATCTTTTTTGGATGTCTTAACTTAATAATTATATTGCTTATATTCTGAAAAGAGGAGTAAAAATTCCCAAGATATTATCTTCAACGTAAAAATTATATCAGCATCACCTCTGCATTTCTTTGTTTATCAGGAATTGAGTTACAGTGTTAACATTTATATTCTTATTTAATCTTCATGATAACTCTGTAAGGTACATACTATAATGGTCTTTATCAATGAATGGAAAGATGATTGAGTACTTTGCTTTGTATCCATTTTCTATATCATATAAGTGGCATAGTGACCATGTGACAGTCTGACACCAGAGTCTCTGTCCTTGATACTGCATTATACTGCTTTATGCTTGGGTTAATTCATGTCACTGGATGCATCCTACATGGTTTCGTCTCTCCAGCACTTGAGCCTCTCACATTATACACACTCTTCTACAGTCACAATTTGGATCTGTCATCTCTTTCTTATTTCAGTATTCTTTCTTCACAGAGACAATTTACAGTAGTTGTTCTTGACTTTTTCTGTGTTCTTTACCTATTTAATTCCAATTCATCCTCCAGCTATCAGCCAAAATATTACTTTAGAAAAGAGTTGTTATCTGACCCACAGAACTAAATCAAACTTAGTTTTCCTAGCACTGTAGACCCCGCATTTCTGAACACTTCACACAAATGTAATTTTCTTTTCTTTTTTTTTTGGTAACCATTTGATGGATGTGTTTGTACCCCTGCTGGGATATGAGCCCCATAAAGGTAAAAATCATCTATCTCTTTCTGATTTTCATTTTAAATCATGTACCTGGAGAAGAGGCTGACCACAGTCAGTGTGCAATTACCAGTCCTCACCTTACTCAATTTCTTAGTAATATTTTACACCATCTTCTTTAAATACTGATCTTGTGATCCAAATTATCACTTTCTCCTGGATTTTTTCCTGCCTCTTTGATAGTTCCTTCTCATACTCAGTTGCTAAATTATCCTTATGAAATCTTTACACTTTTAAATTCAGTAGTCATTCAATTGAATTTGTTTCCTCTCTTTTTATTCACTACCTCAAGGTTGTATATTGTCACCTTGCTTATTTAACTTTTATGCAGAGTACATCATGAGGAACGCTGGGCTGGAAGAAGCACAAGCTGGAATCAAGATTGCTGGGAGAAATATCAATAACCTCAGATATGAAGATGACACTACCCTTATGGCAGAAAGTGAAGAGGAACTGAAAAGCCTCTTGATGAAAGGGAAAGAGGAGAGTGAAAAGGTTGGCTTGAAGCTGAATGTTGATTCAGAAAACAAAGATCATGACATCTGGTCCCATCACTTCATGGGAAATAGATGGAAAAACAGTGGAAACAGTGTCAGACTTTATTTTGGGGGGCTCCAAAATCACTGCAGATGCTGATTGCAGCCAGGAAATTAAAAGACGCTTGCTCCTTGGAAGGAAAATTATGACCAACCTTGATAGTATATTAAAAAGCAGAGACATTACTTTGTCAACCAAGGTCTGTCTAGTCAAGCCAATGGTTTTTCCCGTGGTCATGTATGGATGTGAGAGTTGGACTGTGAAGAAAGCTGATCGCTGAAGAATTGATGCTTTTGAACTGTGGTGCTGGAGAAGACTCTTAAGAGTCCCTTGGACTGCAAGGAGATCCAACCAGTCCATTCTAAAGGAGATCAATCCTGGGTGTTCATTGGAAGGACTGATGCTGAAGCTGAAACTGCAATACTTTGGCCACCTCATGCGACGAGTTGACTCACTGGAAAAGACTCTGATGCTGGGAAAGGTTGGGGGAGGGAGAAGAAGGGGACGACAGAGAATGAGATGGCTGGATGGCATCACCGACTCAATGGACATGAGTGTGAGTGAACTCCGGGAGTTGGTGATGGACAGGGAGGCCTGGAGTGCTTTGATTCATGGGGTCGCGGAGAGTCGGACACAACTGAGAGACTGAACTGAACTGAACTTTCTCTTCTCTCTATATATAGTCTTTGCTTAAATAATTTAGTACCTCATTTCATTCATGGTGCTCCTTTTACCTCCACAAAGAGAAATTTCCTACCTACCTATCTAAAAGTACACTTCTTATCACTATTTTCTTATCCTATTTTATTATTCATTATACAGTAATTACCTACCTACAACAAATATTTAATATTTATTACGTCTATATGTTTATGTTTTTTTAGTTTATGCCGCCACACTCTAATATACATTATATAAGAATAGAGTCATCCTTGAAGAGTACCAAGCACATAATATATGTTCAATAAATATATACTGAATAAATAAACAGTAAGTGTTCAGAATATATTTAGTTAATAAATATATTAAAGAATGTAGGAATTCTACCTCCAGCCATGTAGGAATAGCTTGTATAAAACAAAGCCTCTAGAATGCCTAACAGGAAAGAATGAGTAATGTTTAATAAATATTATCTAAAATAATAAAACTACCAATGCACTAAAAATATGAGGATTCCATGATCAAAGAGAGCTACCAAGAACAGAAGTGAGTACAGTATTCTGGGTAGATTTTTTTCCCTTGAGGCTAAACCATTTCTAAGCTAAAGCATCTAAGTATAGAAGCCAAGTAGCTGAAATTATCTGAAACAGAAAATGAAGTGATGAAGAAGCAGCCCAGAAGAAAAAATTAGACAGTTTACCAAGTGAAAACTAAGGTATGATAGACTGAATAGAGTTGTAAGCATTTTTACTGTGGTAGAAGTAAAGAGAATGTAAGAGGCCGTAGCCCAGGTATATACCCCATACTTTCAATTAAGATTCCTAAAGAATTGATCATATGAATAAATATTAGCCAGTAATAGACTACTTTCCGTTCCGTTCCGTCGCTCAGTTGTGTCCGACTCTTTCCAACCCCCTGGACTGTTGCCTACCAGGCTTCTCCATCCATGGGATTCTCCAGGCAAGAATACTGGAGTGGGTTACCATGTCCTTCTCCAGGGGATCTTCCCGACCCAGGGATCAAACCCGGGTCTCCCACATTGGAGGCAGACGCTTTAACCTCTGAGCCACCAGGGAAGCCTAGTGAGTTCAGTTCAGTTCAATTCAGTCGCTCAGTCATGTCCCACTCTTAGCGACCCCATGAACCACAGCACGCCAGGCCTCCCTGTCCATCACCAACTCCCGGAGTTCACTCAAACTCATGTCCACAGAGTCAGTGATGCCATCCAGCCATCTGATTCTCTGTCGTCCCCTTCTCCTCCCACCCCCAACCTTTCCCAGCATCAGAGTCTTTTCCAGTGAGTCAACTCATCGCATGAGGTGGCCAAAGTATTGCAGTTTCAGCTTCAGCATCAGTCCTTCCAATGAACACACAGGATCGATCTCCCTTAGAATGGACTGGTTGGATCTCCTTGCAGTACAAGGGACTCTCAAGAGTCTTCTCCAGCACCACAGTTCAAAAGCATCAATTCTTCGGCGATCAGCTTTCTTCACAGTTCAACTCTCACATCCATACATGACCACGGGGAAAACCATAGCCTTGACTAGACGGACCTTTGTTGGCAAAGTAATGTCTCTGCTTTTTAATATATTATCAAGGTTGGTCATAACTTTCCTTCCAAGGAGTAAGCGTCTTTTAATTTCATGGCTGCAATCAGCATCTGCAGTGATTTTACTCATTGTTTAATTTTGGTTTATTTAATATCTTCCATTTATCTACTCTTCATTTATATTTCTTCCCCTAGACTTTAAGATATTAACTATATTTGAAACTTTTTTTTTTTTTTTTACTGATTCAAATGCATTCTTAATTCAACCCAGAGGGAGAATAAAGGGAGGAGGGAGGTGAGAGGCGGGCTCAGGAGGGGGAACCCATGCACACCCGGGGCGAATTCATGTCAATGCATGGCAAAATCAACCAATATAACATTGTAAAATAATAAAAAAAATAAATCTAAATAAATAAACAAATGCATTCTTTTTAACAATTGAGTAATATTCCATTGTGTATATGTACCACAGCTTTCTTAACCATTTTCTGCCAATGGACATCTAGGTTGCTTCTATGTTCTAGCTATTGTAAACAGTGCTGTGATGAACATTGGGGTACATGTGCCTCCTTCAATTCTCAAATTTTTTAATCTCACCTGGGCCTTCCCTGGTATCTCAGTTGGTAAAAAATCCACCTGCATGCAATGCAGGAGACCCTGGTTCAATTCCTGGGTCAGGAAGTTCTGCTGGAGAAAGGATAGGCTACCCACTCCTGTATTCTTGGGCTTCCATTATGACTCAGCTGGTAAAGAATATTCCTGCAATGTGGGAGACCTGGGTTGGATCCCTGGGTTGGGAGGATCCTCTGGAGTAGGGAATGGGTACCCACTCCAGTACTTTGATCTGGAGAATTCCACAGACTGTGTATAGTCCATGGGGTCACAAAGAGTCAGTCAGGACTGAGACTTTCATTTCACTTCACTGCCAGTTGTATTATTTATGCCACTCTTGAGTCTGTTTTATTGACTGATTTTTCACTCGATAATGGTTCACATTTCCTGCTCATTTTCATGAATGATAATTTTAAATTGAATTCTGTCACTGTAAGTTATACACTATTTGATGCTACATCTTGCTCTAAGTGAGTTCTGGGTTAAAGGTTTTTTTGTTGTTTTTTTTTTTGTTGTTGTTTTTTTTCTGTTATACAGGTAACTGGAATCAGTTTCAATCATTTTCAGGCTTGCTTTTAAATTCTGTTGAGAGATACAGAGGGGCATTTAATAGAGTTAACTTTGATCCTCTACTATGTAAACATCTTTCAGATAATTTTATTCAAAACTCATGTATTACAAGGTCTTTATATTCTGGCTTATGGAAGCACCAACATTTCATAGCATTTTGTGACTTCTAAAAATTTCCCTGCCTCCTCTTCTGTGAGTTCTTTCCTGAGAGTAACATTTCTTCTCATAGCCTAGTTTGGCATATGTCCAAAGCCTGAAGGAAATCCTTAATCTCTAGAGATTTTTCTTGGTGTGCAGCCCTCTCCTTCCTGGTAGTCTTTCTTGTAAATTCTAGGCACCTTCACATGCTGGTACTCTTATCTGTCTTCATCAGAACAGGTGGATTTGGGTTGGAGTTAATTTCATGCCTTGGAAACTGCCATCAAGTGGTATATTTCTAGTTTTTCTTTCTTCTCTATTTCTTCACGAATAATGGTTCTGTGTTTCCAATATTTAAAAACTCATTTCATGTATTTTGTTTGGTTTTCTATGTGCTTAAGATAGTTAAATCTGATCTCTATTGGGGCCACTGTCATAAAGGGTAGATGACAATCATTTATTTCATTTTGTGTTAATTTTTGTTCTGAATTTCTATCATTTTGACCTCTTCTGAAAATACAACTCAGTCATTTTTGCTTTTTAATTCCACAATCTCCAACCAGACCATGCTGCAACAGGCTAGGGAGGTTCCACTGGCCTTGAGTCTATACAGTTTCCAGGAGAGCTGTCCTTTACCCAACATATTTCCATCAGATCCAGGGTCTTTTAGATTTTGAATGTTGCTTAAGATCCAGAAATTTATGCTGCAGCTAGAAGCCCTTGTGCCTAGCTTATAGATTAGCCTTTTTATCTACTCTGCAAGATGTGAATTAAAGTTGAGATTAAACATATCTATCATGTAGATATTTCATTCAAGAACTATTTTTAAAGGTGTCAGGAATTGTTCTTATATTAATCCATTTAATTCTCATGATAACTATTCAGTTAAGAAACTATTACTATCAGCATTTCACAGATGAGAAAATCGAGCCACAGCAAGGCATAGTGGCTTGCTTCCCAATTTCACAACTAGTAAATGAAGAGGAATTTTACCCAAGTAGTCTATTTCTAGTGTTGGGATTCTTAATAATGATACACTACAGCCTTAGATACACTTAAAGCAGCATTCAGATAAGCATATTGTCTAAAATAAGTATTGTCTAAAAGTCATATATTAATAAACAGTATAATTAAAATAAGCGAATTGAACAACCAACTAAAGTTGTAACAGCTACAGCAAATCCAAAGAAAGCTTCAGTTCAGTTCAGTCCTTCAGTTGTGTCTGACTCTTTGTGACCCCAAGGACTGCAGCACGCCAGGCTTACCTGTCCATCACCAACTCCCAGAACTTACTCAAACTTATGTCCACAGAGTCAGTGATGCCATCCAACCATGTTATTCCCTGTCATCCCCTCTCCTCCTGCCTTCAATCTTTCCAAGTATCAGGGTCTTTTTCAGTGAGTCAGTTCTTCTCATCAGGTGACCAAAGGGTTGGAGTTTCAGCTTCAGCATCAGTCCTTCCAATGAATATTCAGGACAAAAGAAACTATAACAAAAGCTTAATGAAGCATAAAAGCTTAAAGCTTAATAAAAGAAAGCATGACAAAACTTAATAAAGGTAAAAATAGAAAATTTTAAATTAGAAATGAAAGTGGAAGCACTAATAAATTAATGCAAGAATTGATCTTTGTGGGAAAATGATAAAAAAGCATAAAGCACAAAATAAAAAATGCTTATAAAGAAATAACCATACACAAAACACAAGCTGGTTTGAAAGCATCTGAAAAGAAAATCTTGATTACTATACAAATAAATTTTAGAATATCAACAGACAACTTCATGGGCAAATATAATTATCAAAGCAACTTCAGAAGACAGCAAACTCACTAATCATAATAAGTAAAATAGAGAAAATTATTGAAGAACTACTCTCCAAAAGTCACCCAGAAGTTTTCTTGGGACAATTCTATTACACTTCTAAGAAATAAAAGTTTCAGTTGTATTTTTACAATTTGAAAGAAGAAAAGTCTTAAAATTCTTTTTAAGGTGCTATCATAATATTGGTATCAAAACTCAAAAGTAGAACAAAAGAGGCAACTATAGATAATTCAGAAGCATTCTAAAAAATGATATACTGTTAACAGGTATGGGTTTTCTATGAATTCTAGAATTATACAAATAATTTTCTATATTGGTAGGAAAAGCATACAGTTATCTCCATAGATATTAAAAAGGCATTTTGTAAATTTAACATCTACTCTTGGTTAAAAACTAAAAAAAAAAAAGAGTTGGTTAATTTCTTTGGGGAGGAATATATATCTGTATCAATATAAATATATTTTGAGAAATGTTTACTTCTCTGGATATGTCTTGGGTGCGTGCATACTGCTTATTGGGCATATAGACAAATCTGCCTGCAGAAAAATTCCCTTTCATTTTTGGTTCTCTGTCAAATCATGTTCCTTCTCTTCTCTTCTCTTCTCCTAAAACATTGACTAGTATTGTTCAGAGTTAGTTTAAATTTTGACAGAACATGAGAATAGGCAATGATCAAGAAACTACCATTTTTTGCCAATGAGAGATATTCTTGAATCAAGAATTTATAAGCAGGAGGATAAAGAAATGTAGGATAAAGCAATATACACTATAATAGCGTGAATTAACTGGTTTCACTTCACTTACTTAGAACATGAAATCCCATATCCAGTTTGATTTTGAAGCCTATGTGTTCCACCTCAGTATTTCCCTGGTGGTTTAGCCGGTAAAGAATCAGCCTGCAATGCAGGAAATGGAAGACATGTGGGTTCAATCCCTGGGTAGAAAAGATCCCTGAAGAAGAAAATGGCAACTCACTCCAGTATTCTTGCCTGGAGAATTTCATGGACAGAGGAGCATGGTGGGCTACAATCCATGGGGTCACAGTCGGACACAACTGAGTGACTAAGCATGCTCAGTATTTCCAAGGTTGCCATACTCCTTAGTTCTAGTATGGGTTTGTTTCTAGTCTTTCACTTCTTTGAAATTTATTTATTCACCTTCTAAACACAAGTTTTAAATGCTGTGCGAAAACACAGCAGAAGGAGTATTTCCTAACTGAAACTTAAAACTAACAGCAACCAACACTGATCATTTCCCGTTACTGATTGCTTGGTGCTTCTATGTTATGAACTGCCATTTTTGAAATATATTTTAAAACAATTTAATGTATTAATAAATTAAAGTATGGTGTCTCTATGTTAAACACTTAGTGTTACATTTTTATATTTTCCTTCAGCATATTAGTGGGACTCACATAATTTCTTTGAATTTTTATGACTGTTAGGATTTGTCATCAAACTGTTCTTATATTTTTAATGGTTATATTGATAGTTTCAGGATTAATTAACTGTAAACATACATAAATCATACATTATGAAGAATGTAGTGCTTAAATACCCTTTCATAACTGTAGCTTATTTCAACATCTTGGCACTTTTTCTTCAGAGAACTTCTTCACTTCATGCCCAGTACCATCCACATGGGACATGAGGGTTCTCTATCTCTGATTTGCTGATAAAACCCTGAATATTATGGGCTTAAGTATATGTTGACTTGGAATTTGTTCGTATTTGTTTAGTTTTCTATGATTAGCAGCCATAAAGCTGTCTCCCACCTAATTTTACTTATATCAGCATATGGCTCCTTCTTAGCCTCTTCAAAGCTTCCCTTTTGCAGACAGAATGTGCTTCATAAAGATTCTCTTGGACTAATGATACTAGATTTCACTCTCTAAGTAAGGGTCCTCTGGATAAGCTTTTCTATATGCTCAACCTACTCTGTGCATCTCTAGTCATATATGATCTGCTATAGCTATTATCCCTTTATTTGATCCAAATTCCCTTTCACTTATCAGTTTTCCTTATGATTTGCATGTGATCATTTCCTAATGAATTGCAGATAATTTTTTTGTCTTCATTCCTTTTATTATTGGATTGATTTTTGAAAAGACAATGCCATATGTAAGGCTTTTTTACTTCAGTATATCACATCAACTTATTATGGTACATAGTATCTTTCAATTTGATTTATTGTTGCCTCAGATGACTTTAATGCCTTGAATTTGAGCTCCTATCCCCAACACAATAACTTATGGATGGAAGTGCTACTGCTAGATGACTTGAGTTCATTAATCTATGACTGTGACTCATTATTTTATGTATTCCATTTTTCATGTATGACAGACACATTATGGATCATTCTCATTTTGGTATTTAATGTGTTATTTTCACTGAACAACAAATGATGTAAAATTATACATGTTATTAATTACCTACAGTTGTTTATTTCTTTGGAGCAAGTGAGAAAAAGTATAAAACAAATTCATTATTCAGAATATATGAAACTCACTGTTAATTTCTAATCCGTCCATCTCTTTTCTTTCTTAATAGATAGTATTTTATGTGAACAGCCTAAAAAAATCTCTGTTAGGATCTTGTAGCTTTCTATAAATTTCAGATCTCATCTGTTATTTCATCACATTCATATGGACTTTTTTATAATATCCCTCAAGTGGCAAAAACAATGCATTCTTTGCTTCTGTTTATGAACATAATTTAATATGCTCTCTAGGCTGCAAATATTTTATATGTTGTTTTTGTACACCTCAATGTGAGCATTTTTTATACTACTTCAGAACACTACTTTATACCCCATCAACCATGAGTTCTGTGCTTAGTCGCTCAGTCGTGTCCAACTGAGCAACCCCATGGACTGTAGCCCACCAGCCTTCTCTGTCCATGGGGATTCTCCAGGCAAGAATACTGGAGTGGGTTGCCATGCCCTCCTCCAGGGGATCCTTCAGGGATCTTTCCAACCCAGGGATCAAACTGAGTTCTCCCCCATTGCAGGCGGATTCTTTACCATCTGAGCCACCAGGGAAACCCATCAACCATTAGTTCTGGTGTACTTCAATTGCAGAAATAGCAGTGAGCTTTCTGAAGCAATTCCTGGTATGTATTATAATAGCAAGGACTTTAAAAATTTTATTTATTTATTATTGTGGTAATAATAACATGAGACCTACCATTTTATTTATAAAGGTTTACATATATAATATTTTAGCCATAAGCACAATGCTGTAGATCTCTATAAATTATTCATCTTGCTTAACTGAAACTTTATACATGTTCAACTCATTTATTTCTCTCTCCAGCTTCTGGCAATGACTTTCTGCTTCTATAATATTACTATAATATATATCTCATATAAGGGAATAATCAAGTATGTGTTGTTCTGTGACTGCCTTATTCCATTTAGCATAATGTTATTAAATTCATCTGTTACTGCATATAGCAAGATTTCCTTCTCTTTATGGTTGAATAATATTTCATTGTAAGTATATAACACATTTTTCTTTCTTACTGTTTTATTTAGAATTTTCTTTCTTTTCTTTTGCCCTTCCCCGCCCCTCCACCTTGCCTTTCATCCCTCCTTCCCTTCTTTCTCACTTTCTTCTTTCCTTCCTTAATTTTGAACACATTTAAGATCTATTCTCCAAGCACAATTAAAGTGCATATTATTGATATAACTGTAGCCACAAGGCTGTACATTAGATATCCAGAACTTAATCATATAGTATAATTGAAAGTTTCGATGGTTTAACCAACATCATTTCATTTTTTCTTTCTCCCAGCTCCTGGTAACTACCAATATACTCCCTTGTCTTATGAGTTTGACTACTTTAGATTTCACACATACATTAGGTCATGCAGTATGTATCTTTCTGTGTTTGGCTTGTTTCTTCCAGTTTCATCTATTTGATCACAAATGGCAGAATTTTATTTTTTCCTATGGATGAATAATATCCCATTGTATGTATATGTGTAAATATACTTATGTTTTCTTTATTCATTCATCCATTGGTATTTCTACATTTTGGCTAATGTTGCAATGAATATAGAAAGTCAGATTTCTCCCAGATACTGGTCTTATTTCTATTAGATGGGTACGCAGAAGTGGGACTGCTGAATCATAAGGTAGTTCTAGTTGTTATTTTTTGAAGAATTTCCATATAACTGTCTGTAATGGCTGTACCAATTTACACTCCCATCAACAGTATAGAGGGTTTCCTTTACTCCACGGTCTTCCCAGCACTCATTATTTCTTGTCTTTTTGAGAATATCCATTCTTGCAGGTGGTTTTAATTTGCATTTCCCTGATGATTTGTGATGTTAAGCACCTTTTCATATACCTATTGGCCATTTGTATGTCTTCTTTAAAGAAATGTCTATTCAAGTCTTTTGCCCATTTTGAAAATATTTGGCTTTTGCTATTAAGTTGTAGGAGTTCCTTACCCTGATCAGATAGATGACTTGCAGATATTTTCTCCCATTCTATAGGTTGCCTTATCACTCTGCTGACACTTTCCTTTCTCTTGCAGAAGCCTGTTACACTTAAATAATCCCATGTGTCTATTTTAACTTTTGTCACTTATGCTTTTGTTGTCACATCCGAAAAACCCATTGCCCAGATCAGAGTCAAGAAGATTTTTCCCTGTTTTTTCTACTAAGAGTTTGAAATTTTGAGGTTTTACATTTAAGTCTTTAATCCATGTTATCTTTTGTGTATGGTATAAAATAAGGTCTAATTTCATTTTTTTCATGTGTATATCCTGCTTCCCAATCTATGATCTAAAAGGCTATAACAAGGTGGTAAGAATAATATGAGCAAAGACTCTGGGATATGAAAAACATTTGCTATTAAATTATACATTTGACTATCTTGCTATCCTTAATACACAGAGTTAGTATTTTTGTATTTCCAGTCTCATGCAATTGAATATAGTATACTCATTCAACTTGCTAATCTTTGTCCTTAATACCTCTGTTTCTCTTTTAACTGCATTTTAAGTCCTTTTTAAGCTATAAGCCATTCCTGAAGTTCCCACTGAGGTACATCTTTCTTTGAATAGTTCTTCAATAACTTAGTCTTTACTCCTTCTTTTTAAACATCCTGAAGTATACTGATTTTTTTGCCTCAGTGTTTGTTCCTCTCAACTAGATTGTGAGACCTTGTATTGACAGGTCCACAATTTATATATCTTTATATATTCTATGAGGTCCTTTATAGAGTAAACGCTATAATAATATTAATCATAATAACTATCTTTTATTAAATTCTTATTGCATATCAGGCAAATGTGAAAAAACTTGTT
Source organism: Moschus berezovskii (assembly GCF_049115385.1). Taxonomy (NCBI): domain Eukaryota; kingdom Metazoa; phylum Chordata; class Mammalia; order Artiodactyla; family Moschidae; genus Moschus; species Moschus berezovskii. Next base: position 80,485,093 of record NC_142467.1, read on the forward strand.
GGTTGCTATAAATGAATATTGTGAAGAGGCAGTTACTTTCTGAATTGAACAACCCAAATAAATTAAACACTTGGGTAAATTTCAGGAGTTGCTATTTAGACTAGAGTCAATGAAAAATAATCCCATCCACATCCCTATGCTGCTATTCTGGCTGTGTTAGATGGCTCCCATGGCTCTGCATGTTCATATTTACCAGATGTATGTCATTTACTCAAATCTTGTATCAGGAAAGCTAAGCTCCATACATAACAGAGAATTTATGATTTGATACAAATTGGATGGGTGATGTTCCTTTGTTTGAAGTCTACCACATTCTTTTTCATGCTCTGGGTCCTTTGCTTTATGATAGTAACTGAGGAGACTCTTTCATCTTCTGGTAACTATGCCAGCAACATTGACTGCTGAGAGATCTGTACAGGCCTTTTGCTCACAAGAGACAATGTTGTTCCTGTCTTCAGATGTGCACATATGTACAAGGAGTTTATCTGAGCTGACAGCAGTGCTCATGTATCCAGAGGAAATGTGAACATGCTTAAATACCACAGAAAGATAGCCTAGGGCCACTAGATATATCTACCCCACTAGAGCTAAGGCAGTGTGGATGATGGAGAGAGGCTGTGAAGGAATGTGCGTGGTGGGTCTTCTGTTATTCAAGTCATTTTATATCAGTCAGATGACAAGGATGAGGAGAAGCATTTTGAATGTTTAATTAAACTGAGTTTTATTGTGCACAAATGCTAACTTTCCCTAGGACACAATACTATATTTTGAGAGGTGAAACAAAATTATTTTTCCCCCATACTGAAATAATGCTAAAATTCAACTAGTTCTGAATGTTCATGCCAGTTTCAGAAACATGCTACAAAACAAAGAAAACTATAGAAAATATTCCATAGAAACATTATTACTTCAGCTTTAATATCCAGTTAATATAGATAATAGTTTCATTGTACAATTGCACATATAATTACAAGCCAGAATTTGACTTTATCTGTTTATTTGGCTTATTTATAAAGTTGTATAAAATGGATTAATTGCAAATAAGTTCACTCCAGTTGCTCAGTCATGTCTGACTCTTTGCGACCCTATGAATTGCAGTACGCCAGGCCTCCCTGTCCATCACCAAATCCTGGAGTTCACTCAAATTCTTGTCCATCGAGTCAGTGATGCATGCAGCCATCTCATCCTCTGTCACCCCTTTCTCCTACTGCCCCCAAGCCCTCCCAATATCAGGGTCTTTTCCAACGAGTCAGCTCTTCGCATGAGGTGGCCAAAGTATTGGAATTTCAGCTTTAGCATCAGTCCTTTCAATCAACACCCAGGACTGGTCTCCTTTAGAATGGACTGGTTGGATCTCCTTGCAGTACAAGGGACTCTCAAGAGTCTTCTCCAACACCACAGTTCAAAAGCATCAATTCTTCGGCGATCAGCTTTCTTCACAGTCCAACTCCCACATTCATCCATGACCACTGGAAAAACCATAGCCATGACCAGACGGACCTTTGTTGGCAAAGTAATGTCTGCTTTTTAATATGCTGTCTAGGTTGGTCATAACTTTCCTTCCAAGGAGTAAGCATCTTTTAATTTCATGGATGAAGTCACCATCTTCAGTGAATTTGGAGCCCAGAAAAATAAAGCCTGACACTGTTTCCACTGTTTCCTCATCTATTTGCCATGAAGTGATGGGACCAGATGCCATGATCTTTGTTTTCTGAATGTTGAGCTTTATGCCAACTTTTTCACTCTCCTCTTTCACTTTCATCAAGAGGCTCTTTAGTTCTTCTTCACTTTCTGCCATAAGGGTGGTGTCATCTGCATATCTGAGGTTATTGATATTTCTCCTGGCAATCTTGATTCCAGCTTGTGTTTCATCCAGCCCAGTGTCTCTCATGATGTACTCTGCATATAAGTTAAATAAGCAGGGTGACAATATACAACCTTGACGTACTCCTTTACCTGTTTGGAACCAGTCTGTTGTTCCATGTCCAGTTCTAACTGTTTCTTCCTGACCTGCATATAGGTTTCTCAAGAGGCAGGTCAGGTGATCTGGTATTCCCATCTCTTGAAGAATTTTCCAGTTTATTGTGACCCACACAGTCAAAGGTTTGTCATAGTCAATAAAGCAGAAACATGTTTTTCTGGAACTCTCTTGCTTTTTTGATGATCCATTGGATGTTGGCAATTTGATCTCTGGTGCCTCTGCCTTTTCTAAAACCAGCTTGAACATTTGGAAGTTCACGGTTCATCTCTTGATGAAGCCTGGCTTGGAGAATTTTGAGCATGACTTTAATAGAGTGTGAGATGAGTGCAATTGTGCGGTAGTTTGAGCATTCTTTGGCATTGCCTTTCTTTGGGATTGGAATGAAGACTGACCTTTTCCAGTCCAGTGGCCACTGCTGAGTTTTCCAAATTTGCTGGCATATTGAGTGCAACACTTTCACAGCATCATCTTTCAGGATTTGAAATAGCTCAATTGGAATTCCATCACCTCCACTAGGTTTGTTCATGTGATGCTTTCTAAGGCCCATTTGACTTCACATTCCAGGATGTCTGGCTCTAGGTGAGTGATCACACCATTATGATTATCTCGGTCATGAAGATCTTTTTTGTACAGTTTTTCTGTGTATTCTTGCCACCTCTTAACAGCTTTTGCTTCTGTTAGGTCCAATCCATTTCTGTCCTTTATTGAGCCCACCTTTGTATGAAATGTTCCCTTGGTATCTCTAATTTTCTTGAAGAGATCTCTAGTCTTTCCAATTCTGTTGTTTCCCTTTATTTCTTTGCATTGATCGCTGAGGAAGGCTTTCTTATCTCTCCTTGCTATTCTTTGGAACTCTGCATTCAGATGCTAATATCTTTCCTTTCCTCCTTTGCTTTTCACTTCTCTTCTTTTCACAGCTATTAGGAAGGCCTCCTCAGACAGCCATTTCGCTTTTTTGCATTTCTTTTCCATGGGGATGGTCTTGATCCCTGTCTCCTGTACAATGTCATGAACCTCCGTCCATAGTTCATCAGGCACTCTGTCTATCAGATCTAGTCCCTTATATCTATTTCTCACTTACACTGTATAATCATAAGGGATTTGATTTAGGTCATACCTGAATGGTCTAGTGGTTTTCCCTACTTTCTTCAATTTAAGTCTGAATTTGGCAATAAGGAATTCATGATCTGAGCCACAGTCAACTCCCGGTCTTGTTTTTACTGACTGTATAGAGCTTCTCCATCTTTGGCTGCAAAGATTATAATCAATCTGATTTCAGTGTTGACCATGTGGTGATGTCCATGTGGAGAGTCTTCTCTTGTGTTGTTAGAAGAGGGTGTTTGCTACGACCATGCGTTCTCTTGGCAAAACTCTATTAGCCTTTGCCCAGCTTCATTCCATACTCCAAATAATAACTTATTTAATAACTATTTCATATCAGGCACTGATATAGTTGCTAGAGATAATAATATCTTATGCATTGTATTATGAAATTCTTGAGCGTGAATTAGATATTATTATCTCTAGCAACTAAGAGAACGCATGGTCGTAGCAAACACCCTCTTAAATAATCACTATGGCAACTCTGCAAATTAAAGTTTAATACCAAATTCCCCAGCAAAAACTTTTTTCAGATGCTTATCATTTTCAAACACTTTATTTTGTCATGATTAGAACACTTCATGTAATATTATATGGCCTAACTTGCCTAGTCTGAAAGATAAAAACTACACATTTGGGAGATATATTCTTCTTAACTATACCGAAAATTTTGATTGATTATTAGGCCACAATTTTACATGGTGACCATAAGTTATTTTTAAACTATAAGAAACTGTTCTCAAGGGTCTTTATTGTGATGGATACAAATTAGGGACATAAATATAATCACAAAATGTCAACACTGAACTTCTGCCTCCCTGCCTCTCTTTCATGTTTTTTGTCTTGCTTTTTCTTTTTGCCTGTTCTTCGGCCACAGTCTTGCCCTGTTCTCTCATTGCCTATTCTTTCACCATTGCCACTAGTCAAGCATAGGAATGTAAGCACACTCTTCTGTCTATCCATCTTCTCACTCCCTTTTAGGAATGTTCTTCTAATTTCTCAGTTCCTAAATGCTTTATCCATGGCCTTTATGAGAGACCAGTTAAAGACCACATCTCTGATATTCTAAAGATTAAGTGAAAAATAACTGAAAGTAGTTCATTTTTGTTATTCATTTTATATTAGTCAATGAAAAATTTAAGTACATTTTAATAGTTAAGGGGTAAAATCCTAGTTTCAATACTTATATATCCTTGTGTAAGTCTTTTTAAACTTTGTGTTTCAGTTTTTCATTTGAAAAATTTGAGCTAATTAAAAAAGTCCCTACATCATTGAATTTTTATAATGGTTAAATTAACATATGAACAGTTCTCAAAATAATACTTGATATAGAGAAATACTGTATATGTTCACTATTAGTAGTAGTAATGCAGTTAAGTATAATAATTACTACCAAACACTCCCTCACTCCTGTGTACTGTACACAGTGGAGCTATTAAGGATGCATGGCATTTATTTGTAAGAATGGAAGAAAATACATTCATTTATATATATTGATACCTTGCGAACAATCCTTATGGCCTGTCATTGGACTGAGTACCAGGTTTTGAGAATATCTGCTCAAAGTTCATCATTCATGATCATAGTCTTAAAGTACTTAAAGAGTTCTGTTGGCAAGTCCAGAGATTTGCTGCAAAAGAAGCTGGAATCTATAAGAGGGTGTACAAACCAGAGCCAGCTAGTCAGTGCTAAACCTGAAGGTTTACATTAACACAGTAACTACAAGATCTTTATAGTTACTCAAGGCCATCAGAGAAGCCCAAGAATACTGAAGAGGAATCAAACTGGGGTCTCCTGCATTGTAGGCAGACTCTTTACCAACTGAGCTATCAGGGAAGCCCTATTATGACCAGTAGTCAGTGAAATGAAATTAAAAAAAAAAAAAAAGGCTTTGGACAGCTACTTTTTATTTTTCCATTTCTTAGTTCATCCACTTTTCTTCAGTCCTTTTTTTTTTCCTTAATGAAAACAGTTTTTTCTCTATAAACAAATTTTAGAATGTTTAGTTTTTGAGGGCTTCACTGGCAGCTCTGATGGTAAAAAATCTGCCTACTATGTGGGGAGACCTGGGTTCAGCAGTTTTTAAAACAACATTAAGTACATGCTTCGGTTCACTGACATTTTTTAAACTACAACTTAAATTGTATTATTTATGAAGAGAACCATGCATACATTCTTTCAGTATAAATTAATTATTGTGTACTCACTAGTGTCAGGTACTATTCTAGGCAATGGGAATAAAGAGGTTTATGAAACAGGTATGATCTCTTTTTGTAAGTTTATATTCTAGTAGAAGAAAATAGACAATATGTACTTTTTATCATTATTAAGGAAAACAAAGTAGAATTCTGCATTAAACATTGAGTAGAATGACGTAGTTGGTTGGTTGATGGAGGAAGCCCTCTCTTAGGAGGCAATAATAAACAAAGAACTGGATGTTTAGAAAAGGCCAACCATGTGTAAACTTCGTGGATGAGTGTTTCAGAAAGAAAACATACTGAAATACAAAATCTCTTAGGTAGAAATGAATTTAGCAGTTTCGAAGTGCAGAATTAATTTCTTTAAGCTTCAGTTTTTCAGTACAAGGACTATGAAAAGATACAAACTATTGAGATACAGGCCGTAAACATGATCAGGGATGCATATTTATCACAGCCTAAGATTAAAACAATATAGTAATATTAATTATCTGTTCCTTTTTATAAATTTTTTCCATCTTTAAAGGAGAAAGAAATACAACATGCAGAAGACGCCACATTAACATAAAAATCAAAATTCTGGCAATGCATCAAGAATGTGATAAAAAATAAACAAAAGGAAAGCATGTAAAAGCTGTCCTCATTGTTGTGCATTAATTCTTTTGTTCAGTTATATTGGCAAGAGAGACTCTCAAAACCAAGCAGATTAATGATCCTAAAAGTTTAAGCTCCTTTATCTTCAAATTATAGAATTGTTCTCTGTTCTGACTCCATCTGGTCTCAGCTTTTTATCTATGTGTCATTATGTATTCAGCATTCAGGTATTTCAGCAAGGAGTAATTTTTCAGGAAAAAAAAAAACAAAACTGTTACCACCATAGTAAAGAGACTAATATACTGCAGGTTCAACATCAACCTTTGATGCGTATTGTTCTTACACTATCTGATGTCCTTTCAGAATTGTCAAAGCAAGCAAAATTTTCCAACAGGAAAGTGTGCCACACACTATATTAGCCAATATAAGTGTCTCTGAGGGGGAACACATTTTGGATTTAGTAATAAAGAGTTTCGGTTCAATTCACTCACTCAGTCATGCCGGACTCTTTGCAACCCATGGACCACAGCATGCCAGGCCTCCCTGTCTATCATCAACTCCCAGAGTTTACTCAAACTCATGTCCATTGAGTCGGTGATGCCATCCAACCATCACATCCTCTGTCATCCCCTTCTCCTCCAGTCCTCAATCTTTCCCAGCATCAGGGTCTTTTCAAATGTGTCAGCTCTTTGCATGCAGTGGCCAAAGTACTGGAGCTTCAGCCTCAACATCAGTCCTTCCAACGAACACTCAGGACTGATCTCCTTTAGGATGGACTTGTTGGATCTCCTTGCAGTTGAAGGGACTCTCAAGAGTCTTCTCCAACACCACAGTTCAAAAGCATCAATTCTGCGGTGCTCAGCCTTCTTTATAGTCCAACTCTCACATCCATACATGACTACTGGAAAAACCATAGCCTTGACTAGACAGACCTTTGCTGACAGATTAATGTCTCTGCTTTTTAATATGCTGTCTAGGTTGGTCATAACTTTCCTTCCAAGGAGTGAGTGTCTTTTGATTTCACAGCTGCAGTCACTATCTGCAGTCATTTGGAGTCCCCCAAAAATAAAATCTGTCACTGTTTCCACTCTTCCCATCTATTTGCCATGAATTGATGGGACCAGATGCCATGATCTTAGTTTTCTGAATGTTGAACCTTAAGCCAAATTTTTCACTCTCCTCTTTCACTTTCACCAAGAGGCTATTTAGTTCTTCCTCTCTTTCTGCCATAGGGTGGTGTCATCTGCATATCTGAGGTTATTGCTATTTCTCCTGCCTTTCTTGATTCCAGCTTGTGCTTCATCCAGCCCAGTGTTTCTCATGATGTACTCTTCATATAAGTTAAATAAGCAGGGTTTAGATAAGCTATTATAAATATTTTTAAAACTGCAGCAAGTGCAAAGAATTAAAGGAATGTATAAAAATATTTCAAATAATGTCAATAATTAAGTTGAAATTATAAAAACAAATCCTAGCTATGTAAAATGCACTAAAATTTTAATATTTTAAATTTAAAAAATAAAAATTTGCTAGAGAGACTCACTAAAGAGAGATTCAAATAGAGTTGAGCTGGCAAAAGATAGTGAGGTTGATGGCAAGTCAATAGTAATATTCAGTCTGGGGAGCAGACAGAAAAAAAAAAAACTGAGTAGGAAAAATGAGCTTCAAAGACTAGTGGGACACCGTCAGTTCACTAAGAAATACATAATAGAAATCCCAAAAGAAGAGACAGAGAAGGGAAAGAAAATAGTATTTGAAGAAATAATGGTATAAAACTCTCTAATTTTATGAACAGTATTAATCTACAACCTAGATAGCATATTAAAAAGCAGAGACATTGCTTTGCCAACCAAGGTCCGTCTAGTCAAGGCTACGGTTTCTCCCGTGGTCATGTATGGATGTGAGAGTTGGACTGTGAAGAAAGCTGATCGCCGAAGAATTGATGCTTTTGAACTGTGGTGCTGGAGAAGACTCTTGAGAGTTCCTTGGACTGCGAGGAGAGCCAACCAGTCCATCCTAAAGGAAATCAGTCCTGGGTGTTTATTGGAAGGACTGATGCTAAAGCTGAAACTCCAATACTTTGGCCACCTCATGCGACAAGTTGACTCACTGGAAAAGACTCTGATGTTGGGAAGGATTGGGGGTGGGAGAAGACGGGGACGACAGAGAATGAGATGGCTGGATGGCATCACCGACTCGATGGACATGAGTTTGAGTGAACTCCGGGAGTTGGTGATGGACAGGGAGGCCTGGCGTGCTGTGATTCATGGGGTCACAAAGAGTCGGACACGACTGATTGAACTGAACTGAACTGAACTGAATCTGCATATTTGAGAGCTTAGTTTACTATAGATAGAACAAATTCAAAGAGATTTACACATACACGGGTCATAGTCACAATCTTGAAAGCAGCAAGGAAAAATCATTTATTAAATACAAGGGATTAACAGCTGACTTCTCATCAAAAACCACTGAAGCTAGAAAAGAGTGGGGAGACATTTGTAAAGAAATGAAAAAAACCAAAAACTCTAAACTTTCCTTTAAGCACAAAGTAGAAAATACACATTCTCAAAAAAAACTATCAGCAGCAGACCTGCCTCATAAAAATACAAAAGAAAATTCTTCAGGTTAAAGTAAAAGAATATTAGACAGTAATGTGAATCTCCATGAAGAAGTGAAGAGCACCATTAATGGCACCTACATAGGTATTATAAAAGACACTATAACTTACTGTTTTCTTTTAAGGTAGCTGCATAAAGCAATAATTATACAACTGTATTGCATGGCTATAACATAAAGTTGTAGCTTATATGACAGTTATATTACAAAAGATCAGTAAGATAACAGAAGTATGTTGGAGGAAAGTTTCACCCCACTCCAGTACTCTTGCCTGGAAAATCCCATGGATGGAGGAGCCTAGTAGGCTGCAGTCCATGAGGTCACTAAGAGTCGGACACGATTGAGCGACTGCACTTTCACTTTTCACTTTCATGCATTGGAGAAGGAAGTGGCAACCCACTCCAGTGTTCTTGCCTGGAGAATCCCAGGGACGGGAGTGTGGGGCTGCCATCTATGGGGTCACACAGAGTCAGACACAACTGAAGCGACTTAGCAGCAGCAGACATTAAATTAAATTATTCTAAATCTGTTTAAAATTGAGATGCTGATTGTGATTCCCAAAAAAACTAGTAAGAAAATAACTCAGAAAAAAAAAAATAAATAAAACACATTGCAGGAGTGACATCATTGTGGAGATGTGAGTTGTAAATAGGAGAGAGAAAAGGAACAATTAATTATTTCTTAATAACTAAATAAAAGGGACTCTGCATATTACACCAGAACAACCAGGAGAACTCTATGCACATGTGCTTCAGAAAGGAAGTTGATATAATTTTAAAGGGGGCTGCATATGTTAAGCCTGCCCCATCCCTTCTCACTTTGATAAGAGAAAAGCAAACCAAGAGAGTGTAAAATAAAGCAGGCACACAAGGGAAACAAGTAATTTGTGGCGGTCCAGCCAGCCTGATGGGAAAACCAGGTATGCCCCTGGAGTGGGACAGAGTTGAGTTTGAAGGCACTATAAAAGAGGATCTTGTGGAGTCAGTCCCCCTTTCCAGGGTGACAATGCGATCTGCTGGGTTTTGGCCAGTGATGACAATGGTGACCTCCTCACATGGGAGGTAGAAAGCAAAAGCGGTGAGTGACTGACCAATAGCTGCATGGATCACAGCCAGAGAAACCACTTTCACCCCAGCAGCACAATTTCTAAAGAGGGACCTTTATAACTGAGGCAAGGAAAATGAAAGGGGAAAAGGCAGACAAGAATAACAAAGGGCCTAGAAGGAATGTTCCCTGCTGTCTGCTTCCAGCAAAAGGTTTGCCCGGGTAGCTCTAGAAGTACCACCGTTTGAGGAGTTTCCTACTGGGCAGGGGGCGCTCACAAAGCCTCAGGTGCTAAGCTCTTACCTCTCTACACTCTACCACCCGCTTTTCTACACCAGCTGTTTTTATGCATCCCCAAGAGTGCAGCACCAGGGGCAACTCAAGTAAACAGAAACCCCAAACTTGGACTACACCGCCACCTTCTGGGAAAACAACAAGAAAGCCTTTAAATTGCCAGTGTGTGAAACTAGGCAAAAGGAAACAAGTTAAAAAGGTGTATGCTACTTCCAATGTGATGGCAGAGGCACATATCATCAGACACGTCCATCACAGTGCTATGGTTTTATGAAAAGAAAGTAGTTCACTGGCAAGCAAAACCAAATGCACAGAATATTGTAACCTAACTGACAAGGAATCCAAAATAGCTGTTAAGATTTAATGAGCTAGAAGAAAACTCAAAAGGGTAATCTAACTTTGAAATTCATGAAGGAGTTCTTTACCAAACTGTAAACAAAAACAAATCAAAACAGAAACCCTGGAGCTGAAAAATTCAGTGAATCAGATGAAGAATGCATTAGAGTGCTTAGAAAAAATAGGAAAGCTCAGATCCAAGAAAGAATTGGTGACACGGAGGATAGAAATTTAGAGATGACACAGGAGAGGAATAGAGAACTAAGATTTTTTAAAAATTCAAGAAGCCCCACAAGAGCTATTAGGTATGACAAGAAAAAAGGATATAGGAACACTGTCTACAAGAAGGGAGGAGAGTTGAATTTAGCAAAATAATAGCTGAGAACTTCAAAAATCTGGCAAAGGAACTGGATATATAATTCTATGAGGCTAACAGCTAAAAACTTAGATAGCCCAGAAGAAATGTATATATTATCAGTCTGTTCAGATTTTCTGTTTCTTATTCATTCTTAATAGCTTGTGTGACTCTAGAAATGTATACATGAACACACAAGCTATTAAGAATGAATAAGAAACAGAAAATCTGAACAGATTGAATCAGTGACTGAGTCAATAATTTAAACCCTCCCAACACAGAAACCCCTGGACCAATCAGCATCCCAAGTGGATTCTACCAAGTATCCAAAGACCAAATCAATCCTTCTTAAACTCTTCCAAAAAACCTGAAGAGGTGGGAGAACCTTCAAATTCAGCATTATGTTGACAACAAAGCCAGATAGAGCACCACAGGAAAACTATGGACCAATATTCCTGATGAATATAGCTGGAAAAGTTCTCAAGATAATATTAGCAAACTCAATTTAAGAATATAAATAGTAAGTATTAGAAACCAACACCGAGTGAGGTTGATTCTTGGAGTACAAGGATAATTTAACATATACTGATTAATCGATATACTACATTACATTTATAAAATGAAAGATAAAAATCACATGGTCATCCTAATGAATATAAAAAAAATAAAGCATTTAACAAAATGTAACATCCTTTTATGACATAAATCCTCAGCAGATTAGGTATAGAAGGAACAAACCTCAACATAAAAAATGTCAAAGATGACAGACTGGCATAATACTCAATGGAAAAAAATTGAAAGCTTTTCCTTTAAGATCAGGAATAAGACAACAATGCATAGCCTCACCACTCATTCAATGTGGTGCTGGAAGCCCAAGGTAGAGTGATTATGCAACACCAAGAAATACAGAGCATTCAAATTAGGAAGAGGTAAAACTGTCACTATTTGCAGATAATTCTGTAGACAGAAAATCCTAAGGACTAACAAAAACTGTTGGAATTAATTAATGATTTCAATAAAGTTGCAGGATACAAAATAACCACAAAGAAATTGGTTGCATTTCTATATGATAAAATGCAATACCTGAAAAATAAAATAAACTACCATATTCATAACAGCATCAAAAATAATAAAATAGGAATAAAATAAACTAAGGAGGTGAAAGTTCTGGATAATGAAAATTGCAGGACTGCTCCAAGATACTGAAGAAGTCACTAACAAATGGAAAGAACTCATCATGTTCATTGATCAGAAGAATATTGTTAAAAGTCCTTACTACTTAACAGTACCACAGTTTATCTATAGATTCAAAGAAATCCCCTTCAAAATAACAGTGGTACTTGTCACAAGGAAACCAAGAGCACCAAAAGCAAAAGGATAGTCTCTTTAGAAAATGGTGTTGAGAAAACTGGATAAACACATGCAGAACAATGCAACCGAACCTCTATCTTACACCACTTAGAAAAATTAATCTGAAATGGATCCGAGACTTAAACATGAGACCTAATTTAACTCCCACAAAAAAAAAAAAAAAATAGGGAAGAAGCTCCTTCATATTGGTCTTGGTGATAATTTTTTCATATAATACCAAAGTACAAATGCTGAGAAAGATTGAAGCAAAAGGAGTAGGAGGTAGCAGAGGATGAGATGGTTAGATAGCATCACTGACTCAATAGACATGAATTTGAGCAAACTCTGGGAAACAGTAGAGGACAGAGGACCTTGGCGGGCTACAGTCCGTGGAGTCACAAAGAGTCAGACAAGACTGAGAGACTTGAAAAACAATAGCAGTAAAAGTACAGATAATACAAGCAAAAATAAACAGATGGAACTACATTATACTTAAAATATTTTCCACAGTTAAAAAATGAAAATGATATTCTACTTTCAGTATTCTAAGGAACCCCTATACTGCTTTTTATAGTTGCTTCACCAACTTACATTCCTACCAACAATGTAGAAGGGTTACTTTTCGCCTCACCCTCTGCAGCATTTATTTGTAGACTTCTTAATGATGGCTAATCTGACTGGAAAATTCTGAAAGAGATGGGAATCCCAGACCACCTGACCTGCCTCTTGAGAAACCTGTATCCAGGTCAGGAAGCAACAGTTAGAACTGGACATGGAACAACAGACTGGTTCCGAATAGGAAAAGGAGTACGTCAAGGATGTATATTGTCACCTTGCTTATTTAACTTATATGCAGAGTACATCATGAGGAACGTTGGGCTGGAAGAAGCACAAGCTGGAATCAAGATTGCCGGGACAAATATCAATAACCTCAGATATGCAGATGACACCATCCTTATGGCAGAAAGTGAAGAGGAACTCAAAAGCCTCTTGATGAAAGTGAAAGAGGAGAGTGAAAAGGTTGGCTTGAAGCTCAACATTCAGAAAACAAAGATCATGTCATCTGGTCCCATCACTTCATGGGAAATAGATGGGGAAACAGTGGAAACAGTGTCAGACTTTATTTTGGGGGGCTCCAAAATCACTACAGATGCTGATTGCAGCCATGAAATTAAAAGAAGCTTACTCCTTGGAAGGAAAGTTATGACCAACCTAGATAGTATATTAAAAAGCAGAGACATTACCTTGCTAACAAAGGTCCGTCTAGTCAAGGCTATGGTTTTTCCCGTGGTCATATATGCATGTGAGAGTTGGACTGTGAAGAAAGCTGATCGCCGAAGAATTGATGCTTTTGAACTGTGGTGTTGGAGAAGACTCTAGAGAGTCCCTTGTACCGCAAGGAGATCCAACCAGTCCATTCTAAAGGAGATCAATCCTGGGTGTTCATTGGAAGGACTGATGCTAAAGCTGAAACTGCAATACTTTGGCCACCTCATGCAACGAGTTGACTCACTGGAAAAGACTCTGATGCTGGGAAAGGTTGGGGGTAGGAGGAGAAGGGGACGACAGAGCATGAGATGGCTGGATGGCATCACCGACTCTGTGGACATGAGTTTGAGTGAACTCCGGGAGTTGGTGATGGACAGGGAGGCCTGGCGTGCTGTGATTCATGGGGTCGCAGAGAGTCGGACACGACTGAGCGACTGAACTGAACTGAATCTGACTGGTGTGAGCTGGTACCTCATTGTAGTTTTGATTTGCATTTTTTTTAATAATTAGTGATGTTGCACATCTTTTCACTTGCCTGTTTGCCATTGTATGTGTTCTTTAGAGAACTATTTAGGTCTTCTGCCCATTTTTGGATTTTTATTGTTGAGTTATAGGAACTGTTTATATATTTTGGAAATTAAGCTATTGTTAGTCACATCATTTGCAAATAGTTTCTCCCATTCTGTAGATTATCTTTTCTGTGCATGATTTTTAAAATTGTTGAATGTGTGAGTGTGCTTTGGGAGCCATTGGGAGAGTAGTGATAACTGACTGTTTGAAAACCCAGCTTTGAAATTGTCATTTATCACATTGTTCAAAAGGGCAAGCAATATAACTCAAGAAGAGAGTGATGTGTTACTACCCATTTTGAACCTAATGTGCTTTCAAAATGAATGTAAGAAATGGTGTTATAATCCTCTGTTGCCTTGGCTTTTCATCCTCTGAAAATCCAATTTACATAAAGCATTTCATTAATTAAAACTGTGATAATAAAAAAAAAAGAAAATGAAAAGGCAACCTATAGAGTGGGAAAAAAAATTGTAAACTATGTATCAGAAAGGGGGTTAGTATCCAAAATATATAAAGATCTCATACAGCTCAACAAAACACCTGATTAAAAAATGGGCAGAAGAACTAAATAGAAATTTTTCCTAAGATGGCATGCAAGCAGCCATCAGATACATGAAAAGATGCTCACCATTACTAATAACTAGGGAAATGTATAAAAAAACCACAATGAAATATCACCTCATACCTATTAGAATGGCTATGAAGAGAGACAAGAGGGGGAGGTGGATCAAGACGGCAGGGTAAAAGGCTTGTTTCCCCCACAAACACATCAAAAATACATGCATATGTGAAATAATCCTCATGGAAAACTAGAAACTTTCAGAATGCCGGTACAACAACCAAGGCAGAAAGAAAGATTCCCACATAATTGGGTAGGATGAGAAGGAAAACATCAGGTTAGGACCCATGCCCCTGGGAAAGGAATAAGGAGAAAAGGGAGATTACACAAGGGGACATCCATGCTGGGGAGTCAGCAGGTCAAGCCACAGACTGGGCATCCCAGTACTGGGGTCCTACAAGGAGAAGACAAGTCCCCTCGGCTGTCTGGAGAGCCACTGTGACAGAAAGAAAGCTTCAGAAACCTAAGTCTAGAGTTCACTTGTGAGAAGTGCTGCTTTCCCACAAGACAGGGAGGAGAGAGGTCTGTCTTAGCATCTACCACATTACCATGCTACGCAACCCAAGCTGAGTGAGGCCCCCAAGCCCTTCTCACCCCAAACTACAGCATGGCACAGATCTAGGGCAGCAAGGACTTGATCGAGAGATGCAGAGGGAGTCAGGGGCCTGGAGTCCAGGTGGGCATGATAGCTGTTGTTGGTTCTGACTCAAACAGTAGCACAGAATTGGCCCAGACTTCCAGTGGCTTCAGTTCCCACAATGCTCCAATCCCTAGACCCAGCCAAATGAACACTCTTGCTCCACCCACTACACACCACCTTGTACTAGATACAGGATGACTGCAACAGGGGAAAAGACACAACCTTGGGCTGCGTCTGAGTCCAACGGCAGACATGTACTTCAGCACTCTCCTCCTTTGAGGCAAAGGTCCCAGTGTGGGGAGAAGAGAAAGAATACACTTAAAGGGAACAGAGCCAGCTCAAGTGTGAGCTTCAGGGCTGCTGCTTCAACAGCTTGGGAGCAGACCCTGCCCCTGACAAGGTAAGGACCACCTCCGAGCAGAGAGAAACTCCTACCTCACATCCAATGCAGGCTCCAGTTTTTCCAACACCAGCCACATACCCCTATCAAGTTGATAGTGGCCAGCATACCCTAAGGAAAGCATGCTGGCATCCAGTTCATATCTAGCCTTCACACCAAAAATACTGGGCATACACAGTCTATATAAAGAGTCTATATAAAGATGCTGCCACATAAGAACAACCCTTCAAAACCACAATAGGTAACTTTCACCTAAATTCATAGAGACAGAGAAAGTAATGTAAAATGAAAAGGTAGAAGAATTACTCTCAATTCAAAAAGCAAGAGAAAACACCTGAAAAAATAATGAAACAGAAATAATCAGTCTACTAGACAATGAATTTTAAAAGTTGGTATGAAGGAACCAATTCTAAGTACAGATTATTTTAACAAAGAACTAGAAATGATAAAGGAGACCCAATTAAAAACAGATAATTCAATTTCTGAAGTTTATAAAAACCAATCTAGAAGTAATGAATAGCTGACTAAATGACACAGTAGAACACATAAGGGACCTGGAAGATAGAAAAATAGACATAAACCAATCAGAACAGCAGGCAGAAAAATAAATGGAAAAAAAGAGAAAGCAACATATGAGATCTATGGGATAATATAAATTTTACTAATATTCACATCGTAGGGGTTCTCTAGAAGAGAAGGGAGTAATGAAAACCATATTTGTAGAAGTTATGGCTGAAAAATTCCCAAATCTAAAGAATGAAACATATATCCAGGTACAGGAGGCACAGAGGATCCCAAACAAGATGAACCCTAAAAGACTCAACCAAGATATATCATAATTAAAATGGAAAAAGTAAAAAATAAACAGATTGCTAAAGCCAGCAAGACAAAATCAGAGGGTCATATGCAAGGGAATCAGATGATTTGTCTGCAGAAATGTTGCAGTTATGAAGTGATTATCATGATATATTCAAAGCCCTGAAATGGGAAAACCTGCAACCCTAGGATACTCTGCCCAGAAAGACTATCTTTTAGAAGCAGAGATAAAGAATTTCTCAGACAAGTAAAAACTAAAAGAATTTAGCAATACTAAAACTACCCTAAATAAAGGTTGGAAAGTCTTCTCTAAATGGAGAAGAACCTATAGGAAAGGGAAATGTAAAGACTGAAGATCACTTAAATAAGATAGTACCTACATTATAAGACAGTCCTGAGATTAAAAGATGAAATAATTGTTAAAGCAATTATAACTACAATAAATAGTAAAGGGATAGCATGAAAATGTAAAACATGACATCAAAAACAAAATGAGGGGAGCAAGAGTAAAAATACAGGTCTTTTAGAAAGTGTTTGAACTTACATGATTTTTAGTTTAAAACAACTAGCTATAATTATGGGTCAACATACACAGACCCTATGGCAACCACAAATAGAAATGCACAATGATACACAAAAATTAAAATTAAAAGGTACACAAGTATATACTACAAAAAAAAAAAAAAAATCAAGTCACAATGGGAGAAACAAGCAGAACAAGAAGTGAGCAGAAAAAAGGCAACCAGAAAACAAGTAATAAAATGGTAGTAATTACAAACCTATCAATATTTATTTTAAATGAAATGGACTGTATGCTCCAGCCTCCCAGTCTGTAGTGGTTTGTTATGACAGCTTGAGCAGACTAGATCGTGTAGAGGAGAGATGCTAGGGGCAAAGACCTTTAAAACATGAGACCCACAGGGGCCTCATCCACCATGGTGGAAATGGCAAGAAAACATACGAGACTTCAGGTCACTTCCCCAAAAGACACAGAGTGATTGACTGGATAAAAACACGAGCCCCTTCCATATGCTGCCTACAGGATCTCTTTAGGATGAGGGACACAGACTAAAAGTCACAGGATGGGAAAAGACATTTCATGCAAAGGGAAATGACAGGAAAACAAGCATAGCAATCCTCATATCAGACAAAACAGCCTTTAAAATAAAGTCTATAATGAAAGGCAATGCCATTACATAATGATAAAGGGATCAGTTAATATAAAAAGGCACATGTAAAAGAATGCAATTAGAACATTTCCTCTCACCATATTAAAAATGAACTCAAAATGGATTAAAAACCTAAATGTAAGGTTTGAAACTATCAAACTCCTAGAAGAGAACATACAGAGAATATTCCTGGACATAAATTACAGGAATATTTTCTTGGATCAATCTCCTAAGGCAAAGAAATAAAACTGAAAACAAGCAAATTTCACCTAATTAAATTTAAAAACATTCTGCATAGCAAAGGAAGGCATTAAGGTACCAAATGGTTGAAAATATTTGCAAATGATGTGACCAAAAAGAAGTTTATATCTAAAACATATAAACAGCTCATAAATTCAATATAAAAAATCCAATCAAAAAATGAGCAGAAGAGTTGAGTAGAAATTTTTTTCAAAGAAGATATACAGATGACTAACAGGCACATAGCCCATCCTAAAGGAGATCAGTCCTGGGTGTTCATTGGAAGGACTGATGTTGAAGGTGAAACTCCAGTACTTTGGCCACCTGATGCAAAGAGCTGACTCAATTGAAAAGACCCTGATGCTGGGAAAGATTAAGGGCAGGAGGAGAAGGGGATGACAGAGGATGAGATGGTTGGATGGCATCACCAACTCAATGGACATGGGTTTGGGTGGACTCCGGGAGTTGGTGATGGACAGAGAAGCTTGGTGTGCTGTGGTTCATGGGGTCGCAAAGAGTTGGACATGACTGAGAGACTGAACTGAACTTGCACATAAAAAGATGCTCATATCTTTAATTATTTGAAAAATGCAAATCAAAACCACAGTGAGATACCATCTCACACCCTATGAGAATGGCTATCATTAATATCATTAAAAAGTCTACAAATAAAAAAGGTTAGAAAGGATGTAGAGAAAAGGGAACCTTCCTACACTGTTGGTGGGACTGTAAGTTGGTTCAGTCACTATGGAGAACAGTATAGAGTTTCCTTAAAAAACTAAAAATATGATAGAATTACCATATGATTCAGCAATTTCACTCATGTGTGTATATATATATATATACAGAAAAAAAAAAAAAACCCAGAAAACACTCATTCAAAATGATACATGCACTCCAATGTTGATAGCAGCACTATTTACATAGAAGCAACCTAAGTGCCTAAAAACACGATCGGATTAAGAAGATAGCACACACACACACAATAGATTATTACTCAGCCATAAAAAAGAATGAAATACTGTCAATTTGTAGCATTACTGATGAACCTAGAGATTAATATGCTTTAGTGAAATACATCAGAAAAAAACAAATACTATATAATATCAATTACATGTAGAATCCTAAAAATACAAATCAACATGTATGCAAAACAGAAACAGATACACAGATAAAGAAAACAAGCTTGTAATTACCAAAGAGAAGAGGAAGGGGTAGGGAGAAATAGGGTTACGGGATTGACAGGTAAAAACTACTATATATATGAAAGAGGTTGTAACAAAGATGTATTCTGTAGCACAGAAGATCATACCCATTATCTTATCAGTTCAGATCAGTTCAGTCGCTCAGTCGTGTCGGACTCTTTGCAACCCCATGAATCACAGCACACCAGGCCTCCCTGTCCATCACCAACTCCTGGAGTTCACTCAGACACATGTCCATCGAGTCAGTGATGCCATCCAGCCATCTCATTCTCTGTTGTCCCCGTCTCCTCCCGCCCCCAATCCCACCCAGTATCAGAGTCTTTTCCAGTGAGTCAACTCGTCGCATGAGGTGGCCAAAGTATTTGAGTTTCAGCTTTAGCATCAGTCCTTCCAATGAACACCCAGGACTGATCTCCTTTAGAATGGACTGGCTGGATCTCCTTGCAGTCCAAGGGACTCTCAAGAGTCTTTTCCAGCACCACAGTTCAAAAGCATCAATTCTTCGGCGATCAGCTTTCTTCGCAGTCCAACTCTCACATCCATACATGACCAATGGAAAAACAATAGCCTTAACTAGACAGACCTTTGTTGGCAAAGCAATGTCTCTGCTTTTTAATATACTATCTAGGTTGGTCATAACTTTCCTTCCAAGGAGTAAGCGTCTTTTAATTTCATGGCTGCAATCAGCATCCACAGTGATTTTGGAGCCCCCCAAAATAAAGTCTGACACTGTTTCCACTGTTTCCCCATCTATTTCCCATGAAGTGATGGGACCAGATGCCATGATCTTTGTTTTCTGAATGTTGAGCTTCAAGCCAACCTTTTCACTCTCCTCTTTCACTTTCATCAAGAGGCTCTTTAGTTCTTCTTCACTTTCTGCCATAAGGGTGGTGTCATCTGCATATCTGAGGTTATTGATATTTGTCCTGGCAATCTTGATTCCAGCTTGTGCTTCTTCCAGCCCAGCGTTCCTCATGATGTACTCTGCATAAAAGTTAAATAAGCAAGGTGACAATATACAACCTTGACGTACTCCTCTTCCTATTTGGAACCAGTCTGTTGTTCCATGTCCAGTTCTAACTGTATCTCTTCACAGCTGCTCCAGCAAAGCGCAGCCACTGCACCTTACCTTGGACCCATTATCTTATAGTAACCCACAATAGAATATAATCTGTAAACTATTAGGTCACTATGCTCTACACTTGGAATGCAATATTGCAAATCCACTATATTTATTATAGTAATTTTTAAAAAGACCAAGGGGTAAAGAAGTATTGATGAGGCTTTAGAGAAAAGGGAACCCTTGTGCATTGCTGGTGGGAATGCAAATTGGTGCACACATTATGGAAAATAGTAGGACAGATCCTTGAAAATTAAAAATAGAACTATCATTATTATTCAGCAATTCTGCCTGGCATTTTCATCTGAAGAAAACAAAAGATACATGCACTTTCACTTTCAATTCAACATTATTTACAATAACCAAGATATGGAAGCTATGTAAGTGCCCATTAATAAATGATGACATATTTTAAAAGGTGGAGTTTGAGTGAGCTCCGGGAGTTGGTGATGGACAGGGAGGCCTGGCGTGCTGTGATTCACGGAGTCGCTGAGAGTCGGACACGACTGAGCGACTTAACTGAACTGAACAGATATAATGGAATTAATAGAATAGTAGTCAGCCATGAAAGAGGAAAACATTCTGTCATATGGGACAATATGGATAAACCTTGAGAAGTATGCTAAGTATAAGTTCTTATACTTATATGCAGAATTTTGAAAAGTCAAACTTATAAAGCCAGAAAAAATATTGGACCCAAGTTGGTGGAGGCTGGAGGGACAGGACAGATGTTTTTTAAGGGTAAATGCTTACAATATGTAGCAAATCAGTCCTAGAGATATAATGCAATGAGTACAGACAACTATACATAGAATTTAGACAAGTATATTGTATTATAACCATCAAACTTGCTAAGCGACTAGAACTTCACCATTCTAACTACTAAGAAGAAAGGACTGTGGTAGCCAAAAGGCCCATGAGAAGATACTCAGTATCTCTAATTATTAGAAAAGAAATGCAAATCAAAACTACTAAAACTAGAGAAATGCAGTCTCACCCCAACCCAGTCAGGACTGCCAGTATTAAAAAGTTTATGAAGAATAAATGCTGGAAAGAAGGTAGAGAAAAGGGAACTCTCTTACACTGTTGATGGGAATGCAAATTGGTACAGCAATTACGGAGAACAGTATGGAGGTTCCTTAAAAAACTAAAAATAGAGCTACCATATGATCCTGAAATCCCACACTTGGACAAATATCCAGAGAAAACTATTAATTCAAAAGATATATGCACTCCAAGTCCACTGCAGCACTGTATACACTAGACATGTAACCTAAATGTCCACTGATAGAGGAATGGATAAACAAGATGTGGTACATATTTATAATGGAATACTATGCAGCTATAAAAATGAATGGAATAATGCCATTTGCAGCTATATGGATGGATCTACAGATTATTATACTAAGTGAGATAGCCAGAGAGATAAAGACAAATATCATATGGTATCTCTTATATATGGTATCTAAAATAACTTAATGATGCAAGTAGTCCTATATATAAAATAGAAGTGGACCCACAAACATGGAAAATAAACTTCTGGTTACCAAAGAGGAAAGAGGGTAAGGGATAAACTAGAAGTTTGGAATTAACCTATACAGACTACTATATATATACAAATTAGGGAACCAACAAGGGCCTCCTGTATAGCACAGTAACTACTCAATATTTTGTAATAACTTATAAGCAAAAAGAGCCTTATAAAGAATACATACATATATATATATATATATATATATATATATATATATATATATGGATAATCTTGCTGTATACCTGAAACTAACATTTTACGTCAACTATACTTCAGTTAAAAAAAGATAATTATATAAAGACACAGAGGTGTTAATTATATCTACGATTGTAATAGTATTACAATATGTAAATGTATAAAGTTAACATGTTGTACAGCTTAAATTTCTATCTCAACAAAATAAATATCTATTTATTAAAAAATATGTAGTTAGGCAGACATTTTTGAAGATATCTTTTCAATAGGAATCAAATAGAACAACAGAAAAGACATTAAGACATACACAGAACAAGTAGCAAAGTAGAAAATGTAAATACTATTTTGAGAGCAATAATATTACATTTAAATGAATAACTTTACCAATCAAAGACAGACTGGCAGCACTGGTTAAACAAAAACAGATGCTTTCCACTGGATACTCATTGTAGAAGCAAATACACAAATAGATTAAAACAAAAGGATGGAAAATACTGCAGCATGATGCATCATGATGGTATGATACTGTGGCTTTAATAATATCAAATACATTTCAACACAAAAACTGTTACTAGAAACAACAAAGGATGTTTTACAATGACAAGATTGTCAATCCATCAGGAAAACATAGCAATGCTGCAGTGTATGTTTGAAAGTTTCTAAAATAGAAGATCTTTAAAGTTCTCATCACTAGGAAAAAGAATAGTATTTAGGTGTGGTGATGGATGTTAACTAGATGAACTATGGTGATCATTTCACAATAAATACAAGTATCTAATCATTATGTTGTACACCTACAACTAATAAAATAGTCTGTCGATTACATCTCACTTTTAAATTATATGACTAACAAAAAAAGCCTCAAAATACATGGAGCAAAAACTAGCATAATTGAAAGATGAGACATTTGGAAAATAATAAGAGACTTACAAACTTTACTTTCAGTAATGAATAGAATAACTAGACAAAAGAACAACAGGGAAGTGGAAGTGTTAAACAATACTATAAACTAAAAGACAACAACACAACACAGAACATATATATTCTGCTCAAGCACAGAACATATATATTCTGCTCAAGTGCACATGGAACATTCTTTAGGGTAGATCATATGTTAAGTCATAAGAAAATATATAAATTAAAAAACATTGAAATCACACAGGGATGTTTTCCAAACAGTGGAATGAAATTAGAACTTAGAGAGTTGGTGAGGGACAGGGAGGCCTGGCGTGCTGTGATTCATGGGGTCGCGGAGAGTCGGACACGACTGAGCGACTGAACTGAACTGAACTGAACATAAAAAAAGTTAAATCTACAAATATGTAGAAATGAAATAACATACTCCTAAATAATAAGTCAAAAAATGAAGCAAAAAAGAAATTAGAAAGCAAGAGACAAATGAAACCAAAACCACAGTATACTGAAACTTGGCAGTTACAGCAAAGTCACTTTTTAGAGGAAAATTTAGAGCTGTAAATTTATTTAGTCTTTTTAAAAAAGAGTAAAATTACAAATCACTATATAAAACCTCACCTTCAAAAACCATTCAAAGAAGAGCAAGTTAATCCCAAACCAAGCCAAAAGAAGGAAATGAAAATATTAGAGTGGAATTAATGAAATAGAACAGTAAAATCAATTTTAAAAATCATTGAAGTAATAAAATGGTTTGGAAAAGGAAATAGCAACCTGTTCAAGTATAAGACATACATTCAGAAAATTAAGATCATGGCATCCAGTCCCATCACTTCATGGCAAATAGATGGGGAAACAGTGGAAACAGTGGCTGACTTTATTTTTGGGAGCTCCAAAATCAATGAAGATAGTGATTACAGTAATGAAATTAAAAGACACTTATTCCTTGGAAGGAAAGTTATGACCAACCTAGTCAGTATATTAAAAAGCAGAGACATTACTTTGTCAACAAACATCTGTCTAGTCAAGGCTATGGTTTTTCCGGTAGTCAAGTATGGATGTGAGATTTGGACTATAAAGAAAGCTGAGTGCCGAAGAATTGATGCTTTTGAACTGTAGTGTTGGAGAAGACTCTTGAGAGTCCCTTGGACTGCAAGGAGATCCAACCAGTCCATCCTAAAGGAAATCAGTCCTGGTGATCATTGGAGGGACTGATGTTGAAACTGAAACTCCAATACTTTGCCACCTGATGTGAAGAGCTGACTCATCTGAAAAGACCCTGATGCTGGGAAAGATTGAGGGAAGGAGGAGAAGGGGATGACAGGATGAGATGATTGGATGACATCACCTACTCAATGGACATGGGTTTGGGTATACTCTGGCAGTTGGTGATGGACAGGGAGATCTGGCATGCTGCGGTTCATGGGGTCGCAAAGTAGGACACGACTGAGAGACTGAACTGAACAAGTATTCTTGCCTGGGAAATCCCATGGACAGAAGAGCCTAGCAGGCTAAGACCATGGGGTTGCAAAGAATCAGACATGACTTAGCAACAAAACAGCAACAATAAAATGGTTATTTGAATAGGTCACCAAAAGTGATAAAACTTAGCTAGATTTACCAAGAAAAGAGAGAAGACTCAAATTACTAAAGATTGAGTGAGGAACAATTACTAGACTTTTCAGAAATAAAACAGATATTAAGGGAATATTTTGAACAACTATAAGCCAACAAATTGGATAACTGAAATGAAATGGACAAATTCCTAGAAAGATGTAAATTACCGAGACAGATGCAAGAAGAATGAAATAATTTGAATATTCAGCAAAGAGATTAAAGTATTAATTATTATCTAACAAAGCCTCAGGACAAGATGGCTTCACTAGTGAATTCTACCAAATACTTAGAGAATTCTTTAGCAATTCTTCAAAAATTCTTCCAAAAAAAAACCACCACCTTTTCACTCATTTTATTAGGCTACAATCACCCTGATGCTGAAACTATACAAAAAGATAACAAGAAAAATACAGACTAATATTCTGATGCTGGGAAGGATTGGTGGCAGGAGGAGACGGGGATGACAGAGAATGAAATGGCTGGATGGCATCACCGACTCGATGGACATGAGTTTGAGTGAACTCCGGGAGTTGGTGAGGGACAGGGAGGCCTGGCGTGCTGTGATTCACGGGGTCACAAAGAGTCGGACACGACTGAGCAACTGAACTGAACTGAACTGATTCTTTATAAATATAGGTACAAAATTGCCCATAAAACCCAGCAAATTTAATCCAGCAACTTATAAAAAGAGCTATATTCCATGACCAAGTGACATTTTGCCCCACAAGGGGTTGTTTTAACATCTGAAAATCAATCAAAGGATTACACCACAGTCACGGAATAAAGGACAGCAATCACCTGAGCGTCTCTACAGATGAAGACCAACAAACTAGGAAGACAATGGAATTGCTTCAACCTGGTAAGGAGCTTGTATGAAAAACCTTTAGTGAATATCATGCTTATTGGGAAATGGCTGGATGCCTTCTCTAATATCAGAAGTAAAGAACGAAATCTGAGTCCTCACGTGCTATCGGCACAGGCTTCACAGCCTTTGATTGTTCGTCTTGTACCAGCCAGCATGTGCTTCTCACATCCACTAAAACCATTTCTTCCACTGTCACAAAAGAACTCTGTGTTGGCCGCCCCACAGGGGGCTTGAGAGAAGATGGTGGAGGAATAGGATGGGGCGACCACTTTCTCCCCCACAAATTCAGCAAAAGAACATTTGAACGCTGAGTAAATTCCACAAAACAACTTCTGAATGCCGGCAGAGGACATCAGGCACCCAGAAAAGCAGCCCATTGTCTTCGAAAGGAGGTAGGAAAGAGTATAAAAGATAAAAAGACAGACAAAAGAGGGAGGGATGGAGCTCCGTCCCGGGAAGGGAGGCTTAAAAAAAAAGAGAGGTTTCCAAACACCTGGAAACAGGCACTAGTGAGTCTGTGGCCAGCCTTGGAACCTCAGAGGGCCACAAAACCAGGAGAGAAAACAAATAAATAATTAAAACCCACAGACTAAGTGCTCAGAGGAAACTCTCAGCGGAGAAGTGGCGCAACTGCCCACACCCCCCACTAGTAAGTGGGGGCTGGGCAGGGAGGAACAGCAGCAGCGCTTAGAGAGAGGACTGGGCCTGAACGCCCTGAGGGCAAGCTGGGGGCACGAACTTAAGATAGCGAAGCAGACACTGCAGCTAAAAGGCTAAAAGCCTGCGAAAAGTCCCAACTTAAATTGAAGAAAGTAGGGAAAACCACTAGACCATTCAGATATGACCTAAATCAAATCCCTTATGATTATACAGTGGAAGTAAGAAATAGACTTAAGGGACTAGATCTGATAGATAGAGTACCTGATGAACTCTGGACGGAGGTTCGTGACATTGTACAGGAGACAGGGACCAAGACCATCCCCATGGAAAAGAAATGCAAAAGAGCGAAATGGCTGTCTGAGGAGGCCTTACAAATAGCTGTGAAAAGAAGAGAAGCGAAAAGCAAAGGAGAAAAGGAAAGATACAAGCATCTGAATGCAGAGTTCCAAAGAATAGCAAGGAGAGATAAGAAAGCCTTCCTCAGTGAACAATGCAAAGAAATAAGGAAAACAACAGAACAGGAAAAACAAGAGATCTCTTCAAGAAAATTAGAGATTCCAAGGGAACATTTCATGCAAAGATGGGCTCGATAAAGGACAGAAATGGTATGGACCTAACAGAAGCAGAAGAGATTAAGAAGAGGTGGCAGGAATACACAGAAGAACTGTACAAAAGAGATCTTCACGACCAAGATAGTCACGATAACGTGATCACCTAGAGCCAGACATCTTGGAATGTGAAGTCAAGTGGGCCTTAGAAAGCATAACTACTAACAAAGCTAGTGGAGGTGATGGAATTCCAGTTGAGCTATTTCAAATCTTGAAAGATGATGCTGTGAAAGTGCTGCACTCAATATGCCAGCAGATTTGGAAAACTCAGCAGTGGCCACAGGACTGGAAGAGGTCAGTCTTCATTCCAATCCCAAAGAAAGGCAATGCCAAAGAATGCTCAAACTACCGCACAATTGCACTCATCTCACACGCTAGTAAAGTCATGCTCAAAATTCTCCAAGCCAGGCTTCAGCATTATGTAAACTGTGAACTCCCAGATGTTCAAACAGGTTTTAGAAAAGGCAGAGGCACCAGAGATCAAATTGCCAACATCCGCTGGATCATGGAGAAAGCAAGAGAGTTCCAGAAAAACATCTATTTCTGCTTCATTGACTATGCCAAAGCCTTTGACTGTGTCGATCACAATAAACTGTGGGACATTCTGAAAGAGATGGGAATCCCAGACCACCTGACCTGCCTCTTGAGAAACCTGTATGCAGGTCAGGAAGCAACAGTTAGAACTGGACATGGAACAACAGACTGGTTCCAAATAGGAAAAGGTGTACGTCAAGGTTGTATAATGTCACCTTGCTTATTTAACTTCTATGCAGAGTACATCATGAGGAACGCTGGGCTGGAAGAAGCACAAACTGGAATCAAGATTGCCGGGACAAATATCAATAACCTCAGATATGTAGATGACACTACCCTTATGGCAGAAAGTGAAGAGGAACTCAAAAGCCTCTTGATGAAAGTGAAAGAGGAGAGTGAAAAGGTTGGCTTGAAGCTCAACATTCAGAAAACAAAGATCATGGCATCTGGTCCCATCACTTCATGGGAAATAGATGGGGAAACAGTGGAACCAGTGTCAGACTTTATTTTTTTGGGCTCCAAAATCACTACAGATGCTGATTGCAGCCATGAAATTAAAAGACGCTTGCTCCTTGGAAGGAAAGTTATGACCAACCTTGATAGTATATTAAAAAGCAGAGACGTTACTTTGCCAACCAAGGTCCGTCTAGTCAAGGCTATGGTTTTTCCCGTGGTCATGTATGGATGTGAGAGTTGGACTGTGAAGAAGGCTGATCGCCGAAGAATCGATGCTTTTGAACTGTGGTGTTGGAGAAGACTCTTGAGAGTCCCTTATACTGCAAGGAGATCCAACCAGTCCATTCTAAAGGAGATCAATCCTGGATGTTCATTGGAGGGACTGATGCTAAAGCTGAAACTCCAATACTTTGGCCACCTCATGCGACGAGTTGACTCACTGGAAAAGACTCTGATGCTGGGAAGGGTTGGGCGGGGTAGGAGAAGGGGACGACGGAGAATGAGATGGCTGGATGGCATCACCGACTCTGTGGACATGGGTTTGAGTGTACTCTGGGAGTTGGTGATGGACAGGGAGGCCTGGCGTGCTGTGATTCATGGGGTCGCGGAGAGTCGGACATGACTGAGCGACTGAACTGAACTGAACTGAAGACTCCACCAGCCCCGCTCACAGAACAATGGACTGAGTAGAGCGAGTCGCCTGCAATCAGCCCATCCTCCAACCCCCGCCTGGACAGGCAGGGAGGGCAGCCAGCACCGGAAGGGGCAACTGTGTCCCCAGAGAGGCTTCCCATACCAAGCTACAGGCAGGCTTCATTGCTAACCAAGACTTCTTGGGTTCGGGTCAGTTGATACCTGCCTGAGAAGGTGTGCCGGTTGTACACCCAGAAAACTGGTCAGCCACTTGTAAAAGAATGAAACTAGAACACTCCCTAACACCATACACAAAAATAAACTCAAAATGGATTAAGATCGAAATGTAAGACCAGAAACTATAAAACTCCTAGAGGAGAACATAGGCAAAACACTCTCCAACATAAATCACAGCAGGATCCTCCATGACCCACCTCCCAGAATATTTGAAATAAAAACAAAAATAAGCAAATGGGACCTAATTAAAATTAAAAGCTTCTGCACAGCAAAGGAAACTATAAGCAAGGTGAAAAGACAGCCTGCAGAATGGGAGAAAATAATAGCAAATGAAACAACTGACAAAGAATTAATCTCCAAAATATACAAGCAGCTCCTGCAGCTCAAATCCAGAAAAATAAATGACCCAATCAAAAAATGGGCCAAAGAACTAAACAGACATTTCTCCAAAGAAGACGTAAAGATGCCTAACAAACACATGAAAAAATGCTCAACATCCTTCATAATCAGAGAAATGCAAATCAAAACCACAATGAGATATCATTACACACCAGTCAGAATGGCTGCTATCCAAAAGTCTACATGCAATAAATGCTGGAGAGGATGTGGAGGAAAGGGAACCCTCTTACACTGTTGGTGAGAATGCAAACTAGTACAGCCACTATGGAGAACAGTGTGGAGATTCCTTAAAAAAACTGGAAATAGAACTGCCATACAACCCGGCAATCCCACTCCTGGGCATACACACCAAAGAAACCAGAATTGAAAGAGACACATGTATTCCAATGTTCATTGCAGCACTATTTATAACAGCGAGGACATGGAAGCAGCCTAGATGTCCATCTGCAGACGAATGGATAAGAAAGCTTTGGTACATATACACAATGGAGTATTATTCAGCCATTAAAAAGAATACTTTTGAATCAGTTCTAATGATTGGATGAAACTGGAGTCTATTATAAAGAGTGAAGTAAGCCAGAAAGTAAAACATCAATACAGTATATTAATGCATATATATGGAATTTAGAAAGATGATAATGATAACCCTGTATACGAGATAGCAAAAGAGACACAGGTATATAGAACAGTCTTTTGGACTCTGTGGGAACGGGCGAGGGTGGGATGATTTGGGAGAATGGCATTGAAACATTAGAATCGCCAGTACAGGTTCGATGCATGAGACAGGATGCTCTGGGCTGGTGCACTGGGATGACCCAGAGGGATGGGATGGGGCGGGAGGTGGGAGGAGGGGTTCAAGATGGGGAACACATGTACACCCGGGGCGGATTCATGTCAATATATGGCAAAACCAACCAATATAATATTGTAAAGTAATTGCTGTTGCTGCTAAGTCACTTAGGTCGTGTACTACTCTGTGTGACCCCATAGATGGAAACCCACCAGGCTCCTCCTTCCCTGGGATTCTCCAGGCAAGAACACTGGAGTGGGTTGCCATTTCCTTCTCCAATGTGTGAAAGTGAAAAGTGAAAGTAAAGTTGCTCAGTCGTGTCCGACCCTTAGCGACCCCACGGACTGCAGCCTACCAGGAACCTCCATCCATGGGATTTTCTAGGCAAGAGTACTGGAGTGGCTTGCCATTGCCTTCTCCGGTAAAGTAATTAGCCTCCAATAAAAAAAAAAAAAGGAATCTTAAAAAAAAAAAAAAAGAACAAATTCTGCTCTTACCACTTCTAGTCAACATTTTACTACTCAGGGCAGTAATAAAATGCAAAGAAATAGAAGACATTCAGATTAGTTAGGAAGAAGTAAAAATTTCTCTGTTTACAGATGACATGATCCTACATTAAAAACATCTCAATAAATCAACTAAAAACTGATTAGAATAAACAAGTATAACAATGTGCACAATAAAATATTGATACATAAAAAACTAGTTGTATTTCTATATACTAGCAATGAAGAATACAAAACTGAAATTAAGAAAACAATCTCATTGATAGTAGCAACAAAAAATAGATGTGCTTAGTCACTCAGTTGGGTCAGACTCTGCGTTTCATGAACTGTAGCCTTCCAGGCTCCTCTGTGCGTGGGGATTCTCCAGGCAAGAATACTGGAGTGGGTTGCCACGTCCTCCCCTCCACGGGATCTTCCCAACCCAGGGATCGAACCCAGGTCTCCTGCATTGCAGGTGGATTCTTTACCAACTGAGCCATGAGGGAAGCCAAAAAAACAGAAAAGTAGAAATAAATTTAGCAAAAGGAAAAGCCCCCACTGGTATATGGGCAGCAGCCCCAACCCATAGTGACAGAAAAGCACATTCTTCTGTAACTGTTTCAAATTTTCTTGAGCTACTAACAACCCTAGCTACTTGTTCCATTGATTGATTTCCTTCCCCGCCTCCTGCTACTGAACACAGAGTACTCTAAAAAGCATTAACGTCTGTAAAGACCTGATGTTGATGACAGTGATAATAATTACAACAAAAACTATTTAGCAACAGTATTGAACACTTGATATGAATTCTTTCATGTAGCCCTCAAAACAATTTTGTGACATTCATACATTATCCCTTTAGAGAAATGGATAGACTAGGGTTCGGAATTATAAAGACACATGCCCCACATCACAGAGCTAGTAATTAGCAGATGTTTAAAAGTCAGTTCAACTGAACAACTGAACACAACTGAACAGTCGCTCAGTTGTGTCCAACTCTTTGCAACCCCATGGACTGCAGCAAGCCAGGCTTCCCTGTCCATCAACAACTCCCAGAATTTACTCAAACTCATGTCCATTCAGTCAGTGATGCCATCCAACCATCTCATCCTCTGTTGTCCCCTTCTCCTCCTACCTTCAATCTTTCCCAGCATCAGGGTCTTTTCCAATGAGTCAGTTCTTAACATCAGGTGGCCAAAGTATTGGAGTTTAAAAGTAACCTCAATCAAAATGTGAGGATTTTAGACATACAGTTAGTACTAAGAGAAGGGCCCTATATTGTACAGTAGAAGGTTAGAGAGACATTCGCCTCAGGCTGCACAAAACCCAACTATGCAGGTAGGTGTCTTTTCTACCTAAATATCTTGCCAGTTTTTTCTAAACCTGTACTAAAACTACTGTTGCATGCAAAAAGTGAGTCAGAAAAAAGAATTTTTTTTCATAGTTACAAGAAAATAATATGCCTAGGTTTCTTGTAAGTAATCTACTATGTCTGGATCAAAAGATTATAGTAGTCTCATGTTTTCAGATACCAAACTGTGCCTTGACAGCACAGATATGGCCTCAGCCTTTCAAGAGCTGACCAGTTTTGAAAAATCCTTGTTCTACACCAGAGTGTATCTGTTAATATTTTTGTTTTTGCACATAAACAAACATTCACTTGGCCATCTGTTTGGTTTCTCATTTACTATTCCCAGTAAATGAACAGTTTGGAGCTGTGACCAATATAAGCTTATAATCATGTCGAGTCACCCTGGCCCAATTTGAGCTCTACCTTCAGTATAAAATCAGTATGGGAGAGAATGAGAATTTGGCTTACAAACAACAGTGTATTTGGAGGTTTTGATCAGTATTCTAGAGAAATGAATTTTCACCATAGGAAAACCAGCTTCTTAAAATTTGCTCAAGTTTAATGAGACATTTATTGTACTGGATAATTCCACAGTTAGTTTATCATCTTAGAATACTTCTGGTAGTATTCTGGAATGTTATCAAAGGACTTCAATTATACAAGGATTAAACTAAACCACAGAGCAAGACCTTGTGCTTGTTTCTGCAATTTCTGTGTTGGTTGCTTTTTTTTTTTTCAATTTGCAGCAATTGTGCCTGGACGATATCCTCAAATTGGTTCAGTGTGAAGATCAAAACATTTAGGAAAAGAGCTTGGGATTTATTTAAATACCCTAACCTCAATTTTTTAGTAAGCTTCCCTTACTATTACTTATTTCTTCCTTCAGAAAACTGACTACTTTAAAATAAGAAATATGAATGTATGGATGGTTCCAAATTCTGAGAGTCAGAGAAAAAAAATTTTTAAGATAAATTTGAAATCACTGTTGTTTCCATAACAATAAAGGAAACTATTTACTCACATTATATTGTTTCTACAAATAGTTCTGAAGAAATCAGAATAAAAATGACCATTTCAAATTCATTCATGTGTCCAATCAGGTCATCAACCCTTGTCTGTAAAATCATAATGTGTTCTCATAGACTTCTGTTTTACATGGTATTGACCAAAGAAGAACCTTGGGAATTAAAAAAAAAAAAATGGCTCATGAAGAAGACGATTTTAATAAAAACTTAAGTAGCATCAGGAAACTTGGCCTAACACACTACAAAAATAAACATTTCTTCTACAAAGAGAAGTCTCTTTTAGTCAATCACTCAACACCATATGATTGGGATTAAAAGTCAAAAAAGCCAGGTAAGAGAAAGGAATAAGATATGAAAGAGAAATTAAATAGCAATAGTATTTAAAACAGGAAAACATAGGACAGTAGAATTTTCCATTTTCATAGAAGAGGTATTTTTAAAGCTCTGCTGCCATTAAATGTCTCACAGAGTTACTCTCGGCAGAATGAAACAACCACCTAGGAGGCCAAGACTTGCAAGAAAAGGGAGGGGTGACTACATAAATCAGATGTGTATCTATTGGATGCATCGCAGTGTATTTCACATGTGTTTTACCTAGTCAGGAAATGCATAGTAGGTCATTACTATTGTTCTTCTCAGACTCTTTGTTCAAAATTAAAAATTAAAGAAATTCATACTAGTGCTGCTATGTATGGAGAAGGCAATGGCAAGCCACTCCAGTACTATTGCCTCCATCCAGTACTAATCCCATGGATGGAGGAGCCTGGTAGGCTGCAGTCCGTGGGATCGCTAAGGGTCGGACACGACTGAGCGACTTCACTTTCACTTTTCACTTTCACACATTGGAGAAGGAAATGGCAACCCACTCCAGTGTTCTTGCCTGGAGAATCCCAGGGACGGGGGAGCCTGGTGGGCTTCCGTCTATGGGGTCACACAGAGTCGGACACGACTGAAGTGACTTAGCAGCAGCAGCAGCAGCAGCAGCAGCTATGTAAAAACACCTCATGCGACGAGTTGACTCACTGGAAAAGACTCTGATGCTGGGAAAGGTTGGGGGCGGGAGGAGAAGGGGACGACCGAGAATGAGATGGCTGGATGGCATCACCGACTCTGTGGACATGAGTTTGAGTGAACTCCAGGAGTTGGTGATGGACAGGGAGGCCTGGCGTGCTGTGATTCATGGGTTCTCGGAGAGTCGGACACGACTGAGCAACTGAACTGAACTGAACTGAACCACCATCTTATCAAGGTCATGGTAACCGTGTAGGAAACACTGTTGTATCTTTAGTGTGCCATGAATTTGAAACATTCTCTAGCTACTGTTCCTAATTTGGATCCACTCATAGTCTACATGTATCAGTTACAGATCATTCCTGCATGACAGTTGCAAGGATATTTCAATAGTAAGTGGAAAGAATGTTGGAAGCAGAACCTGTCAAAAAAGTTTAGATTCTTCATTAAATCTTCAAATGTTAAACATGTGTTCTTAAATCTAGTTTGATAATAGTTATATCTCAACTAAGATGTACTTGAGGAACCTTACCAAAATAAACATAATTTAAAAAGAAATGCTGATTTAAGGCCAGAGTTTCCTTATTTATTTTCTGTCTGAATGACCTGTCCATTGATGTAAGTGGGGTGTTAAAATCCACAGGATTGTTTTACTGTCAATTTCTCCTTTTATGTCTGTTACTATTTGCTTTATGAATTTAACTGGTCTTAGGTTGAATACATATATATTTACAATTTTTATAACTCCTTCTTGACTTGATCCCTTTATCATTATGTAATGTCCTGTGTCTCTTGTTAGAATCTTTGATTTAAAGTCAATTTTGTTGGTTGTAAGTATTGCTGTCAGTTCAGTCGCTCATTTGTGTCCGACTCTGCAACCCCATGGGCTGCAGTATGCCAGACTTCCCTGTCCATCACCAACTCCCAGAGCTTGCTCAAACTCATATCCATTGAGTCGGTGATGATATCCAACCATCTCGTCATCTGTCATCCCCTTCTCCTCCTGCCCTCAATCTTTCCCAGCATCAGGGTCTTTTCCAATGAGTCAGTTCTTCCCATCAGGTGGCCAAAGTATTGGAGTTTAAGCTTTAGCATCAGTCCTTCCAATGAATATTCAGGACTGATTTCCTTTATGATGGACTGGTTTGAGTTCCTTGAAGTCCAAGGGACTCTTAAGAGCCTTCTCCAACACCATAGTTCAAAAGCATCAATTCTTCGACTCTCAGCTTTCTTTATAGTCCAACTCTCACATCCATACATGACTGCTGGAAAAACCACAGCTCTGACTAGATAGACCTTTGTTGGTAATGTCTCTGCTTTTTAATATGTTGTCTAATATGCAGTACTTATATTGTCAACCCAATACTTATATATTCTTAGTGTGACAATATAAGTGTTGCTATTCCAGCTTTCTTTTTATTTCCATTTGCAGGGGATAACTTTTTCCATTCCATCACTTTCAGTCTTATGTATCTAGACCTGAAGTGAGTCTCTTGTAGGATATATGTATGTGTGTGTGTGTGTGTGTGTGTGTGTGTGTGTGTATGGGTCTTATTTTGGTATCCAGCCAGTTTTTGTCTTTTGATTGGAGCACTTATTCCATTTACTTGAGTTTTATATATAGTAATCTGTATGTTATATATAAATTTAATAGATATACTTATTTAATTATATATTATAAAGATATATTTAATTGTATATATAATAAAATCCTTCACCCACATTAAATGTTTCTGGCATCATATTTTACATCTCTTTGCTTTGTGTCCATCTTAACTATAGATTATGGATATAGGTGATTCTGCTACTTTTAATCTTCCTACAAGCTGTATAACTAGTTGATCTACTAGCTTGACTATGCATATGTCTTTAACAATGAGTTTTTTTTTCTTTCATAATTTTCCTAAGTCTAGTTGTGGCCTTTTCTTTTCTGCTTAGAGAAGCCCCTTTAACATTTCTTATAAAGCTGGATTGGTGGTGCTAACCTCTTTTAACTTCTGCTTGACTGCAATAGTCTTGACCATCCGAATGACAGCCTTGGCTAGTGCAGTATTCTTTGTTGTAGAAACTTTCCTTTCTTCACTTTAAATGTATCATGCCTTTTTCCATTTTGGACTGCAGAGTTGCTTCTTAAAAGTGAACTGACATTCTTATGGGAGTTTCTTTCTACACAGCTACCTTGCTGCTTTTATTCTCTCTCTATTTTAAATGTGTTGATGCTGTCCTCTTTAGGTTTATCTTCCTTGGGACTGTTTGTGCTTTCTAGACTCGTATGTCTATCTTCTTTCCCAAGTTAGGGAATTTTCAGAAAGGATGTCTTCAAATATGTTTTTTTTCACCTTTATCTCTCTCTTCCAAGACCCCTAGAATATGAAATTGTATGCTTGATGTTGTCCCAGATGTTTCTTAAACTAATTTCTTTTTTATTTTTTTCTCTTTTTTTCTGTTAAGCTTCGGTGATTTCCACTACAGTATCTTCTAAGTTCACTGATCTGTTCCTCTGTATTATCTAATCTACTCTTGATTTCTTCTAGTATATTTTTATTTAAGTAACATATTCTTCAGCTCTGTTTGGTTCTTATTTTATAACTCTTTTTACAAATGTCTAGAAATGAACACAATTTCATTCATTCTTCCCTCAAGTTCTTTGAACATTTTTGTGATCATTACCTTGTACTATCTATCAATTAGGTTGCACGTCTACCCTTCAATTAGCTCTTTTTCTGGGGTTTTATCATATTCATTCATTTGGAACATACTTTTCTGTTGCCTCATTTTGCCTAATTCTCTGCTGTTATTTCTAAGTATGTGGTATGTTGTTTACGTGTCCTGGTCTTAGAGAAGTGTCCTCATGTAGGGGTTGTCCTAGGAGCCCAGCAGCATACTTCTCTGGTCACCAAAGCCATATGCTCTAGTGATGCTCTCTCTGGGGAATGTGTGTTCACTTCCACTGTGTCACGCTAACTTCTGTGGGAGCCCTGATATGTGTGGCTGGCCCCTGGTCAGGTTATTTACCAGGCCCTCCTAGTGCAGAGGCTGCCAGTTGCTACTGAATGGGGCTCGTCTGGGCACAACTACCCCAGGTTCTCCCAGTCCTGTTGCTTGACCACTGGTAGGTGGGTGTGGGTCACAAGGTAGCTAGATGAAGAGACCTTCAGCAACAAGGTCCCCATGGCTAGTTCTGATCAAGTGGTGAGTGGAACTGGGTCCTGGAGCATCTGGCTGTGGCGTTCAGGGTCCCAGAGCTGATATCAGCCTGCTGGTGGGTGGGGCCAGGGCCAGGTTCTGACAGCTGGCTGAGTGGCCCAAGAGGCCTGAGGCTAGTGCCAGCCTACTAGTGAGCAGATATGGGTTCTGGAATCTCTAGACCCGGGGTCCTGGTGGGGTCCCAGGACCAATGCCTGCCGACTGGTGGGTTAGTCCAGGTCCTGGGGCTATGGTTACTCACTGATAGAGATAGTTTCAGGTATATCTGACTGCCAGACCCAGGATCCTAGACTGGCTTCAGCCCACTGTTGAGTAAGGCTCAGTAGTCAGGGTGGCCTACAGCAGTCACTTTACTGGTAGGTGAGGTCATGTCCCTGCCCAGCTAGTTACTTGGCCTGCATCACCTCAAGGGTTTTGTGGACCAGCTGGTGGGCTTGACAGTTCACCTAGCTTAGGTAATTTTTCCTAACCATGTCATATTTGCTTAGATGCAAGAAAAGTATCTGTCAAAATCCAACATCCATTCCTGATAAAAATTCACAGCAAAAATATGAACAGAGATAATTTCCTCAAATGGATACATATCATCTACAAAAAACCTACAGCTATAGCTCAGTTGGTAAATAATCCATCTACAATGCAGGAGATTCTGGTTCAATTCCTGGGTCCAGAAGATCCTCTGGAGAAGGGATAGGCTCCACACCAGTATTCTTAGGCTTCCCTTGTGGCTCAGCTGATAAAGAATCTGCCTGCAACACGGGAGACCTGGGTTCGATACCTGGGTTGGGAAGATCCCCTGAAGAAGGGAAAGGTTACCCATTCCAGTATTCTGGCCTGGAGAATTTCACGGACTGTATAGTCCATGAGGTCACAAAGAGTCGGACACAACAGAGTGACTTTCACTTTCAACATAATATTTAGCAGTCAAGCCCAAATGTTTACTTCTGAAGAGTAGAAAAGAGATAAGGATGTCTTCCCTCATCACTTCTATTAAGACACCGTATGGTTGTGAGAGTTGGACTGTGAAGAAAGTTGATCACCGAAGAATTGATGCTTTTGAACTGTGGTGTTGGAGAAGACTCTTGAGAGTCCCTTCGACTGCAAGGAGATCCAACCAGTCCATTCTAAAGGAGACCGATCCTGGGTGTTCATTGGAAGGACTGATGCTAAAGCTGAAACTGCAATACTTTGGCCACCTCATGCGATGAGTTGACTCACTGGAAAAGACTCTGATGCTGGGAAAGGTTGGGGGCGGGAGGAGAAGGGGACGACAGAGAATGAGATAGCTGGATGGCATCACCAACTCTATGGACATGAGTTTGAGTGAACTCCGAGAGTTGGTGATGGACAGGGAGGCTTGGCGTGCTGTGATTCATGGGGTCACGGAGAGTTGGACACGACTGAGTGACTGAACTGAACTGAACTGAACTGGAGATATGAGTCAGAGCAATCAAGCAAGGTAACAAATTTTAAAGCATCAGATTAGAGAAAAAATAAAATTTCCATTATTCTCAGATTACATGATCATCTACACAGAAAATCCTAAAGAACTACAACAACACTACTAGAATAAGTAAGTGATTTCAGTATTAACATGACAAGTTACAAGGTTAATACAAAGAAAAACAACTGTATTCTAGAAACTGGCTGCAAGCAATTGGAAAGTGAAGTACAATAAAATCCAATTTATAAAAGATTCAAAACTTTGAGATACTTAGAATAAATTTAGTAAAATATGGGAAAGAACTGTATATTGAAAACTATAAAAGATTGCTGACAGAAAGGCATCTCTAAATAAATATAGAGACAAACTCTGAGAATGTCAATTCTCCCCCAATTTATCTGTAGATTCAACATAAGCCCAAATAAAATCACAGCAGACACTTTTGCAGAAATTAATGAACTTTGAAAATTTATAAGGAAATATTAAGGACCTAGAATAGCCAAAATAATTTGAGAAAGAACAAAGCTTGAGAACAAATACCACCTGACTTAAAGATTTATAGCTACAATAACCATGATAGTATAATACTAGAATTAAAAAAAGATGCCTATTTCCATATAATACAACAGAGAGTTGTTAAAGATCCAGACATAAATGGACAACTAATTTTTGACGAAGACCAAAGGAAACTCAGTGGTGAACAGACAGTATTTTCAACAATTTTGTAGCAAATATATTGCTACAACAATTTAATGTCCAAATGCAAAAAAAAAGTGACTTCACTCCACATCATATTCAAAAGTTAACTCAAAACAGGGACCACAGGGAGCTGAAACAAGATGGTGGAGGAATTGGACGGCGAGACCACTCTCCCCCACAAATTCATCAAAAGAACATTTGAACACTGAGTATAGTCCACAAAATAACTTCTGAATGCCGGCAGAGGACATCAGGCACCCAGAAAAGCAGCCCATTGTCTTCAAAAGGAGGTAGGAAAAAACATAAAAGATAAAAAGAGAGACAAAAGAAGTAGGGACAGAGCTCCATCCTGGGAAGAGAGGCATAAAAAAGAGAGAAGTTTCCGAACACCAGGAAACACTCTCACAGGCGAGTCTGTGGCGAGCCTTGGAACCTCAGAGGGCAACACAACCGGGAGAAAAAGAAATAAATAATTAAACCTCACAGCTTATGAGCGCAACGGTAACACCCAGCGGAGAAGCAGAGCAGACACCCGCATCCACCATTAACAAGCAGGGGCTGGGCAGGGAGGAGCCGACTGAACTGCTTAGAGAAAGGACTGGGCCTGAATGCCACGAGGGCAGTCTGGGGGAGCTGACTGGAGATAGCAGAGCAGACTGTGGGGTAGCTACCCTGCAAAAAGCCCCAACCTAAGACTCCGCCAGCCCCGCTCACAGAACAAAAGACTGAGCAGAGTGAGCTGGCTGCGGATGGCCCATCCCCCGCCGAGACAGGCAGGCAAGGGCAGCCAGATACAGAAGGAGGCAATCATGGCCCAAGAGAGGCATCCGATACCAAACTGAAGGCAGGCTTCATTGTTAACCAAGACTTTTTGGGTTTCTGGCTGGTTAACATCCACCTGAGAAGGTGCGCCAGTTGTACACCCAGAAAACCAAGCAGGAGGGACCAGGGAGGTGATAAGTTGCAGTGACTGCGCTCGCCAAACACCTGGTCACTTGAGCTGCTCGGCCTGTAGAAGGCACAAAACGCAGGCCCAACAAAGTCTGCGCCTTTGTTGAGTACCCAAGTACCTGAACCTGAGCTGCTCAGACCTGGGAAGTGCATACAACCCAGCGCTGGCCTCAGACAGTTCCCAGCAGAGCAACCTAGAGCCTGTGCAGTGTAGACTGGGACAGCACATGCGCCGTGAGTGGGGGCAAACCCAGTGTGGCTGAGACACTGAGAGCACTCCCCACAGATGCCAGTGATATTTGTCTGCAGTGTTCCTCCCTTCACAGAACAGGACTGAACAAGTGAGACTTAAAAAGTGTCCACCACCGCCCCCTAGTGTCAGGGCAGAAATCAGACACTGAAGAGACCAGCATACAGAAGCTAAAACAGAGGGAACCACCTTGGAAATGACAGATAGAGAAGTCTAGAGGCTACTGCAAGAATAAGACTGAAAACCAGGGGCAAGAGGCTTAAGTCCGAATCCTGAGAACACCAGAGAACTTCTGACTATAGGGAACATTAATCATAGGAGCTCATCAAACATCTCCATACCCACACTGAAACCAAGCACCACCCAAGGGTCAATAAGTTCCAGAGCAAGACATACCATGCAAATTCTCAAGCAACACAGGAACAGAGCTCTGAGCTTCAATATACAGGTTGTCTAAAGTCACTCCAAACCTATTGACATCTCATAACTCATTACTGGTCACTTCATTGCACTCCAGAGAGAATAAATCCAGCTCCATCCACCAGAACACTGACACAAGCTTCCCTAACAAGGGAACCTTGACAAGTCACCTGTCCAACCTCACCCATAGAGAGGAAACTCCAAAATAAAGAGAACTCCACAAACTGCCAGAAGACGGAAAGGCCACCTCAAACACACCAATATAAGCAAGATGAAGAGGCAGAGAAATACCCAGCAAATGAAGGAACAAGATAAATGCCCACAAACACAAACAAAAGAGGAAGATATAGGGAATCTACCTGATAAAGAATTTCGAATTTTGGTGGTGAAAATGATTCAAAATCTTGAAAGCAAAATGGAGTTACAGATAAATAACCTGGAGAAAAGGATTGAGAAGATGGAAGAAAGGTTTAATAAGGACTTAGAGGAAATAAAAAAGAGTCAATATACAATGAATAATGCAATAGATGAGATCAAAAACACTCTGGAGGGAACCAATAGTAGAATAACAGAGGCAGAAGATAGAATAAGTGAGTTAGAAGATAGAATGGTAATAATAAATAAAGATGAGAGGAAAAAAGAAAAACGAATTAAAAGAAATGAAGACAATCTCAGAGACCTCTGGGACAATTTTAAGCACCCAAACATCCGAATCATAGGAGTCCCAGAAGAAGAAGACAAGAAGAAAGACCATGAGAAAATACTTGAGGAGATAATAGTTGAAAATGTCCCTAAAATGGGGAAGGAAATAATCACCCAAGTCCAAAAATCCCAGAGAGTCCCAAACAGGATAAACCCAAGGCAAAATACCCCAAGACACGTATTAATCAAATTAACAAAGATCAAGAACAAATATTAAAAGCAGCAAGGGAAAAGCAACAAATAACACACAAGGGGATTCCCGTAAGGATAACAGCTGATCTTTCAATAGAAACTCCCAGGCCAGGAGGGAATGGCAGGGCATACTTAAAGTGATGAAACAAAATAACCTACAGCCCTGATTACTGTACCCAGCAAGGATCTCATTCAAATATGAAGGAGAAATCAAAAGCTTTTCAGACAGGCAAAAGCTGAGAGAATTCAGCATCACCAAACCAGCTCTCCAACAAATGCTAAAGGACCTTCTCTAGACAGGAAACACAGAATGAGTGTATAAACTCAAACCCAAAACAATAAAGAAAATGGCAACAGGATCATACTTATCAATCATTACCTTAAATGTAAATGGGTTGAATGCCCCAACCAAAAGACAAAGGCTGGCTGAATGGATACAAATACAAGACCCCTCTATATGTTGTCTACAAGAGACCCACCTCAAAACGAGGGACACATACAGATTGAAAGTGAAGAGCTGGAAAAAGATATTCCACGCAAATAGAGACCAAAAGAAAACAGGAGTAGCAATACTCATATCAGATAAAATAGACTTTAAGACAAAGGCTGTGAAAAGAGACAAAGAAGGAAACTACATAATGATCAAAGGCTCAACCCAATAAAAAAGATATAACAATTATAAATATATATGCACCCAACATAAGAGCACCACAATATGTAAGACAAATGCTAACAAGTATGAAAGGGGAAATCAACAATAACACAATAATAGTGGGAGACTTCAATACCCCACTCACACCTATTGATAGATCAACTAAACAGAAAAGTAACAAGGAAACACAAAAGTTAAACGATACAATAGACCAGTTAGACCTAATAGATATCTATAGGACATTTCACCATAAAACAATGAATTTCACCTTCTTCTCAAGTGCACACGGAACCTACTCCAGAATAGATAACATCCTGGGCCATAAATCTAGTCTTGGTAAATTAAAAAAAATTGAAATCATTCCAAGCATCTTTTATGTCCACAAGCAGTAAGATTAGATCTCAATTACAGGAGAAAAACTAATAAAAACTCCAACATATGGAGGCTGAACAACATGCTGCTGAATAACGAACAAATCATTGAAGAAATCAAAAAAGAAATCAAAATATGCATAGAAATGAATGAAAATGAAAACACAACAACCCAAAATCTGTGGGACACTATAAAAGCAGTGCTAAGGGGAAGGTTCATAGAAATACAGGCATACCTCAATAAACAAGAAAAAAGCCAACCAAATAACCTAACTCTATACCTAAAGCAACT
This sequence comes from Moschus berezovskii, assembly GCF_049115385.1. Taxonomy (NCBI): domain Eukaryota; kingdom Metazoa; phylum Chordata; class Mammalia; order Artiodactyla; family Moschidae; genus Moschus; species Moschus berezovskii. Next base: position 80,527,505 of record NC_142467.1, read on the forward strand.
AGAAAAGTAAGAAATGAAGAACCCCAGGGTTAGTAGAAGGAAAGAAATCTTAAAAATTAGGGCAGAAATAAATACAAAAGAAACGAAAGAGACCATAGCAAAAAATCAACAAAGCCAAAAGCTGGTTCTTTGAGAAGGTAAATAAAATTGACAAACCACTAGCCAGACTCATCAAGAAACAAAGGGAGAAAAACCAAATCAATAAAATTAGAAATAAAAAGGGAGAGATCACAAAAGACAACACAGAAATACAAAGGATCATAAGAGACTACTATAAGCAATTATATGCCAATAAAATGGACAACTTGGAAGAAATGGACAATTTCTTAGAAAAGTACAACTTTCCAAAACTCAACCAGGAAGAAATAGAAAATCTTAACAGACATATCAAAAGCATGGAAATTGAAACTGTAATCAGAAATCTTCCAGCAAACAAAAGCCCAGGTCCAGATGGCTTCACAGCTGAATTCTACAAAAATTTAGAGAAGAGCTAACACCTGTCCTACTCAAACTCTTCCAGAAGATTGCAGAGGAAGGTAAACTTCCTAACTCATTCTATGAGGTCACCATCACCCTAATACCAAAACCTGACAAAGATGCCACAAAAAAGAGAACTTCAGGCCAATATCACTGATGAACATGTATGCAAAAATCCTTAACAAAATTCTAGCAATCAAAATCCAACAACACATTAAAAATATCATACATCATGACCAAGTGGGCTTTATCCCAGGGATGCAAGTATTCTTCAATATCCGCAAATCAATCAATGTAATACACCACGTTAACAAATTGAAAAATAAAGACCATATGATTATCTCAATAGATGCAGAGAAAGCCTTTGAAAAAATTCAACATCCATTTATGATCAAAAACCTCCAGAAGGCAGGAAAAGAAGGAACATTCCTCAACATAATAAAAGCTATATATGACAAACCCACAGCAAACATTATCCTCAATGGTGAAAAACTGAAAGTGTTTCCCCTAAAGTCAGGAACAAGACAGGGGTGCCCACGCTCACCACTACTATTCAACATAGTTCTGGAAGTTTTGGCCACAGCAATCAGAGCAGAAAAAGACATAAAAGGAATCCAAATTGGAAAAGAAGAAGTAAAACTTTTACTGTTTGCAGATGACATGATCTTCTACACAGAAAACCCTAAAGACTCTACCAGAAAATTACTAGAGCTAATCAATGAATATATTAAAGTTGCAGGATACAAAATCAACACACAGAAATCCCTTTCATTCCTATACACTAATAATGAGAAAATAGAGAAATTAAGGAAACAATTTCATTCACCTTTGCAACGAAAAGAATAAAATACTTAGGAATATATCTACCTAAAGAAACAAAAGACCTATATATAGAAAATTATAAAACATTGGTGAAAGAAATCAGAGAGGACACTAATAGATGGAGAAATATACCGTGTTCATGGATTGGAAGAATAAATATTGTGAAAATGACTATATTACCCAAAGTAATTTATAAGTTCAGTGCAATCCCTATCAAACTATCAATGGTGTTTTTCATAGAGCTAGAACAAATAATTTCACAATTTGTATGGAAATACCAAAAACTTCGAATAGCCAAAGCAATCTTGAGAAAGAATGGAACTGGGGGAATCAATCTGCTGGACTTCAGGCTCTACTACAAAGCCACAGTCATCAAGGCAGTATCGTACTGGCATAAAGACAGAAATATAGATCAATGAAACAACATAGTAAGCCCAGAGATAAATCCATTCACCTATGGACACCTTATCTTTGACAAGGGAGGCAAGGTTATTTAATGGAGAAAAGACAATCTCTTTAACAAGAGGTACTGGTAAAACTGGTCAACCACTTGTAAAAGAATGAAACCACAACACTCCCTAACACCACACACAAAAATAAATTCAAAATGGATTAAAGATCTAAATGTAAGACCAGAAACTATAAAACTCCTAGAGGAGAACATAAGCAAAACACTCTCCGACATAAATCACAGCAGGATCCTCCATGACCCACCTCCCAGAATATTGGAAATAAAAGCAAAAATAAGCAAATGGGACCTAATTAAAATCAAAAGCTTCTGCACAGCAAAGGGAACCAAAAGCAAGGTGAAAAGACAGCCTGCAGAATGGGAGAAAATAATAGCAAATGAAACAACTGGCAAAGAATTAATCTCCAAAATATACAAGCAGCTCCTGCAGCTCAATTCCAGAAAAATAAACGACCCAATCAAAAAATGGGCCAAAGAACTAAACAGAAATTTCTCCAAAGAAGACATACGGATGTCTAACAAACACATGAAAAAATGCTCAACAACCCTCATAATTAGAGAAATGCAAATCAAAACCACAATGAGGTACATTTCACGCCAGTCAGAATGGCTGCTATCCAAATGTCTACAAGCAATAAATGCTGAAGAGGGTGTGGAGGAAAGGGAACCCTCTTACACTGTTGGTGGGAATGCAAACTAGTACAACCACTATGGAGAACAGTGTGGAGATTCCTTAAAAAACTGGATTTAGAACTGCCATATGACCCAGCAATCCCTTTCCTGGGCATACACACTGAGGAAACCAGAATTGAAAGAGATACATGTACTCCAATGCTCATTGCAGCACTGTTTATTATAGCCACGACATAGAAGCAACCTAGATGTCCATCAGCAGATGAATGGATAAGAAAGCAGTGGTACACTTACACAATGGAGTACTACTCAGCAATTAAAAAGAATACATTTGAATTAGTTCTAATGAGGTGGATGAAACTGGATCCTATTATACAGAGTGAAGTAAGCCAGAAAGAAAAACAACAATACAGTATATCAACAAATATATATGGAATATAGCAAGAGGATAACGATAATCCTGTATACGAGACAGCAGGAGAGACACGGATGTGTGGAGCAGTCTTTCGGACTCAGTGGGAGAGGGCGAGGGTGGGATGATTTGGGAGAATGCCATTGAAACATGTATATTATCATATGTGAAACGAATCTGACATGGTTGGGGGCTCCCCACCTCAACACACACACACATACAAAAAAAAAAAAACAAACATGGACCATAGAACTAAATGTCAAACTTAAAAGTGTGAAACTTACAGAAGATGACTTTGGGTTATCCAAAAGTTTCTTGAATACGACAGCAATATCACAGGCCATGAAAATAAAACAGTGTGTCATATCATATGACATATCATATTTAGCATATCATATGATCCACCCATAGACTTTAATTTTAATTTATGTCTTAGAAGCCTTAATTTAAGCAGTCCAAACTGAAAACAACCTATCTGTCCTTCCAAAAAAATGGATAAACCATTGTAGAATACCCATACAGTGGGTTACTATTCTACAATAAAAGTAGATGATAACACAGAAAAGCAGAGATGAATTTCAAATTGTGTCAAGTAAGAGAAGTCAGAAAAAAAGTAATTCACACTGTATGACTCCATTTATATAAAATTCTAAGAAATCAAACTAATACATAGTGACAATGCCAGTAAGGGCTTGGCCGAGGACAAAAGGATGAGAACAAATTCCTCCTAGGGAGGAATAGAGGGAAGGACTATTCAGGGGAACAAAACTCTAGGGAGCACAAATATGTTAATTTTCTTGGTCACAGGGACAGCTCCATGGACGTATGCCTGCATGCCTGCTAAGTGACTTAATTTGTGTCTCACTCTGGGGAACCCTATTGATTGTGGCCCACCAGGCTCCTCTGTCCATGGGGATACTCCAGTCAAGAATACTGGGTTGGGTTTCCCTTCCCTCCTCCAGGGGATCTTCCCTAACCAGGGATCAAACCCGCATCTCTTATATCTCCTGAATTGGCAGGCAGGTTATTTACAACTAGCACCACCTGGGTAGTACTCATGGAGGTATGCTTAACATCAAAATTTTTCAAGTAGTAGATTACATTTTAAATATGAGAAGCTTATTCACTGTATCTCAGTTTTACTTCAGTAAATTTGTTTAAAACACAGATAAATGACTTTATCAAAATGTCTTCTTTGATACCAGATCCAAGGGTAACATCTATGTCTTCATCTTAATTGGCATTTCAGGAGCATTTCCTCCTTGAAATGTTCACGTTCATTTATACTCTCTCCTACTTTTTCTCTTTCCTGTCTGACCTCACTTGGCCAGTCTTCTTTGCAAGTCACACTCTTTCTGCTCAAACTAAGTTGGGACACTTTGTAGCTAACCTTATTTAGTCCAATGACTAAAACTTCCTTCTCAGTACTAACTACACCCAAATGTACACCTCTAGGTTCAGACTCTTTAAAATACTCCAGATGTATAAATTTCTAACTGTATATTTATCCTAGGCCTCTTTGTTCAAAAGAAAAAAAAAAAACACTATTGATTTTAACCCTAACCTGTTCTTCTTCCAGAAAAAGAAGATCATGGCATCTGGTCCCATCACTTCGTGGGAAATAGATGGGGAAACAGTGGAAACAGTGTCAGACTTTAATTTTGGGGGCTCCAAAATCACTGCAGATGCTGAATGTAGCCAGGAAATTAAAAGACGCTTACTCCTTGGAAGGAAAGTTATGACCAACCTAGATAACATATTAAAAAGCAGAGACATTATTTTGCTAACACAAGGCTATGGTTTTTCTAGTGGTCATGTATGGATGTGAGCGTTGGACTGTGAAGAATGCTGATCACCGAAGAATTGATGCTTTTGAACTGTGGTGCTGGAGAAGACCCTTGAGAGTCCCTTGGACTGCAAGGAGATCCAACCAGTCCATTCTAAAGGAGATCAATCCTGGGTGTTCTTTGGAAGGACTGATGCTAAAGCTGAAACTGCAATACTTTGGCCACCTCATGCAATGAGTTGACTCACTGGAAAAGACTCTGATGCTGGGAGGGATTGGGGGTGGGAGGAGAAGGGGACGACAGAGAATGAGATGGCTGGATGGCATCACCGACTCGATGGACATGGGTTTGAGTGAACTCCAGGAGTTGGTGATGGACAGGGAGGCCTGGTGTGCTGTGATTCATGGGGTCGCAAAGAGTCAGACACGACTGAGCAACTGAACTGAACTGAACTGATTCTTCTCCCAATTTTCACTATTTTAGTAAATGGCACCACTACCTTCCCTTCCTGCTTAAAGGTAAAAATTTTAATTATTACCCTTGATTCTGTCTTTTTCCTCCCCAGCTTCTTCCCAATCCAACAGAAAGCCTTATTGGCTCTATCTTCAACATATAAATAAATTCAATTCATGTCTCTCCATTTTTACCATACTACTTTTGTGTAAGCTATTATTGCTTACATGGGCCACTGAAATAGTTCTCTTAGTCTCACATAATTCATTTGCTACATGGTAGAATGTTATGTTAAAATCACAAATGAGATTTTTATCACTAATCCACTTAAAACCCACCTATAGTTTCTTATTGCTCTTATAATAAAATCCCAAGTTTTTATGGTCTATATGGCTCTACACAATTCGAACATCATCTCCTAATATCCTTTCTCTTATCTTCTGTCACCTGGGCACACTCAACTATCTTCAGTGCCTTAATCACACTATACTTGGTTAAGGCCTAGAATTACAATTAGCTTATTAAAGGCAAGGGAACAGAAGCCAGAATGTGTTTGCGTGCTAAGTCACTATGGTCATGTCCAACTCTTTGTGATTCTATGGACTTTAGCCCACCAAGCTCCTCTGTCCATGGGATCCTCCAGGCAAGAATACTGGAGTCAGTTGTTGTTTTTTCCTCCAGGGGATCCTTCCTGAGTCAGGGATCAAACCTGCATCCTTATGTCTCTTGCATTGGCAGGCAGGTCCTTTACCGCTAGCGCTACCTAGAAACCAGAATACTTGAGTTCACATCTTAGCTTTACCACCTCTTTCCTGCGTGACCATGGTCAGAAGTCGACTAGTCAGACTGCTGTATGTGATTGAAACACAAATTATAAATACGGTCTGTATGCCCCCAAAAGAGAAGGAGTACTGATACTGGTAAGAATCAGCACTGTTTGTCTCATCTTTTTGCCTGGTCTAGACTTTTCTCACTTATAACATTGTTAAGTGAATTTTAGTAGTGAGATCAATCCTGGGTGTTCATTGGAAGGACTGATGCTAAAGCTGAAACTCCAATACTTTGGCCACCTCATGCGTCGAGTTGACTCACTGGAAGAGTCTGATGCTAGGAAGAATTGGGGGTGGGAGGAGACGGGGACGACAGAGAATGAGATGGATGGATGGCATCACCGACTCGATGGACATGGGTTTGAGTGAATTCCGGGAGTTGGTGATGGACAGGGAGGCCTGGCGTGCTGTGATTCATGGGGTCGCAAAGAGTCGGACACGACTGAGCGACTGAACTGAACTGAACTGAACCCTCTTAATGTTAATTTTATTAAGCTTATACATAATATCAACTAAATTTTCAGTGAACTGTATCCTTCACATTAAGGTGTCCTTGCCTTCCAATTCACAGAAAAATAACTTTAACAAACTGAGAGCAGGAGTGGGAAATATGTGGTATTTCAGGTCTGAATGATAATGAGTTCAGGTCTGCCAGTTTAAAGGCAGCCAAAAAACAGATCAACTTGAGTAAATGGTTGTAAGCAAAACCCGACATGTTATGCTAAATAGATGCCTTGCTTAAGGCAAAAATAAGTTTAGTATTCAAGAGTTTCCAAGAAATCATTGCTTTTAAACTGTCCCAGGCAGAATTTTCTTTTAAGCTTCCATAAAACTTTGACCTCTTTGGACCATTCCCATATTAAATACATAAAATATCTCCCTGGCCATCTAGGCTTCAAGTTTCTCAAGGATAGGAGCCTTCTTTGTATTTGTCAAGCATCTCTTCAACTGTCAGTCACTTCACTTGTGTTATTAACTCAAGTAGAATGCCTCCTGGTTTCTTTGACCAACTTCCTCTTGATCACTATTTAATGATCTTCTAAGAATAGTGCTTGATATATAGCACACACTCAGTATATTTGCTAAATTAATTATATACGCTAAAATATTTGTGGTAAATGCCTATGGTAGTAGAGTCAGGGCTATAAAGCCCAGGGGGTGGGAAGTTCAGGAAATCATGAAGAACGTCTCTGCTAGCTGCAGGTATCTTTGCCAGCAAAGCTCAAAAAGAAGTGTGATTTTCAAGAATGTACATTTGACAGATAAAAATACTTTTTGGAATGTGTTCTCTTATCATCAGATGAGTTCATCTTATCATCCAACTCAACTACATTTAATGCTGAGTCACAGTTCCTGGAAAGGAGGATATGAAATAATAGGGAGACCTCTCTAAATATAAAGAAGTAGAAATTCCATTCATTCTTGTCTGAGGGTATAACGGGAAAGGAGGTGTAAGATGTGAAAAAAGCAGGTCAGCAGAGTTACTCTTACTGACTTTGTGGGGCTAAACGTTAATGTCAGGCATTAATAGCATGTGAGAAACTGAGAATCCCTGGGCAAAGGACATAATTCCCAAGGTGTAACAAATGTGAGGATTTAAAAGTCTGGGGGAAGACCAACACTGAACTTACCCTTAAATCCAACACGAGGTATAATGGCACTAATGGAGGCGGGTGTGGAGATGAATGAGACTAAGATAAACCCCATGACTCCCTACAGTCTACAGACAGTGCTCAGGACATCCAAGGGTGTACATGCCCCAGTGAATGGACAGAGGAGTGTTGAGAGATTCCAGTGGGTCAGTGAAGTCATGAGATTGAGAGGAAGTATATAATGAGAGATATCTTTATAGCAGGATGCCAAAAGTGTGACTACAGATCTCAGTCACGGAAACCTGTGAAATGTCAGATAAAAACAGGATCATCTTGTTGGACAGCAATACAGGGGGTAGGCCAGAATAATATCACGAAACAGCAGACACCAGGAACCAGAAAAAAAAAAGGAATCTGTCCTCCAAAAGCCCAATTCCATCTCCTTGCAGCCAAGTAAGTCTCCTATTGTGAGGAAAAAAAAGAAAAAGGGAGAGGTGAGAAAATCTTCAAGACATAGCATTTGAACCCCCTAAGACTGAGACTAACAACAGGTAGTGTTAAAAAGGAAATTAAATAGGTATTAAGAGCGATCTCCTTCTTCCAATCTCCCACCTTTCCCAGCAACCTGAGATATTGAATGAGTTATAGGAAATAAAATACATGTAAGAGATTCTCTGGGATTCTTTAAAATCTCACAGTGTGTGTTCCCATTTTGGATTAAAATCAGCAAGCTAAGCATCTTGAGGCCTGAGATGTAACACTGTGACATCAAGTGTGTAGAGTCAAAGAGAAATTAGGCAATACGGAAGTAAGAGACAGGAAGAGAAAGGGAGGAACATTCACTGGCAAGCTCCCTTTGGATGCTCTAAATTTGGAAGTCCTGAATACAATTCCAACTACAAAACTCCATCCATTAAATAATTGGGGCTCCATCTGTCTGTACTTGTGCTTTGTATGACAAAAGAAATTTCTACAAGCAGGTCAGAGAGAGAACACAAAGCCAAAAATGAAAAAATTTAGGTAGGTTGGAAAATTCCAGTCAAACCAGAAAATAGATTCTATGACTCCTTCAAAACAAATCCCACTTACAACCAGGTCCCCAGGAGCTAGGACCAGAGACTATGGCTTCAACAGTTCTTAAGACTCATATACAGAGAACCACTTGGTGAACTTTTTTAAAAAACACAGCCCACCTGACATTATGATTCAGGTGGTCTGGATGTGCCCTGTGTTGTGCTTTCTTTTTTTGAAAAACTCCCTCAGTTCAGTCGCTCAGTCGTGTCCAACTCTTTGCGACCCCATGAATCACAGCACGCCAGGCCTCCCTGTCCATCACCAACTCCTGGAGTTCACTCAAACTCATGTCCACAGAGTCAGTGATGCCATCCAGCCATCTCATTCTCTGTCGTCCCCTTCTCCTCCTGCCCCCAATCCCTCCCAGCATCAGAGACTTTTCCAGTGAGTCAACTTGTCGCATGAGGTGGCCAAAGTATTGGAGTTTCCACTTCAGCATCAGTCCTTTCAATGAACACCCAGAATTGATCTCCTTTAGGATGGACTGGTTGGATCTCCTTGCAGTCCAAGGGACTCTCAAGAGTCTTCTCCAGCACCACAGTTCAAAAGCATCAATTCTTCGGCGCTCAGCTTTCTTCACAGTCCAACTCTCACATCCATACATGACCATGGGTAAAACCACAGCCTTGACTAGATGGGCCTTGGTTGGCAAAGTAATGTCTCTGCTTTTTAATAAGCTATCTAAGTTGGTCATAACTTTCCTTCCAAGGAGTAAGTGTCTTTTAATTTCATGGCTGCAATCAGCATCTGCAGTGATTTTGGAACCCCCAAAATTAAAGTCTGACACTGTTTCCACTGTTTCCCAATCTATATGCCATGAAGTGATGGGACCAGATGCCATGATCTTAGTTTTCTGAATGTTGAGCTTCAAGCCAACTTTTTCACTCTCCACTTTCAATTTCATCAAGAGGCTTTTTAGTTCCTCTTCACTTTCTGCCATAAGGGTGGTGTCATCTGCATGTCTGAGGTTATTGATATTTCTCCCAGCAATCTTGATTCCAGCTTGTGCTTCTTCCAGCCCAGAGTTCCTCATGATGAAAAGGCAAAATGATAGGATACTGAATGAGGAAAAACTCCCTAGGTGATTCTAATGTGTATCCAATGCTGACTTCAAGATTAGAATTGGGCTGTTAGACTCTGTTACTTTTATCTTTAACCAGTGACAACTCTTCACTATGGCCTACTGCTAGAACCTGAGACTTCTTTTCCTGCAATGAATATTTTACATGCCTCTGTGATGGGACAAATTATTTTTTTATCTATTACTGAGAAATCAGTTTCCCTGGAGATTGATTAGTTCCCCTACTGCTAAGAGGCGATCATTTCACTTAGAATCCAGGTTTAACATAGACACATCTTAAAAACTAGAGATTGGGAACTGAGATAAAGAAATCCACCCATTTCTTCCTTCTCAGATGTAGGGGCGTATCTGGATGACAATAAATGTTCTCCAGCAACAGGGAATTTCCCTAGACAAGCAAGAACATCATGTAAAAACTATTTTAAAAATACTTCCTTCCCTATAGGTGTCCCCTTATTAGTATACCAATATTTTCTTTCTTTCCTATAATGCATTAATGAAAATTTAAGAAACTTTGTGTCAGTGGAAAGAAAGAAGATATAGAAGAAGTTTCTGCAAAGAGTAAGAAGCCTACATCATGACCTTAAGGAGTCTGGGAAAATGAGATATAATTGAAGAATTTAGTTGCCACAGTACTTTCTAGGCTTCTGTGCCATCTATCTGCCATAAGGTTAAACACTGAGGTGTGGATTATGAAAGTAAAAGTCACTTAGTCTTGTCCAACTCTTTGCTGCCACATGGACCGTAGCCCGCCAGGCTCCTATGTCCATGGAATTCTCCCAGCAAGAACCCAGGTCTCTTGCATTGCAGTCAAATTCTTTACCATCTGAGCCACCAAGGAACCCCAAGGTGTGGATTATAGAAATGAGCAGATAAGAAGATACTTTGGGCTATAACCTACTTCCCTAAGGATAACAAGGGTAAGGATTAGGATCCCAAAGGTAGCTCAGCATTTATTTTGAAATTACTTCCCAAGGTGCACAAGATATATGCCTCAGCCCAGGCAGTGCTAGTGGTAAAGAACCCACCAGCCAATGCAGGAGACATGAGAGATGCAGGTGTGATCCCTGGGTTGGGAAAAACCCCTGGAGAAGGGAGTGGCAACCCACTCCAGTATCCTTGCCTGGATAATTCCATGGATAGAGGAGCCTGGTGGGCTATGTTCAATAGGGTTGCAAAGAGTTGGACATAACCGAAGAGACTTAGCATCTACATATGCATTATCAGAGGGAGGTGAACAGATTTTCCCCTACATCCTGGATACAATGTGAAGATTATCTAAATTTTCTCCTTTTATTTGCTTAGGGAGAACACACAAAATTATTGAATGAATGGGCAAACCACTACCCATTGAGGATTGAGTTCAGGGCAAAGAGGATGCAGTGTGCAAGGACTTCCTGACTGGAAGTACATTGGTGGCCATGAACTTTGACAATGAGTCCTGGTAAAATATTCCCAAGAGCTAGATGAGGCTACTGCTGCTAAGTCACTTCAGTCGTGTCCGACTCTGTGTGACCCCATAGACGGAAGCACACCAGGCTCCCCCATCCCTGGGATTCTCCAGGCAAGAACACTGGAGTGGGTTGCCATTTCCTTCTCCAATGTGTGAAAGTGAAGTCGCTCAGTTGTTTCTGACCCTTAGCGAACCCACGGACTGCAGCCTACCAGGCTCCTCCATCCATGGGATTTTCCAGGCAAGAGTACTGGAGTGGCTTGCCATTGCCTTCTCCGAGATGAGACTAGCCACCACTTAATGGAAACCAATTAACATTGGCCACTCAACTCAGAGTCAGCCAGGACAAAATGTCACAGCAGATGTCCTTTAAGTGAGGAAAAGACAGAAGAGGATAATGAGAGGATATCTGAAAGCAAGTTTTTCCTCAAAGGAAATGAGCCATGTAAAGATAATCATCATAAAGATGATCATGTAAAGGTGACCAGAGAGAAACACTGAGGTACCATTAATTGGTCAATGCAAAATCATTTCTGTTATTGTTTGTTCAAATCTCCCAGACATTGGCAACTTAGAAGAAAGAATAAAGCAGTAAAAATTAATAGCTAGCATGTCTTCATTCATTTCAGACATTGCTTTAGTAAGTGTATGACTTATTACCTAATTAAAGGGCTAAACTCAAGTAATAATCACAACTTGAAGGGAGCCCGGATGGGTGACAGGTTTCTCTCTGCTTTTAAACACAGTTGCTGCCCACTCAGATACTGCAGAGCGGGGGCAATGCCACATCTTTTTCATCATAAAAGTTCCATTACAGAAGCAGGTAGAGGGTAGAATAGTTTAATGATCAATTAAGACAGTTTTATACCATTAAGGAAAGTTTCACAATCTCATCTACACAGATATTTAGTTCTCAAATTTGGAAATCATTCATTCATTCAATAAATCATGTTAAACCTCTGAAATGTGCATGATTTTATTGGAAAAGAAAATCCTTTCATTTCCTTCAATTAAAAAGTGGCTGGATCCTCCAGGGAGTTAAAAAATTCTACAGGGCAGAAAACTTCCAATGCAAGAGAGCAGGAAGCCAGGAAAAATTTAATTGATCTCCTCACTTCAGGAAAGAGTAACTTGACATGTTATTACTTCAATAATCCAAGAAATATACAGTTGTCAGCTGTCACATCTGTTAATTCAAATTCCCTACATCTTGAGAGCAACACTGACTATATTGAGAAAAGGGTACCATGATTTCCAATATTCTGTATCTCCCATTATAGCAACTCTAAAAAAGGTGTCTTATTTAAGACCTGAGAACTCCTTTAAAAACATATACTTGTATTTCCTTTATACCTTTACAATGAAAGCAAATAGTTTTAGTAGCTATGCACAACCCTTCCCAGAAATAATAATACTTAATAAACAAAAAAATCCTTCTCTAAAGAATCTTATCTCTGGAAAAGAGCAAAAACTAGTTGGAAAACTCTAGAGGAAATAAAGGTAGAGTAAATCTTTGCATATTGAGATTTTCCTTTGTTTACAATCACAAACTCAAAAACCATCTATCCTACAAGGAAGATGCATCCTTTTTAAAGATATTTTGTTTTATTTATACTAAAAAAGTTTCAAAATTACCTATCAAAGATAGATTAAGCATCCCTAAATTTGAGACTCTATAGAGGCCAAAACATTGTATTTATATTAGTCACATATATACATAGTATTTGTATTAGTCAGTATTCTCCAAAGAAATAAAACCAATTGTCTGTGTATGTGTGTGTATATGAACTCCAAAATTTGTAACCAGCTGGTGAGAAACAAAGGTGGCCCCAAGAACCCCTGAACATGTGTGTGAACTGAGGCCAATCTCATGGAGAAATGTGCCCTTAACGTTGGCTTTGGCAACTGTAGGGTTCAGATCTCAGTGAGGATGCCCCTCTGGTTTTGAATACAAAACTAACTTCTGATTAATACTTTTCCTAGACATTCAGTAGTAAATATTTCACTTATGGGTTAAAACCCAAAATTTATGTCTCAAACACTATTTAAATATACATAATCAGCTGTGTATCTGGCTGGACATTTATTCCATGCATGCTAAGTTGCTTCAGTCATGTCCAACTCTGTGCAACCCTAAGGTCAGCAGCCCACCAGGCTCCTCTGTCCACTGGATTCTCTAGGCAAGAATACTGGAGTGGGTTGCCATTTCTTTCTCCACATTTATTCCATAACATATACTTAATGTACATTTTGTCACTGATGATAGATACTTGACAATTTGATTGCTCTTCCAATATAATAAATGAAATATACATTAGTTGTCAAAAAGAAACAGTTTTTTTTTTACTACTGATACAAAAAAAAAAATCAAAGGAGTCATAAAAGAAAATTCAGAGGGCTCACTGAGAGTCACATACAACATATTTGGCATAGACACTCATAAGAAAATAAAAAGTAAATAACTCACTTCAACAAGTTAAACACAGCTCCATGTGAAAATCTATAAGCCAGTATTTTCATTCCTCCTATTGCAATATTGTAAACTTTGTCCAAAGCTGAAGATTAGTGTAATGTGTCACATTTTGAGATCAAGATACTAGCTGTTTACACTGTGCAGAATTATATTTTTTCCATCGTCAAAACTTTAAAGAGTTTTTTGGCTGCTTGCTTATGCAGTTTTCACAGTTCAACCCATAATCACGTGTTTCAGCTGGCAAAGTTTGCAATTTAGTTTTCAGCAACTGCCAGATGATATGCAATTGCCTTCTTGGCAAGACTGGCTCAAAACTCTGTGAATGTTTTGAATAATATTTAATAGTGTCTATTCATAGCATTGAAAAAATAAATGGTAACATGTTAATACTCATATTAATTCATGCTATTTTTTAAAAATAACAAACCAAAAAATATTTAAGAAAACTAAGGAGCATTTTTTTGTACTTCCAAATGATAGACCAACATTTTAAAAAATCCTATACTTTAAAATTTAATTCCAAGAAGAAAAAATTTAAACATATTCTCTTCAAAAGGTCTCATCTTTTCTTCTCTACAGTATTCTTAAATACACAATTTTTTTTTACATATTAAAGCATTAAAGTTAGTGTTAGTATATGCTTAGTCATGTCCAACTCTTTGTGACCCCATGGACTGTAGCCCACCAGGCTCCTGTGTCCATGCGATTTCCTACGCAAGTATACTGGAGTTGGTTGTCATTTCCTTCTCCAGGGCATCTTCACAACCCAGGGATCAAACCTGTGTCTGTTCCTCTGTAGGTGGTCTCCTCTGTTGCAAGTGGATTCTTTACTGCTGAGCCACCAGGGAAGCCATATTAATGCATAATTATCTTACATTATAATCATTTTCCTAAGTCCAATTTCATTTTTCTTTTGTCTTTAAAAAGTTGTTTTGAAATTGAAGGGCCAGAGTCTGGAATGGCAGAGTAAGAAAACTAGTGAATACATCTCTAACAAAAGTAATGTCAAAAGGTGAGCCATGATTTAAGGTGTAGGAAAGAGACTCAACACTTGATAGGAAGAATTGCAAAGTTACATTACAAAGAAGTATTTTGTCAACAAACACTGCTGGGAAACTAGATGTCTACATGCAAAAGAATGAATTTGGACTCTTTCCTTACATCAAATATCAAAAACGCTGGATCATAGTCTTAAACAAAGAATAAAACAATAAAACTTCTAGGAGAAAGGAGGAAAATCTTCACAACATTGTGAAACATAGTTGCTTAGATACAACACCAAAAGAACAGCATCAAAAGAAAAAACGCATAAATAGGACTTCATCAAAATTAAGATCATTTCTGCTTCAAAGTACATCAACAAGAAAGTAAAATGACAACCCACAGAAAATTCATGAAAATTAAAAATTGATAAATGATTTTAATAGAAAATTTCCCAAAGAAGATGTACAAATGGCCAATAAGAACAAGAAGATACTCAACATCATTAGTGATGATGTAATATCATTCAACATTCACCAGGATCTCTAAAATTGAAATGAAAATAACAAGTGTTGGTGAAGAATGGAATATTGGAACTCTAACACTTTGCTGGTGCAGATGCAAAATGGCCCAGCCACTTTTAAAATAATATATTTTTTTCCTCACATTTGAAGCATAGAGTTACCAGTGAAAGTCATTCAGTCATGTCCGACTCTTTGCAACTGCATGGGCTATACAGTCAATGGAATTCTCCAGGCCAGAATACTGGAGTGGGTAGCCTTTCCCTTCTCTAGGGGATCTTCCTAACCCAGGTATCGAACCCAGGTATCCTGCATTGCAGGAGGATTCTTTACCAGCTGAGCCACAAGGGTAGCTCAACAATACTGGAGTAGGTAGCCTATCCCTTCTCCAACAGATCTTCCTGACCCAGGAATCAAACCGGGGTCTCCTGCATTGCAGGCAGATTCTTTACCATGATGACCCAACAATTTCACTCCTAGGCATATATTCAAAAGAACTACAAACATATGTCCACACAAACTTGTACATGATTATAGATAGAAAAATTATTCATAAAAAAGTGGAAACAGGCAAAATGTCTATCAACTGACGAATAGATAAAATACAGCTTATTTATAAAATGGAATATTCTTCAACAATAGAGGAATGAAGCTACATGAGTGAACTTTGAGAACATTTATGCTAAGTGAAAGAAGTCAGTCACAGAAGACTGTGTATTATGTGATTACCTTTATATGAAAGTGTAGAATGGGCAAATATTTAGAGGCAGTGCCAAAGAATGTTTAAACTACTGCACAACTGCACTCATCTCACATGCTAGCAAAGTAATGCTCAAAATTCTCCAAGCTAGGGTTCAACAGTACGTGAACCGAGAACTTTCAATGTTCAAGTTGGATTTAGAAAAGGCAGAGGAACCAGAGATCAAATTGCCAACAACTATTGGATCATAGAAAAAGCAAGAGAATTCCAGAAAAACATCTAATTCTGCTTCATTGACTACACTAAAGCCTTTGACTGCGTGGATAACAATAAACTGTGGAAAATTCTTAAGAGAGATGGAAGTACCAGACCACCTTATCTGCCTCCTGAGAAATCTGTATGCAGGTCAAGAAACAATAGTTAGAACCAGACATGGAACAACGGACTGGTTACAAATAGGAAAAGGAGTATGTCAAGGGTATATATTATCAGCGTGATTATTTAACTTAGGGTACATCATGCAAAATGCCAATCTAGATGAAGCACAAGCTAGAATCAAGATTGCCAGGAGAAATATCAATAGCCTTAGATATGCAGATGACACCACCCTTATGGCAGAAAGTGAAGAAGAACTAAAAAGCCTCTTAATGAAAGTAAAAGAGGAGAGTGAAAAAGTTGACTTTAAGCTCAACATTCAGAAAGCTAAGATTATGGCATCCGGTCCCATCACCTCATGCAAATAGATGGGGAAACAATGGAAACAGTGACAGACTTTATTTTCTGTACTTCAAAATCACTGCAGATAGTTACTGCTGCCATGAAATTAAGAGATGCTTTCTCCTTGGAAGAAAAGCTATGACCTAGACAGCATATTAGAAAGCAGAGACAATACTTTCCCGACAAAAGTCCACCTATTCAAAGTTATGGTTTTTCCAGTAGCCATGTATGGATGTGAGAGTTGGACCATGAAGAAAGCTGAGTGCCGAAGAATTGGTGCTTTTGAACTGTGATGTTGGAGAAGACTCTTGAGAGTCCCTTGGACTGCAGGAAAATCAAACCAGTCAATCCTAAATGAAATCGGTTCTGAATATTCATTGGAAGGACTGATACTGAAGCTCCAATACTTTGGCCACCCGATGGGAAGTACTGACTCATTGGAAAAGAACCTGATGCTGGAAAGGATTGAAGGCAGGAGGAGAAGGCGACAACAGAGGATGAGTTGGATGGCATCACTGACTCAATAGACTTGAGTTTGCGCAAGCTCTGGAAGTTGGTCATGGATAGGAAATTCTGGCATGCTGCAGTCCATGGGGTCACAGAATCGGACACGACTGAGTGACTGAACTGAACTGATAGAGGCAGAAAACAGTATTTTTCTGTGGCTAAGGTAAGAAGGGCAGTGACAGCAGAGAAGAACTAGGGAATAACTGGTAAAAGGAATGGGATTTTCATAGTCAGGGTGATGAAAATGCTCTAAAATTAGGTTTTAATTATGGTGGTTCATTCTGTGAATATATTGAACAAAACTGAACTGTATACTGTACATTAGGGAATTACATAGTATGTGAAGCATATCTGAACTTTTAAAAAATGAATGGCCATAAAGGTAGTAACTATTTTAGTCTATATTCCCCTGCATCAAATTTTACCTAAGCCATCTCAAAAACAGAATTTCTGCTTTCAAACAAACAACAATAGCAACAACCACAAAAAGCCTCTGATATCTTATTAATAGAAATTGTTTTGTCTTCATGTCACAGACACTCAAAGTCTGTACAATCACATTTTCCTAAATATCTAGATCCTTATATTTCAATCTATTTCACAAGTAACTGGTACAATAATCTAAAACTTTTTTCATCAGGTTTTTTCCCACTATTTCAGTTCAGTTCAGTTCAGTCGCTCAGTCGTGTCCGACTCTCCGCGACCCCATGAATCACAGCACGCCAGGCCTCCCTGTCCACCACCAACTCCCGGAGTACACTCAAACTCATGTCCACAGAGTCGGTGATGCCATCCAGCCATCTCATTCTCCGTCGTCCCCTTCTCCTCCCGCCCCCAACCTTTCCCAGCATCAGAGTCTTTTCCAGTGAGTCAACTCGTCGCATGAGGTGGCCAAAGTATTGCAGTTTCAGCTTTAGCATCAGTCCCTCCAATGAACATCCAGGATTGATCTCCTCTAGAATGGACTGGTTGGATCTCCTTGCAGTATAAGGGACTCTCAAGAGTCTTCTCCAACACCACAGTTCAAAAGCATCGATTCTTCGGCGATCAGCCTTCTTCACAGTCCAACTCTCACAACCATACATGACCACGGGAAAAACCATTGCCTTGACTAGACGGACCTTGGTTGGCAAAGTAATGTCTCTGCTTTTTAATATACTATCAAGGTTGGTCATAACTTTCCTTCCAAGGAGCAAGCGTCTTTTAATTTCATGGCTGCAATCAGCATCTGCAGTGATTTTGGAGCCCAAAAAAACAAAGTCTGACACTGTTTCCACTGTTTTTCCATCCTTAGGACATCACTATTTGGCTTCCCTTGTGGCTCAGATGGTAAAGAACCTGCCTGCAATGCAGGAGACCCGGGTTTGATCTCTTGGATGGGAAGAGTGCCTAGAGGAAAGCATGGCAACTCACTCTAGCATTCTTGCTTGGAGAATTCCCATGGACAGAGGAGCCTGGCAGGCTATGGTCCATGGGGTCATTAAGAGTCAGACATGACTGAGTGACTAAGCACACGGCAGAGGACATCACTATTAGTCTGTATTGCCAAGCCTTTCACATCTAAACTCTCTCCTCAAGGAATTCAGTTACATGGATTTTCTTTATGTCAGTTTCCTTGACAAAAATTGACTTTGACTTCCTTAACAAAACATCTTATTATCTACAGGATAATATTTTCTGCTATGACAGAAATATTTTGTTATAAAGTCTGTGATTACAAATAACTTGGAAATGACTCCAAAAGGCTTAACTGACAAGATTTAGCATGATCTTACATTATCAGAAATCTGAAACGGGGCAATAACAAAAAATTATTAATACAGTGACTTAATACTTTCTTTAAAGACCCAAGTACCTGCAATTTTTCCAGTCTGTGTCCCTCAGAATGTTCTTCTCAGCTTAGCCTCCCTCACAGCCCTAGGAAGGTGATAAAATTTTATATGCCACACACTGACATGTCACTGATAAGTTGCAAAAAAGGAACTATTTAAAAGTCTCTTTGTAAAATGTCATAAAACTCAAGGAAACCTTTTCTAGAGCCTTCTGGTATGCCCCCTACCCTCACTAATTATCTGAAACCGTATCATATGCCTGCTCATTCCAACTACAATTCACTCCCTAGAGCCAGAGAGGGGCTGGCCCCTCTGTAGAACATGGAGCTAGCATTAGGAATGCATAGAATTCAGTTAGTTCAAGGAAGGGATAAAATGGCTGCTGATTATAATGGGGAAGAATTATTATCTGCTTTATGCAATCAATCCACTTTTATTTACACTCCACCCATTAATTAAAATGTGCCATGTCATAATTTCTTCTAATCTTACATCCATTAATTTCTCCAAGTTCTGTATATTTACCTCATGTAAAAAAAAAAAAATCTTGATTAACTACCTATAGCTACCCACTCCCATGTAGTATTTATTTAACCCTTCATGAGAAAAATAGATTCTATGGTAGTCTTAAATCTTAAAATAAAAAGCCTATTTTTGGAATTATGGTAGTAGGTAATTTATCTAGTTCCAATATTTTGCAGGTAAGAAACCAAAGTCAAGAAAAGGAAAAACTCTGTGAAAAAAGAGAAGAATTTAAAAGAAAAGAAGGGAAGGAAATAGAAAAAAAGAAGGGGATAAAGTAAGAGAATTAGCAGGTGAAGGAAATGAACAAACCAGAAGAAAAGAAAGATTGAGGGAGGAAGGGAGACAGAGGAAACATACAAAGAAGGAAATAAGGAAAAAATAATGAGAAAAAGAGGAGAATACAAAGGGGAATGAAAAGGTAAAGGCAGACACATAAGACTGTCAGATGAAATGTGGCATTTATTCACAATTTGCTTAGAGAACCCATGGAACACAACAACACGATAACCAATGCAGGGAGTAAAACCACACAAACCTTAACAGACATCTACTTGGTAGAAATGACACTGTTGCTCACGATTCTGACTTCTGGGATCATCTGAGAAGAAAAGAACTGTAAATGATGACTGTGATTTTTTGAAATATTCTCAGCCACCATGAAAACTAGAGTCAAAAACTGAGTGCCAAGAAGGGTTCCGCTAAGTTAAGTGCTAAGTTGGTTTCTGTTGTGTCTGACTCTTTGTGAACCTATGGACCATAGCCCACCAGGTTCCTCTCTCCATGGGATTCTCCAGGTATTGCCAAGACTGCCATGGGATTTCCAAGGCAGTCCAGGGATTGCCTTGCCCTCCTCCAGGTGATCTTTCTGACTCAGGGATCGAACCCCTGTCTTCAACATATCCTGCATTGGCAGGCAGGTTCTCTACCACTAGTGCCATCTGGGAAGACTGATCTAAATATACATACAGTATATTTATTGTGTGCAATTCCCAACACAGGAAACTTCCTCCATGATCCAAATTGGAGCCCATATTTTCAGAATTTTTAAAAGGATCAATATCTTAACTGTCATTAACCAGGTAGTTTTTAAATTATTACTTATTGGAACTTTATCAAAGTTATTTTCATGGCTTTTTAATTCTACCAATTGCTGAAAGGGTAATACTAAAATAATACATATTTAGTGAGTAAACAAAATAGTTAAAGCTTTGGCATTAAACTATTCAGACGTAATTTTTGATCCTAATTTTATAGTGCACATAGAGTTATAAGATTGTGAGAACAAATTACAAAACAAGTAAAGGTAGTAAATATGGCCCCAAAGTTATAAAAAGCTTCAGCACAGCTATATCTCATCATTGCTCACACAGGAAAAAAGAATAAGAATCACAAAAGGAAGCTTCTGCTCTTTTAATTCCTACATGAAAATTAGCATACCAAATAAGTATGTGTGTGGGCATTTGTCTTTTCAATTTGAAAATTAAGACATATTTCTTGCAACAATAATCACAACTATAAATTTAAACTACATTCAGAATCTTTCCAGTCCAATTACATATACCAAATATTTTTCCTTTGTGTGTACAAATATATGTATTCATATACAAAGTTATTTATTATAAAATGTGTACATATTTTTAATCTTACTGATATACTGTGGAAAACCCATTTATATCTATATATATGTAGGGGCTTCCCTGGTGACTCAGTGGTAAAGAATCCACCAGCCAGTACAGGAGATGTGGGTTCATTTGCTGGGTTGGAAAGATCCACTGGAGAAGGAAATGGCAACCCACTCCAGTATTCTTGCCTGGGAAATTCCATGGACAGAGGAGGCTGGCAGACTACAGTCCATGGGGTCACAAAAGAACTGGACACAACTTAGTCACTAAACAACAATAAGAAACAACCTGAAGAGTTCTGCTTCCTTGTAGGATTCATAAAAGAATGTTGTTCTACACTAATACCATGGAAAAGTCAAATAATCTAAAAAAATCATAACTATTTTTAGTTTGCATAAGAAAGTTGAGGTCATCAGATAATTAGGTATTTTGAATTTTAAATGGTAACAATCTCCTCTAAGGAAAGACAAAATTCATGAACTCTTTTGCCCACAGACAAGTTCTGGAAGAGGTGTCATCCATAAAGACATGTTAAAAAAAATTACAAATGAGATTTGAATGCATTTTTATGGACCATGTGTAGCTCACTATGAAGCAGTTCAGATTCTCTGAGATCCCTAATAAAAAACATGATTTTGCTTTTCCTTACTCTCCAGCCAGTTTGCTAGGATCTCAAGTGGTTCTAACAAAAAAGGTTATGGTTACAACAGGAAAACTGAAGTGGCCACATATGTTCAGAGTTGAGGGGATGCTGCTCAGTGACAGGAATGAAAGGTGTCTACCATTGAAGAAATGGCAAACAATCCTCAACCAGCCTGATCCCAGGCAAAACTGGGATCCCAGTCCTTGTCGCTGGGTAGAGGTAAAAGAAATTTCACACAGAGGGAATGACAGAAGATCCACTTGTTCTCATGATCCTAAACTGATCCAAAGCAAAAGACTAACTGCTGTCACTTGATGGGAGAGAACAGGCATCATGCTCTATCTAAGACCTTCAACTGTTACATGGATATGACAAATAGGGGAGGGACAGAAATGCTGAAAAACATAACCTTTAAGATTCTAGAACACAGGTCAGGACAGAGGCTGAAATTTAGAGAAAACCTGACCCCACCATAAGCCTTGCAAGAAATACCAATCAAGAGCAGACTGCAACTAGAGTAAGGGTAGAGTTACAGAAAGGATGTGGTGCTGTAAAACAGTCACACTGGTTTTTCAGAAATCTAAAGGCAAATAAAAAGCATCAAGAAAAGACAAGCCACAAAATGAGACAAAATACTTGTTAAGCACGTATTGGTTAAAAGGACTGAATCCAAAGTATACTATGAAATTTTAAAACTCAATAAGAAAAAAACGAACACAATTGAAAAATGGACAAAACTGCTGAATATATACAAAGATACACAGATGGCAAATAAGCATATGAAGAGATGCTCAACACCATGTGGCATGTGGGAATTGCAAATTAAAACAGTGAGATTTCACACTTATTCAGTTCAGTCACCCAGTCATGTCCAACTCTTTGCGACCCCATGAATCACAGCACGCCAGGCCTCCCTGTCCATCACCAACTCCTGGAGTTCACTCAGACTCATGTCCATCGAGTCACTGATGCCATCCAGCCATCTCATTCTCTGTTGTCCCCTTCTCCTCCCGCCCCCAATCCCTCCCAGCATCAGAGTCTTTCCCAGTGAGTCAACTCTTCGCATGAGGTGGCCAAAGTACTGGTGCTTCAGCTTTAGCATCAGTCCTTCCAATGAACACCCAGGATTGATCTCCTTTAGAATGGACTGGTTGGATCTCCTTGCAGTCCAAGGGACTCTCAAGAGTCTTCTCCAACACCACAGTTCAAAAGCATCAATTCTTCAGCGCTCAGTTTTCTTCGCAGTCCAACTCTCACATCCATACATGACCACTGGAAAAGCCATAGCCTTGACTAGACGGACACTTATTAGAATGGCTCAAATCCAAAAAATGATCAACACTGAATCCTGGTGAGTATTCAGAGCAAGAGGGATTCTCATTGATTATTTGTGGAGATGCAAAACAGTACAACTATTTTGGAAGAGTTTGTTAACCTCATACAAGGTTAAAAATAGTTTTATCATATAATCCAACAACAGTACTCCCTTTTTGCAGCTGATTTGTCAAATTATATCCATACTAAAATCTGAGTGCCAATATTTAGAGGATCTTTGTTCATAGCTGCCAAAAATTGAAAACAGGTGAGTTGTCCTTCAATAAGTGAACAGATAAGCAAACTGTGGTGCATCCATACGATGGAATATTCAGTTCAGTTCAGTTCAGTTCAGTCGCTCAGTCGTGTCCGACTCTCCGCGACCCCATGAATCACAGCACGCCAGGCCTCCCTGTCCATCACCAACTCCCGGAGTACACTCAAACTCATGTCCACAGAGTCGGTGATGCCATCCAGCCATCTCACTCTCTGTCGTCCCCTTCTCCTCCCGCCCCCAATCCCACCCAGTATCAGAGTCTTTTCCAGTGAGTCAACTCGTCGCATGAGGTGGCCAAAGTATTGCAGTTGCAGCTTTAGCATCAGTCCCTCCAATGAACATCCAGGATTGATCTCCTTTGGAATGGACTGGTTGGATCTCCTTGCAGTATAATGGACTCTCAAGAGTCTTCTCCATCACCACATTTCAAAAGCATCGATTCTTCGGCGATCAGCCTTCTTCACAGTCCAACTCTCACATCCATACATGACCACGGGAAAAACCATTGCCTTGACTAGACGGACCTTGGTTGGCAAAGTAATGTCTCTGCTTTTTAATATACTATCAAGATTGGTCATAACTTTCCTTCCAAGGAGCAAGCGTCTTTTAATTTCATGGCTGCAATCAGCATCCGCAGTGATTTTGGAGCCCCAAAAAAACAAAGTCTGACACTGTTTCCACTGTTTTTCCATCTATTTCCCATGAAGTGATGGGACCAGATGCCATGATCTTTGTTTTCTGAATGTTGAGCTTCAAGCCAACCTTTTCACTCTCCTCTTTCACTTTCATCAAGAGGCTTTTGAGTTCCTCTTCACTTTCTGTCATAAGGGTAGTGTCATCTGCATATCTGAGGTTATTGATATTTCTCCCAGCAATCTTGATTCCAGCTTGTGCTTCTTCCAGCCCAGCGTTCCTCATGATGTACTCTGCATATAAGTTAAATAAGCAAGGTGACAATATACAACCTTGACGTACACCTTTTCCTATTTGGAATCAGTCTGTTGTTCCATGTCCAGTTCTAACGGTTGCTTCCTGACCTGCATACAGGTTTCTCAAGAGGCAGGTCAGGTGGTCTGGGATTCCCATCTCTTTCAGAATGTTCCACAGTTTATTGTGATCCACACAGTCAAAGGCTTTGGCATAGTCAATGAAGCAGAAATAGATGTTTTTCTGAAACTCTCTTGCTTTCTCCATGATCCAGCGGATGTTGGCAATTTGATCTCTGGTGCCTCTGCCTTTTCTAAAACCTGCTTGAACATCTGGGAGTTCACGGTTTACATATTGCTGAAGCCTGGCTTGGAGAATTTTGAGCATGACTTTACTAGCGTGTGAGATGAGGGCAATTGTGCGGTAGTTTGAGCATCCTTTTCATTGCCTTTTTTTGGGATTGGAATGAAGACTGACCTCTTCCAGTCCTGTGGCCACTGCTGAGTTTTCCAAATCTGCTGGCATATTGAGTGCAGCACTTTCACAGCATCATCTTTCAAGACTTGAAATAGCTCAACTGGAATTCCATCACCTCCACTAGCTTTGTTAGTAGTGATGCTTTCTAAGGCCCACTTGACTTCACATTCCAAGATGTCTGACTCTAGGTCAGTGATCACGTTATCGTGACTATCTTGGTCGTGAAGATCTTTTTTGTACAGTTCTTCTGTGTATTCTTGCCGCCTCTTCTTAATATCTTCTGCTTCAGTTAGGTCCATACCATTTCTGTCCTTTATCGAGCCCATCTTTGCATGAAGTGTTCCCTTGGAATCTCTAATTTTCTTGAAGAGGTCTCTTGTTTTTCCTATTCTGTTGATGATGTAATATTATTCAGTAATAAAAAGAAATGAGTTGTCAACCATAAAAGACAGGGGTTAAGTTTAAATGCATGCTGCTGAATGAAAGAAGAAATTTTGAAAAGGCTACTGCTGGGAAGGATTGGGGGCGGGAGGGGAAGGGGAAGACAGAGAATGAGATGGCTGGATGGCATCACCGACTCGATGGACATGAGTTTGAGTGAACTCCGGGATTTGGTGATGGACAGGGAGGCCTGGCGTGCTGTGATTCATGGGGTCACAAAGAGTCGGTCACGACTGAGCAACTGAACTGAACTGAAATGAGCACAGTATAGGGCTCAAATTATATTGCATTCTGGAAAAGGCAAAATACAGAGGAAAATTTCAAAACTTTGTGGTTGCTGGGGTTTGAAAGAATTGAGAACTTGAATGTTTTCAATGTACTGAATACATGAAGCATGAAGGAACTTTCAGGTAGGAGACACTATTCTGACTGACACTCTAAAAGTGGATATATGACATAAATTTATCAAGACCCACCAAACTTCAAAGTACTCTTACTTTAAACAAAGTAAAAAAAAAAAAAAAAATCATTTACAATTCATGGGACGCTGAGAAAGAATGTAGACTGTGGAAAAGTTTAAGGCAAATTCACTGAAGGAGATGATGAGAGAAGATATAATGGTAAGTAACTTTGGAAATGAATAGAGTCTATAAATTTCACCATAGGAAACTTCACATAAGCAATATATTTTGACTGATAATGTTCTCTCACAAGGGAGTAGAGATTAACAATTCAAAAACTATTATATACGGATATTAGAAATGAACAATTAAGTAAATGAATGCCAGATGGTATAAGTCAGATTTCTCATTGCTGTCATGTTAATTTACAAATAAGGCAAAGTAAGAGGATAGTGATCTCTGTGGTGATGAATTAAAGTTGGAGACATCAATATGAGCTCATGTTTAACATAGATACAGATAACTTTTTCCCTTATTGAATAACTTTTTTCTTTTGTTCTCTATCCAGGATAAGAAGGACCAATAATTTGATTTGTCAGCATGTTCAAACACAATAAATGATAATAAAGTATCAAACATTATAAATACACACCCGGGTTCACACAAATATAAATGTATTTATAAACATGTAAACATGGACTGTATTTTCCTGAAATATTAACAGCTATAGTTCTTACTTTGTGTTATGAACACAGGCACTTATCCCTTCTTCAATCATATAAGGCTAATGAAATATGTGTAGCTATGTATTTATAGTAGGTGAGTAAACACACGCATTACTTTATTCTGTTGGATAAGAGAACTTAAAAACAATGACACCCAGTAATAATAAATTCACCCAATACTGTGTTCTAACTCTATTCCCCAATAAAAAGAACAAAGATTCTGGGGGAAAATGTCTAATTTTAGGACTTAGCAGGCAATATAACATGAGGTGGGAACATTTTGCAGTAACAGAAGTTAAGAAAGTATTTAAAACACATACACACACACACACACACAAACCACTGTGTATACATCAAAGAGACACAGGAGTTTAATGAAAGAGCTTGCAATAACCTAAGCCAAACATCTGAAGAAAAAAAAGAACAGCTTTCGCTTATAAACAAACTATAAAATAAATACCAATGAGTCTATACTGA
Source organism: Moschus berezovskii (assembly GCF_049115385.1). Classification (NCBI taxonomy): domain Eukaryota; kingdom Metazoa; phylum Chordata; class Mammalia; order Artiodactyla; family Moschidae; genus Moschus; species Moschus berezovskii. The sequence continues at coordinate 80,554,148 of NC_142467.1, forward strand.
TGCAAACAAATTCCATACTCTTTTAACTGTGGATTGTATATATTACTTCCTTAAAAAGAATACAGAATGGAAAGGGAAATATAGCAGAAAAACCTTGGCAAAGACTGAATCACTCCAGTGCTTAAGATGAGTATCAACATTCATTTATCATGTTAAGGTGTGCTGCAGTCCATGGGGTCACTAAGAGTCAGACACTGCTTAGCAAATGAACAACAACAGAAACCACTAAGACATGATAAAAGTGGTATTTTATGTCTATGATCTCTGCCCCAAAATACGTATCCCAAGTCTAGTCATGAGAAAAACAGATAATTATGACAAAGTGACATTTACAAAATAGCTGATGAGTACTTCTTAAAACTGTCAAGAACATGAAAAATAAAAGGAGTCTGAGAACTCTTACAGCCAAAAAGAGTCTATAGAGACATGATAATTAAAGGTAAATTGGCCATGGTTGGAAACCTAGAACAGAAAAAAAAAGACAAGATAAAAATTATAAAAAAGGAAAAAATAAACTATAGATGAGAAATAATAGACAATAAATAGCAAGATCATAAGTTTATGCCCAACCATGTAAAAATGACACTTAAAAATATTTGTGAAAAAATAAAAATACATGTAATAAGTAGGTTAATAAGATTTGCCCCCCTAAAAATAATAATAGTTTTAAAGTAAAGTGATCTTAAAAGACACATCATGCAAAAATATTTCCATACACAAATAACTGAGCCTCATAAGGTCAAAACATAAAAAAGTAACAGAGAACTAAACAAGTCCACTGTCATCCTTGGACTCTTCAATACTGACAACTGATAGAGCAAGTTGACTTAATAAAAAGGTAAGGATATATAAGAATCAAAGAACACTATCAAACAAGTTGATCTAGCTGACATTTAAAAAACATTGCACCCAATGAGAGCAGAATACACTTTCACATTCACAAGAAATATTTATCAAAATAGACCATATTTGGGACCATGCAAATACTCTTCATAAATGTATCCCAACATCAATAAAAAATACATCAGTAGCAGAATGATATCTGGAAAATTCTAAAATACTTAGAAAACTAAACAACACACTAACTCACTCATGGATCAAAGAAGGGCTCCCAATGATGCTAGAAAATGTTTTGAAGAGAATAAAGTGAAAATATAGCAATCAAAATTAATGAGATGCAGCTAAAGCAGTGCTTAGAGGAATGTTTATCGCATTAAACAAATATGTGAAAAAAATAAAGGTCTCAAATTAATGTCCCTAACTTCTACCAGAAGAAGCAGAATATGGAAGTAAAAGAAATAAATCCCAAATAAGCAGAAAGAATAATGATGATAAGAGCAGACTTGGTGAAATTTAAAACAGAAATCATAGGAAAGAAAAACGAATGAAACCAAAAGCTAGTTCTTTAAAAATAACAGACATATCATTAACCTTTAACTGATCGAGAAATAAAGACACAAAGTGCCAATATAAAGAATTAAAAGGGGAATGACATTAATGTTATAGCATCCAATTGTGAATTCAAAAGAGAGAGGACCTTGGTCAGGCTGCAAAGCCAAGGGAGGTGGTGAGCCCGCCCAACGTCTGACTCTCCATGATCTGGAAAGAGGGTACTGGGCATGGTGGATAGATAATTTGTGGAGGTCCAGCCGGCCTGCCAGAGGAATCCGGCACACCATCTAAGTGAAACAGAGATGAGTTTTGAGTAGAGAAGATGGAGAAATTTTCTAAGTTGGCCTCCCTCCTAAAGCAACACAGCAAGGCACTGGGCTTTAGGCAACATCAAAGATTCAGTTCAGTTCAGTCGCTCAGTCGTGTCTGACTCTTTGAGACCCCATGAACCACAGCACACCAGGCCTCCCTGTCCATCACCAACTCCCGGAGTTCACTCAAACTCATGTCCATTGAGTCGGTGATGCCATCCAGCCATCTCATTCTCTGTCGTCCCCGTCTCCTCCTACCCCAATCCCTCCTAGCATCAGACTCATTTCCAGTGAGTCAACACGTCGCATGAGGTGGCCTAAGTATTGGAGTTTCAGCTTTAGCCTCAGTCCTTCCAATGAACACCCAGGATTGATCTCCTTTAGAATGGACTGGTTGGATCTCCTTGCAGTCCAAGGGACTCTCAAGAGTCTTCTCCAGCACCACAGTTCAAAAGCATCAATTCTTCTGCGATCAGCTTTCTTTACAGTCCAACTCTTACATCCATACATGACCACGGAAAAAACCATAGCCTTGACTAGACGGACCTTTGTTGGCAAAGTAATGTCTCTGCTTTTTAATATGCTATCTAGACTGGTCATAACTTTCCTTCCAAGGAGTAAGTGTCTTTTAATTTCATGGCTGCAATCAGTATCTGCAGTGATTTTGGAGCCCAAAAAAATAAAGTCTGACACTGTTTCCCCTGTTTCCCCATCTATTTCCCATGAAGTGATGGGACCAGATGCCATGATCTTCGTTTTCTGAATGTTGAGCTTCAAGTCATCCTTTTCACTTTCCTCTTTCACTTCCATCAAGAGACCTTTGAGTTCCTCTTCACTTTCTGCCATAAGGGTGGTGTCATCTGCATATCTGAGGTTATTGATATTTCTCCCGGCAATCTTGATAACATCAAAGATTACCTCTTCTGTAAAGTTGGTGGGAAGCAAAAGTGGCGAGTGACCATCCATCTGCCTTAGTTCAGGCTGCAGCTAGAGATACACATTTTTTCAAGCAACACCCAGATTTCTGAGATCTCTGTGACTGGGGGGAAAAAGAAGAAAAGGAGGGAGGGAGACATAAAGGGCATTGAAGGAATGCATTCCTGTTGTGTGCTTTGGGATTTCGGTAGTCAATCCACCCACAAACGTCTTAGAATGCCCCACTACAGGACCTCCCTACTAGGCTGTCAACCTCCAAAGTCGCAGGTATGGAGACAACATTTCCTGCCACTCTACTGCTAGTTCCCAAAATATCAGAGTAAATACAGGAGATCCAGCTCCAGAAGGAGAAACCACAAACTTGAGATATAGTGCCACCTTCTAAAATATAAAAGTAAGGTTACTAATTGTCAGCTTGCTGAATTGTAAGAAACAAAGAAAACATAAATTCATAGCTAAAGTGCCTTCTATTCAAATGTAAAAGCACATGTGTATACAAAACACTGTGAAAAGATAAATCAGGCGTCATTGAAATACCCCCTCCCCCCCCTTGAGAATGTTAACCCAAAGAAAGGCCCACACCCAGGCATTCCTGGAACTTGAGCAACCGAAAAGCGCCTTGCGGAAAGAAAAACAGCCCCACCCCGGAGGCTCATATTTCGCAAGGAAAGTCCCTGAGCTGCATTCCCCTGACCTTTAAACGAGCCAATCATGTACCTACCCATGTGATATGTTAATTACGTGGTTTTTGGCTTTAAAACCTGTCTGTAACTGTTGCTAGGGGTCCTCTGCTCACTTCAGGTGCGGAGGGCCCGTTTGCGCAAACGCTCAATAAAAATCCTCTTGCTGATTGCATCTGTCAGCGTGGTGCTTGGGTCCCAGGGTCGTCCACCCAGACGTTGGTCTGGGCTAAGGCCGGCCCAACACATAAAAAGAAAATGATATTTCTCTAGCAACCAAACTCAAACACATAGAAAATTGTATTCTAACTGGTAAAGAATTCAAATAGTTGTTAAGAGAAATTTAATAAGCTAAAAGAAAATTCAGGAGGCAATTCAATAAACTCAGGAATAAAATTAATAAACAGAAGGAGTATCTTACCAAAGAGATTGAAATTTAAAAAGAACCAAATTCTGGAGCTGAAGAATTCAATGAATGAGATGAAGAAAGCAATAGAGAACATAAGTAACAGCTCAGACTAGATGAAAGAAAGATTAAATGACTTGGGAGAGAGGCTTATATAAATAATTTCAGTTAAAAGAAGAGAACTTAGATAGAAACCCAACAAGAGCTATCCGATTCAATCAGAAAGGCAAATGTTGAAAAACAACAACAGTTAAAGAAAACTCTAACAGAAGGAGAGGAGAGAGAAAAAGGAATAAAGACTTTATTTAGAGAAATAATAGTTGGGAATTTCCCAAATTTGGAGAAGAAATTAAATATACAAGCCACAAAGTTAATAGAACACACTATTATCACAGTGATAAAAGATCTTTTACAAAATATATAATAATAATATTGTCAAAAAAAATAATGATTATAAAAGAATCAGGAGGGAACAAGATGGCAGAGGAATAGGATGGCGAGACCAATTTCTCCCCCACAAATTCAACAAAAGAACATTTGAACGCTCAGTAAATTCCACAAAACAACTTCTGAATGCCTGCAGAGGACATCACACACCCAGAAAGGCAGCTCATTGTCTTTGAAAGGAGGTAGGAAATAGTATAAAAGATAAAAAGAGAGACAAAAGAGGTAGGGACAGAGCTGCGTCCCGGGAAGGGAGGCATAAAAAAGAGAGAAATTTCCCAACACCAGGAAACACTCTCACAGGCAAGTCTGTGGTGAGCCTTGGAACCTCAGATGGCAACATAACCAGGAGAAAAAGAAATAAATAATTAAAACTCACAGCTTACGCGCCCAATGGTAACTCCCAGCGGAGAAGCAGAACAGATGCCCACATCCGCCATTAGCAAGCAGGGGCTGGGCAGGGAGGACTGAACTGCTTGGAGTGAGGACTGGGCCTGAATGCCAGGAAGGCAGTCTGGGAGAGCTGACTGGAGATAGCAAAGCAGACTGTGGGATAGCTACCCCGTGAAAAGGCGAAAAGCCCTAATCTAAGACACCGCCAGCCCCACTCACAGAAAAAAGGACTGAGCAAAGCTAGCTGGCTGCGGACGGCCCATCCCCCACCGAGACAGGCAGGCAAGGGCAGACAGAGCGAGAAGCGGGCAATCGCAGTCCCAGAGAGGCATCCGATACCAAACTGAAGTCAGGCTTCTTTGCTAACCAAGACTTTTTGGGTTTCTGGCTGGTCAACATCCGCCTGAGAAGGTGCGCCGGTTGTACACCCATAAAACCGAGCGGGAGGGACCAGGGAGGTGATAAGTCACAGCGACCGCACTTGCCAAACACCTGGTCACCTGAGCTGCTCGGACCAGGGAAGGGCACAAAAAGCAGGCCCAACCAAGTCTGCGCTTTTGTGGAGTACCCAAGTACCTGAAACTGAGTGGCTTAGACCTGGGATGTGCATGCAACCCAGCGCCGGTCTCAGACAGTTCCTGGCAGAGCAACCTAGAGCCTGTGCAGTGTAGACTGGGACAGCACACACGCTGTAAGTGGGGACAAACCCAGTGTGGCCGAGACACTGTGAGCACTCCCCACAGATGCCAGAGATATTTGTCTGCAGTGTTCCTGCCTTCCCAGAACAAGACTGAACAAGTGAGCCTTAAAAAGTGACCACCATTACCCCTAGTGTCAGGGAGGAAATTAGACACTGAAGAGACCAGCAAACAGAAGCTAAAACAGAGGAAACCACCTTGGAAGTGACAGATGGAGAAGTCTAGAGGCTACTGCAAGAATAAGACTGAAAACCAGAGGCAAGAGACTTAAGTCCGAATCCTGAGAACACCAGAGAACTCCTGACTAAAGGGAACATTAATCGATAGGAGCTCATCAAACGCCTCCATACCCACACTGAAACCAAGCACCACCCAAGGGGCAACAAGTTCCAGAGCAAGACATACCACACAAATTCTCCAGCAACACAGGAAAATAGCTCTGAGCTTCAATTTACAGGCTGCCCAAAGTCACTCCAAACCCACTGACATCTCATAACACATTACTGGACATGTCATTGCACTCCAGAGAGAAGAAATCCAGCTCCACCCGCCAGAACACCAACACAAACTTCCCTAACCAGGGAACCTTGACAAGCCACCCATCCAAATCACCCATAGCAAGGAAACTCCACAATAAAGAGAACTCCACAAACTGCCAGAGACGGAAAGGCCATCCCAAACACAGCAATATAAGCAAGATGAAGAGGCAGAGAAATACCCAGAAAATAAAAGAACAGGATAAATGCTTACCAACCCAAAGAGGAAGAGATAGGGAACCTACCTGATAAAGAATTCCAAATAATGATAGTGAAATTGATCCAAAATCTTGAAAACAAATTGGAGTTACAGATAAATAATCTGGAGATGAGGATTCAGAAGATGCAAGAAAGGTTTAATAAGGATCTAGAAGAAATAAAAAAGAGTGAATATACAATGAATAATGCAATAGATGAGATCAGAAACACGCTGGAGGGAACCAACAGTAGAATGACGGAAGCAGAAGATAGAATAAGTGAGTTAGAAGATAGAATGGTAGAAATAAATGAAGCAGAGAGGAAAAAAGAAAAACAAAAGAAATGAAAAATCTCAGAGACCTCTGGGACAATGTCAAATGTGCCAACATCCGAATCATAGGAGTCCCAGAAGAAGAAGACAAGAAGACCATGAGAAAATACTTGAGATAATAGTTGAAAATGTCCCTAAAATTGGAAAGGAAATAATCACGCAAGTCCAAGAATCCCAGAGAGTCCCCAACAGGATAAACCCAAGGCGAAATACCCCAAGACACATATTAATCAAATTAACAAAGATCAAACACAAAGAACAAATATTAAAAGCAGCAAGGGAAAAGCAACAAATAACACACAAGGGGATCGCCATAAGGATAAGAGCTGATCTTTCAATAGAAACTCTTCAGGCCAGGAGAGAATGGCAGGACATACTTAAAGTGATGAAAGAAAATAACCTACAGCCCTGATTACTGTACCCAGCAAGGATCTCATTCAAATATGAGGGAGAAATCAAAAGTTTTACAGACAAGCAAAAGCTGAGAGAATTCAACATCACCAAACCAGCTCTCCAACAAATGCTAAAGGACCTTCTCTAGATAGGAAACACAGAAAGGGTGTATAAATTCGAACCTAAAACAATAAAGTAAATGGCAACAGGATCATACTTATCAATAATTACCTTAAATGTAAATGGGTTGAATGCCCCAACCAAAAGACAAAGACTGGCTGAATGGATACAAATACAAGACCCCCATATATGTTGTCTACAAGAGACCCATCTCAAAACGAGGGACACATACAGACTGAAAGTGAAGGGCTGGAAAAAGATATTCCATGCAAATAGAGACCAAAAGAAAGCAGGAATAGCAATACTCATATCAGATAAAATAGACTTTAAGATAAAGGCTGTGAAAAGAGACAAAGAAGGACACTACATAGTGATCAAAAGATCAATCCAAGAAGAAGATATAACAATTATAAATATTTATGCACCCAACATAGGAGCACCACAATATGTAAGACAATTACTAACAAGTATGAAAGGGGAAATTAACAATAACACAATAATAGTGGGAGACTTTAATACCCCACTCACAACTATGGATAGATCAACTAAACAGAAAATCAACAAGGAAGCACAAACGTTAAATGATACAATAGACCATTTAGACCTAATATATATTTCTAGGACATTTCACCCCAAAACAATGAATTTCACCTTCTTCTGAAGCTCACAGGGAACCTTCTCCAAGATAGATCACATCCTGGGCCATAAATCTTGCCTTGGTAAATTCAAAAAAATGAAATCATTCCAAGCATCTTTTCTGACCACAATGCAGTAAGACTAGATCTCAATTACAAGAGAAAAACTATTAAAAATTTCAACGTATGGAGGCTGAACCACATGCTGCTGAATAATGAGCAAATCATAGGAGAAATCAAAAAAGAAATCAAAATAGGCATAGAAATGAATGAAAATGAAAACACAACAACCCAAAACATGTGGGACACTGTAAAAGTAGTGCTAAGGGGAAGGTTCATAGCAATACAGTCATACCTCAAGAAACAAGAAAAAAGCCAATAAATAACCTAACTCTACACCTAAAGAAACAAGAAAAGGAAGAAATGAAGAACCCCAGGGTTAGTAGAAGGAAAGATATTTTAAAAATTAGGGCAGAAATAAATGCAAAAGAAACAATAGAGACCATAGCAAAAATCAACAAAGCCAAAAGCTGGTTCTTTGAGAAGGTAAATAAAATTGACAAACCACTAGCCAGACTCATCAAGAAACAAAGGGAGAAAAACAAAATCAATAAAATTAGAAATGAAAAGGGAGATCACAACAGACAACACAGAAATACAAAGGATCATAAGAGACTACGATAAGCAATTATATAACAATAAATAGGACAACATGGAAGAAATGAACAAATTCTTAGAAAAGTACAACTTTCCAAAACTGAACCAGGAAGAAATAGAAAATCTTAAAAGACCCATCACAAGCATGGAAATTGAAACTGTAATCAGAAATCTTCCAGCAAACAAAAGCCCAGGTCCAGATGGCTTCACAACTGAATTCTACCAAAAATTTAGAGAAGAGCTAACACCTATCCTACTCAAACTCTTCCAGAAAATTGCAGAGGAGAGTAAACTTCCAAACTCATTCTATGAGGCCATCATCACCCTAATACCAAAACGTGATGAAGACACCACAAAAAAAGAGAACTACAGGCCAATATTACTGACGAACTTAGATGCAAAAATCCTTAACAAAATTATAGCAATCAGAATCCAACAACACATTAAGAAGATCATACAAAATGACCGAGTGGGCTTTAATCCCAGGAATGCAAGGATTCTTCAATATCTGCAAATCAATCAAAGTAATACACCACATTAACAAACTGAAAAATAAAAATCATATGATTATCTCAATAAATGCAGAGAAAGCCTTCGACAAAATTCAACATCCATTATGATAAAAACCCTCCAGAATAGAAGGGACATATCTCAACATAATAAAAGCTATATATAACAAATCTACTTGGGCTCCAAAATCACTGCAGATGCTGATTGCAGCCATGAAATTAAAAGACGCTTGCTCCTTGGAAGGAAAGTTATGACCAACCTTGATAGTATATTAAAAAGCAGAGACATTACTTTGCCAACCAAGGTCCGTCTAGTCAAGGCAATGGTTTTTCCTGTGGTCATGTATGGATGTGAGAGTTGGACTGTGAAGAAGGCTGATCGCCAAAGAATCAATGCTTTTGAACTGTGGTGTTGGAGAAGACTCTTGAGAGTCCCTTATACTGCAAGGAGATCCAACCAGTCCATTCTAAAGGAGATCAATCCTGGATGTTCATTGGAGGGAATAATGCTAAAGCTGAAACTGCAATACTTTGGCAACCTCATGGGACGGGTTGACTCACTGGAAAAGACTCTGATGCTGGGAAAGGTTGGGGGCGGGAGGAGAAGGGGACGACGGAAAATGAGATGGCTGGATGGCATCACCGACTCTGTGGACATGGGTTTGAGTGCACTCAGGGAGTTGGTGATGGACAGGGAGGCCTGGCATGCAGAGAATCATGGGGTCGCGGAGAGTCGGACACGACTGAGCGACAGAACTGAACTGAACTGAACAGCAAACATTATCCTCAACGGTGAAAACCTGAAAGCATTTCCCATAAAGTCAGGAATGAGACAAGGGTGCCCACGCTCACCACTACTATTCAACATAGTTCTGGAAGTTTTGGCTACAGCAATCAGAGCAGAAAAAGATATAAAAGGAATACAAATTGGAAAAGAATAAGTAAAACTTTCACTGTTCGCTGATGACATGATCCTCTACACAGAAAACCCTAAAGATTCTACTGGAAAACTACTAGAGCTAATCAATGAATACAGTAAAGTTGCAGGATATAAAATCAATACTCAGAAATCCCTTGCATTCCTATACACTAATAATGAGAAAATAGAGAAATTAAGGAAACTATTCCATTAATTGTTGCAACAAAAAGAATTAAATACTTAGGAATATATCTACCTAAGGAAACAAAAGACTTATACATAGAAAACTATAAAACACTTGTGAAAGTAATCAAAGAGGACACGAATAGATGGAGAAATATACTGTGTTCGTGGACTGGAAGAATAAATATTGTAAAAATGAGTATACTACCCAAAATAATTTATACATTCAATGCAATCCCTATCAAGCTAACAAAGATATTTTTCACAGAACTAGAACAAATAATCTCACAATTTGTATGGAAATAGAAAAAACCTCGAAGAGCCAAAGCAATCTTAAGGAAGAAGAATGGAACTGGGGGAGTCAACCTGCCGGACTTCAGGCTCGACTACAAAGCCACAGTCATCAAGACAGTATGGTATTGGCATAAAGACAGAAATATAGATCAATGGAACAAAATAGAAAGCCCAGAGATAAATCCACACATCTATGGACACTTTATCTTTGACAAAAGGGGCAAGAATATACAATGGAGAAAAGACAGTCTCTTTAACAAGTAGTTCTGGGAAAACTGGTCAGCCACTTGTAAAAGAATGAACCTAGAACACTTCCTAACACCATACACCAAAATAAACTCAAAATGTATTAAAGATCTAAATGTAAGACCAGATTCTATAAAACTCCTAGAGGAGAACATAGGCAAAACAATCTCCTACATAAATAACAGCACGATCCTCCATGACCCACCTCCCAGAATATTGGAAATAAAAGCAAAAATAAACAAATGGGACCTAATTAAAATTAAAAGCTTCTGCACAGCAAAGGAAACTATAAGCAAGGTGAAAAGACAGCCTTCAGAATGGGAGAAAATAATAGCAAATGAAGCAACTGACAAAGGATTAATCTCAAAAATATACAAGCAACTCCTGCAGCTCAATTCCAGAAAAAAAAAATGACCCAATTAAAAAATTGGCCAAAGAATTAAACAGATATTTCTCCAAAGAAGACATACAGATGGCTAACAAAAACATGAAAAGATGCTCAACATCACTCATAATCAGTTCAGTTCAGTTCACTCGTGCAGTCGTCTCCGACTCTCTGCGACCCCATGAATAACAACACACCGGGCCTCCCTGTTCATCACCAACTCCCAGAGATCACTCAAACTCATGTCCACAGAGTAGGTGATGCCATCCAGCCATCTAATTCTCTGTCGTCCCCTTCTCCTCCCGCCGCCAACCTTTCCCAGCTTCAGAGTCTTTTCCAGTGAGTCAACTCGTCGCATGAGGTAGCCAAAGTATTGCAGTTTCAGCTTTAGCATCAGTCCTTCCAATGAACACCCAGGATTGATCTCATTTAGAATGGACTGGTTGGATCTCCTTGCAGTCCAAGAGACTCTCAAGAATCTTCTCCAGCACCACAGTTCAAAACCATCAATTCTTCGGAAGTCAACTTTCTTCACAGTCCAACTCTCACATCCATACATGACCACGGGAAAAACCATTGCCTTGACTAGACGGACCTTGGTCGGCAAAGTAACGTCTCTGCTTTTTAATATACTATCTAGGTTGGTCATAACTTTCCTTCCAAGGAGCAAGCGTCTTTTAATTTCATGGCTGCAATCAGCATCTGCAGTGATTTTGGAGTCGCTAAAAATAAAGTCTGACACTGTTTCCACTGTTTTTCCATTTATTTCCCATGAAGTGATGGGACCAGATGCCATGATCTTTGTTTTCTGAATGTTGAGCTTCAAGCCAAACTTTTCACTCTCCTCTTTCACTTTCATCAAGAGGCTTTTGAGTTCCTCTTCAGTTTCTGCCGTAAGGGTGGTGTCATCTGCATATCTGAGGTTATTGATATTTCTCCCAGCAATCTTGATTCCAGCTTGTGCTTCTTCCAGCCCAGCGTTCCTCATGATGTACTCTGCATACAAGTTAAATAAGCAAGGTGACAATATACAGCCTTGACGTACTCCTTTTCCTATTTGGAACCAGTCTGTTCTTCCATGTACAGTTCTGACTGTTGCTTCCTGACCTGCATACAGGTTTCTCAAGAGGCAGGTCAGGTGGTCTGGTATTCCCATTTCTTTCACAATTTTCCACAGTTTATTGTGATCCACACAGTCAAAGGCTTTGGCATAGTCAATGAAGCAGAAAAAGATGTTTTTCTGGAACTCTCCTGCTTTCTCCATGATCCAGCGGATGTTGGCAATTTGATCTCTGGTGCCTCTGAAAACAAGAGATCTCTTCAAGAAAATTAGAGATAGCAAGGGAACATTTCATGCCAAGATGGGCTCGATAAAGGACAGAAACGGTATGGACCTAACAGAAAAATAAGATATTAAGAAGAGGTGGCAAGAATACACAGAAGAACTGTCAAAAAAGATCTTCACGACCAAGATAGTCACGATAATGTGATCACTGACCTAGAGCCATACATCTTGGAATGTGAAGTCAAGAGGGCCTTAGAAAACATCACTATGAACAAACCTAGTGGAGGTGATGGAATTCCAGTTGAGCTATTTCAAATCTTGAAAGATGATGCTGTGAAAGTGCTGCACTCAATATGCCAGCAAATTTGGAAAACTCAGCAGTGGCCACAGGACTGGAAAAGGTCAGTCTTGATTCCAATCCCAAAGAAAGGCAATGCCAAAAAATGCTCCAACTACCACACAATTGCACTCATCTCACACGCTAGTAAAGTCATGCTCAAAATTCTCCAAGCCAGGCTTCAGCAATATGTGAACCGTGAATAATCAGATGTTCACTCATAATCAGAGAAATGCAAATCAAAACCACAATGTGGTACCATTTCACACCAGTCAGAATGGCTGCTATCCAAACGTCTACAAGCAATAAATGCTGGAGAGGGTGTGGTGAAAAGGGAACCCTCTTACACTGTTGGTTGGAATGCAAACTAGTACAGACACTATGGAGAACAGTGTGGAGATTCCTCAAAAAATTGGAAATAGAACTTCCATATGACCCAGCAATCGCACTCCTGGGCATACACACTGAGGAAACCAGAATTGAAAGAGACACATGTACTCCAATGTTCATTGCAGCACTGTTTATAATAGCAAGGACATGGAAGCAGCCTAGATGTCCATCTGCAGACGAATGGATAAGAAAGCTGTGGTACATTTACACAATGGAGTATTACTCAGCAATTAAAAAGAATACATTTGAATCAGTTCTAATGAGATGGATGAAACTGGAGCTTATTACACAGAGTGAAGTAAGCCAGAAAAAAAAAAATACCAATATAGTATCAGTTCAGTTCAGTTCAGTTCAGTCGCTCAGTCGTGTCCGACTCTCTGCGACCCCATGAATCACAGCACGCCAGGCCTCCCTGTCCATCACCAACTCCCGGAGTTCACTCAAACTCATGTCCACAGAGTCGGTGATGCCATCCAGCCATCTCATTCTCCGTCGTCCCCTTCTCCTCCCGCCCCCAACCTTTCCCAGCATCAGAGTCTTTTCCAGTGAGTCAACTCGTCGCATGAGGTGGCCAAAGTATTGCAGTTGCAGCTTTAGCATCAGTCCCTCCAATGAACATCCAGGATTGATCTCCTTTAGAATGGACTGGTTGGATCTCCTTGCAGTATAAGGGACTCTCAAGAGTCTTCTCCAACACCACAGTTCAAAAGCATCGATTCTTCGGCGATCAGCTTTCTTCACAGTCCAACTCTCATATCCATACATGACCACGGGATAAACCATTGCCTTGACTAGATGGACCTTGGTTGGCAAAGTAATGTCTCTGCTTTTTAATATACTATCAAGATTGGTCATAACTTTCCTTCCAAGGAGCAAGCGTCTTTTAATTTCATGGCTGCAATCAGCATCTGCAGTGATTTTGGAGCCCAAAAAAACAAAGTCTGACACTGTTTCCACTGTTTTTCCATCTATTTCCCATGAAGTGATGGGACCAGATGCCATGATCTTTGTTTTCTGAATTTTGAGCTTCAAGCCAACCTTTTCACTCTCCTCTTTCACTTTCATCAAGAGGCTTTTGAGTTCCTCTTCACTTTCTGCCATAAGGGTAGTTTCATCTGCATATCTGAGGTTATTGATATTTCTCCCAGCAATCTTGATTCCAGCTTGTGCTTCTTCCAGCCCAGCGTTCCTCATGATGTACTCTGCATATAAGTTAAATAAGCAAGGTGACAATATACAACCTTGACGTACACCTTTTCCTATTTGGAACCAGTCTGTTGTTCCATGTCCAGTTCTAACGGTTGCTTCCTGACCTGCATACAGGTTTTTCAAGAGGCAGGTCAGGTGGTCTGGGATTCCCATCTCTTTCAGAATGTTCCACAGTTTATTGTGATCCACACAGTCAAAGGCTTTGGCATAGTCAATGAAGCAGAAATAGATGTTTTTCTGAAACTCTCTTGCTTTCTCCATGATCCAGCGGATGTTGACAATTTGATCTCTGGTGCCTCTAACACATATATATGGAATTTAGAAAGATGCAAAAGATAACCCTGTATACAAGACAGCAAAAGAGACACAGGTGTATAGAACAGTCTTTTGGACGCTGTGGGAGAGGGTTAGGGTGGGATGATTTGGCAGAATGGCATTGAAACATGTATATTATCATATGTGAAACAAATCGCCAGTCCAAGTTCGATGCACGATACAGGATACTCGGGGCTGGTGTACTGGGATGAACCAGAGGGATGGGATGTGGAGGGCGTTGGGAGGGGGGTTCAAGATGGGGAACATGTGTACACCCGTATCAGATTCATGGCCATGTTTGGCATAACCAATACAATAATGTAAATTAATTAGCTTCCAATTAAAATAAATAAATTTTAAAAACTAAAAATATAAAAACAAAAAAGAATAAGAGTCATCTGGGTAAAAAAGAAGATAACCTAGAAATCTTAGCAAATTTAAGAAGACTGAAATTATACCAACTAATTTTTCTGACCACAATGGTATGAAAATATACATCAACAAATAAAAGAATGATAGAAAATCTATAAATGTGTAGAAACTAAACACTGTGATTCTGAAAGACAAATAAGTCAAAGGAGAAATAAAAGGGAAATCAAAAATACCTTGAAACAATAAAAATGTGAACATAACATACCAAAACGTATGAGAAGTAGCAAAAGCAGTTCTGAGAAGAAAGTAATATATTAAGAAATTAGAAAGATCTCAGTTCAGTTCAATTCAGTCACTCAGTCATGTTTAATTTTTGCAACCCCATGAACTGCAGCATGCCAGGCTTCCCTGTCTGTCACCAGCTCTTGGAGCTTACTCAAACTCATTCATTGAATCGGTGATGCCATCCAAGCATCTCATCCTCTGTCATCCCCTTCTCCTCCTTCCTTCCATCTTTTCTAGCATCATGGTCTTTTCGAATGAGTCAGTTCATCACATCTGGTAGCCAAAGTATTGGAACTTCAGCTTCAGCATCAGTCTTTCCAATAAATATTCAGGACTGATTTCCTTTAGGATTGACTGGCTGGATCTCCTTGCAGTCCAAGGGACTCTCAGGAGACTCAGTCCAAGGGACTCTTCTCCAACACCACAGTTCAAAAGCATCAATTCTTCAGCGATCAGCTTTCTTCACAGTCCAACTCTCACATCCATACATGACTACTGAAAAAACCATAGCCTTGACTAGACAGACCTTGTTGGCAAAGTAATGTCTCTGCTTTTTAATATGCTGTCTCAGTTCAGTTCAGTCGCTCAGTCGTGTCTGACTCTCCGCCACCCCATGAATCACAGCACGCCAGGCCTCCCTGTCCCTCACCAACTCCCGGAGTTCACTCAAACTCATGTCCACAGAGTCGGTGATGCCATAGGTTGGTCTAAATTTTCCTTCCAAGGAGTAAGCGTCTTTTAATTTCATGGTTGCAGTCACCATCTTCAGTGTTTATGAAGCCTAAAAAAATAAAGTCAGCCACTGTTTCCCCATCTATTTGCCATGAAGCAATGGGACTGGATGCCATGATTTTACTTTTTTGAATGTTGAGCTTTAAGCCAACTTCTTCACTCTCCTCTTTTACTTTCATCAAGAGGCTCTTTATTTATTATTCACTTTCTGTCATAAGGGTGTTGTCATCTGCATATCTGCATATTTGATATTTCTCCTGGCAATCTTGATTTTAGCTTGTGCTTCATCCAGCCCAGAACTTCTCATGATGTACTCTGCATATAAGTTAAATAAGCAGGGTGACAATATACAGCCTCGATGTACTCGTTTCCTGATTTGGAACCAGTCTCTTGTCCCATGTCCAGTTCTAACTGTTGCTTTCTGTATTTCTTGAGAAATACAGATTTCTCAAGAGGCAGGTCAGGTGGTCTGATATTCCCATCTTTTCAGAATTTTCCACAGCTTTTTGTGACCCACATAGTCACAGGCTTTGGTATAGTCAATAAAGCAGAAGTAGATGTTTTTCTGAAACTCTCTTGCTTTTTTGATGATCATGTAGATATTGGCAATTTGATCTCTGGTTCCTCTGCCTTTTGTAAAACTAGCTTGAACGTCTGGAAATTCACGGTTCACATATTGCTGAAGACTGGTTTGGAGAATTTTGAGCATGACTTTACTAGCATGTGAGATGAGTGCAATTGTGCAGTAGTTTGAGGATTCTTTGGCATTGCCAGGAGAACCCCATGTACAGTTTTAACATTATTATTCATTAATAAGTTAATTTTCACAATTGTGGTACGACTGACCTTTATAGAGAGGTTTTTTTTTTTTTTCTCCTAGTCTAATTCAGGACCACTTATTGTCGTCACTTTCTATGTCTCTTTCATTTTCTATTACCTGGACGAGTTTATTGGTTTTTCTTATCAGATGACACTACCCTTATGGCAGAAAGTGAAGAGGAACTCAAAAGCCTCTTGATGAAAGTGAAAGAGGAGAGTGAAAAGGTTGGCTTGAAGCTCAACATTCAGAAAACAAAGATCATGGCATCTGGTCCCATCACTTCATGGGAAATAGATGGAAAAACAGTGGAAACAGTGTCAGACTTCGTTTTTTTGGGCTCCAAAATCACTGCAGATGCTGATTGCAGCCATGAAATTAAAAGACGCTTGCTTCTTGGAAGGAAAGTTATGACCAACCTTGATAGTATATTAAAAAGCAGAGACATTACTTTGCCAACCAAGGTCCGTCTAGTCAAGGCAATGGTTTATCCCGTGGTCATGTATGGATGTGAGAGTTGGACTGTGAAGAAAGCTGATCGCCGAAGAATCGATGCTTTTGAACTGTGGTGATGGAGAAGACTCTTGAGAGTCCCTTGGACTGCAAGGAGATCCAACCAGTCCATTCTAAAGGAGATCAATCCTGGATGTTCATTGGAGGGACTGATGCTAAAGCTGCAACTGCAATACTTTGGCCACCTCATGCGACGAGTTGACTCACTGGAAAAGACTCTGATGCTGGGAAAGGTTGGGGGCGGGAGGAGAAGGGGACGACCGAGAATGAGATGGCTGGATGGCATCACCGACTCTGTGGACATGAGTTTGAGTGAACTCCGGGAGTTGGTGATGGACAGGGAGGCCTGGCGTGCTGTGATTCATGGGGTCGCGGAGAGTCGGACACGACTGAGTGACTGAACTGAACTGAACTGAATGTTCTTAATATTCTTTTTGAAGAGTTTGGGCCATTTATTCTAGTGACTATTCTTCAAATTGGATTTATACATTTTCTCATGTTTACATTCATCTGACATATTTTCATGAGACATGATGTATTCTTTCAAGTGCATCATATTAGGAGGCAAATAATGTATGTTTGTTTCTCTAATGGTGCTATTAGCTTGGATAACTTAATCTAGGTAGTTTTTGTCAGGTTTATCTTACGGAAAGTTAATCTTTTCCCCTTGGTATTTAATTTCCCTTGGTATTATGGGCAAATACTTTGAGATGATGTAAATATACTGCTTCTTATTAAAATTTACTCATTAGTTTTAACATCTATTGATGTTTACTGTCTGAAACTGTTATTAATGTGATGGTTACCAAACTGTGATATACAAAGCATTCATTAGTGCTTCTATAGCAAATGATTTGCAATATATATGAACCTGATTGGTTTTTATTGGGTAAGTATTGGAAAAGTTGATACGTAGAGACAATAATTTTTCCAAGACTTAAAAAAGTTTAACATAGAGTAAGAATATTTACTTTAAATGAAAAATAGCCTGTATAGCTGTGTACAAATTAAAATTTCCAATGTAATTATTCAGATTAGATTTTTAGCATATTCTTTGATGTGGACTAAAGTATACATTTCAAACCATCTTTCACTTTTATCTAATCAAGATACACTATTCTGTCACAAAATAAAATTACAATGTGAATAGAATTCATTTTGCACTCTCAGTTCAGTTCAGTTCACTCAGTTGTGTCCAACTCTTTGCGACCCCATGAATCACAGCACGCCAGGCCTCCCTGTCCATCACCAACTCCCGGAGTTCACTCAAACTCATCTCCATTGAGTTGGTGATGCCATCCAGCCATCTCATTCTCGGTCGTCCCCTTCTCCTCCTGCCCCCAATCCCTCCCAGCATCAGGGTTTTTTCCAGTGAGTCAATACTTTGCATGAGGTGGCCAAAGTATTGGAGTTTCAGTTCAACATCAGTCCTTCCAATGAACACCCAGGACTGATCTCCTTTAGAATGGACTGGTTGGATCTCCTTGTAGTCCAAGGGACTCTCAAGAGTCTTCTCCAACACCACAGTTCAAAAGCATCAATTCTTTGGCAATCAGCTTTCTTCAGAGTCCAACTCTCACATCCATACATGACCACTGGAAAAACCATAGCACTAGATCAAAGTAAATTATAAGCCTATCTATAAGTCATGGAATGGAACAAGTTGAAAAGTAGAAAAATGATACACAAAAAATAAAGAGAAAGGAATCTACATATAACACTAAAGGAATGCATCAGAGCACGGGAAGATGGCGGAGGAATAGGACGGGGCAGCCACTTTCTCGCCCACAAAATCAACAAAAGAACATTTGAACGCTGAGTAAATCCCACAAAAAAACTTCTGAATACCAGCAGAGGACATCAGGCACTCAGAAAAACAGCCCATAGTCCAGGAAAGGAGGTAGGAAATAAATAAAAAGATAAAAAGAGAGACAAAAGAGGGAGGGACGGAGCTCCATCCCGGGAAGGGAGGCTTAAAAAAAAAAAAAAATAGAGAAGTTTCCAAACACCTGGAAACACTGGCGAGTGGAACCTCAGAGGGCTGCATAACTGGGAGACAAAGGACATAAATAATTAAAACTCACAGACTAAGTGCCCAGAGGAAACACTCAGCGGAGAAGCCGTGCAGATGCCCGCGCCCCCCACTAGCAGGCGGGGGCTGGGTAGGGAGGCACCGGCAGCAGCGCTTACAGGGAAAACCGGTGGTGGTGCTTAGAGGGAGAACTGGCGGCAGCACTTAGAGGGAGAACTGGCGGCAGCGCTTAGAGGGAGAACTGGTGGCAGCGGTTAGAGGGAGAACCAGGCTTGAACGCCCTAGGGCAAACTGAGGGCTCGAACTTAAGATACCAGAGCAGAGGTTGCAGCTGAAGGGCGAGAGGGCTGGGAAAAGCCCCAAGCCAGGACTCTGCGAGCCCCGCCCACAGAACAGGGCGCTGAGCAGAGCGAGCCGGCAGCGGGCAGCCCTTCCCCCAGCCCCTGCCGACGCGGGGCAGCCGCAGCCCCAGAGAGGTTTCCCGTGCCAAGCTGCAGGCAGGCTTCCTTGCTGGCCAGAACATCTTGGGTTTGGGCCGGTCGATATCCGCCTGAGAAAGTGCACCGGTTGTACTCCCAGAAAACCGAGTGGCAGGGACCGGGAAGGCAATAAGTCACAGCAACCACGCTCGCCAAACGCCTGGTCACCTGAGCTGCTAGGACCAGGGAAGGCACAAAACGCAGGCCCAGCCAAGTCTGCGCCTTTGTCGAGTACCCGAGGACCTGAACCTGAGCTGCTCAGACCTGGGAAGTGCATGCAACCCAGCGCCAGCCGCGGACAGCTCGCAGCAGAGCAAACTAAAGCTTAAGCAGCATAAACAGGGAAAGCACACATGCCTCGAGCAGGAGCATTCCCAGTGTAGCCAAGACACCGCAAGCACTCCCCACAGACGCCAGAGATATTTGTTAGCTGTTCCTCCCTCCCCATAGCAGGACTGAATAGGTGAGCCGGGGGAAAAAAAAAAAAGTGTCCACCACCGCATCCTGGTGTCAGGACGGGAATTAGACACTGAGGAGACCAGAAAACAGAAGAGCTTTTTCAACAGAAGGAACTGCCTTGGAAGTAACAGAGGGAGAAGCCTTGAGCCTACTGCAAGAATAAGACTGAAAACCAGAGGCAGAGGCTTAAGGCCAAATCCTGAGAACACTAGAGATCTCCTGTGCCAGAGAACATTAATTGATAGGTACTCATCAAATGCCTCCATACATACACTGAAACCAGGCACCACCCAAGAGTCAACAAGTTTCAGTGAAAGACATACTACGCAAGCTATCCAGCAACACAGGAGAATAGCACTGAGCTTCAATATACAGGCTGCACACAGCCACCCCAAACCCACTGACATCTCAAACTCATTAATGGACACTTCATTGCACTCCAGAGAGAAGAAATCCAGCTCCACCCACCAAAACAACGACTCAAGTTTCCCTAAACAGGGAACGTTGACAAGTCACCCATCCAACCCCACACACAACGAGGTAACTACATAATAAAGAGAACTCCACAAACTGCCAGAAGACGGAAAGGCCACCCCAAACACAGCAATATAAGCAAGATGAAGAGGCAGAGAAATACCCAACAAGTAAAGGAACAGGATAAATGCCCACCAACACAAACAAAAGAGGAAGATATAGGGAACCTACGCAATAAAGAATTTCGAATTTTAATTGTGAAAATGATTCAAAATCTGGAAAGCAAAATGGAGTTACAGATAAATAAACTGGAGAAAAGGATTGAGAAGATGGAAGAAATGTTCAATAAGGAATTAGAGAAAATAAAAAAGAGTCAATATATAACAAATAATACAATAGGTGAGATCAGAAACACTCTCGAGGGCACAAACAGTAGAATAACGGAGGCAGAAGACAGGATAAACGAGATAGAAGATAAAATTGTAGAAACAAATGAAACAGAGACGGAAAAAGAAAAAAGAATAAAAAAAAATGAGGACAATATTCGAGACATATGGGACAATATTAAACGCCCCAACATTCGAATCATAGGAGTCCCAGAAGAAGAAGACAAAAAGAAAGACCATGAGAGAATACTTGAGGAGATAGTAGTTGAAAATTTTCCTAAAATGGGGAAGGAAATAATCACCCAAGTCCAAGAAACACAGAGAGTCCCTAACAGGATAAACCCAAGGAGAAATACCCCAAGGCACATTTTAATCAAATTAACAAAGATTAAACACAAAGAAAAGATATTAAAAGCAGCAAGGGAAAAAAAACAAATAACACACAAGGGGATCCCCATAAGGATAACAGCTGATCTTTCAGCAGAAACTCTTCAGGCCAGGAGGGAATGGCAAGACATATTTAAAGTGATGAAAGAAAATAACCTACAGCCCTGCTTACTGTACCCAGCAAGGATCTCATTCAAATATGAAGGAGAAATCAAAAGCTTTACAGACAAGCAAAAGCTGAGAGAATTCAGCATACCAAACCAGCTCTCCAACAAATACTAAAGGATCTTCTCAACTGGAAACACAGAAAGGGTATATAAACTCGAACCCAAAACAATAATGAAAATGGCAACGGGATCATACTTATCAATAATCACCTTAAACGTAAATGGGTTGAATGCCCCAACCAAAAGACAAAGGCTGGCTGAATGGATACAAAAACAAGACCCCCATATATGTTGTCTACAAGAGACCCACCTCAAATTGAGGGACACATACAGATTGAAAGTGAAGGGCTGGAAAAAGATATTCCACGCAAATAGAGATCAAAAGAAAGCAGGAGTAGCAATACTCATATCAGATAAAATAGATTTTAAAACAAAGGGTGTGAAGAGAGAAAAAGAAGGAAACTACATAATGATCAAAGGATCAATCCAAGAAGAAGATATAAAAATTATAAATATTTATGCACCCAACATAGTAGCACCACAATATGTAAGACAATTACTAACAAGTATGAAAGGGGAAATTAACAATAACACAATAATAGTGGGACACTTTAATACTCCACTTACATCTATGGATAGATCAACTAAACAAAAAATTAACACGGAAACACAAACTTTAAATGATACAATAGACCAGTTATACCTAATAGATATCTAAAGGACATTTCACCCCAAATAATGAATTTCACCTTTTTCTCAAGCACACACGGAACCTTTTCCAGGATAGATCACATCCTGGGCCATAAATCTAGCCTTGGTAAATTCAAAAAAATTGAAATCATTCCAAGTATCTTTTCTGACCACAATGCAGTAAGATTAGATCTCAATTACGGGAGAAAAACTATTAAAAATGCCAACCTATGGAGGCTGAACAACACGCTGCTGAATAATGAACAAATCATAGAAGAAATCAAAAGAGAAATCAAAATATGCATAGAAATGAATGAAAATGAAAACACAACAACCCAAAACCTCTGGGACACTGTAAAAGCAGTGCTAAGGGGGAAGTTCATAGCAATACAGGCACACCTCAAGAAACAAGAAAAAAGTTAACTAAATAACCTAACTCTACATCTAAAGAAACTAGAAAAGGAAGAAATGAAGAACCCCAGGGTTAGCAGAAGGAAAGAAGTCGTAAAAATTAGGGCAGAGATAAATGCAAAAGAAACAAAAGAGACCATAGCAAAAATCAACAAAGCCAGAAGCTGGTTCTTTGAGAAGGTAAATAAAATTGACAAACCACTATCCAGACTCATCAAGAAACAAAGGGAGAAGAGCCAAATCAATAAAATTAAAAATGAAAATGGAGAGATCACAACTGACAACACAGAAATACAAAGGATTATTAGAGAATACTATCAGCAATTATATGCAATAAAATGAATAACTTGGAAGAAATGGACAAATTCCTAGAAAAGTACAACTTGCCAAAACTGAACCAGGAAGAAATAGAAAATCTGAACAGACCCATCACAAGCACGGAAATAGAGGAAGTAATCAGAAAGCTTCCAGCAAACAAAAGCCCAGGTCGAGACGGCCTCACAGCTGAATTCTACCAAAAATTTAGAGAAGAGCTAACACCTATTATACTCAAACCCTTCCAGAAAATTGCTGAGGAAGGGAAACTCCCAAACTCATTCTAGGAGGCCACCATCACCCTAATCCCAAAATCTGGTAAAGATTCCACAAAAAAAGAAAACTACAGGCCAATATCACTGATGAACATAGATGCAAAAATCCTTAACAAAATTCTAGCAATCAGAATCCAGCAACACATTAAGAAGATCATACATCATGACCAAGTGGGCTTAATCCCAGGAATGCAAGGATTCTTCAATATCCGCAAATCAATCAACGTAATACACCACATTAACAAACTGAAAAATAAAAATCATATGATTATCTCAATAGATGCAGAGAAAGCCTTTGACAAAATACAACATCCATTTATGATAAAAACTCTCCAGAAAGTGGGACTAGAAGGGACATATATCAACATAATAAAAGCTATATATGACAAACCCACAGCAAACATTATCCTCAACAGTGAAAAACTGTATGCATTTCCCCTAAAGTCAGGAACAAGACAAGGGTGCCCACTCTCACCACTACTATTCAACATAGTTCTGGAAGTTTTGGCCACAGCAATCAGAGCAGAAAAAGACATGAAAGGAATCCAAATTGGAAAAGAAGAAGTAAAACTTTCACTGTTCGCTGATGACATGATCCTCTACACGGAAAACCCTAAAGACTCTACCAGGAAACTACTAGAGCTAATCAATGAATACAGTAAAGTTGCAGGTTATAAAATCAACACACAGAAATCCCTTGCATTCCTATACACTAATAATGAGAAAATAGAGAAATTAAGGAAACTATTCCATTAATTGTTGCAACAAAAAGAATTAAATACTTAGGAATATATCTACCTAAGGAAACAAAAGTCTTGTACTTAGAAAACTATAAAACACTAATGAAAGTAATCAAAGAGGACACTAATAGATGGAGAAATATACCGTGTTCTTGGATTGGAAGAATAAATATTGTGAAAATGAGTATACTACCCAAAGTAATTTATACATTCAATGCAATCCCTATCAAGCTACCAACAATATTCTTCACAGAACTAGAACAAATAATCTCACAATTTGTATGGAAAAACAAAAAACCTTGAATAGCCAAAGCAATCTTGAAGAAGAAGAATGGAACTGGAGGAATTAACCTGCCAGACTTCAGGCTCGACTACAAAGCCACAGTCATCAACACAGTATGGTATTGGCATAAAGACAGAAATATAGATCAATGGAACAAAATAGAAAGCCCAGAGATAAATCCACGCACCTATGGACATCTTATCTTCGACAAAGGAGGCAAGATATAAAATGTACAAAAGACAATCTCTTTAACAAGTGGTGCTGGGAAAATTGGTCAGTCACTTGTAAAAGAATGAAACTAGAACACTTCCTAACACCATATACCAAAATAAACTCAAAATGGATTAGAGAGCTAAATGTAAGACCAGATTCTATAAAATTCCTAAAGGAGAATGTAGAAAAAACACTCTCTGACATAAATCACAGCAGGAACCTCCAAGACCCACCTCCCAGAATATTGGAAATAAAAGCAAAAATAAACAAATGGGACCTAATTGAAATCAAAAGCTTTAGCACAGCAAAGGAAATTATAAGTAAGGTGAAAAGACAGCCTTCAGAATGGGAGAAAATAATAACAAATGAAGCAACTGATAAAGGATTAATCTCCAAAATATACAAGCAGCTCCTGCAGCTCAATTCCAGAAAACTAAGTGACCCAATCAAAAAATGGGCCAAAGAACTAAACAGACATTTCTCCAAAGAAGACATAAACATGGCTAACAAACACATGAAAAAATGCTCAACATCCCTCATAATCAGAGACATGCAAATCAAAACCACAATGAGATACCATTACACACCAGTCAGAATGGCTGCTATCCAAAAGTCTACATGCAATAAATGCTGGAGAGGATGTGGAGAGAAAGGAACCCTCTTACACTGTTGGTGGGAATGCAAACTAGTACAGCCACTATGGAGAACAGTGTGGAGATTCCTCAAAAAACTGGAAATAGAACTGCCATATGATCCAGCAATCACACTCCTGGGCATACACACCGAGGAAACCAGAATTGAAAGAGACACATGTACTCCAATGTTCAATTCAGCACTGTTTATAATAGCCAGGACATGGAAGCAACCTAGATGTCCATCTGCAGATGAATGGATAAGAAAGCTTTGGTACATATACACAATGGAGTATTTTTCAGCCATCAAAAAGAATGCATTTGAATCAGTTTTAATGAGGTGGATGAAATTGGAGCCTATTATACAGATTGAAGTAAGCCAGAAAGAAAAACATCAATACAGTATACTAACGCATATATATGGAATTTAGAAAGATGGTAACCTGAACCCTGTATACGAGACTGCAAAAGAGACTTAGGCATATAGAACAGTCTTTGGGACTCTGTGGGAGAGGGTGAAGGTGGGATGATTGGGGAGAAAGGCATTGTAGCATGTATATTATCATAAGTGACCAGTCCAGGTTCGACGCATGATACAGGGTGCTTGGGGCTGGTGCACGGGGATGACCTGGAGGGAGGATATGGGGAAGAGGGAGGTGGGAGGGGGGTTCAAGAAAGGGAACACATGTACACCCGGGGCGGATTCATGTCAATGTATGGCAAAACCAACCAATATATTAATGTAAGGTAATTTGCCTCCAATAAAATAAATTTTTTTAAAAAAAGGAAAAAAATAATAAAGGAATGCATCAAATTAAAAGGGAAGAAACCAAGAGAATAAGATAGAAACAGAGAACTATAAAAACAACCAGAAAATAATGAATAAAATGTCAATATATGCATACATATTAATAACAGAAGTATAAATGAACTAAATATTCCAATCAAAAGCTATAGAGTAGCTGAATAGATAAAAACAAGATCTATCTATATGCTGTCCACAAGACTCACTTTAGATCTAAAGACACACATAGACTGAAAATTAAGAGTACAAAAAAGATATTTCAGGCATGTGGGGTTAAAAAAGATAGCTTGGGTAACAATGTATATATCAGATAAAATAGACTCTAAAAGACTGTAACAAAAGATTAAAAAGGGGCATTATATAATGATAAAGAGGGCACTCCAACAAGAGTATATATTTGTTAAATAGTTATGCACCCAACACAGGAGCACCTAAATATATAAAGCAATAAAAATGGAGAAATGAAAATAAATGGAGAAACTTACAGCAACTGAATAATAGTAAGAGAGTTAAGTACCCCACTTATATAAATGAATAAAACATACAGGAAAAAAATCATTAAGTAAACACTGTCCTTAAATTACACATTAACAAATGAGTTTAATAAATATACACAGAGTATTTTATCCAAAAGCAGACTATATATCATTTTCAATTGCACATGTAACATTCTCTAGATAGGTCTCATATAGGGCACAAAACAAGTCTCAGTAATTCTAAGATTAAAATCCCATGAAGGATCTATTCTCATTACAACAATATGAAACTAGAAATCAACTAGAAGAAGTAGAAAAAATACAAATACATGGAGACTACATAACGATTGCTACTAAACAATCAATGGTCAATGGAGAAATCAAAGAGGGAATTTTAATATACGTGGAAACAAATGAAAATGGAGACACGACTTTCCAACATCTACGGGAGACAGCAAAAGCAGTTCTTAAAGTTCACAGCAATTTACGCTGACCTCAGGAAATAAGAACAATCTCAAACAATCTGAATGTGCATTTTAATGAACTAGAAAAATAACAATCAAAGCCCAAATTAATAAAATTAAAAAGATCAGAGCAAGAGTAAATGAAATAGATATTAGGAAAAAGAAGAGAAAAGACAAATGGAACTAAGACCTGTTTCTTTGAAAAGATAAATCAATGAACTATTAGCCAGGCTAATCAAGGAAAAAAAGAGCCTAAATAAATAAAACCATAAATTAAAGAGAAGTAATTACAACTGATAGCACAGAAATACGAACTATCATAAGAGAATGCTATGAACAAATACATGCCAAAAAAGTAGAAAACCCCAAAACTGAACACTTAGAAACACACAATCTTCCAAGATTGAATCATGAAGAAATAGAAGATATGAATATGCAATCACTAGTAATGAAATTTTACCCATAATTTGAAAACTCTAAAAAGCAAAGTCTGAGTCCAGATGACTTCACAGATGAATACTACTAAATGTGTAAAGAGGAGTCAGTGCGTATCCTTCTCATATTATTCCAAAAAATTGAAGAAGCAACACTTCTGAACTCATTTAATGATATCACTATTATCTAAACATCCAAGATATCCAAAGAGTACACAGAAAAGAGAAATACAAATCATATCGCTGATGAACTTCTTCCTGTCAGGTCAGCAAGAAGAAAAGGTTGCCCATTCTCACTAATTTTTGCTGCAACAGTTAGGCAAAGAAAGAAATAATAATCATCTGATTTGGAAAGAAAGAAAGAGAACTGTCACTATTTGTAGATGACATGATAGTATATATAGAAATTCCAAAGATTCCATCATAAAACTTAGATCTAATACATTCTTTCAAGTTTCAGATTACAAAATTAATATAGCAAAATCTGTTGCATTTTTGTACACTAATAACAAAATATCAGAAAGAGAAATTAATACGAAAAATTATATTTATAATTGTATCAAAAATAATAAAAGAGGAATAAATTTAACCAAGGAGGTAAAAGACTTACTACTCTCTGAAAACTATGAAACACTAAGGAAAGAAACTGAAGATGACACAAATAAATGGAAAGATATACTGTGTTCATGGACTGGAAGAATCAATATTGTTATTAACAAAATGTCCATAAGAGCCAAAGCAATCTATGGTTCAATTAATTCCCTATCAAATTACCAATGGCATTTTTTACAGAACTAGAACAAAAATTCCTAAAAGATAGACTAGACAAAACAATCAAGCAAAAAAAAAAAAAAGAAGGAACAAAGCTGGAGGCATCATGCTCTACTACAAAGTTATACTAATCAAAAAATGTATGTACTGGCACAAAATACACACAGAGCGATCAATGAAATGGAGGAAAGAGGTGAAGGGGATTACGAGGTACAAAATTCCAGCTATAAAATAAGCCACAGAGATACAACATACACAGAGGGAATATATCCCATAATATTTTAACAGCATAGTATGGTGACAGATGAAAACTGGACTTACTGTAGTGGTCATAATGTATAAAAATATCAAATCATTATGTTGTACACCTGAACTTAATATAACATTGTGTATGTGTATATATATATATATATATATATATATATACACACACATATATATAACCCAATTTAAAAATTAAGAAAAGACTTACTGGGAGAGAAAAATATACACATGATTCAATTATGAAATAAAAAGAAAATTTACATAAATTTTAATGAGAAAAAAGTCAGTATATTCAAATGTACTTCACTGGTATCATATGAAAATTAAAGTAAATCTCTATGTAACAAGACAGAATAAACCACAAAAAGACAATGCGATTCACATATTCACATATTCAGTTCAGTTCAGTTCAGTAGCTCAGTCGTGTCCGACTCTTTGCGACCCCATGAATCACAGCACGCCAGGCCTCCCTGTCCATCACTAACTCCCGGAGTTCACTCAAACTCATGTCCATCGAGTGGGTGATGTCATCCAGCCATCTCATTCTCTGTCGTCCCCATCTCCTCCTGCCCCCAATCCCTCCCAGCATCAGAGTCTTTTCCAGTGAGTCAACCTGTCGCATGAGGTGGCATAGGTGCAATTACCTGACATTGCTCATATTACAGAATGGACTTGGGCTATTTATTACATAAGATTCTTCTATAAACAACTCAACAATGAGGTAATTTTTTAAGGTAAAGGGAACCATAAAAGCAAATACATTCACTAAGTGGAAAAATAGCTAAACTACAAGCAAAAATAGAAATAACTTTAGAGAAATTTTATAAATGATATGTCTAAAAATATCACAGAAATGCCAATTTCTCTTTCTATAGTATGATATCAACCAAAGACAACTGTATCCACTACACTGTGTATTAGATGTATATGGATTACCTGTCACTTGTTGCAGGTTGGGGCCTTTAAACAATACCGATCTTATTGCCCTATCCCTTTCTCTAGTAACCACTATTTTACTTTGCTTTTTATAAGTTTGATTTTTTAAGATTCCACATAGATATGACATCATACACTACTTGCCTTTTTCTATTGAACTAATCCACTAGCATAATGAGCTCAAGGTTCATTTGTGAAGTAGTAAATGGCAGGTCATTCTCCTTTTTTGTGGCTGAATAATATTCATGTGTGCATGTTTGTGTGTGTACACCACATTTCAATTATCTATTCATCTGCTAACGTGAATTTAGGTTGTTTCCATATTTTCACTATTGGGAATAATGCCACAATAAACACAGCAGAGCATATATTTTTTCCAATTAGTGATTTTGGTGTTTTTGGATATATTCCCAGAATTGGAATTGCTGGACCTTTGGGAGATCTATTTTTTCATTTTTATTATAAATGAAATCATAACTAAGTGGGGAAGGTGATATAATTTTTATGAATTTAACAACATATTTACTTGAATCTTTCTGTTGTTCAATCTTTGCGACCCCGTAAACTGCATCATCCCAGGCCTCCCCATCGCTCACCATCTCCCAGATTTTCCCAAGTTCATGTCAACTGCATTGGTGATGCCATCCAGCCATCTCATCTTCTGTTCCCCTCTTCTCTTTCTGCCTTCAACCTTCCCCAGCATCAGGGTCTTTTCCAATGTGTCAGCTCTTTGCATCAGGTAACCTAAGTATTGGAACTTCAGCTTCAGCATCAGTCCTTCCAATGAATATTCAGAGTTGATGTCCCTTAGAATTGACTGGTTTGATCTTCTTGGTACCCAAGAGACTACCAAAAGTCTACTCCAGCATCACAGTTCAGAAACATCAATTCCTCAGCACTCTGTCTTTTCTAAAACCATCATGACTTCTTTATCTCCTGATCTGCTGCTGCTGCTAAGTCACTTCAGTCGTGTCCGACTCTGTGTTACCCCATAGACGGAAGCCCACCAGGCTCCCCCGTCCCTGGGATTCTCCAGGCAAGAACACTGGAGTGGGTTGCCATTTCCTTCTCCAATGTGTGAAAGTGAAAAGTGAAAGTGAAGTCGCTCAGTCATGTCTGACTTGTAGCGACCCCATGGACTGCAGCTTACCAGGCTCCTCCGTCCATGGGATTTTCTAGGCAAGAGTACTGGAGTGGCTTGCCATTGCCTTCTCCGATCTCCTGACCTACCCCTCCTGAAAACCTCCGAAGTATCTTTATTCTTTATCTCATTATTTAACTATTATACATTTCTATAAGTTTAATACATATTTTACATTGTCAATATTGCTGCTAAGTAAATTATTAGCTAGAGGGGAATATGTTTATACTTCTGTATATACCATAATACTTTGAATTATGGTGAATAAACTAGAATAGAGAGAGGATATTGATTTTAAACACTGACATTACATGAGTTCCCACTACTACATATGTTTTTATAGTTAATTTTATAAATAATCCTGTGAGGTAGATACACTAATATGCAACTGAAAAATGCAGAATCTGATAGTTGAACTGATCACATGATTTTTCAAAGATGTTTCTGTTAATTGGTGAGAGAAATGAAAATCATTCACTTTACTTTGGTGAAAATGTGACTCTTCCATTACATAAGGCTGAATCTAAATGTTGACCAAATAAGTAATTGTTATATATGTCACTTATTATGTGTTCCATGAATATGTTCTTATAATTTTCCCTTACTGTGCATGCATTACAGAAAAGTAATACACACATACACTTTTATATTGTTTCTTATGAAAAATCAATATGGCTACTGGCCATAGCAAACAAGTTTTAGGTCACAATTTACTAAAAAAAATCAAAATAAGGTTTGCATGCTAAAATACAGAGTGAAAAAAGTTAATAATTCCATGCATAGTAGGATGTCAGACATGATTCAGGATGACATGAGCTATGCAAATGGCAAACATATATGATTTGCTTTTGTTGTGAGTCAATGTAAAAATTAGAAATCATCAAGATAGAGACTAAAAACAGATTAATTCAGTCTATGAAAGAACGTGCTACAAATCTTCACAACAGAATTTGTTCCTTTCCCTGCCACAATTTTTCATGGGAGCAGTTACTTCAGAAAAGTATTTTATTTTATTTATTCATTATTTTTTATATATTTATTGTAGGCCAATTATTTTACAATATTATATTGATTGGTTTTGCCATTCATTGACATGAATCTGCCCCGGGTGTACATGAGTTCCCCTTCCTGAACCCCCCTCCAACTCCCTCCTCCCCTTATCTTCCCTCTGGGTCATCCCCGCAAGTCTGCTCAATTTAAATATTTTGTAACATTAAATTATATCAAGTGAAACAAATTCTATTAAAAGAACAAAGTGTATTCCAAAACATTGGCAGTAAACTATTCTGCTGCTACTGCTAAGTCACTTCAGTCGTGTCCAACTCTGTGTGTCCCCACAGACGGAAGCCCACCAGGCTCCCCCGTCCCTGGGATTCTCCAGGCAAGAACATTGGAGTGGGTTGCCATTTCCTTCTCCAATGTGTGAAAGGGAAAAGAGAAAGTGAAGTTGCCCAGTCACGTCAGACCCCCAGCGACCCTACGGACCGCAGCCCACCAGGCCCCTCCATCCATGGGATTCTCCAGGCAAGAGCACTGGAGTGGCTTGCCATTGCCTTCTAAACTATTCTAAAGCATACGTAATGTTTCATAATTTTAAATGTAAATTTGATCAATTACATATAAAAAATTTAGATCACCAAAACCATAGAAAGTCAGAAAACTTCTTTCAACGCAGTGGAATATTAGAACTGAAAAGTTGTGCACAAAGAATTATGGGCTTTAACAAAAACCATTAAAATTTTATGAGATTTTGATGAAAGTTAGCAGTTATGTACTGTGTCTTCACTGCATACACTCTATAGTCACTTTAAATCTTTATTTGAACTCTATGATTAAAGAACTTTGTTTTAAAAGAAAAAAACTTCATTCCAAGTTATGGGGGAAATAATTCAAGTGAAATATAGAACTACCAAAAATAGAAAAGCAAGTCTTTCCCTTGGAAATGGGCAAGTAAATATGGTCCCTTTACAGAATAAATAGAAGTCTGTTCAAAAATGCTTGAAAAGGACTTTAAAAAATTTTCCCCTAAAATATACCAGATATACAACATGACTTTTCTCACATTGAAAAGTAAGATTAAGTCAGATTTAGAGAACATCAATCAAGTTTTACTGTTCAGTTGCATGCATATGCAAGTGTGACAACTTTATTTTAAATTGTTTTAACTAGCTTACTTATAAGGAAGATATCAATGTTATTGTACATGCTCACCTCTCAAGTTTTAGACAAATTTGACTAAAGATGGAGAAGACCCATACATTGCCAAATACAAAACATTGATGAGAAAATCTGAAAATGAACTAAAGAAACTAGAAGGTATATAGCACTTCTGGATCAGACAACTAAGAAGTATTATATTAAGATGCTGATTTTTTTTTAGCTATTCTGCAGCCTTGATGCAATTCCAACAAAAATTCAAGTAGATTTTTCAAGCATAAATTGACAAAGTGATTTCAAATTTTATAAAAAAAAAATTAGAAAAAGGATCCAGAACTTTCAAAAGCAATAATGGTAAGGTAAAGGAAATTCAAAGTTGCTCAATTTATACTACCTGATTTTAAGAATCATTTTAAACCAATAATACAGTGTGGTAAGGTCATAAAGTCAAAAAATGAAACAGAAAATGGAATCTAAAAATAAACCACCACATCTATAGTCAATTGGTTTTCATAAAAGATATGGAAGCAATTTAACAGGAAAAAGTTTCTTTAAAATATTATAGGAACAATTCAGGGACAATGCTTATTTAACTTATATGCAGAGTACATCATGAGAAATGCCAGGCTGGATGAAGTTCAACCTGGAATCAAGATTGCTGGGAGAAATATCAATAACCTCAAATATGCAGGTGGCACAACCTTAACAGTAGAAAACGAAGAGGAACTAAAGAGTTCTTGATAAATGTGAAAGAGGAGAGTGAAAAAGCTGGCTTAAAACTCAACATTCAAAAAACTAACATCATGGCATCTCATCCCATCACTTCATGGCAAATAGATGGGGAAACAATGGAAACAGTGACAGACTTATTTTCTTGGGCTCCAAAATCACTGTGGACAGTGATTGCAGCCATGAAATTTAAAAAAGCTTGCTTCTTGGAAGAAAAGCTATGACAAATCTAAACAGCACATTTAAAAGTAAAGACATTACTTTGCCCACAAAGGTCCATACAGTCAGCTATGGTTTTTTCAAGACATGTCCAAATGTGAGAGTTGGACCATAAAGAAGGCTGAGCACGAAGAACTGATGTTTTCGAACTGTGGTGTTGAAGACTCTTGAGATTCCCATGGACTGCAAGGAGGTCAAACCAGTCAATCCTACAGGAAATCAACTCTGAATATTCATTGGAAGGACTGATGAAGAAGCTCCAATACATTGGCCATGTGATGTAAAGAGCCAACTCTACTGGAAAAGACCCTGATGTTGGGAAAGACTGAAGGCAGGAGGAGAAGGGGACGACAGAGAATGAGATGGTTGGATGGCATCACTGATTCAATGGACATGAGTTTGCACAAACTCCGGGGAGACAGTGAAGGACAGGGAAGCCTGGCATACTGCATTCCATGGGGTCGCAAAGAATCAGACATGATTGAGCAACTGCACAACAACAATGAAAAATAACCTCAAAATTGTATCCCATCATATACAATAATTAACTCAAAATTAATCATAGGCCTTAATATAAAAGTCAGGTTAATTATAAAATTTCTTAAAGCATAGATGAAAACCTTTAGACTTTGGATTAGGTAAAGACGTGACTACAAAAGCTAAATTCGTTTTAAAAATTATAGTGCTTTATCAACTTTAACAAATTTATTCTCTGAAAGACACTGTTACGAAAACAAAGAGGGACTTCCCTCGTGGCACTGTACATAGGAATCTGCCTGCCAATGCAGGGGACACAGTTTCAATCCCTGAACAGAGGATTCCATATGCCAAAGAGCAACTACACCCATGTGCCACAGCTACTGAGCCTGCACTCTAGAGTCCACAAGACACAACTACCAAGCCCGTACTCTGCAAGAAGAGTAGCCACCACAATGAGAAGCCCACACATCACAATGAAGAGTATCCCCAAGTTGCTGCAACTAGAGAAAGACCACACAAATCAACAAAGACCCAAAACAGACATAAATTAATAAATAAAAATGAAGTAAAAGAAAACAAAGAATCTAGATTGGGAAAATATATATCTGATTAAGTTCTTTTATCCAGAATATACATTGAAAAAATAATTTGCAAAATAAAAGCAAACAAACACAAAAAGGGGAAGCATTTGAACACATGCTTTGTCAATGTAGATGTGCTAATCACAAATGCTCACTTGCAAAAGTCTTTAACATCATTGGTGAAATGCAAAGAAAACCACAATGAGATACCTCTATATACCTTTCAGAGTGTATACAGTTAAGACAAAATACAATGATGAGAATATAGAGCAAATAAAACTCTCAAACACTACTGGCAATGTAAAATGGTACAACCGCTTTGGGAAACAGCTTGGTAGTTTTCCTTTTCTTAGATTAAATATATATCTGGCACATACCTAGTCATTCTACTTCTAGCTATGTGTCTATAAATAGACAAAAGCATATGTTTCTACAAAGACTTGCATGTGAATGTTAATAACATTCTTATTTATAAGAGCCAAAACCTGGATTTAACACAAATGTCCATCAACAAATGAATCATGAGTTAAGGTACATTCATAAAAGGTACCATTATTCTGTAATAAACAGAACTAACTAAAGATGCATACAGCTATATGGATGTTTCTGAAAACAATACTAAGTGATAAGGCACAAAAACTCACATTCACATTTACATAAAATGGCAGAAAGCTGATGAATGGTTGTCTTGAGGGATCTCAGTGGGGTTCAGGGAATTACCAAAAAACACAAGGAAATTTTGCAGTAACAAATGTGCTCATTATCTTGATAACAGTGATAGCTTCATGATATTTCCATGTCAAAACTTAATAAACGGTATATTTAAATATGTTCAATTTATTGTATGCCAATTATACTTCAATCAGAGTGAAAAAAGTAGTCATGGAGGTAAAAATTACATTGCTGCTTGTTTATATATAGTCATTTTACACACAAATAAGGGCAGAATATGTAAAATCACCCCATCATCAGACTTTTCCCTCTATTAAATAAAGAAAAGTAGTATCATTTCCTCTTCCTCATGCTTTTCCATTTCTGCTATTCATCCAGTATCAAAACTCAGGTGAAAAGTGAAACGGTAAATTACACAATATGGGGCAAATCCACAGGTAAGAAGTCTTCTAATTACAATATCAAAAGGTATAAGTAGAAATTGAAACTATCTCAGTACCTCTAGTTCAGTTTGTTCTCTTAACTTCCTTTGCCTTACTAGATAAAACGATGCAAAAACTTAAAATCTCTTGAGTCTATGAGAACATATTCTAATCCAAAATGGAAAAACAAAAAATTTTGGCCCCTTTAAATGCTGTAGACCACATCTGTAAACAGATCACAGCTAGAACTTGTGAAATGCAGCATGGAACAACTACTCCACCAGACTCTTAAATCTGGAAAATGTACACAGGCTGAATAATAAAGTCTTTTCACTCCCCAAGTATCGGGATTAAAGCTTTCTTCTTTACTAAAATGCAAACTACATCTTATGAACAGATTTCTCAAGGGGAAGCCAGAGTACAGGACAGGTGATTTAAATGGGTATCATAGTCATCTGCTTAGTATTTACAAAGGCTGTAATATCTGTCATAAAAATGAATACATTCTCTTAAGGACATTTTAAAAGATGAGATTCACTTTTTTACAAAGTATACCCGGTATTGATTTACATCACCAAGTGTTTTTGAACTCTACAACTCTAGATGTGTATTAGTTAAAACGCGCACATGGAATTTTCATTTTAACAATAAAGTTTCCCCAACGCAATAGAGTTCAGAAATAAAGGCAGTTGTAGAAAGCCCCTTCTTTTCACTGGCTGCATTCCTTTTCTAAGCAAGTCATCCATCCCTTGAAGTAAAGAAAGCAACACAAATTTATAAACTGAGCATGGCATTATGGAAGATGAAACAAACAGAAACTCGTACCTGCTGGAGCAGTGTGTCCTAACCTTTCTGCATCGCAGCACTGTATTTGTAGGGCACAGTGTGGAAAGCTGATGCTGTTTATGGCTAGAGGGAATTCTATACATTTCAGCCTCCTCATACTCTACCAGACCATGTAAACAGTTCCAGATATCAAAATCTCAGACATATCCATGTACCCACTGTGTGCTGAGACGCTGGAAAGCTCTGTACCAGAGGATGTTCATGCTTATACACCACAGGAAAATGGTATGAAAAGAACTACTGAATTGTCCATATCCTACATTTTAGGGTTAGTTTAAATCTCAATTTGTTCTCTTTCAGTTCAGTTCAGTTCAGTTCAGTTCAGTCGCTCAGTCATGTCCGACTCTCTGCGACCCCATGAATCACAGCACGCCAGGCCTCCCTGTCCATCACCAACTCCCGGAGTTCACTCAAACCCATGTCCACAGAGTCGGTGATGCCATCCAGCCATCTCATTCTCTGTTGTCCCCTTCTCCTCCCACCCCCAACCTTTCCTAGCATCAGAGTCTTTTCCAGTGAGTCAACTCGTCGCATGAGGTGGCCAAAGTATTGCAGTTTCAGCTTTAGCATCAGTCCCTCCAATGAACACCCAGGATTGATCTCCTTTAGAATGGACTGGTTGCATCTCCTTGCAGTACAAGGGACTCTCAAGAGTCTTCTCCAAGCAGGCTTCCCTAAATACTTGTAATCCATATGATACTGTTTTTTTCAACAGACCTCATGTTTATAAAGAATTATATCCTTGGAGAGGCATGGTGAATTTTTAAAAGTTTTAATCCAAATGCATTATTTCCTATTACATATTTTATCAGAAACTTATATTTTGGGATTAAGGTCAAGACCCCTAATAAAATTCCACACTTACCTAATAAAATTCCATGGTTACCAAATTAAACAGCAACTATTTAATTTACATATATTTATATAAAAGACTTAACATCACTGTACTATCTTTGTTAAAGGAGTTGTAGTTAAACAAGACAGCATGTAATTAATACCACAAAATGATATATAAGGCTTATGAGTCTCTATGATCCCTCTTGTTTTTAATATTAGAAATTCAGTAGGTCTTCTGCTTTGGGAAGCAAAATGTAACAGTTATTATATTTAGCCTTTTACCTGAAAAACATAAAGAAAAAAAATATATAAACACAGGTTTTAAAAATATATATCGTCAGTGATTCCAGAGATATGCTAAACAAATGAAAGAATCTCTTTGATCGTCCCAGCTTTCTGCCTTCTGAAGAGCATGGCAATGGTCATAGTACAAGGAAGAAGAAATCATACAGGGAAGAGGCAGGGCACAATACTGTCCCTCAGTTGGGCAATCGGATTTGGCCACGGCAGCTAGAATTCACTGGTAGAGTACCAAATATAGGAAAGATGGTGATCCCTAGAGGGTCACCATACATGTGAACACGCAGGAAAAAACTACCTAAAAATATTCAAGGAACAAAATCCCTAGTGAGTGTAAAAAACTTATAAATTAGAAGGCAGAAGTAGAGATCTTAGAAGAATCAACTTCACAATTAAAATAAAATTACCCCTAAATAAACCACTCCCCTATTCCCACCTAACAAAATTTAAGTTAATCCCAAAAGATCAAAATGTCTCCAAGTAACTTAACTGCATCCCACAACTTAAATATATTTAAGGATATTTATAGGAATTTACAGGAATACAGCAAATATGCAGCACCTAAGAATGCAAAATCCACAGTCTAGCATACAACAAAAATATCCCCAGGCTTGCAAAGAAGCATCAAACTATGGCCTGTAATAGAAGAAAAATCAGCCCAATTTATAAACTGAACATCATCAAAATTAAGAACTTCTTCACAAACATTGCTACAAAATGAAAAACAAGATAGCGACTATGAAAAACAAAGACTGTTAAAAACAGTTTTAGGTTGTGTATCTGATAAACTACTTCCATCTAGAATATATAACTCTTAAAATTCAACAATAGCACAATTTAAAAATGGGCAAAATATTTAAACCTATATTTCACCAAAGTAGATACCAAATCACAAATACCCAAGTGAAAAGATGCTCAACATAAATAGTAATTAAGAAAATGTGACCAACTACAATGATGTAATAGTACAGACCTGTTTGAATAAAATTTTTTAAAGGGCTCATCCTAAGTGCTAGTGGGAATTTGAAGAAACTGAAATTCTCAAACATTGTGGAATGAAAAAATGGAGAGGGCAAGGGTGGGATGATTTGGGAGAATGGCATTGAAACAGGTATACTATCATATGTGAAACGAATCACCAGTCCAGGTTCGATGCATGATACAGGATACTCGGGGCTGGTGCACTGGGATGAACCAGAGGGATGGGATGGGGAGGGAGGTGGAAGGGGGGTTCAAGATGGGAAACACATGTACACCCGGGGAGGATTCATGTCAATGTATGGCAAAACCAATACAATAATGTAAAGTAATTAGCCTCCAATTAAAATTTAAAAAATAAAATAAAAAAAAACAAACTGTAAAATATTTTTAGCAGTTCCTTAAAAAATGAAACATATAACATATATAAATATATATATATATATACTTTAAGGTACTTATTCAGGGACTTCCCTGGTGGTCTGGTTAAGAATCCGGCAGCTGCCATGCAGGGAACATGGGTTCATCTCTGCTCCGGGAAGAGTACACTTGCTGTGAGGCAACTAAGCCTGTGTGCCCAAACTACTGAGCCCGTGTTCCACAACAGGAGAAGCCATTAAAATGAGAAGCCCACACACCACAGCTAGAGAGTAGTCCCTACAACCAAAAATACATAAATAAAAATTTCAGGTACTTACTCAGGATAAATGAAATCATCTGTTCACAAAAAGACTTGTTTATGAATGTTTATAGCACCTCTATTTACAAGTGTCCCAAAGCTAGAAATAAACCAAATATCCAACATAGGTAAATGAACAAATTCTGATAAATCTATGTAATGAAATACTATTTCCTATAAAAAGGAATTGGCTATATGCACAAGACAGTGTGAATAAATTACAAATTATGAGACAAAGTATTAAACCAAAGAAAGCACATACTCTATGATTTAATTTACATAAAATTCTAGAAATTCTATCTATAGTGATAGAATAGATAAAAATGTTTATCTGGGCATGGGGAA
Source organism: Moschus berezovskii (assembly GCF_049115385.1). NCBI lineage: Eukaryota > Metazoa > Chordata > Mammalia > Artiodactyla > Moschidae > Moschus > Moschus berezovskii. The sequence continues at coordinate 80,593,548 of NC_142467.1, forward strand.
GTGCAGAGATGAATTAGAGGGACTGATTACAAACGGGCACAAGATAACTTTTGGGATGTAGTATTCATCATCCTAATTGTGGTAACTGTTTCGTGGATGTATAAATAAAACAGAACTTAAACTGTACAGTCTGCATAAGTGCTGTTATTTTATGTCAATGAATCTTCAGACATCTCTTCAAAACATTTTTAATCCAACAACTAAAAAACTAAAAATCATCTACCACAGGATTATGGATATTACTGATTTAAGGATTACATTAAAATAAAAATCTTAATGTCTTCCATACCTTCTCTAATTCCTTTCAAGGCTGAGGAGTGATACATCTTGCTGAATTTCAGAGAAGAAAATCTCATGCTGGGATCACAGCTCCTTCAGGGTTCTCTTTTCTCAGATCTGTTTCCTGAGAGAGCGTTCATTCATTCATTCTGGTCTTCCCTCCTCTGTGCAGCCAGAGATTTGGACTATCTCCTAAAAAGAAAACTGTATTCAAAATACATGTGAAGTGAAAGTCACTCAGTCGTGCCCGATTCTACAACCCCATGGACTATACAGTCCATGGAATTCTCCAGGCCAGAATACTGGAGTGGGTAGCCTTTCCCATCTCCAGGGGATCTTCACAACCCAGGGATTGAACCCAGGTCTCCCTCATTGCAGGCAGAGTCTTTACTGTCTGAGCCACCAGGGAAGCCCTCAAAATACATGAGTAGTCTGTATTATTTGCAAAAATCTTTGCTTTTATTTAGCAAATGGGCTTCCCTGGTGGCTCAGCAGTAAAGAATCCACCTGCCAATCAGGAGACATGGGTTTGATCCTTGGGTTGGGAAGATCTACTGTAGTAGGAAGTGGCAACCTACTCCAATATTCTTGCCTGGAAAATACCATGAACAGAGGATCCTGGTGGGCTACACAGTTCATGGGGTTACAAAAGAGTTGGACACGACTTAGCAACTAAACAACTGAACAGATACTTGAGGGAGCTCACTGTGTGCCAGATGTTATTTCAAGCACCATGAAAAATATAGTCAACAAGAGATCCTGGACTTTTCCCATCATGAGTCTGACAGTCTAGTGGAAATGTGGTTGACTATACTATTGGACAAAGTACTTTACCACTCATTGTTTCTTCTTCCTTTGCCCCTATCTCTTATTCTTAAAAAGAAACAGCAATCCTGCGGGCTGTCACTTCTTAGTTTCCCCCACTAGATTCTCCCCTTTTACTCTTGCATTGGTGTATGCTGGTAATAGAACAGTTGTTCTAAAACCTGTGAGAAACCAGTTCACAGGACAGGCTTGTTCGACACATTTGATGATATCCACACCTAGTGTTTTGATTTAGCTAATCTGGGTGAAGCACAATAATTTGCAGTTCAAATGAGTTCACCACCCTTATGGCAGAAAGTGAAGAGGAACTAAAGAGCCTCTTGATGAAAGTGAAAGAGGAGGGTGAAAAAGTTGGCTTGAAGCTCAACATTCAGAAAACTAAGATCATGGCATCTAGTCTCATCACTTCATGGGGAATAGATGGAGAAAGAGTGGAAACAGTGTCAGACTTTATTTTTTGGGCTCCAAAATCACTGTGGATGCTGATTGCAGCCATGAAATTAAAAGACGCTTACTCCTTGGAAGGAAAGTTATGACCAACCTAGATAGCATATTAAAAAGCAGAGACATTACTTTGCCAATAAAGGTCCGTCTAGTCAAGGCTTTTGTTTTTCCAATGGTCATGTTTGGATGTGAGATTTGGACTGTGAAGAGAGCTGAGTGCCAAAGAATTGATGCTTTTGAACTGTGGTGTTGGAGAAGACTCTTGAGAGTCCCTTGGACTGCAAGGAGATCCAACCAGTCCATTCTAAAGATCAATCCTGGGTGTTCCTTGGAAGGACTGATGCTAAAGCTGAAGCTCCAATACTTTGGCCACCTCACATGAAAAGCTGACTCACTGGAGAAGACTCTGATGCTGGGAGGGATTGGGGGCAGGAGGAGAAGGGGACGACAGAGAATGAGATGGCTGGATGGCATCACCAACTCAATGGACATGAGTTTGAGTGAAGTCCAGGATTTGGTGATGGACAGGGAGGCCTGGCGTGCTGTGATTCATGGGGTTGCAAAGAGTCGGACACGACTGAGTGACTGAACTGAACTGAACTGAAAAAGTTCTCAGAGGATTCTAATGCTGCCAATCATGAAACCACACCTTGAGAAACACTGTGTTAGATGCTAACAGGAATTTATGGAATTTAAGGAAAGGCTGACTTACAGGAAAAAGACTTACACCACTGTTAGAATTGGTTCTGTGTTAACTAGAAATGGTAACAGTAGGCATCCTAACCTTGTTTCTCATGTAGAGTTTTCCATTTTTTCACTGTTGAGTATGATGGTAATTGTGGCTTTATTATGTTGAGCAACTTTTCTTCTATTTCTCGTTGCTTTTTAAATTGAGATGTAATTGACATATAGCTGCAGTTGTATAATACAATTCCTTGTTTATATATATTGCAATATGATCACCACAGTTCAGTTCAGTTCAGAAACCTAGTCGTGTCCAACTTTTTGTGATCCCATGGACTGCAGCATGCCAGGCCCCCCTGTCCATCGCCAACTCCCAGAGTCTACTCAAAATCATGTCCATTGAGTCGGTGATGCCATCCAACCAACTCATCCTCTGTCATCCCCTTCTCCTCCCGCCTTCAATCTTTCCCAGCATCAGGGTCTTTTCAAATAAGTCAGTGCTTTGCATCAGGTGGCCAAAGTACTGGAGTTTCAGCTTCAATATCAGTCCTTCCAATGAACACCCAGGACTGATCTCCTTTAGGATGGACTGGTTGGATCTCCTTGCAGTCCAAGGGACTCTCAAGAGTCTTCTCCAACACCACAGTTCAGAAGCATCATAGCAGGCCTAGTTAATATCCATTACCACACATAGTTACAAATTATATGACAAATTCTATGTGTGTGATAAGAATTTTCAAGATTAAAACTCTTATTGACTTTCAAATATACAATATTAATAACTTTAGTCACCATGCTATACTTACATCCCCATGACTTATGCTGGGCTGCACCCCACAGGCTTACAAGGCCCGTGCTTGCCTAGCCTCAAGACCAAAGAGCTCAGAGTCTGCCCATAGACACCAGTGGCTTAATGGATGCAGGAGTTTACATGTCTGAAGAAAGGTCGCAGAGTGAAACCCCACCATGGTGTGTGTGACAGACAGAGGCAGTGGCAGTCTTTGCTAGTGGGGGAGGGAAGACTACCAGTTATAGGGGAGTAGACATCAAGTGAGCTCATTAGTTACCAGGGAAACCAGTAGAGGGGCACACCCTTCAATACCCCTTTAAGTTGAGGCCTGGAGCAAATATGTAGGAAGATCAGTCACGTGAGTAGGGTGTAAGTGAAACAGGCACTGGTCTAGGAGGGGATGTACAGAGAGCAAGAGAACAGCCATCTTGAGTGGTCGGAATAAACAATTTATTTATTTTGTAACTGGAAGTTTGTACCTTTTGACCATCTTTACCCTCTTTGCCCACTCCCTGGTTATAGCAACCACCAATCTGTTCTCTGTATCAATAAGTTTGTTTTTGGTGTTTTTTTTTTACTTTTTTGGCTGTTGTTTCTAGATTCCTCATATAAGAATAATGAAATCATTCATTATTTGATTTTTTGGGTGAGAATTATTTCACTTAGCATAATGCTGTCAAGTTTCTCCATGTTATTGCAAAAGGCAAGATTTCCTTCTTTTTTATGGCTGGCAATATTCCATTGTATATATATATACACATTTCCTTTATCCATATATACATCAGTGGACACTTAGGCTGTTACCATATCTTGGCTATTGTAAATGACACTGCAATGAACATGGAGGAGCATATACTTTAGTTAGTGCTTTAATTTTCATTGGATAAATACCCAGAGTAAATTGGTGGCTCATAGGATGGTTCTAGTTTTAATTTTTTGAAAAGCCTCTGTACTGTTTACCTTAATGGCTATATCAACTTACAGTTCCATCAACAGTGCACAAAGGTGCCATAGCCCTCCACATCCTCACCAACATTTGTTATTTTGTCTCTTTGATAATAGCCATTCTAATGGATTTAATTATCATTCACTGATGTCTGGTGATGTCAAACAGCTTTTCATGTACCTGTTGGTCATCTGTATGTATTCTTTGGGGAAAAAAAAAAAGTCTATTAAAATTCTTTTATTTTTTAATCAAATTTTTGTGGGTTTTTATTTTTTGTTATTGAGTTATATGAGTTATTTCTACATTTTGGATATTAACCACTTATCAGATATATTTCTATCAAAAGTCTCTACAGGAAAATCTAGGTTGTCACTATCAAGTGCTCCAAATATTCCACCCTCTGCCTGCTACCTAATTCCAAGTCACTTCCACATTTTCAGTTATTTCTGACATCGGTGCTTTTCCACTTCCCAGTATCAAAAACTCTGTTAGTTTCCCAGGGTTGTCATAAGAAAGTGCCACAAACTGGGTACCTTAAAGCAACAGAAATGTATTCTCTTGCAGTCTTGAAGGTCAATTCAAAATAATGAGGTCCACAGAGCCATGCTTGTTCCTTCTGAAACTCTGGATGGAACCCATTCTTGCCCCTTCCTAGCATCCAGTGGTGGCCACACCCCTTGCTGTTCCTGAGCTTGTAGCTGTGTCAGGACAGTTTCTGCTTCTGTCATCATATGGCATTCTCCCAGAGTCCCTGCTTCCAAATTTCTCTCTACTTATTCAGATGCCAGTCATACTGAATGCCAGTCATACTGGTGAATACTAACGACCTCACAGTAACTTGACTGCATCTGCAAATACCCTACTTACAAAGAAGGTCATATTTCCAGGTACCAGGTGTTTTGACTTAAACATGTAATCCGGACACCATTCAATCCATAAAACCAAGCCAATCCCAGAAACCAAAGTTAGCCCAGTATTCCAGCCATCTTGGTAAGTAGCCTATATGAATGATTTTATAATCAAGTCTTCTCTTTCCTTTTTCTTTATCACCTCCAGTAAGGATTTGTTGGTGCTGTAACTTTGAGTCTTTTACCTTGCATCTGAGAGAGTTTTCTCTTTTTCTGCTGAATTTGTTAACATCTGTTTCATTCAAAAGGAAAGAATTACCAGACTGGCTTTCTTCCCAGGATTTATAGTCATGTATCAATTAGACAGTATCACTTTTTTCTGTATGGCTCAATGCAGAAAGGGATAACATTCCAGAGAAACTACTGAATGATATTTCACAAGAGGGCAAAGGGAAGCCCCTTATTTGGACTGGGATGCATTCTGAAAAACTTGGGGGTCAGTCTAAGAGAAGCAGGGATGGATTGTGGATGAGTTGCTGCTTCTGAGTTGAGATTAACAAATGTGATAAACTAGGGATTGAGTACTATCATGTGGTAGAGGTAGTTTAGCAATTTGCAATCCCCAGTAATAGACTCAATGGACATGAGTTAGAGCAAACTCCAGGAGATGGCGAAGGACAAGGAAGTCTGGTGTGTGCAGTCTACGTGGTCACAAAGAATCACACATGACTTAGCAACCAAACAACAGGCACAGACACAGAAATGTAGGTGTGGGACCATCGTTAATAATAAAGCAGTCGACACACAAGGGGTGGTTTTAGCATTCTCCAGCTGCAGCATATCTTGCTTTAGGACAAACAATGTTTCCAGTTAACTTCACAGCTGGCTTTCTCTGTGCCTGTCCTCTCAAATTGATTAACTCAATGGCTGCTTCTCTTCTCTTCAGTCCAAGTTGTTTTTCCTCTTTTTCGGCCTGGTGTGTTCTTTACTCTTTCATGACTAAAATTTTACGTGGTGTGGACTGTTGTCAAGTACCCCTACTTCATGTTGTCTGAAGATCACTGCAATTGTCATTTTCTTCATAAACCCTGCTCCTTTAAGAAAATGTTTTCTTAAAGGACAGTTAAGAAATGTCATACTTTCCCATAATTAATTTAAGTGAAGAAATTATTTGAAGTCAGAACAAGTATATGAAGTGGAAATTTAGAAACACTCATTCATCTCAGGATGAGGTTGATAGGAATGCAACAGGATATGATCAGCTAGCAATTCTGTTTGCTAAATGGAAAAATAAACTGGAACTTTTCTGATGTTTATACATCATTTTTCATTAATATACAAGATTACACAAATGAGACTTGTTTGAAAAATAATTTAATCACTCAATCACTTATTTTTACACAACCTTGTTTTCCTCAGAAGTAGGAAAATGAATGTTATTCTATATATTTCTGGAAATTTAAAGCAAAATGAGTATCAAAAATGATCATTTATAGAAGAATAGGAAGGAGATAGATGCAGATTATTTTATAATTTTTGTGGATCATAACATCTAAGATGGAATTTAATACTATAATGCACATTTTAAAAACAAAGCAGTATAATACATTAATGCTAATCTTGAAACAATAGCAACTGAAAAAATTTCTTTAAAGTGAAGTGAAAATGATGAATGCATAGAAAAAAGTTAATAACTTTTTTAATGGAGATAAAATTTGCACATTCTTAAAAGTATAATAAAACTGTCCATGGTAAAACATTTCATTCTGTTTATATGTGTGAAATTTCTTTTCTGGGACATGTCTAAAGTAAATTTTTTCAAAATGTAATGTGAGCTTCGTGAAGTAACATCTTGTTTCTGGGAAATAGTGTGGTTGTCACATATACTTGTCACAAAAGCAATTACTGTGAGTGCATTTTCAAACAACAAACATAAAAAGGTACAGAATCATGACAAATCTGGATGTTCATTTGCTCAAAACTAAAACAGCAGTAGTAAAAAGCAAAATAATTCTGTCATCCCAAGGAAGTTAAGGCCAGTCTGGGGGAGACGCTTAATTAAAAAAAAAAAAAAAGGTGGGGGAGTTGCTCTTAAAAACACAAGCCCATCTTTCAAAAAAAGTTGAGAAGGGATGAGCAATAAGAGATTAGGTGAGAAGAGAAATTTATGAAACGGAGTTGTTTTTGTTTGAAACTATGTATTACCAAGACTCATATGCAAAGCACCAAATATAGGACCTGTCATGACTGGTCACTGCCATAAACATTTTCAAGCAATGAGTTCCAAAATTATTTCTAACAGAAAAAATGTACTTATATCAACATATACTCTCCACTAGAATTCACCACCACAGTTTAAAAAAAGGAGGAAATAAATATCCATGAAAGATGTAGAGTTTGGAAAGCATCAAAGATTATAAAAATAATGGAATATAGTTTAACATCTTCCACAAAATTTTAATTATAAAAATCATCTTCCAGTTTTTATTTTATTTTTTCTTATTTTTTTATTTTATTGGAGGCAAATTACCTTACATTAAAATATTGGTTGGTTTTACCATACATTGACACAAATCCGCCCCAGGTGTACATGTGTTCCCCCTCTTGAACCCCCCTCCCACCTCCCTCTTCCCCATATCCTCCCTCCAGGTCATCCCCGTGCACCAGCCCCAAGCATTCTGTATCATGCGTCCAACCTGGACTGGTGATTCATTTCACATATGATAATATACATGCTACAGTGCCATTCTCCCCAATCATCCCACCTTCACCCTCTACCACAGAGTCCCAAAAACTGTTCTATATACCTATGTCTCTTTTGCAGTCTCGTATACAGGGTTAAAGTTACCATCTTTCTAAATTCCATATATATGCATTAGTATACTGTATTGATGCTTTTCTTTCTGGCTTACTTCACTCTGTATAATAGGCTCCAGTTTCATCCACCTCATTAGAACTGATTCAAATGCATTCTTTTTGATGGCTGAAAAATATTCCATTGTGTATATGTACCAAAGTTTTCTTATCCATTCATCTGCAGATGGACATCTAGGTTGCTTCCATGTCCTGGCTATTATAAACAATGCTGCAATGAACATTGGAGTACATGTGTGACTTTCAATTCTGGTTTCCTCGGTGTGTATGCCCAGGAGTGTGATTGCTGGATCATATGGCAGTTCTATTTCCAGTTTTTTGAGGAATCTCCACACTGTTCTCCATAGTGGCTGTACTAGTTTGCATTCCCACCAACAGTGTAAGAGGGTTCCCTTTTCTCCACACCCTCTCCAGCATTTATTGCATGTAGACTTTTTGGCTAGCACCCTGACTGGTGTAAAATGGTATCTCATTGTGGTTTTGATTTGCATTTCTCTGATTATGAGGGATGTTGAGCATTTTTTCATGTGTTTGTTAGCCATCTGTATGTCTTCTTTGGAGAAATGTCTGTTTAGTTCTTTGGCCCATTTTTTGATTGGGTCATTTATTTTTCTGGAATTGAGCTGCAGGAGCTGCTTGTATATTTTGGAGATTAATCCTTTATCAGTTGCTTCATTTGCTATGATTTTCTCCCATTCTGAAGGCTGTCTTTTCACCTTACTAAAAGGCAATGGCAAGCCACTCCAGTGCTCTTGCCTGGAATATCCCATGGATGGAGGAGCCTGGTGGGCTGCAGTCCGTGGGGTCGCTGGGGGTCGGACACGACTGAGCGACTTCACTTTCACTTTTCGCTTTCACACATTGGAGAAGGAAATGGCAACCCACTCCAGTGTTCTTGCCTGGAGAATCCCAGGGACAGGGGAGCCTGGTGGGCTTCCGTCTATGGGGTCACACAGAGTCGGACACGACTGAAGTGACTTAGCAGCAGCAGCAGCAGCATAGTTTCCTTTGCTGTGCAGAAGCTTTTGATTTTAATTAGGTCCCATTTGTTTATTTTTGCTTTTATTTCCAATATTCTGGGAGGTGGGTCATGGAGGATCCTGCTGTGATTTATGTCGGAGAGTGTTTGGCCTATGTTCTCCTCTAGGAGTTTTATAGAATCTGGTCTTACATTTAGCTCTCTAATCCATTTTGAGTTTATTTTGGTGTATGGTGTTAGGAAGTGTTCCAGTTTTTAGACTTAGTTATTATGCTACCAATATTTAAATAAATCAAAGTTGGATATTGTAGAGGAAATGCATATCCACTGAAAGAACATTACAAACATCCCATTGTACCATTTGAACCTAAGGAAACATTTATTTACCCATCTTAAAAATATTAAACTTCCTATATTTTAAAACATCAAAATCTTTTCATTTTTATAGTTTATATTTTAAATCAACTTCAGTTCAGTTCTACAAATTTTCAATGAGAGGTTTGCCTTTTTTAGAATCTGCAAAATTGAGCATTAAGGCATATATGTGACTAGAAATTTTGGATCTTATGTCCTTTGGTAAAGGAAGATATGTGTTAAGGCCTTAACTATTTTAGCTGAAGTCCTGGTACAGCTCTTCCTCCCATGGGATGGGAAACCACTCGAGTCTGCAAAACTATTGATGATAATAAAGCTCATCAATAAAGGACAGTTAATCTAAAGAAATTTGTTTTCCCAAGTCCTTATGCTGTCTCATAATTACTGGGGAGTTTCAGTCTGTCAACCAAGACCATCCAAGAGAAGTGGGTGGGTCTTAGAGATCAGTTTTGTGAGTTTGTAAGGAGCAGCTATAGGATTTATAAGGATGTTTAAACTCACAGTAAGATAGCTGCAGCTAATAGGGTAGTCTAGAAACAGACTACAGATGCACGCTATAGCTAAAACAATTCTTAGGGAAATCACTTCACGATTGTTTTGTTCTTAACAATTGCTTTTCAATCTTTAACAGTTAAAGATCAGTTTCATCTTTTTTTTTTTAAACTTCTATGCTTCTAATTTTATTTTTTTAATGCTGTCTTTTTTTTTATTTTACAATATTATATTGGTTGGTTTTGCCATACATTGACATGAATTCGCTCTGGGTTTACATAAGTTCCCCCTCCTGAACCCCCCTCCCACCTCCCTCGTCCCTGTATCCTCCCTCTGGGTCATCCCCGCATGACAGCCCCGAGCATCCTATAACATGCATCGACCCTGAACTAGTGATTCGTTTCACATATGACAACATACGTGTTTCAATGCCATTCTCCCAAATCATCCCACCCTCACCCTCTCCCACAGAGTCCAAAAGACTGTTCTATACATCTGTGTCTCTTTTGCTGTCTTGTATACAGGGTTATCATTTGCATCTTTCTAAATTCCATATATATGCGTTAGTATACTGTGTTGGTGTTTTTCTTTCTGGCTTACTTCACTCTGTATAATAGGCTCCAGTTTCATCCACCTCATTAGAACTGATTCAAATGTATTCTTTTTAATGGCTGAATAATACTCCATTGTGTATAGGTACCAAAGCTTTCTTATCCATTCATCTGCAGATGGACATCTAGGTTGCTTCCATGTCCTGGCTATTATAAACAGTGCTGAATTGAACATTGGAGTACATGTGTCTCTTTCAATTCTGGTTTCCTCGGTGTGTATGCCCAGGAGTGCGATTGCTGGATCATATGGCAGTTCTATTTCCAGTTTTTTGAGGAATCTCCACACTGTTCTCCATAGTGGCTGTACTAGTTTGCATTCCCACCAACAGTGTAAGAGGGTTCCTTTCTCTCCACATCCTCTCCAGCATTTATTGCATGTAGACTTTTGGGTAGCAGCCATTCTGACTGGTGTGAAATGGTATCTCATTGTGGTTTTGATTTGCATCTCTCTGATTATGAGGGATGTTGAGCATTTTTTCATGTGTTTGTTAGCCATCTGTATGTCTTCTTTGGAGAAATGTCTGTTTAGTTTTGGCCCATTTTTTGATTGGGTCATTTATTTTTCTGGAATTGAGCTGCAGGAGCTGCTTGTATATTTTGGAGATTCATCCTTTATCAGTTGCTTCATTTGCTATGATTTTCTCCCATTCTGAAGGCTGTCTTTTCACCTTACTTATAGTTTCCTTTGCTGTGCAGAAGCTTTTGATTTTAATTAGGTCCCATTTGTTTATTTTTGCTTTTATTTCCAATATTCTGGGAGGTGGGTCATGGAGGATCCTGCTGTGATTTATGTCGGAGAGTGTTTGGCCTACATTCTCCTCTAGGAGTTTTATAGTTTCTGGTCTTACATTTAGCTCTCTAATCCATTTTGAGTTTATTTTGGTGTTTGGTGCTAGGAAGTATTCTAGTTTCATTCTTTTACAAGTGGCTAACCAGTTTTCCCAGCACCACTTGTTAAAGAGACTGTCTTTTCTCCATTTTATATTCTTGCCTCCTTTGTCAAAGATAAGGTGTCCATAGGTGCGTGGATTTATCTCTGGGCTTTCTATTTTGTTCCATTGATCTATATTTCTATCTTTATGCCAGTACCATACTGTCTTGATGACTGTGGCTTTGTAGTAGAGCCTGAAGTCCGGCAGGTTAATTCCCCCAGTTCCATTTTTCTTCCTCAAGATTGCTTTGGCTATTCGAGGTTTTTTGTATTTCCATACAAATTGTGAGATTATTTGTTGATGCAGAGAAAGCCTTCGACAAAATTCAACATCCATTTATGATAAAAACCCTACAGAAGTAGGAATAGAAGGGACATACCTCAACATAATAAAAGATATATGTGACAAACCCACAGCAAACATTATCCTCAATGGTGAAAAACTGAAAGCATTTCCCCTAAAGTCAGGAACAAGACAAGGGTGCCCACTCTCACCACTACTATTCAACATAGTTTTGGAAGTTTTGGCCACAGCAATCAGAGCAGAAAAAGACATAAAAGGAATACAAATTGGAAAAGAAGAAGTAAAACTTTCACTGTTCGCTGATGACATGATCCTCTACACAGAAATCCCTAGAGACTCTACCAGAAAACTACTAGAGCTAATCAATGAATACAGTAAAGTTGCAGGATATAAAATCAACACACAGAAATCCCTTGCATTCCTATACACTAATAATGAGAAAATAGAAAGAGAAATTAAGGAAACTATTCCATTCACACTTTCATCTTTAACGGTGTTAGATGTTCTAGGTATTTTAACCACAGGATTAGGTATGACAGAAAATGTTCACTACCTATAAAAGGTGAAACCTTAGGTCAGTCTCAAGAAGGGGCAAATTTATTAGTGAACTGTATATTACACTCTGGGTCCATTATTTTGCTTCACTTCAAGAGTCTTAGATATCATATAAGCATATTATTTTAGTAATAAATTGTAACTGTTAGTATAATGGCTTTCCTGAGATCTTTGAATCTTTGCGGCAAATCATTGAAATTGAAGGTAGGACTGGAGACCTTCCATACTACAACAGACCTACTATCAACAACTACTATCCTGGTGGATGCATTCTGTGCACTAGAAAAGCACATTTTCTGCAATTTTTGGATGGGCTGTTTATAAATGTCAGTATGGTCAAGTCGGTTAACACTATTCATAGCCTTTAATATCCTTACAGATTTTTTTGTTTACTATTTTTCAATAACTAAGAGAAGATTATTGATATCACCAACTACAATCATGAATGTACATATTCTTTTTCCAGTTTCATCAGTTTTTCCTCCTATATTTGAAGCTCTATTTTTAAGTGAATATGCATTTATGGTATATCTTCCTGGCAAACTATTAGTCATCATGAAATCTCCCTCCTTACTACTGGTAATATTCGTCATCCTGAATTCCATCATTAACATGTGCTTGTGATATCTTTCTCCATCTTTTACTATTAACCAAGCTTAGAAATTTAAATGTGTCCACTGTCAACATCATGGTAGTCAAAGGGCTCTATTGCTGTGAATGTAGATATTCTAGAATTGTCAGCAATAATTTGGGAGTGTCTGTTCTCAGCTGGCTAGTAACTGCAGATCTTTTGGCAGAGTTGGACTGTGAAGAAACCTTATCACCGAAGAACTGATGCTTTTGAACTGTGGTGCTGGAGAAGACTCTTGAGAGTCCCTTGGACTGCAAGGAGATCCAACCAGTCCATTCTAAAGGAGATCAATCCTGGGTGTTCATTGGAAGGACTGATGCTAAAGCTGAAACTCCAATACTTTGGCCACCTCATGCGAAGACTTGACTCACTGGAAAAGACTCTGATGCTGGGAAGGATTGGGGGCAGGAGGAGAAGGCGACGACAGAGAACGAGATGGCTGGATGGCATCACCGACTCGATGGACATGAATTTGTGTGAACTCTGGGAGTTGGTGATGGACAGGGAGGCCTAGCGTGCTGTGATTCATGGGGTCACAAAGAGTCGGACATGACTGAGCAACTGAACTGAACTGAAACTTAGAAAATTAAATGTGTCCACTGTCAACATCGTGGTAGTCAAAGGGCTCTATTGCTGTGAATGTAGATATTCTAGAATTATCAGCAATAATTCGGGAGTGTCTGTTCTCAGCTGGCTAGTAACTGCAGATCTTTTTGCAAAGTTGTCAGTGTTTCGAAAAATGAGTACTGCTTTCCTGTCTCTTTTCTTTCCACATGCCATATTTTTCACTTAATACAGTGAACAGTCCTGGATACAGCCAAATTCAGTAGTCAACTTGCTCTCTCAGTGCATATATTCTTAGTTTTTAATCTGCCCTCGGAAACAATGTAAGATCTGACTCAATTTAAAAACAGGACTAAAATCTCACTCTTATGGTTCCCTGTGATCATTGCATGTCTCAGGATCAAACCGTCTTCTTTATAATTTTCCAGATAAGGAAATGATGGCACAAAAAGTAAACTGGATGTAGCTAAGGTAATAAGTCAGATTCTACTGTGAACATTGGGCTCCTGGCTGTCTGTCCAGGGCACTTTTCTCCAGGATAATTACCTTTCTTGTATACCCTCTTCCCCTGAAAAAAGTTTAGAATCCTTTTACTAAAGCATCCTATTGTCCATTTCTAAATCCTGCGTGTTTAACACAGAAAAAAAAAAAAACAAACACAGGCATATTTATTATTCTGAAGCAAGAAAAGTACAATTATCTAACTCACACCAGACATAATAACCACTCAGTAAAGTTGACCTCCAAGCTTGCCCCTTGTTATGTGTGCTTGAAGATGAAGAAGAAATTCAGCCTTCAATTTTCCTAATGGTGTAACATAAAGTCACACCTCAGAAATCACATCTCAGACAGATATACGTGTGGTTGTGTGTGTATGAGTTGATTTTCTTCTGACAAACTGGTGAATAGATATGAATATACTCCTAGAGTGATATATAAGATATTATTTTATTATCATTGTTGGACGGAAGGCACTGTTTGTTATTGGTAAAGATACATCAGTAATACATGGTTTCTACACACAAAGGGTTTAAATTTCAATGTTGATACTGGAGTAAAGAAACTCTATAAATAACTATAATTCATAGCAGAAGATAAGGTTTTCCATAGATAACTGTAAACAAAGAAAAACAATGCCAAGAGCATGAGGAGTAGCTTCATAAAAATCTTTACTGGATACTTTTATCCACATATTTATCTTATCAGTTAAACAGAAGGGAGGTGAATACTATGCTCACTTTATAAATGCTCTGAGAATCTCTTTGTTTAGTACACGTTCATCCAGACAGTGGTAGTAGAAGCATTTTTTGTAACTCAAGTCATCAAAATTCAAACTTAGATGAAACTATGTATTCTACTTTGGAGTTCCACCCTCTATTTCTAACCACCTAACTGACTTAATTTTAATTTCATGGCTGCAATCAGCATCTGCAGTGATTTTGGAGCCCCAAAAAATAAAGTCTGACACTGTTTCCACTGTTTCCCCATCTATTTCCCATGAAGTGATGGGACCAGATGCCATGATCTTTGTTTTCTGAATATTGAGCTTCAAGCCAACTTAGATAGTATATTAAAAAGCAGAGACATTACTTTGCGAACAAAGGTCCGTCTAGTCAAGGCTATGGTTTTTCCCATGGTCATGTATGGATGTGAGAGTTGGACTGTGAAGAAAGCTGATCGCCGAAGAATTGATGCTTTTGAACTGTGGTGCTGGAGAAGACTCTTGAGAGTCCCTTGGACTGCAAGGAGATCCAACCAGTCCATTCTAAAAGAGATCAATCCTGGGTGTTCATTGGAAGGACTGATGCTAAAGCTGAAACTCCAATACTTTGGCCACCTCATGCGACGAGCTGACTCACTGGAAAAGAGTCTGATGCTGGGAAGGATTGGGGGCAGGAGGAGAAGGGGACAACAGAGGATGAGATGGCTGGATGGCATCACCGAATTGATGGACATGCGTTTGTGTGAACTCTGGAATTTGGTGATGGACACGGAGGCCTGGCGTGCTGTGATTCACGGGGTCGCAAAGAGTCGGACACGACTGAGTGACTGAACTGAACTGAACTGAACTGACTTAAACCAAATCATTTTTTAAAACATCATATAGTTAATATATCCTCTGGTATAATAGTCAATATTTTTATATTGATGGTCCTAAATCAATTATCAAGTCTGTTAGAGCTATAAAATTCAACATAAGTCAAAATAAATTTAGAGGTTTCCATTAGTAAATTACCCAGGAAGCAAGTAGAAAGTGAAAATTTCCACAAAGGAAATATGAAATACCCTATTTTGTAGGTAATCTATGACTCAAAGAAATATACACAAATAAATAACTTTTGAAAACTGATATTTGATAAATAATAATGTGAAAAGGAATATGACAATGAGCAAATGGCAAAATGACTTTGTTTTCCTTTTTCTTCATTTAATTTAGTGGCTTATTTGGAATTCTTTATTCCGGTTTGTTGTAAAAAGAATCTGGTGCTGCTGCTTCATTTCTCACCATGTGTGGGTGATTATGGAGGAGGACAGCTGTCTGTCAAAAGCAGATGATGCCCACAGACGGTCTGAAAATATGAAACTGCTTATTGCACAGTGACTACTTGGGTTTATCTGTCATGCACAGACTGCCTGGTCTACAGACACTGAAATTTCAGTGAGACAGTTGTGTTGGCATGTAATACTGAAAACAACCCTCTAATTCTTAATTAGCTATAATAACTGAATTTTCTTAATTCTTCAAAGTAGACACATGAAAATTAATCACTGGTTAAATAAAACCGCATATATTCAACATTATTCCATTACCATGAAATAAAGCAGTTATTATTCACTGTGTTACTGTGTTTAAATATCAAAAAATTGCATGTGTGCTTAATTGATATCAATATTTTAAAATTCCAAGCTGTAAACACTCCCTTTCATTAGGCATTTATACATACAGATGTTATTTAAATTTTTTAAACATCTAGCCATAATAGGCTAGCATTATTATGTAAAATTACATCTATTCACAAAAACTATTAATAATCAGATATAGACTTTATTCTTGTTCAAGAAGATGAATAAACATGATAAACATTATGTGACTAAACTCAACATAGAATTTATATGACTACCAAAATTTTCTGTGATTCAAATAGTATATGAAATGAATGGACAGAGATGAAGAAACAGTAGTAGTAGTGATATGCTTTCCCTGTACCCTTATTAAAGTGGAATTTTAGAAAAAAATAATAAATACAATGACTAGCTGAAAGTAATTCTGAATATACTGAGTTCCCACCATCTATAATAAAATAAATTTCATACTTTTGATAGGAAAAATAACTCAGTATTTTAGAGAAATTATAGGCATGAAGATTACTTTCACTTTTGGAGTTCTATGGGATTGAAGCCCAATTAATATATAGCAGCTAATTGTACCAGGATTTCACAGGCAGAATAGATTTTTATATACTTGAATTCTCCCTTCACCTACCAGTCTACTACAATGTCTAAGAATATTAGCAAAGATTGATGATGAAGAGCTCCAGTACAAGATGCAACACAATAGCAAGAAAAGCCTATGCATTGAAAGGAATCTGAGGTCACAGATACAGACCTTTCTCCTTTCTCACCTGGGCCTTAGAGAATATATTTTATCTCATTCGGTATGGAAGCACCACCTGTATGTATGTAAAGCATCTTGATATCAGGAAATCCAAAATCTGCTCATTATTAGGGGAGAAGAGTCCCATAGTGAGATGATCATTTAGTTATATTTTAGGTATATCCCAGCTTTGTGACCATCTGTGATCTGTGATGTGTCTTCCAACATCAAAAAGCAATTCTCTAATTCACCAACACCAACTGAGTGTCCAAAAATTCAATTCAGTTTCAACACTAACTACCCAGAGGCAGCCCAGACCCTACAGGTTAAAGGGCACTGTCCCACAAGGCTGCCCTGACGATACCAGGCTACCTGCACGCCTACCAGGCTGACTATAAATGGAAAGGTTTCCATGACTCCCCCTGCCTCATTCAGGTTTGATAATTTGCTAGAACAAGTCCCAGAACTTGGTAAGGCACTATATTTACTAATGCAGGTTTATTTTAAAGGATACACCTCAGAAACAACCAAACGAAAGAGATGCATATTATAAGGTATATAGGCAGGAATAGTACAACTCCTACATACCCAATTTATGCATGTTCCTCTGAGAGTATGCTGATGTGTTCACTAACCTGGAAACTCTCCAAATCTTTATTGTTTAGGAGTGTTTATAATCCAGTATCCAGACCTCTCCTTCCCTCAGAAGCCAGGGGGTATAGAAGCTGAAAGTTTCAATCTTCTAATCACATAAGTTCTTCTAGTGTCTGGCTCCCACCCTGAAGCTATTTCAGAGGCCCCTCAGTCAAGACAGTCATATCATTAGTATTCAAAAGACCCTCTTATTACTCAGAAAATTGTTTATCAAGTTGATATTACTTATTTTAATACATGAACATGGAATATCTTTCCATGTATTTGTATGATCCTCAGATAAAGATCAGCCAAGATGGCAGAGTAGAAGTACCGAGCTCACCTCCTTTCATAGGCACATGAAAAACACAATTATTTTCTGGACAATCATTGATGAAAAAAGTGGAAAAAAAAAGAAAAAAGAGTGGAACCTACTAGAAATAATCTGCAACTAAAGATATAAAAAGGAACCACAACAAGATGGGAAGGAAGGGAGCAGTTTTCATATGGTCAAGTCCCGTACCACCAATAGTTTACAATTTCAGAGGATCTCCCAAAGGAAACAGAGGTCTGAGCACCACATCAGTCTCCATGGACCAAGGGTCCTGCACTGGGAAGACAAGCCACCAGAGCATTTGGATTGGAAGGTCGACTGAGCTTACTTTCAATAGTCCCAGAATGCTGGGGTAAATAGAGACATCAGTCTGAAAGGGTACACACAAAAATCTCACACACTCCCAGACCCAGGGCAGAAGCAACAATTTGGCAAAAGCCTTGGTCAGACTTACTTGCTGATCTTGGAGAGTCTCCCAGAGAAGCGGGAGGAGACTAACACTCCCCCTGAGTACACAGATAGTAGCAGTGGCCATTTCTGAAGCTCATTTTCCCAGAACACTGGTGCCCGCAAGTGCCATTTTAGAATCCTCTTTCTAGTTTATTAGCTCCAGGACCCAGCCTCTCCTTGGACCAAAGGCCAGTAGGCACTTATGCTTAGGTCTCTCAGACCAAGCCACTGGGCATGGTTACAGCCAGCAGGCAGGCTACATTAAGACTCCCAGAGTCCACAGCCATCCCTGGACATAACCCTGCCTACCAGAGGGTTCTGAACCTGATGTTACACACTAGTGACCAGGCACTAGACTCAGAACCCCCAGAACCCTCCAGCCAGAGACCATAGGATCCAGCTTCACTCACCAGGGCAGACACCAGTCCCAAGAAAACTACAGCCCCACTGTCTGTAAACCTGACGTGCCTAGCAACAGTCCACATCCTGCCCCAAAGACTGCCTGGAATCTGTACCCACATACAAGAGAGCCACAGCCAACTGTGTCAGAAACCATATCTCCCCCTATTGATCTTACAACAGCTCTGGGTCTCTTGAGCCCTGCAACCAGAGTCCAGGACCCAGCTCTGCCAGACAGTAGATTGGCACTAGCCCCAGGACCTGGCTTCACCCACCAATGGGTAGGCAATAGCCCTGGAGTCTTCTAGACCCTACTTCCATGCACCAGTGAGCCAGCACTAGCCCCAAGGCTGCTAGGAGTTTCCACATCCAGTCCTGACAATTAGTGACCAGCAGCCCCTGCAGAAAGCAGGGCCTGGCAACAAACAGTACTGCCTATATAGACTACCACAACTAAAGGATTCACACAGCTCTCAAGGAGGGAATCCCCAGAGTATATACCTTCAGTGATGTGAGAGAAGAGTGCTACTGGGAAGCACAGGATGTTTCCTGCAAAAGGCCACTTTCCCAAGGTGGGAAAAGTGAGGCAATAGAAGAAAATGTTCCAAACAAACAAACAAGGAAAACGCAGGAAGAATTAATTGAAGTGGAGATAGGCAATCTAGCCAAGAAAGAGTTCAGGGTAGTGATTGAAAAGATGATCAAAGAACTTGGAAAAAGAATGGATACACAGAGCAAGAAGTTAATTATTTTTTTCTTAAAGACTGAGAAAATATAAAGAATAACCAAACAGAGATGAACAAAGAAATAACTAAAATATTTGTATCATCATCAGTGTCCTTTATCAATGTCTCAGAGGGTTATGTTTCTAAAAACTTGATTTCTTTTAAGTTGTTGAAGTTTTGGGCATTTATATCTGTTCATAGTATTCTCATTTTTGTACCTCTGTGATATAAGTTATTTCTCCTCTTTCCTTTCTTATTTTACATGTGATCTCTTTTTTTCTTGATGAGTCTGGCTAAAGGCTTATCAATTTTGTTTATCTTTTAAAAAAACCCAGCTTGTTTTCATTGATTTTTTTTCTATTGTTTTTTTATTTCTATTTTATTTCCTTTCTGATCTTCATTACTTCCTTTCTTTCACTAACTTGGGGATTTGTTTGTTATTCTTTTTCTAATTCCTTTAGATGGTAGTAAGGTTGGTTGTTTAAATTTTTTGTTTCTTGAGGTAGGCCTCAATCACTCTAAATCTCTTAGAACTGATTTTGCAGTTTCCTATAGAGTCTGGAAAACTGTTTTGGTTTTCATTTGTCTCAGGTAATTTTTCATATCTTCTTTTATTTCCTTATGGACTTACTGTTTTTTCAGTAGCATGCTGTTTGTCTCTGCATATGTGTTTTTCCCATTTCCCTTCCTATAACTGATTTCTAGTTTCAAACAATTGTGGTAGGAAAAAATGCTGGATGTAGTTTCTATTGTCTTAATTAAATTTGTTGAGACTTGTTTTGTGTCTTAGTATGTCTTTCTCCTGGAGAACACCCCATGCACTCTTGCAAAGAATGTGTACTCTGCTGTGTTCAAACAGAATGTCACTTCAGTTCAGTCACTCAGTTGTGTCTAACTCTTTGCAGCTCTATCAACTGCAGCTCGCTAGGCTTCCCTGTCCATTACCAACTCCCAGAGCTTCCTCAAACTCATATCCATTGAGTCAGTGATGCCATCCAACCATCTCAACCTCTGTCATCCCCTTCTCCTCCCGCCTTCAATCTTTCCCAGCATCAGGGTCTTTTCCAATGAGTTGGCTTCTCGCATCTGGTGACCTAAGTACTGGAGCTTCAGCTTCAGTCCTTCCAATGAATATTCAGGACTTATTTCCTTTAGGATTGACTGGTTGGATCTCCTTGCTGTCCAAGGGACTCTCAAGAGTCTTCTCCAACCACCACAGTTCAAAAGTATCAATTCTTTGGCACTCAACTTTCTTTATGGTCCAACTCTCACATCCATATGAATGGAAAGGAGATATCTATTAAATCCAAGCTATGTCATTTCAGACTACTATTGCATTATTTATTCTCTGTCTGGATGATTTATCCCTTGAGGTAACTGAAATATTAAAGTCCTCTACTATTATTGTATTATTGTCAACTTCTCCCTTTTGTCTGTTAAAATTAGCTTTATATGTTTTGGTGCTTCTCTATTACATGTGTGTATGCATATGTGTGGGCTTCCCTGAGCAGCAGTTAAAGAATCCACCTGCAATTCAGGAGACACCGGAGACTCGAGTTCAATCCCTAGATTGGGAAGATTTCCTGGAAGAGGAAATGGCAACCCACTCCAGTATTCTTTCCTGAAAAAAATCCCGTGGACAGAGGTGCCTGGTGGGCTACAGTTCGTGGGGTCACAATGAGTCAGGCACTACTGAGCAACTAAACACAAGCAAGCAGGCATGCATACAAGTGTTATATCTCCTACTGACCCCTTTTTCATTATATAATGCCCTACTTTTGCCTTTTTTATAGACTTTGTTTTAAAGTTTATTTTGTCTGAATGAATATTTCTGTCCCTGCTTTCTTGTCATTTTCGTTTGCATGAAATATGTTTTTTATCTCCTCACTTTCAATCTGTGTGTGTCTTTAGCTTGGAATAAGGACTTCCCTGGGTGGCTCAGATGGTAAATGATCTGCCTGCAATGCAGGAGACCCAGGTCCGATCCCTGGGTTGGGAAAATCCCCTGGAGAAGGGAATGGCTACCCATTCCAGTATTCCTTCCTGGAGAATTCCAAAGACAGAGAAACCTGGTGGGCTACAGTCCATGGGGTTGCAAAGAGTCAGACATGACTGTGTGACTTTTGTTTCACTTCAGAGTCTCTTGTTAGGAGGATATAGATGGATCTGATATTTCACAGCTCTCTCATACTTAAAAAAATCTCCAAAACTAAGTCATTGATGCTTTCAATTAAACTGTGTCTCTCCACAGCAACCCCAAGCAACTTAGATGTTGTTCATGATTATTCTTCAAATAATCCATCTAGTGCTTATCACTGAATGTGAAACAGTCAAGCAGAAGTCAATTTTCAAAAGGTTCTAGACAGATGAGGAGAGGGTCACAGACAGAAAAATAAGCAGGTTCATATAGCTACTGCTAGGCTTGGAGTACCTCAACTACTAAAATTATGAGTAAACAGGATGGGACTATGCTAATGCTAACCCAGAGAGAATCTGTTTTTATACTGTTTGCATATTGCCTTATTGATATGAATATTGTTTAGTCTGTAGTTATGTATGATAAGATATAGAAATCAGTTAGATATCCCCAAACAGGATAGAAGAAATAATATTTATTTCATATGCAAAATTTTTTATTTTTTATAGCCATCATGATAGCATTATGATTAAATACATTGTTATTAAACACTTATTTGCCTCAGATTATGGAAAATGACTGATTTCTGTAGATAATTTGAATGGTGCTACTTGGAAGAAACAGTATAGTAGAAACACCATGACACATAGCCTATCAGAACATAATTTGAAAACCAGTTCTGACAATTACTAGTTATAGATTTGGGGGAAGGTTATTTATCTTTTTGTGATTTTTTTTTCTCATTTATAAAAACAGGGCTACATTTTCTTAGGGCAGGGCTTTTTTGTGTTTATTTTTAAAAAATGTATGTGAGGGCTGGTCCTGGCATAGTATCAGGAGCTACAATGCAACAAATGATCAAAAGCAAGTGATGCAATATAACTGTATTTTCTAACCTAATTCATTAATGAGTAAGTGAATGTAAACAATGTTTTCAAGAGAGCCAAGCTAGATATATTTGCTAAAGAGTCACTTGTTTAGACATGAAATTTGAGCTAAGAGGCTAGATAAGATATATGGAAAAGCCAAGAGATCAGATGGAGAGCTCCAATGGTTTATGACTGACTTACTTTCAAGTAAGAGTCTATTCTGTTTATTGAAAAAGTATTTCCCCACACAGGTATAAAATGCCAATAAATCTATCTATAGTTTGCCCAAGTTTATATTCTATTAAATTATTACATTTTTATACTGTAATATTCATTAAACTATGTTTGCTTTCATTTCTATAGTTTAATGAGCCATCTAGATGCTAAGTCATGCTCAAATCTACTGGCAACTTTTATTACCAAAGAATAATACTTATCAGTCATCTCTACATAAAGTAGCACTGCAATGCTCTGAAAAGTTGAGTTTTCAAAATCAAGAATTGAACAGCAAAAATGTTTTATTTCAT
Organism: Moschus berezovskii; assembly: GCF_049115385.1. NCBI lineage: Eukaryota > Metazoa > Chordata > Mammalia > Artiodactyla > Moschidae > Moschus > Moschus berezovskii. The sequence goes on from NC_142467.1 coordinate 80,616,349, forward strand.
ATAGAGGAGTCACAAGAAAAGTATTCTAATCTATCTGTTTTATTTAAATGAAAAAAGTCAACTAAATAACCTAACTCTACATCTAAAGCAACTAGAAAAGGAAGAAATGAAGAACCCCAGGGTCAGTAGAAGGAAAGAAATCATAAAAATTAGGGCAGAGATAAATGCAAAAGAAACAAAAGAGACCATAGCAAAAATCAACAAAGCCAAAAGCTGGTTCTTTGAGAAGGTGAATAAAATTGACAAACCACTAGCCAGACTCATCAAGAAACAAAGGGAGAAGAACCAAATCAATAAAATTAGAAATGAAAATGGAGAGATCACAACTGACAACACAGAAATACAAAGGATTATTAGAGAATACTATCAGCAATTATATGGCAATAAAATGAATAACTTGGAAGAAATGGACAAATTCCTAGAAAAGTACAACTTTCCAAAACTGAACCAGGAAGAAATAGAAAATCTGAACAAACCCATCACAAGCACGGAAATTGAAACTGTAATCAAAAATCTCCCAGCAAACAAAAGCCCAGGTCCAGACGGCTTCACAGCTGAATTCTACCAAAAATTTAGAGAAGAGCTAACACCTATTCTACTCAAACTCTTCCAGAAAATAGCTGAGGAAGGGAAACTTCCAAACTCATTCTGTGAGGCCACCATCACCCTAATCCCAAAACCTGGTAAAGATCCCACAAAAAAAGAAAACTATAGGCCAATATCACTGATGAACATAGATGCAAAAATCCTTAACAAAATTCTAGCAATCAGAATCCAACAACACATTAAGAAGATCATACATCATGACCAAGTGGGCTTTATCCCAGGAATGCAAGGATTCTTCAATATACGCAAATCAATCAACGTAATACACCACATTAACAAACTGAAAAATAAAAATCATATGATTATCTCAATAGATGCAGAGAAAGCCTTCGACAAAATTCAACATCCATTTTTGATAAAAACTCTCCAGAAAGTGGGAATTGAAGGGACATACCTCAACATAATAAAAGCTATATATGACAAACCCACAGCAAACATTACCCTCAATGGTGAAAAACTGAAAGCATTTCCCCTAAAGTCAGGAACAAGACAAGGGTGCCCACTCTCACCACTACTATTCAACATAGTTCTGGAAGTTTTGGCCACAGCAATCAGAGCAGAAAAAGACATAAAAGGAATACAAATTGGAAAAGAAGAAGTAAAGCTTTCACTGTTCGCTGATGACATGATCCTCTACACAGAAAACCCTAAAGACTCTACCAGAAAACTACTAGAGCTAATCAATGATTACAGCAAAGTTGCAGGATATAAAATCAACACACAGAAATCCCTTGCATTCCTATACACTAATAATGAGAAAATAGAAAGAGAAATTAAGGAAACTATTCCATTCACTGTTGCAATGAAAACAATTAAATACTTAGGAATATATCTACCTAAGGAAACAAAAGACTTGTACATAGAAAACTATAAAACACTAGTGAAAGTAATCAAAGAGGACATGAATAGATGGAGAAATATACCGTGTTCGTGGATTGGAAGAATAAATATTGTAAAAATGAGTATACTACCCAAAGTAATTTATACATTCAATGCAATCCCTATCAAGCTACCAACAATATTTTTCACAGAACTAGAACAAATAATCTCACAATTTGTATGGAAATACAAAAAACCTCGAATAGCCAAAGCAATCTTGAGGAAGAAGAATGGAACTGGGGGAATTAACCTGCCGGACTTCAGGCTCGACTACAAAGCCACAGTCATCAAGACAGTATGGTACTGGCATAAAGACAGAAATATAGATCAATGGAACAAAATAGAAAGCCCAGAGATAAACCCACGCTCCTATGGACACCTTATCTTCGACAAAGGAGGCAAGAATATAAAATGGAGAAAAGACAGTCTCTTTAACAAGTGGTGCTGGGAAAACTGGTCAGCCACTTGTAAAAGAATGAAACTAGAACACTTCCTAACACCATACACCAAAATAAACTCAAAATGGATTAAAGATCTAAATGTAAGACCAGAAACTATAAAACTCCTAGAGGAGAACGTAGGCAAAACACTCTCCGACATAAATCACAGCAGGATCCTCCAAGACCCACCTCCCAGAATATTGGAAATAAAAGCAAAAATAAACAAATGGGACCTAATTAAAATCAAAAGCTTCTGCACAGCAAAGGAAACTCTAAGCAAGGTGAGAAGACAACCTTCAGAATGGGAGACAATAATAGCAAATGAAGCAACTGATAAAGGATTAATCTCCAAATTATACAAGCAGCTCCTGCAGCTTAATTCCAGAAAACTAAGTGACCCAATCAAAAAATGGGCCAAAGAACTAAACAGACATTTCTCCAAAGAAGACATAAAGATGGCTAATAAACACATGAAAAAATGCTCAACATCCCTCATCATCAGAGAAATGCAAATCAAAACCACAATGAGATACCATTTCACACCAGTCAGAATGGCTGCTATCCAAAAGTCTACATGCAATAAGTGCTGGAGAGGGTGTGGAGAGAAGGGAACCCTCTTACACTGTTGGTGGGAATGCAAACTAGTACAGCCACTATGGAGAACAGTGTGGAGATTCCTCAGAAAACTGGAACTAGAACTGCCATATGATCCAGCGATCGCACTCCTGGGCATACACACCGAGGAAACCAGAATTGAAAGAGACACATGTACTCCAATGTTCATTGCAGCACTGTTTATAATAGCCAGGACATGGAAGCAACCTAGATGTCCATCTGCAGATGAATGGATAAGAAAGCTTTGGTACATATACATAATGGAGTATTTCTCAGCCATCAAAAAGAATGCATTTGAATCAGTTTTAATGAGGTGGATGAAATTGGAGCCAATTATACAGAGTGAAGTAAGCCAGAAAGAAGAACATCAATACCGTATATTAACGCATATATATGGAATTTAGAAAAATGGTAACCTAAACCCTGTATAAGAGACCTCAAAAGAGACATAGGCATTTAGAACAGTCTTTGGGACTCTGTGGGAGAGGGTGAAGGTGGAATGATTGGAGAGAATGGAATTGTAGCATGTATATTATCATAAGTGACCAGTCCAGGTTCGACGCATAAATTTTCCTCTGTTCATTTCTTTGCATTTGTGCTTTTTTAATAAAATTCTTTTTTAGAAATAAATAAATAAATATTTGTTCTATTTTTGAGATCAAGAAACAGTGATTTGGGGGTTGCAGGGAGGCCCACGAAGGAAGGGATACCTATATACTTATAGTTGATTCACACTGTTGTACAGCAGAAACCAACACAACATTGCAAACCAATTTTCCTCCAAATGAAAATAAATTTTAAGAATAAAATAAAGTCAACTTGAAAAAAAAAAAAAGAAATAATGATTCATCCCTTGCCATTTCTGACCATTTCTTTAAAAATGACATAAAATTATCTTTAGAAGGAATGGCATCTTTAATACCTATGCAAAAGGAAGTATGAGAATTTAAATACATATATCTGTTTCCCCACTCACATTTGACTGCATACATGGACAATGGAAAAACAAGACAAATACTTCCCCTTTTTTTCACATACTCTCAGGTGAACTTTGAAATCCACAACTCCAAATCTATAACCATTCCCAGCCTTCTTCATTTGCCAAGTCCTTTATCAGCTGTATTCAGAGTGTTTTCACCACTTCATTTTTCATAATACCATCGTCCATTAATACCCTCTAAACTTTGAAAATTCCAACCTTTTTATTTGCTTACTTCTCTATAAATGTTTAGCTCTGGAAAATGAATCTTTATTTTGATAAGCATAGAAAACCTATTACAAAAATGGACATGAAACTTCTTTTCTTTTCCTTAGTCTGTGGCAATAGATTTATCCTTGAAAATATTTTCTGTGAAAGCATATTTATAAAGTTTATCTTTTCCCTTATAAAATGTAATTGACATTTTGGCTCCATCAAAAATGGTCCATGTAATGAATTTAACATATATAATGGGAAAATTCAAACATATATACAAAAAGAAAATTATGGGGGAAAATATGCTTAATTGTATTTAAGTTAAATAGTTTTAGGCAAATCTTATCATGGCTGGATACCATATTGAGTGCTCAATTGTGATCCAATAATTTACATATAACTTTAACTACTATGTGATTTAGACCAGGTACTACAAACAATAAATATTTATTGTTTCAGCTAAACTATACAGCATGCACTTAATGTGTGCGCTTTCTTGAAAATAGGTTCTTTTGAATCCTAAATTAACACACAATTCTCTGTCTGTGTCTTTCTCTTCCTTCTTCCCTTCCTCTCCTGCCTTTTTCTCTTTCTTCAGATTAAGCACATTATTCAAATTAAGATGTCGGGGGGGCATGAATAATAGGATGTTGAAGATACACAACAAGGGAATCGGAGATATGAAACAAGAGGGGAAAAAGTGACAAGAAATATAATAATTCATTTTAGGTGAAAATTATGTAAGAATATGTAGCCTCTCCTATTTTACAAAGCTACTCAGTACTTCTTTACACAGATCACGTTCATAACTTAATTAGATGTAAACAGAAAAGGCAGAGGCACCAGAGATCAAATTGCCAATATCCGCTGGATCATGAGAAAGCAAGAGAGTTTCAGAAAAACATCTATTTCTGCTTCATTGACCATGCCAAAGCCTTTGACTGTGTAGCTCACAATCAACTTTGGAACATTCTGAAAGAGATGGGAATACCAGACCACCTGGCCTGTCTCTTGAGAAACCTGTATGCATGTCAGGAAGCAACAGTCAGAACTGGACATGGAACAACAGACTGGTTCCAAATAGGAAAAGGTGTACGTCAAGGTTGTATATTGTCACCTGCTTATTTAACTTCTATGCAGAGTACATCATGAGGAACGCTGGGCTGGAAGAAGCACAAACTGGAATCAAGATTGCTGGGAGAAATATCAATAACCTCAGATAAGCAGATGACACCACCCTTATGGCAGAAAGTGAAGAGGAACTAAAAGGCCTCTTGATGAAAGTGAAAGAGGAGAGTGAAAAGGTTGGCTTGAAGCTCAACATTCAGAAAACAAAGATCATGGCATCTGGTCCCATCACTTCATGGGAAATAGATGGGGAAGCAGTGGAAACAGTGTCAGACTTTATTTTTTGGGGCTCCAAAATCACTGCAGATGCTGATTGCAGCCATGAAATTAAAAGACGCTTACTCCTTGGAAGGAATGTTATGACCAACCTAGATAGCATATTAAAAAGCAGAGACATTACTTTGCCAACCAAGGTCCGTCTAGTCAAGGCTGTGGTTTTTCCCGTGGTCATGTATGGATGTGAGAGTTGGACTGTGAAGAAAGCTGATCACCGAAGAATTGATGCTTTTGAACTGTGGTGCTGGAGAAGACTCTTGAGAGTCTCTTGGACTGCAAGGAGATCCAAGCAGTCCATTCTAAAGGAGATCATCTGTGTCTCTTTTGCTGTCTCGTATACAGGGTTATCATTTGCATCTTTCTAAATTCCATATATATGCATTAGTATATTGTATTGGTGTTTTTCTTTCTGGCTTACTTCACTCTGTATAATAGGCTCTAGTTTCATCCACCTCATTAGAAATGGTTCAAATGCATTCTTTTTAATGGCTGAGTAATACTCCATTGTGTATATATACCAAAACTTTCTTATCCATTCGTCTGCAGATGGACATCTTTGGGACTCTGTGGGAGAGGGTGTGGGTGGGATAGTTTGGGAGAATGGCATTGAAACATGTATATTATCATATGTGAAACAAATCGCCAGTTCAGGGTCGATGAATGTTACAGAATGCTCGGGGTTGGTATGTGGGGAAGACCCAGAGGGAGGATAAAGGGAGGAGGGAGGTGTGAGGGGGGTTCATGTCAATGTATGGCAAAACCAACCAATATAATATTGTAAAATAATTAGCATCCAATAAAAAAAAATAAAATAAAAAACAAAGGAGGTCAATCCTGGGTGTTCATTGGAAGGACTGATGCTAAAGCTGAAACTCCAATACTTTGGCCACCTCATGCGATGAGTTGACTCACTGGAAAAGACTCTGATGCTGGGAAGGGTTGGGGGCAGGAGGAGACGGGGATGACAGAGAATGAGATGGATGGATGGCATCACCAACTCGATGGACATGAGTTTGTATGAACTCCGGGAGTTGGTGATGGACAGGGAGGCCTAGCGTGCTGTGATGCATGGGGTCACAAAGAGTCGGACACGACTGAGCGACTGAACTGAACTGAGGAGTTAGCCACAGCTCACCAAACACTTCATCATATTACCTGATTGCATTTAAATTGTTTATAGGTAATGTAGGGAGTGGATTATTTTCAGGAATTCTGGAAATAACAACACTGTACCACAACAGTCAGGTTCCCTGTTCATCTGTTTTTAAATAGTTAAACCCCTTTCATCCCTAGTGTGAAATCGTTAACAAAGTCTGATTTGTTGTTAAAGATTGCACAATGCAACATAATTCCAGCTTACTCTCAAATCAGGAACAGGATCTGAATGTTTATCTCAGCTCCACCCCTAAGAGCTGTTTCAGACAGTACTCATGTGAATTTCAGATACCAAAAAATCGTTTCAGAGTCTTTTAAAATATCCTTTAAAAGAATATTCTTACTCCTCCTACTCCAATAGTATGAGGTGCATATTAAGTCATCAGCAATAAAGCCCTTATCAAAAGACTGGGTGAAATATGTCTTTGTTGCTTCATTAAACATCCTTTGGTCAATTGTGACACCATCTAGCAAGAGGCACTATTCCTCAAGGCATTCTATAATATACAAAATTGGTCAAAGTTAATAGAACCTATAAGTAAAAGAGGCATACTATGATCAAATAAATTTGGACACACCAGGGAAGTTGAATTTAGTAAAAGTAACCAGGTTTTTTTTTTTTTTCTTTACAAGATTTCCGAAAGCTTTCAGTTCATTAATTTGAATTATGAACTCCCCAAGAATGAGAGAGCACATGCATAGTTTCTCAAAGCAGATGGAGGAGGAACTTCACAGACTGCAGAACGAGACAACTGGGCATAGATCCAGATTCAGTTTATTGTCACTCTACAAGCTTAGGTAGTGAAAAATCTTCCTGAAACTTAGTTTCCTCATCTGCCATACAATGCAGTGGATAAGAGACAGCCTCTGAAGAAAGACACACTAAGGCTCAGACCCCAGGGCTGTCACTTGTTCCCTTGAGTTCTTCGGCAAGTTCTTTCTACAAGCTCTTTGTACCTTGGAATTCCCTTTGGAAAAACAAAGGTAGCAACAATAGCATCTATGCCAAGATTTATCTTAAGGATTCAATTGCTCAGTCATTTCAAAGTGCCTGAAAGGACAGACGGTCAATAAAGGTGATTTTATTTCTCTCCTTTCCCTTCCATCTCACACCCAGGAGCTCAATACCTCTGTGTTGCCACTGGCTATCTTGATTTTTCCCACTTTGCTTTTTTCCTGGAACTGGATCACAACCTCACATTTTTAACTTCTCATTCAATTTGTATGTTATTTTGTGAATGGCCCACCTTATTTTAACAATCAGTATGTTATGCACTCTGCATTTTTTTCCCTTTTATTGTCGCATGACATTGAAAGGAAATTTTAAAGAGCATTAATGATGTATATTCAACAATGACACTAACCAATCAGTTAAATGGTACTCTACAGCAAACTACTGTGTCCCAAGAGAATACCTTGCCTTTAGTCGTTCATATGATACTATGCTTCCCTGTGAAAGGCAGCAACTTACATACAACAGTTGATGTAAGAGAAAAAATGGAATGAGAATAAGGCATGTGGGTTCTGTTATGACTCCACAATCTCAGGCTTCAGTTCTTACCTCTGTTAAAAAGAAATGTTAAACCAAGGTTTCTCCTAACTATGTAATTTAATTGATAGAGTGAAAAGAGAGATTCTTCTGAAAATAATACGCACACATTTTTAGAAAGTATCTGAATAAACTATTACATTGCAACCGTCTTAAATCTGGTAATGTCTAGATTCCATATTACTTCAAGCTTTCACCCTTGTTATCAGTCTCCTCAATTCTAAGTCAAATGCACATACTTCAGTTCTTATTCTTAACCTATCTATAACTCGTGACAGTTGGTTATTGACTGCTGTCTTGTGACATTTCTTCTCTTTTAGCATGCTTGATACAATACTGTCCTAATTTACCGTTATCTCTCAAATAATTCCTTCTCAGTTCTCCACACTACATTCTCATGTATGACTGCCTATCTTTAAATTTCTACCTTTGGTTGTCTTTACGTATGCCACATACTCTCCATAGCCCATTTACCTTCATCCAGAAATTCTATCACTACTAACTGAATTCATCAAATATTGTTTTAGGGCCTATACATATTTGAAGTCTCATGATAGCCACAAGGAAGCAGTATTATAGGAGCAGACATAGTTCCTGAAATCATAGAATACACACACACACATATCTACAAATTGTGATAAATATCATTAAAGAAATGGATATGGTGCTATGTCAAAAATTATTAGACTGAGATGGAATGAAGAGCTACTTTAAAGTGGTTAGAGAGGTTAATGGGGAAAAAATTAAAGAGGAAAGTCCTAGGGTATTAGATGTTGAGATTATGAGCCAAACAACAAATCTCAAAAATTGTGCATGTATATGAAATCATATACAGGATGTTCTCTTTCTACAATGTAATTCAACTACAAATAAGTAGCAAAAAGTAATGGAAAATATTCATGTATTATTTAAATGAAGTGGTCCACTATTTAATAGTGGTCTATTTATAGTGGAATACCAGACCACCTTATGTGCCTCCTGAGAAATCTGTATGCAGGTGTCAAAAAGCAAAGGTTAGAACTGGATATGGAAAAACAGACTGGTTCCAAACTGGGAAAGGAGTACGTCAAGGCTGTATATTGTCACCCAGCTTATTTAACTTATATACAGAATTACATCAAGTGAAATGCTGGACTGGATGAAGGACAAGTTGGAATCAAGATTGCCGGGAGAAATATCAAACTGACATATTCAGATGACCCCACCCTTAATGACAGAAAGTGAAGAGAAACTAAAGAGACTCTTGATGAAAGTGAAAGAGGAAAGTGAAAAAGCTGACTTAAAACTCAACATTCAGAAAACTAAAATCATGGCATACAGTCCCATAGCTTCATGGCAAATAGATGGTGAAACAATGGAAACAGTGGCTGACTTTATTTTGGGGGGCTCCAAAAACACTGCAGATGGTGACTGTAGCCGTGAAATTAAAAGACATTTACTCCTTGGAAGGAAAGTTATGACCAACCTAGACAGCATATTAAAAAGCAGAGACATTGCTTTGCCAAAAAAAGGTCCATCTAGTCAAAGCTACGGTTTTTCCAGTAGTCATGTATGGATGTGAGAGTTGGATTATAAAGAAAGCTGAACGCTGAAGACTGTTGCTTTTGAAATGTGGTAAGATTAAAGGCGGGAAGAGAAGGAGATGACAGAGGATGAGATGGTTGGATCGTATCACCGACTCAAGGGACAAGAGTTTGAGCAAGCTTTCGGGTTGGTGATGGGCAGGGTAGCCTGATGTGCTGCAGTCCAAGAGGTCACAAAGAGTCAGACATGACTGACCTAGTGAACTAAACTGAACTGAGTATACCTCTGGGCTTCCCAGGTGGCGCTAAGTAGTAAAGAATCAGACTGCCAACACAGGAGATGTAAGAGACATGAGTTCAATTCCTTGGTCAGGAGATCCATGCCATGGAGGAGGACATCACAACCCTCTCCAGTGTTCTTGCCTGGAGAATCTCATGGACAAAGGAGCCTGCCAGGCTATGGTCCATAGGGTTGCAAAGAGTCAGACACAACTGAAGCGACTTAGCACGCATGCACAAGCCACTACTAAGTAGTGCATTAGTGAAAAAAGCTATCAAAATGGAAATTACACAGTATTTTGAACCAAATTTTATTGAAAATGTGGCATTCAAATTTGTGTTATACAACTAAAACTAGGGTTATAGGAAAATACATAGTAATGTCATTATGAAGTGGATGTGTAGACAATCCGAAATCTACTTATACCTAATGTGTTAGAATTAGGAAGTTAATGAGGGTATCTAGATGCAAAATTATTATAGAAATAGAAATAGTTCTATTTCTCTATCTAATCACCACAAAATTTTAGGAAGTATATCTTTAAAAATAATACCATTTACAATAGCACCAAAACCCACACAATTCTAAAGAATAGATCTGATAAAAGATGTACAAAAGCACTGCACTAGCAAAATATAAAACTTTATTGGGAGAAACTAAAGACTATCTTAATAAAGGGAATTACCATGCCATTTGTTTGATAGTGTTTTCAAATTAATGTACTGATTTAATGTTACCCTGTAAAATCCTAGAATTCTTATGAAATTAGCAAGCTGATTTTAATATTAACATAGATATAAATAGGGCCAAAAATTGCCACGAACAAAATGAGAACACTTACTATACCAAGCATGATAACAATAATAGTTAAGGCAGTGTGATGGTACAAGGAGAGACCAATGGGCCAATAGAACTGAAGAGACAATTTGGAAATAGACCCACATAGGAATAGGCCCTTGATTTTTAAAAAAACGTATTGTAAAGCAGGGGTGAAAAACAGTCTTTTCTATCATATAAATGGCAATTTGAAAATTAGCTAACTAGTTAGATAAATAAATAACCCCCACTTCACAACATACAGAATTATCAATCCCAAATGGATACCATACATGTGAAAGGTAAAAAATAAAAATTCTAGGACAAAGACGACCATGTTTTCATAGCATAGGATGATTTGTTAAACAAGAAAAAATTCTCTAACACAAAGAAAACTATAGATAAATTAGACTAGTATTAGTAACTCTTTTTATAAAAAGACACAAAAAGAATATAAACAGCATGGCCAAAGTGAATAATTATATGTTCAATGCTGACAAGTGTCACACTGTCAGTATAACTGACACTGAGTCTCATATTAAGGAAATAATAAAGACCTCCTATTATTTAAAAAGGAAAAAACACGTCAGTTCTTTACCGAACAAGAAATTTGAACTGGCACTTTACAAAAGAAGGAAAACAAATGACCAATAAACATCTTAAAGGTCACTCAATATTGACATTGATCAGGAAAATACAAATTAAAACTGCAATAGGATACACTGTATAACCTACCTACATGGTTAAAATGTAAAAACATACCCTCTAACAATACCATCAAAAGGCAAAGTGAAGTAAGCCAGACAGAGAAAGACAGATGTTCATATGATATTGCTTATATGTAGAACCTAAAACTAATTATACAAATGAACTATATACCAGGCAGAAATAGACCCATAGGCATACAAACTTATGGTTACTAACAGGAAAAGGGGGAGAGGAATAAATTAGGGGTTTTGGATTAACATATACACACTACTGTGTATAAAAATAGACAACCAACAGGGACCTACTGTATAGCACAGAGAACTGCACACAATGTTTTGTAATAAGCTATAAGGGAAAATAATCTGAAAAAATAATATATATTATTATTAATATAGCTACATATACATAACAAACATTAGTGGACGAATTTAAAAGATTTTATGCTCTACCTCTGACAAAGTAAGATTTTCAAAATGTTATTTTCATATTTACAAAAAGGCAGATTGAGAAGAAAGAGAGCAATAAATCCCCTCACTACAGTGATCGGACAAGACTCCACCATTCCCATAACCAGACTGCAATGACACTCTTATGGATTTTACTGAGCCTATCAGAGAGCAAAGATCCCCAGCAGTATTGCTGTGGCCTGTTACAAGCATCTTCGATGGAAATACACTATAACAGAGCTCAAATATCATGCAAAGACAAAAACATAAAGTTTTTCTCCAAGGACTCAAAATACATCTTATTATTTTGCAGCAGTGTTCTTGTAGTTGGTAAACATAAAACATCTTAATAATAACTGGTTATTTGTCCTTCAAGCAATGGTTTTCTTCCCAAATAGTTTACACTGGACTCTGATTTTATGCAGAGAGGTTTTACACAAAAAGAGAACATTAGTCTGAAGGCTGTAGGGCTATCTCTCAGAATCTAACGACTGTGAAGTGTGAAAGACGTAGCAGAGCCTCAGGATTACATAAACGTGGATCTAAATACTGCCGAAGACACAGAAACAGACTCTTATTTCTGCTTCTCTGCACATCTTTTTCTGTTGTATTTCTTTATACATATTGGCTTCTCCCACACATCATACTATCTGATATACAATGTCTCTTTAGAGCTCCTGAGATTATTAAGAATGCAGTTACACAAAGAGGCTGATTCTTTATCTATCTTTCTATGTGTGTGTGTGTGTGTGTGTGTGAGTATGTATACACCCTCATTATAAATATACTTATAATGTTATAATTAAATTTAAAACTTAAATAATAGTAAATTTATATTTAAAATTTAAATTTATTATAAAAATTCAGTAAATTTATATTATTTATATATATATTTAACTTGATAATTCATTTGGTAACTATATCTATAAAGCTTATCAAGACATATCTTGATGTATAGGGGACTTAAACTATATATACATATATATCCTTATGTTTGTGTGTATACATACATATGTGTATGTATACACAATTTCCTTGTTTAGCTCAAGTGTATACCTTGGACTGAGCACCTATGAATAGATTACTAGTATGATTTAGTAAAAGGAACTTTTGTGGGCCTCCTCCACTTGCATCAACAAGGTGTCAAGTTGCCTAACATACAAAATAAAAAGTCTAAAAAATGCCAGTAAATGCCTATTCTCCTATGTCAATGGGAAAATTCTTTTCCAAGAAAATAAAAGTCTACATGCTTAGCAATATTAGTGATGACTTTCAACAAAGATTAATCACAAGAAAAAGTCTTTAATTATTTATAAATCTATATGCATTTGCTCTTAGAAAGGCACATGTTTCATATTCTATCATCTTACAGATGATCTTTGGGTTGGAACCAATTCAGCAAGATTCCCAATTTCAAACAATAGATTTCCTATTGTTCTAAAAAGGAACTAAGTGACAATTATAATAGAAAACCTATATTTTAAAATCTGTTTTACCTCCCTGATATAATACCGAACTTAAATCAAAAATCAACATTCAGAAAACTAAGATCATGGCACCCGGTCCCATCACTTCATGGGAAATAGATGGGGAAACAGGGGAAACAGTGACAGACTTTATTTTTGGGGGCTCCAAAATCAGTGCAGATGGTGACTTCAGCCATGAAATTAAAAGACACTTGCTCCTTGGAAGAAGAGCTACAACCAACCCAGATAACATACTAAAAAACAGAGACATTGCTTTGCCAACAAGGGTCCATCTAGTCAAAGCTGTGGTTTTTCCAGTAGTCATGTACGGATCTGAGTTGGACTATAAAGAAAGCTGAGTGCCGAAGAACTGATGCTTTTGAACTGTGGTGCTGGAGAAGACTCTTGAGAGCCCTTGGACTGCAAGGAGATCCAACCAGTCCATACTAAAGGAAATCAATCCTGAATATTCATTGCAAGGACTGATGCTGAAGCTGAAACTCCAGTACTTCGGCCACCTGATGTGAAGAACTGACTGATTGGAAAAGACCCTGATGCTGGGAAAGATTGAAAGCAAAAGAAAGGGACGACAGAGGATGAGATGTGTGGATGTCAACAAACTGTGGCAAATTCTTAAAGACATGGGAATACCAGGTGATCTTACCTGTCTCCTGAGAAACCTGTATGCAGATCAAAAAGCAACAGTTAGAACTGGACATGGAACAACAGACTGGTTCAACATTGGGAAAGGAGGACAGCAAGACTGTATATTGTCACCCTGCTTATTTAACTTTTATGCAGAGTACCTCATGTGAAACACCAGGTGGATGAACCATAAGCTGGACTCAAGAGGTCTGGGAGAAATATTAATAATCTCAGATATGCAAATGATCACTCTAATGGCAGAAATCAAAGAGGAAATAAAGAGCCTCTAGACAAGGGTGAAAGAGGAGAGTGACAAAGCTGACTTAAAACTCAACATTCAAAAAACTAAGATCATTGCATTCAGTCTCATCTTTTCATGTCAAACAGATGGGGAAAAAGTGGAAGTAACGACAAAATTTATTTTCTTGGGCTCCAAAATCACTGCAGAGACTGCAGCCATAAAATTAAGACACTTTCTCCTTGAAAGAACTGCTATGAAAAACCTTGACAGCATATTAAAAAGCAGAGACATCACTTTGCAGACAAAGGTCCCTCTAGTCAAAGCTATGGTTTTTCCAGTAGTCATGTATGGATGTGAGAGTTGGACCATAAAGAAGGCTGAGCACCATAGAATTAACCTGTTCAAATTGTGCTGGAGAATACTCTTCCGAATCCCTTGGACTGCGGAGTTCAAATTGTCATTCCTGAAGGAAATCAACTCTGAATATTCATTGGAAGGACTGATGTTGAAGCTGAACTCCAATACTTTGGTCACCTGAGGTGAGGAGTCAACTCACTGCAAAAGTCCCTCATGCTGGGAAAGATTGAAGCGAAACAGAGAAGGGGGCAGCAGAGGATCAGATAGCATTACTGATTCAATGGATATGAATTTGTGCAAACTCCAGGACATAGTGGAGAACAGAGGAACCTGACGTGCTGCAGCCCATTGGGTCACAAAGAGTTGGAGACAACTTAATGACTGAACAACAAAGAAGGATATTTGGAATGCAGTGAGAGAACCTGAAGTAATATCAGGAACAGGATGGTATTTTTAACAACGTATGCTGAACTTTTTAAACAGACACACAGTGGGTAAGAATCCATATGACTAAAAGTGTTGAATGAGACAAATCATTTCATTTTGGGAAATTAGCTTTGAGTTTATATTAAGGTCAATAATTTTCCCTTATCGGATCTAGTGAAAGAACCAAGGATCTAGGAATTTCTCAGTTAATGTTACTGTTATTAAAATTACAGCCTAGAGGGATAGGGTGGAGACGGAGATGAGAGGGGGTTCAGGATGGAGTAAACATATGTATACCTATGACCAATTCATGTTGATGTGTGGCAAAAGCCATCACAATATTGTAAAGCTATTATCCTCCAATTAAAATAAATTAATTTTACAATGTCATGTTTTCATATATATGTATGTAAAACAAATGCACAAATGTATATAATAAAGACTAAATTGGGAAAGAATACCTATAAACATGTATATGAAACTGTTTTATAAATAACTATTTTTATATGCATTATCATAGACATTGAAACTGATAGTTTGATCTCTGTATCTATAATGATTACAGAGATACATCTCCTGTGGTATAATAGGGGACTCAACTCAACTAAAAGTATTCAAATGATAGATAGAAAGTGGTACATTACCATTATTGCTTACTTTTTGTTATGTTTATGAAACCAAAATCTTTCTACAAACATAAAGGACAGATAGATGACTGGATAAATGGATGAATGGTTACAGTTCTTTCATTGTTTAAAAATGTTTTTGTCTTCAATAAAAGAAGAAAGTATTCAATACAGAGACATATTTGTAATTGTAAAAAAATAATTAGAAATAAAGGAATGCAGAAGAAAGTTGTCTAAAACTAGATAACATATATTTGACCCATAATCTCACATATATAAAAGGGCTAATTAAGCAATATATTTTGACAGAGCAGCTACTCTCTCATCCTGGATACCATTTTAATCTGTTCTCTGTTTCTTTAATTCCTACTATGAGTAAGAAAATAAATTTCTTATTGCAGTTAATTTTAATTAATGTAAATCCAGAAAGCCACATACAACTGTTTAAAGAGTTACATTATTTGATAGTTCAATACCGGATTATCTCTTTTCTAACCCCAAAAAAGGGCTTCCTCAGTGGTGCTAGTTGTAAAAAACCTGCCTGTTAATGCAGGAGACATTAGAGACATCGATTCAATCCCTTGGTCAGGCAGATGCCCTGGAGGAGGGCAAGACTGTTCCAGTATTCTTGCTTGGAGAATCCCATGGATAGAGGAGTCTGGTGGACTACAGTCCATAGGGTGGCAAAGAGTTGGACATGACTGAGCAACTTAGCATGCACATACACCCCCAAGAAGACCACCTAAGCATCAGGCAGTATCCTATCTAAAAAGACTGGTTTCTGCCTCCTCACAAATATTAAATTTCTTAATGCAAAACAATGAATTATGTACATAAATTTATGCTGCTGAAAGGAAAAAAAATTATTTAAAACATGTGACCATGTTTCCTGAAACCGTTTCTAACCTTTACATTTGCAGAACAAGCTAAGGGATGGCATTTGCAAAGATATCCCAGGATGATATTAACATTAACAATTGAAGGCATGCTCTGTAGAATATTTAATATAAAGTGACTTTTCTCCTCTTTGCAGCATAGAAAGATTGGTCTTACACTTAAAGTACAAATACAAATCAGGTCTCAAGTTTGTGTCCTATGATCTCAACTGTCAGAAATAGATAATTCTCCTACAGAATTAAAGAGCATCTCATACAAAATCTCTCCCAACCTGTCCAGTGTGATGCTGTGGGGTAGTATCAGCCACCACAGCTCCTCTGCTCATATGTGTCTTAGGCTAACTCTGAAGTTCAGTGATTAAAATCTCAGAGGCTAAGGAGGAGGAAAATACCATTTCATTTTCTGTTTTCTGCCATGGAACGTTCTCAATTTTCACCCCCCTCACTCTTGCCCAGCTCACAGGAAAGCTTGTCTCCTATGAGAACTGAAATGTTTAAATGACAAATGCTCATGGTGAATGTTATGGACAGTTGTGCCTTCTTCAGCTCACCTGGTGTTTGGAAGGCAACGTGCTGCACAATCGTTCATTTCACAAGCTATGGAATCTGACAGATGTTGCCTTCTTTGAATATTCAAATATTCAAATTGGCTTCAATATTTACTATATTACTATCACCTTGGGCATGTTAGTTAGACTTTGTGTAGCCAAGCTACGGCAACTGCAAAATTATGATATTAATAGTTGCCTTAGAGGATGATTCCTAGGAAAAATCATATATTACACATGTGAATTTGTTATCCAGCTTCTGACATCAAGTGTCCAAATGACAGCCGTTACAGTTTTCAGTTTAGTTCGGTTCAGTTGCTCAGTCGTGTCCAACTCTTTGCGACCCCATTAATCACAGCACGCCAGGCCTCCCTGTCGATCACCAACTCCCAGAGTTTATCCAATCTCATGGCCATTAAGTCGGTGATGCCATCTCATCCTTTGTTGTCCCCTTCTACTCCTGCCCCCAATCCCTCCCAGCATCAGGGTCTTTTCCAGTGAGTCAACTCTTCACATGAGGTGGCCAAAGATTTGGAGTTTCTGCTTTAGCATCAGTCCTTCTAATGAACACCCAGGATTGATCTCCTTTAGGATGGACTGGTTGGATCTCCTTGCAGTCCTAGGGACTCTCAAGAGTCTTCTCCAGCACCACAGTTCAAAAGCATCAATTCTTCAGTGCTCAGCTCTCTTCACAGTCCAACTCTCACATCCATACATGACCACGGGAAAAACCATAGCCTTGACTAGATGGACCTTTGTTGGCAAAGTAACGTCTCTGCTTTTAAATATGCTATCTAGGTTGGTCATAACTTTCCTTCCAAGGAGTAAGCGTCTTTTAATTTCATGGCTGCAGTCACCATGTGCAGTGATTTTGGAGCCCCCAAAAATAAAGTCTGACACTGTTTCCACTCTTTCCCCATCTATTTCCCATGAAGTGATGTTACAGTTTTAAAAGGACAAAATGGATACGTGTATGTGTGTGCTGAGTCGCTAAGTCATGTCTGATTCTACAACCCACCAGGCTCCTCTGTCTATGTAATTTCCCAGGCAAGAAGACTGGTGTGGGTTGCCAGGGGATGTCCAGGGGAATCTTCCAGACCCAGGGACCCAAGTCCCTTACATCTCCTGCATTGGCAAGCAGATTCTTTACCATTGCGCCACCTGGAAAGCCCATATAATAGGAGCAGGTGTAATTGAATGACAATAATCTTAGGAAGTGTTTATCATCCATTTTTGCTTTTCCTGCTTAACTCTTGTGTTGAATTCTTCTCTTCACTGAAACCCTAAGACATTTGAAAACACAAGTTACTTTTACTGCACTTTGTTTCCTTGACTGAATCCTCAGTGAAGGAACATCCCAATATTAATATCTCGACAACTACACTCATTTGTCCTCTGTCAAATACAACACTACTTCCATGATTTCCTGTATTCATAAAGTAAATTCATTTGTCATTAATTAATTTCATTCATCATTAATCTTTCACTCGTTTCATTAGATCAGTGTGCAAGTCATGTAAGCTCCACAACGCTGATATGTCTTAAATATCTTCCTTATATTCCTACAGCTTCTGCCTTACTACAGACTTTTACTATCCCACACATTCCCTGCTACTTTTAGATAAAAGCAATAGAAACCCACCCAAAACATTTAAAGCCAATGGAAGGAGATATTAATGATAAAGGTATGAATAATTCACAGATTCTGATGTGTAAGTACAAATCAGATCATAAGGAGTGAAACTCTGAATGAAAAATAATTAAGTTGTCCTTTTATGGCATGGTCTCTAATATTTGCCTTCCTGAGTCAGCTCCCTGAGTTAAATTCTTTTTTTTTTACATTGTTCTCAGGGCTTTATTTTTTAATTTTTAAAATTTTAATTGGAGGCTAATTACTTTACAATATTGTATTGGTTTTGCCATACATTGATATCAATCTGCCCCAGGTGTACATGTGTTCCCCCCTACCTTGAATGCCCCTCCCTCTCCATATCATCCCTCTGGTTCATCCCAGGGCACCAGCCCCGAGCATCCTGTATCATGCATTGAACCTGCACTGGCAATCACATAATATACATATTTCAATGCCATTCTCCCAAATCATCCCACCCTCGCCCTCTCCCACAGAGTCCAAAAGACTGTTCTATACATCTGTGTCTCTTTTGCTGTCTCGCATACAGGGTTATCATTGCCATGTTTCTAAATTCCATATTTATGCATTAGTATACTGTATTGGTGTTTTTCTTTCTGGCTTACTTCACTCTGTATAATAGGCTCCAGTTTCATCCACCTCATTAGAACTGACTCAAATGTATTCTTTTTAATGGCTGAGTAATATACCATTGTATATATGTAACACAGCTTTCTTATCCATTCATCTCCTGATGGACAACTAGGTTGCTTCCCTGTCCTGGTTATTATAAACAGTGCTGCGATGAACACTGAGGCCACCATCACACTAATACCAAAACCTGACAAAGATACCACAAAAAACATTAAACTACAGGCCAATATCACTGATGAACATAGATGCAAAATTCCTTAACAAAATTCTAGCAATCAGAATCCAACAACACATTAAAAAGATCATACATCATGACCAAGTGGGCTTTATCCCAGGAATGCAAGGATTCTTCAATATCCGCAAATCAATCAAAGTAATACACCACATTAACAAATTGAAAAATAAAAGCCATATGATTACCTCTATAGATGCAGAGAAAGCCTTTGACAAAATTCAACATCATTTATGATAAAAAAAAAATAACCCTCCAGAAAGCAGGAATAGAAGGAACACACCTCAACAGAATAAAAGCTATGTATGACAAACCCACAGCAAACATTATCCTCAATGGTGAAAAACTGAAAGCATTTCCCCTAAAGTCAGGAACAAGACAAGGGTGCCCACTCTCACCACTACTATTCAACATAGTTTTGGAAGTTTTGGCCACAGAAATCAGAGCAGAAAAAGAAATAAAAGGAATCCAGATTGGAAAGGAAGAAGTAAATCTCTCACTGTTTGCAGATGACATGATTCTCTACATAGAAAACCTTAAAGACTCCCCCAGAAAATTACTAGAGCTAATCAATGAATATAGTCAAGTTGCAGGATATAAAATCAACACACAGAAATCCTTTGCATTCCTATACACTAATAATGAGAAAATAGAAAGAGAAATTAAGGAAACAATTCCATTCACCGTTGCAACGAAAAGAATAAAATACTTAGGAATATATCTACCTAAAGAAACAAAGGACCTATATATAGAAAACTATAAAACACTGGTGAAAGAAATCAAAGAGGACACTAATAGATGGAGAAACATATCATGTTCATGGATCAGAAGAATCAATATAGTGAAAATGAGTATACCACCCTAAGTAATCTATAGATTCAATGCAACCCCTATCAAGCTACGAACAGTATTTTTCACAGAGCTAGAACAAATAATTTCACAATTTGTATGGAAATAGAAAAAACCTCGAATAGCCAAAGCAATCTTGAGAAAGAAGAATGGAACTGGAGGAATCAACCTGCTGGACTTCAGGCTCTACTACAAAGCCACAGTCATCAAGACAGTATGGTACTGGCACAAAGACAGAAATATAGATCAATGGAACAAAATAGAAAGCCCAGAGATAAATCTACACACCTATGGACACCTTATCTTTGACAAAGGAGGCAAGAATATTCAATGGAGAAAAGATAATCTCTTTAACAAGTGGTGCTGGGAAAACTGGTCAACCACTTGTAAAAGAATGAAACTAGAACACTTTCTAACTCCATACACAAAAATAAACTCAAAATGGATTAAAGATCTAAACGTAAGACCAGAAACTATAAAACTCCCAGCTGAGTCAAATGCTTGACATGCCTTCCCTCCTCAGTTCATCTTGTTACATGAAGCAGCCTGCCCACAATGCACAGCTCTATACAAAGTCACCTCTGCTCCAGAACCCATTGCTTACTGGTTATCTGCTGTGTGTCAGTGAATTGCAAATCTAGTTCAACTCATTACTACTTGGGCTGAACCTGAGACTGATGGTCAGAGCATGCAAGGAAAACAAAACTAAAATGAAACAGAGAAAGAAAACACACTGAGCATCATTTCCCTGGAGGCAGGATAAGAGGAGCACTAGAAGTTTAATCTCAAAGTGACAGATGAGTGTGGAAGGCACATTGACTAATATATCCAAATATACTCAAAGCCTCTGTATTTCCACCTTTATCCCCCTTGTCTGCTATCTATCCATTTTCCAAAATTCTATAAGATCCTTGAAGACAAAGATTGTGTCTTGCTTTTTCGTTGTGGCTGTAATGCAGAAAATATGAGACAATCTACAAATCTTTGTTTAATTAATTCACACATTTCTTGTCACCTCTCTATAAGGTCTTTGCTGCCTCTTGCAGAAAAAAAATGGCCTCTCCATCTCTTACATGCTATTATAATATCCTCGAAATATACTTTTTGCTAGAAACTAAAATACTGGTGTATTTATTTGATTCCATCACTAACTGGACTACAGGAGCCTTGAGGAAATATTATGATATATTGATTTCTAACAACATTTCTAACCACTGCAGATGCTGAAAAATGTCTGTTATATAAATGACTGAATGAATGGGAAACTTTAACAATCCCGTCATACTCCTAACATCCTTTGTGATTGATTCTTCCTTTGTAACAGCACTATTTTATGTAAGGTTATGTGGATCACCAGGAAAAAGGAATAAGTAATGCTACACAAAGCTTGTCATTGTGTAGAACATGACTTAACACTTGCAAAAAGAAAAAAAAAAAGTACTTTTGGCCTATCACTGTCCCTAGTTTTATTGACCTTTCACTGGTGAAGCGGGGTCTTCAGCACACTCTCTCTGGAGCATTCTCAGGGGATTTTGCTAAAGGTCTTGATATAGAACTTTGACTTATTTGCCCCAATGACTTAGTTATAATACAAGTCTCTGTGGAATATACTAATTGGCTTTGTTTTCATATTCCTTTATCACAGCATACGTAATTATTTTGTTTGGAGATCATCTAAAGGGTATCTGTTCTGTTCTGTTCTGTTCAGTCACTCAGTCGTGTCCGACTCTCCGCGACCCCATGAATCACAGCACGCCAGGCCTCCCTGTCCATCACCATATGTCAAAAATAATCAGATGTATTGTTTTTTCATTTCCTTAATGAATTTCAACATACTTTATCTTTTCCAGTAAGTTACATATGAGTCACAGTTTAGAAATTAATTCTAAAGGAAAGGAACTTTCCAAGAATGGGAATGGTAAGTATTAACTTCAGCATATGACCATCTGTCATAGTTAATACCCATCACGGATTTCTTCCCTAGTGATTTGTTTCTGCAGCCTATAAAAATCAGAGTTTTTGAACTTTGAATAATGGCAAATTCTTTGTATACTTAGCAACTTGTTACTAAAATTAATTTTCTTTAAGCTATAAATATTTGCATATTTAAATTTTTTTATCTCTATAGTTTAAGTAGAAGTGAAATTCTCTAAATTCCTAATTGTCTGGAAGTAATCCCAATGAACACATTAAAAAAACAACTTGTTTTTAACATTACTTAGGGTTGTCTAACACAGCAATGGCACACCACTCCAGTACTCTTGCCTAGAAAATCCCATGGATGGAGGAGCCTGGTAGGCTGTAGTCCATGGGGTCGCTAAGAGTCCGACACAACTGAGTGACTTTACTTTCACTTTTCACTTTCACACATTGGAGAAGGAAATGGCAACCCACTCCAGTGTTCTTGCCTGGAGAATCCCAGGGACGGGGGAGCCTGGTGGGCTTCCATCCATGGGGTCACACAGAGTCGGACACGACTGGAGTGACTTAGCAGCAGCAGCAGCAGCAACATCTTTAGACTTACCTAATATTAAGGTTCTCTCAAAGTTTAAACAAACTTGGTTGAGTAAACCAAAAGTAGTATATTTTTTTAAGTTTCAAAATAGTCATCTCTAATTTGCCTATGTTGATTCACGGTCTTCTTAAATGTCTAACATAGAGAAGATTTCTCTGCAATAACCTCAAATAATCACAATGACAGCTCTCTAATTTGTATGTATTTTGTCTTTTCTGTTCTTATATGACACTTAATAATTGCTTTCCAAAACAGTCAATTGCACCCACAATTAATTAACTGCATTGATTATCTACAGGACCTTTCTGTACAATAGAAACTTTCAGATATCACAAGGGAAATTTGCTTCATCTTTAAAACATGTGGGTATATCACATTCAGTAAACATACAGTATTGCTTATGTAAGTTCAACCCACTATGAGTATCAACTGGGACCAGGGGATAGGGGAGGAAATCATTTGGGAACAAACAGCTCTAACTTTTCTTTGAAAAAAGAGTGACATTCATCACCTTCATTTGAAAGTGGTAAACACATAAGGAAAAATATAAAACTCAGGGTGAAAACAAAGAACAATCTGGAACAAGCAGTATAAGCAGAATTCATCTGCTCTCTCTTTTCAAGATACTCATAGAAGTCAGTGTAGTTGAAGAAAGACCCACCATTGCCTTCTGCAACACATCCCCTATACATGTAAAAGGTTGCTCATTAAGCTGGGAGCCCTTCACGTTACACCATAACCCACCAAATTTGGGATACATAACCAGAATCAGATTTGCATCACTAACTACTTAAATATAGGGAAAGCCCTATATCATGTTGTCTCTAATTTGCTGAAGTTTGTATGAAAGGAATATTTGAGAGATAATTAATGTCATGAGAAACAGAGTCATCAGAATAGAATACATATTGTCTTGCCTCTCTGGACAGAATATTAAATTTAATAATAATTAAGATTGTAAAATTAAATTTAATAATAATTTTAACATAATAATTAAAAATAATCTTAATAATTTGTCTAATAGACAAATCTGTTTTAGACTAAATGATAGAGATGTGAAAAGCATTCATAGAACAGGAAGGAATAATGAAAGTCAGGGAATCTACAGATAAAATTGTTGATTATTAAATGTCTTTGGAGAAGAGATTGCCAAATTTGTGTCAGGACATCCGAGACACAACTACCCACTGGTTTACTGAACTCAGTTAAAGGTTTTCAAAAAACAAAATAAAAACTGCAGAAAAATGGCAAGAGACTTGAACCTTATTTTAATAAACAGTTTTCAGGAAAATGTGTTTTATGATTTCTCATTTCATGTCATTTGAAAAGCACAAAATTATCAATAAATAGTATATAAAATTAGCCAAAAAACACTTTATCAAATTATATAGGTATTTCTTTGCTCTGAATTATTAAAAAAAAAAAGAAGAAGAACTTTAAAAATTAACATATTTCAGCATTAGCCTAAGAAAAATCCTTGGAAGGATATGGGTTGAATTTATGCTATAGATTAAAGGAATCAGAATTAAATGGTAGTATCCCAAAGAAAGACAATGCCAAAGAATGCTCAAACTACCGCACAATTGCACTCATCTCACACGCTAGTAAAGTCATGCTCAAAATCCTCCAAGCCAGGCTTCAGCAATATGTGAACCGTGAACTCCCGGATGTTCAAGCAGGTTTTAGAAAAGGCAAAAGCACCAGAGATCAAATTGCCAACATCAGCTGGATCAAGGAGAAACCAAGAGAGTTCCAGAAAAACATCGATTTCTGCTTCATTGACTATGCCAAAGCCTTTGACTGTGTGGATCACAATAAACTGTGGAAAATTCTGAAAGAGATGGGAATACCAGACAACCTGACCTGCCTCTTGAGAAACCTGTATGCAGGTCAGGAAGCAAAAGTCAGAACTGTACATGGAACAACCGACCGGTTCCAAATAGGAAAAGGAGTATGTCAAGGCTGTATATTGTTACCTTGTTTATTTAACTTCTATGCAGAGTACATCATGAGGAACACTGGGCTGGAAGAATCACAAACTGGAATCAAGATTGCTGGGAGAAATATCAATAACCTCAGATGTGCAGATGACACTACCCTTATGGCAGAAAGTGAAGAGGAACTAAAAAGCTTATTGATGAAAGTGAAAGAGGAGAGTCAAAAGGTTGTCTTGAAGCTCAACATTCAGAAAACAAAGATCATGGCATCTGGTCCCATCACTTCATGGGAAATAGATGGAAAAACAGTGGAAACAGTGTCAGATTTATTTTTGGGGGGCTCCAAAATCACTGCAGATGTTGATTGCAGCCATGAAATTAAAAGACACTTACTCCTTGGAAGGAAAGTTATGACCAACCTTGATAGTATATTAAAAAGCAGAGACATTACTTTGCCAACAAAGGTCCGTCTAGTCAAGCCTATGGTTTTTCCCGTGGTCATGTATGGATGTGAAAGTTGGACTGTGAAGAAAGCTGATCGCCGAAGAATTGATGCTTTTGAACTGTGGTGCTGGAGAAGACACTTGAGAGTCCCTTGTACTGCAAGGAGATCCAACCAGTCCATTCTAAAGGAGATCAATCCTGGGTGTTCATTAGAAGGACTGATGCTAAAGCTGAAACTGCAATACTTTGGCCACCTCAGGCGAAGAGCTGACTCACAGGAAAAGACTCTGATGCTGGGAGAGACTGGGGGCAGGAGGAGACGGGGACGACAGAGAATGAGATGGCTGGATGGCATCACTGACTCCATGGACATGAGTTTGAGTGAAGTCCGAGAGTTAGTGATGGACAGGGAGGCCTGGCGTGCTGTGATTCATGGGGTCGCAAGGAGTCGGACACGACTGAGCAACCGAACTGAACTGAACTGATAGAATATTAAGAAGAGGCAGATCAACAAATGACCAATAAAAATGAGAAATATTCTATGTCATTAGACATTAGGGAAATCCAAATGTAAACCTCACAAGATAAACTTTCTAACAGTATGAGGGCTATAATAATTTTTTTTAATGAAATATAAAACAAATATTGGTGAGGATGTGGTGAAATTAGAATAGTCAGACATGACTTGTGGGGATATACAATTTTTCAGCCCCTATGGAAATAGTTTGATAGTTTCTCAATAAATTAATTGTAGAAATAACATATGGCCCAGTAATTACATTCATAGAATGTAAAGAATTGAAAGAACTGAATTAACAAATTGAATTTCTGTTTATGTTACAGAATTGAAGAATTGAAAAATGGGGTTAAAACAAATATTTATCTACAAATAGTCACAGCAGCACTACTCACATTAGTCAAAAATTGGAAACAAGCAAAATGTCCATCAGCTATGAAATGGATATACAAAATATAGTACAGCCAAACAATAGAATACTGTTCAAAAGGAATCATGTACTGACCTGTGCTACCACATGGCTGAACCTTGAAAACATTATATTAAGTGAAAATAAATCAGACCCCAAAGTCAGATTATATAAGCCCATGTATATGAATCATCCAGAATAGATGAATCCATAGCGACAAAAAGATTAGTAGTTGTCAGGGTCCATTTGGAAAGGGCAAATACGAAGCGATTGCTTAATGGATCCAGGATTTCCTTTTGGGTTTATGAAAATGTTCTGGAAGTGCAAAGAAGAAATTGTGGTGCCACATTGTTAATTTAAGACTATATGCCACTGATTCACACACTATAAAGTTATTAAATTGCTTATGAAAGAAATCAGTTCAGTTCAGTTCAGTCGCTCAATCGTGTCCGACTCTCTGCGACCCCATGAATCACAGCATGCCAGGCCTCCCTGTCCATCACCAACTCCTGGAGTTCACTCAGACTCATGTCCACAGAGTCGGTGATGCCATCCAGCCATCTGATTCTCTGTTGTCCCCTTCTCCTCCCGCCCCCAACCTTTCCCAGAATCAGAGCCTTTTCCAGTGAGTCAACTCATCGCATGAGGTGGCCAAAGTATTGCAGTTTCAGCTTTAGCATCAGTCCTTCCAAAGAATACCCAGGATTGATCTCCTTTAGAATGGACTGGTTAAATCTCCTTGCAGTCCAAGGGACTCTCGTGAGTCTGCTCCAACACCACAGTTCAAAAGCATCAATTTTTGGCAATCAGCCTTCTTCACAGTCCAACTCTCACAGCCATACATGACCACAGGAAAAACCATAGCCTTGACTAGATGGACCTTGGTTGGCAAAGTAATGTCTTTGCTTTTTAATATACTATCAAGGTTGGTCATAACTTTCCTTCCAAGGAGTAAGCGTCTTTTAATTTCATGGCAGCAATCAGCATCTGCAGTGATTTTGGAGCCCAAAAAAATAAAGTCTGACACTGTTTCCACTGTTTTTCCATCTATTTCCCATGAAGTGATGGGACCAGATGCCATGATCTGAGCTTCAAGCCAACATTTTCACTCTCCTCTTTCACTTTCATCAAGAGGCTTTTGAGTTCCTCTTCACTTTCTGCCATAAGGATAGTGTCATCTGCATATCTGAGGTTATTGATATTTCTCCCGGCAATCTTGATTCCAGCTTGTGCTTCTTCCAGCCCAGCGTTCCTCATGATGTACTCTGCATATAAGTTAAATAAGCAAGGTGACAATATACATCCTTGATGTACTCCTTTTCCTATTTGGAACCAGTCTGTTGTTCCATGTACAGTTCTGACTGTTGCTTCCGGACCTGCATACAGGTTTCTCAAGAGGCAGGTCAGGTGGTCTGGTAGTCAAAAATCTCTTTCAGAATTTTCCACAGTTTATACAGTCAAAGGCTTTGGCATAGTCAATGAAGCAGAAATCGATGCTTTTCTGGAACTCTCTTGCTTTCTCCATGATCCAGCTGATGTTGGCAATTTGATCTCTGGTGCCTCTGCCTTTTCTAAAACCTGCTTGAACATCTGGGAGTTCACAGTTCACATATTGCTGAAGCCTGGCTTGGAGAATTTTGAGCATGACTTTACTAGCATGTGAGAAGAGTGCAATTGTGCGGTAGTTTGAGCATTCTTTGGCATTCCCTTTCTTTGGGATTGGAATGAAGACTGACCTTTACCAGTCCTGTGGCCACTGCAGAGTTTTCCAAATTTGCTGGCATATTGAGTGCAGCACTTTCACAGCATCATCTTTCAGGATTTGAAATAGCTCAACTGGAATTCCATCACCTCCACTAGCTTTGTTCGTAGTGTTGCTTTCTAAGGCCCACTTGACTTCACATTCCAAGATGTCTGGCTCTAGGTCAGTGATCACGTTATCGTGACTATCTTGGTCGTGAAGATCTTTTTTGTACAGTTCTTCTGTGTATTCTTGCCACCTCTTCTTAATATCTTCTGCTGGGGTCCATTCCATTTCTGTCCTTTATCGAGCCCATTTTGCATGAAATGTTCCCTTGGAATCTCTAATTTTCTTGAAGAGGTCTCTTGTTTTTCCTATTCTGTTGTTTTCCTCTATTTCTTTGCATTGATCACTGAGGAAGGCTTTCTTATCTCTCCTTGCTATTCTTTGGAACTCTGCATTCAGATGCTTATATAGACGACCCAAATAAATGGAAAGATATACCATGTTATTAGATAGGAAGAATCAACATTTTCAAAATTATTATACTAAAAATTCAGACTTAAATTGAAGAAAGTAGGGAAAACCACTAGACCATTCAGGTATGACCTAAATCAAATCCCTTACAATTACACGGTGGAAGTGACAAATAGATTCAAGAAATTAGATCTGATAGACAGAGTGCCTGAAGAACTATGGATGAAGGTTTGTGACATTGTAGAGGAGGAAGTGATCAAGAACATCCCCAAGAAAAAGAAATGCAAAAACGCAAAATGGTTGTCTGAGGAGGCCTTACAAATAAGTGAGAAAAGAGGAGAAGCTAAACTCAAAGGAGAAAAGAGAAAATATACCCATCTGAATGCAGAGTTCCAAAGAATAGCAAGGAGATAAGAAAGCCTTCCTCAGTGATCAATGAAAAGAAATAGAGGAAAACAATAGGCTGGGAAAGACTAGAGATCTCTTCATGAATATTAGAGATACCAAGGGAACATTCCATGCAAAGATGGGCACAAAAGAGGACAGAAATTACCTCTTCACGTGAGATAATTTCCTTGCTGACTAACTTGTAACAGATATAATAATATTTAACTTATATTGAACCTAAGTACAATGAAAATATTCTGCTTAATGTTAAGTACTCTTAAGCATATCTATATTATTTAGATCAACAAACATTAATATCCGGTATTTAACAATGAATATTTCCCACTTCAGATGAACCTGAAATTCATTTAGGTTCATTTCTCTTGTATTTAGAATGATATGATTTGTAAGCACTTACTTTTTTTTTTTTAAGGCCAGATAGATTAGAGCTCATTTACAAACTGATCTCAGCAATTAGCAACATTATCAAAAAAACAAAGACACACACTGAAACATATGCATACAAATAGACACAAGAGATCCTATAGCTTTGTTTTCCAAACTTAGTTATGATTGAAAAATGGTTGTAGTATGATTTTAAAAGGCTTTGTTTCCCTTTTTTGTTCCTTTTGGTTTCAGGAATTAGATATGGTCGAGATAAGTGATCCAGAGAGCTCTGGTCTAAAGGTATCAGTTCAGTTCAGTTCAGTTCAGTCGCTCAGTCGTGTCCGACTCTCCGCGACCCCATGAATCACAGCACGCCAGGCCTCCCTGTCCATCACCAACTCCCGGAGTACACTCAAACTCATGTCCACAGAGTCGGTGATGCCATCCAGCCATCTCATTCTCCGTCGTCCCCTTCTCCTCCCGCCCCCAACCTTTCCTAGCATCAGAGTCTTTTCCAGTGAGTCAACTCGCCGCATGAGGTGGCCAAAGTATTGGAGTTTCAGCTTTAGCATCAGTCCCTCCAATGAACACCCAGGATTGATCTCCTTTAGAATGGACTGGTTGGATCTCCTTGCAGTATAAGGGACTCTCAAGAGTCTTCTCCAACACCACAGTTCAAAAGCATCGATTCTTCGGCGATCAGCTTTCTTCACAGTCCAACGCTCACATCCATACATGACCACGGGAAAAACCATAGGCTTGACTAGACGGACCTTGGTTGGCAAAGTAATGTCTCTGCTTTTTAATATACTATCAAGGTTGGTCATAACTTTCCTTCCAAGGAGCAAGCGTCTTTTAATTTCATGGCTGCAATCAGCATCTGCAGTGATTTTGGAGCCCCAAAAAATAAAGTCTGACACTGTTTCCACTGTTTTTCCATCTATTTCCATGAAGTAATGGGACCAGATGCCATGATCTTTGTTTTCTGAATGTTGAGCTTCAAGCCAACCTTTTGACTCTCCTCTTTCACTTTCATCAAGAGGCTTTTGAGTTCCTCTTCACTTTCTGCCATAAGGGTAGTGTTATCTGCATATCTGAGGTTATTGATATTTCTCCCAGCAATCTTGATTCCAGCTTGTGCTTCTTCAAGCCCAGCGTTCCTCATGATGTACTCTGCATATAAGTTAAATAAGCAGGGTGACAGGTCTAAAGGTATAGGAGGAGTTATTTTCTCAGGACAAGAAGTCTTCAAGAGATTTTTTTTTTTCAAGCTTCTTCTGGAGTCTAAAGAGTATTGTGACCGCATTGTCAAAACTGTATTTTTTTGGTGACCATAGTTTTAAAGCCAAAATTTAATCCAGATAGTGCCAGGAGATCCAACCAGTCCATTCTAAAGGAGATCAATCCTGGGTGTTCATTGGAAGGACTGATGCTAAAGCTGAAGCTCCAATAATTTGGCCACCTCATGTGACGAGTTGACTCACTGGAAAAGACTCTGATGCTGGGAGGGAATGGGGGCAGGAGGAGACGGGGACGACAGAGAATGAGATGGCTGGATGGCATCACCGACTTGGTGGACATGAGTTTGAGTGAACTCCGGGAGTTGGTGACGGACAGGGAGGCCTGGCGTGCTGTGATTCATGGGGTCGTAAAGAGTCGGACACGACTGAGCGACTGAACTGAACTGAACTGTGCTTAACTTGGCCCTGATAGCAAGGGCAGATTTGTCCCAGCAGGGATTGTCCCTCTGGGGAAGTAGGGGTCATAGTTTGAACAGCCCCTGGCTGTTGATTACAGGAGGAAGTCCTGGATTTAAGGAAACTTCAGTCCATTTTCCTATCCTATGTCAATAAAGATCTAATATTTATAGGCCATTTTTCTTGTCATTAGATCATAGCTATAGATTGACCAGTCATTTAAAAAACTTTCCCAAGGGTTTCCCAGGTGGGGTGTATTGACATATTAGCTCAAACAGTTTGTACCAGATATCTGTGTACTCAAACCAAACCAACAAACCAAACCAGAACTTCACCAGTCAGGAATCACACTCCAAATGAAACAAAAAGCAAAGAGATGCCCAGAAATCAAAAGCCAAATGGCAAGAGTGCCCCAAAAAGATGGTAAATTCAGTTCAGTTCCGTTCAGTCGCTCAATCGTGTCCGACTGTCCATGACCCCATGAATCACAGCACGCCAGGCCTACCTGTCCATCACCAACTCCCGGAGTTCACTCAAACTCATGTCCATCGAGTCGGTGTTGCCATCCAGCCATCTCATTCTCGGTCGTCCCCTTCTTCTCCCGCCCCCAACCTTTCCCAGCATCAGAGTCTTTTCCAGTGAGTCAACTCGTCGCATGAGGTGGCCAAAGTATTGCAGCTTCAGCTTTAGCATCAGTCCTTCCAATGAACACCCAGGATTGATCTCCCTTAGAATGGACTGGTTGGATCTCCTTGCAGTCCAAGGGACTCTCAGGAGTCTTCTCCAACACCACAGTTTAAAAGCATCGATTCTTTGGCGATCAGCTTTCTTCACAGTCCAACTCTCACATCCATACATGACCACTGGAAAAACCATAGGCTTGACTAGACGGACCTTGGTTGGCAAAGTAATGTCTCTGCTTTTTAATATGCTGTCTAGGTTGGTCATAACTTTCCTTCCAAGGAGTAAACGTCTTTTAATTTCATGGCTGCAATCAGCATCTGCAGTGATTTTGGAGCCCAAAAAAATAAAGTCTGACACTGTTTCCACTGCTTCCCCATCTATTTCCCATGAAGT
The DNA here is from genome assembly GCF_049115385.1 of Moschus berezovskii. NCBI lineage: Eukaryota > Metazoa > Chordata > Mammalia > Artiodactyla > Moschidae > Moschus > Moschus berezovskii. The sequence goes on from NC_142467.1 coordinate 80,648,123, forward strand.
GATGGGACCAGATGCCATGATCTTTGTTTTCTGAATGTTGAGCTTCAAGACAACCTTTTGACTCTCCTCTTTCACTTTCATCAAGAGGCTTTTGAGTTCCTCTTCACTTTCTGCCATAAGGGTAGTGTCATATGCATATCTGAGGTTATTGATATTTCTCCCAGCAATCTTGATTCCAACTTGTGCTTCTTCCAGCCCAGTGTTCCTCATGATGTACTCTGCATAGAAGTTAAATAAGCAAGGTGACAATATACAGCCTTGACGCACTCCTTTTCCTATTTGGAACCAGTCTGTTGTTCCATGTACAGTTCTGACTGTTGCTTCCTGACCTGCATACAGGTTTCTCAAGAGGCAGGTCAGGTGGTCTGGTATTCCCATCTCTTTCAGAATTTTCAGCGATGCCCAAAAGTCAAAAGTCAAATGGCATAAGTGGGAAAAGTGATTTCCCAGTTCCACTAGACCTGTGACCTGGCAAAGTCAGCCTTTTTAGTTCTGATAATTTCAAACAATTTCTTGTTGATTTTCTGTGAAGAAGTTACTCTATCATTTCTTGTTTTAGAAGCTTCTAGATACCAGTCAAAGCACGGCCGGCCTTTTCTAATTCTGCACATAAAAATATCAATTTTAGAATATAAAATAACCCAAATTTGGCCATTTTAGGTTGAGATCTCTTTTATTATAATTTCTCCAATTAATTAGGTACTTGCAAGTATGAGCTCTGTATGTATTGTACATGAATCTGGCTAGAGTGTTAATCAGAGGCTGGCTTACTGGCACTCCTTTACTTCTGTTGAGTGATTCTGTTTCCCATTTTAAGCTGAATTTGTCGGGGATAAAAATCACTGGTGAACTTGTGTAGTGGGTCCATGTGCTGCTTGTGAGCTTAATTCCTCCAGGAGTCACCCCAGAGTTGTTTCAGCTCGTGTTACATGTCTCAGATTCTGCCTCTGGCAATTTAAGACCACCGTGGCTGCTTGTGCTTGTCACCAAATGGCCAGTTATGAGAAAACCCACCGGATGAGCAAGTATTTTAATTAATGAGTAGGTTTCCCTGTGGGACCACTGCACAGTATGAGGACTAGGCCTCCACCACTCCTGTAAATTTCTCAGTCACCTGAGAAAACCGAATCCGGCTGGGAAGAGTCTCATCCCTTTTCCTCAGAGCAAAGCTCTCATGTATTTTCCTCACTTTTATCCTGACAAATTCTATAAAGGCAGTCAAATTGAGGACAAGTGTCAGACCAGCCTCTTACTTAACCACTCAATCAAGACCATTCAGTCCCCTACAATGGAGCGACCTTGGCATCTTTCAGCCAAGCCCCGGGTATTCCTCGATTTTTTTCCCAATCAAGCCCCCCTACCCAGTACTTTTCCACTGGGTGGGCAATTCTCCTGGCATCTTTCAGCCAGCCCCCCACCTAACAGCTTCTGACTCGGTGGGAATTCCTCGGTATCTTTCAACAGAGCACCACTCAGTGTCTAGACCATGAGTGGGTATGCCCCAGATGTTTCACCCGGGCCCCCCTCCTAGTATATTTTCTACTAGGAGAAGGAAGGTAAGCTGCTCCACCACCAAATAAAACTCAGAATCTCAACCAATATGGGAGACTCAAGAACCAGGAGAGACTTACCCAAATTCGTCTGCACTCCCCGAGGAGGCAGATGAACTCAAGGGGCCGCTGCTGATACCAAAATTCTGATTCCTCGTGGAGCCCAGTTGAAGGAAGGAAGTCCATTCTAGGTCACATCATCAGCTGCCGTAACTGTTGACTAAAAAAAGATGTACAATTTGAGAGTTGCGATTTAAGTTTTATTTGGGGCAAAGTGAGGACTGCAGCCCCGGGGGCAGCATCTCAGATAGCTCTGAAGACTGCTTCAAAGTGACAGTGGGAAAAAGACAATAAATAAGGTTTTGGTGAAGGAGGAGTTCAATACCATGAAGCGTTCATTTTACAAAAGGCTTTTTGTTAGTCATGAGGATCTGATATCACCATGAGGGGATTTAGTGCTTCTCTAGATATGAGGAAATGCAAGGATTGAGATCATAAAATCTGTTCCTAAAAACATCCAACTATCTAAAAACCTGTGTCACCAGATTCCCTGGAGCAGAGTGCCTCAGTCCAACCCGAACTCCCTCAGGGGTTGTTGAAGGTCAACAGCTATAGCAGCATGGGGTTCAGTCTCCACAGAGGCAGATGGCAAATGCCTCTGTTGTTCAGTCATTGACAATGCTCTTGGTAAGTGCCAATTTGTAGTTCACATGCTCAAGCCTGGTCCCTGATGAAGAAGCTAAATCTTCTTGGGAGATCACATATCTGAAATAGGTTGGTTTTAATATGCAGTATAAAGAGAGAAAATTCTAGAATCAAGGAAACAACCAGGAGGTTGTTAGAATGAGTTAACTGTGCAATGATGAAAATTGAAAACAAAGGGATGTGGAAGTAAAGAAGCTACAAATTGAAGAACAGTATCAAACAAACAATAGTATATTCTAACAAAACAGGTGAAAGGAAGAGAATAGAGTAGCAACAGAGTTGTCTAGTCTGGATTCCTCTGATACAAATGAACAGTGGGGAGTCATATGGGGTCACTTTGTCAATGTTAGGCTTAAATCACTATTAAGGAATCTACATAGATGACATGTCAGAAAGAATATTGCCTTCCCTACCAATGTCAAAATATTACATGGTTAAAACAAGGTAATGACCTATGGAAATATTTTTCCAAGCTTACATATAGTTTATGGAGAAATATAGTTCATGTATAAAAGATAGTTTCATTGTTGCTTCCATTATTAGCCATTAAAATATTACATGGCTGAGATTCAAAGAGGCTCAATGGTAGATAATATAGACTAGTGGGTGTCTCCTTGAGGTTAGAGTTAAAAATTGGCCCATGGATGAGTTTAGTTAGAATGAAGAAGAGCAATGGGCTCATAGTATTCAGACAAAGGTCAAAGAAGAATGAACACCAAAATCTCAACAGAATATTTAGATTTTTATAGCTGGAGAAGACTCTTGAGAGTCCCTTGGACTGCAAGATCATCAAACCAGTCAATCCTAAAGGAAATCAGTCCTAAATATTCATTGGAAGGGATCCATGCTGAAGCGGAAACTCCAATATTTTGGCCACCTGATGTGAAGAACTGACTCATTGGAAAAGACCCTGATGCTGGGAAAGATTGAAGGCAGGAGGAGAAGGGGATGACAGAAGATGAGATGGCTGGATGGCATCAATGGACTCAGTGGACATGAGCTTGAGCAAGCTCAGGGAGTTGTTGATGGACAGGAAAGCCTGGTATGCTGCAGTCCATGGGGTCGCAAAGAGTTGGACACAACGGAGCAACTGAACTGACAGTTGAGTATAGGTTTTGTTTTATCTTAGAAGTTGAATTTGATATTAATCAAAATCAGTATTGAACTTGATATCAATCAAAGTCAACATTTAGACATGAAGGACAACTTAACATACTTCAGCTCTTTCAACCATTATTCCTGCCAGATACACAGGAGACAAACACCAGTCAACAAGGAAAAAAAAATCACAAAAATTATGTGTCATTGTATATAAAGCGATGGTTTCACCATATTTCAGTTACCCTTTATGAAACTAAAATAATGATTGTCTCACATTGTGTGTGTATGTGTGTGTGTGTGTGTTTGTGAAAGGACCAGCCGGGGTTCCATGAGATGCATTTCCCTGAAATACAATAGTAAATGATTAGAGAAAATTACTCTGCTGATTCGTTTAGTGAAAGGGGAAAGGAAGCTGATTATTCTTATCTTTGATAAGTAAATTCAAGCAGCTAAATGCTGTAGAGACTAAGATAATGCTTTGAGTGAATTAATGGCTGAGGAAATCAATAGTCTATAACATTCTTGCTGGTGACAAGATTTAAGCACAACAAAGTTGTTTTGCATGAAATTTTCCTCAAAAATAGATTTTTATCCTGAAAAACAGTTAGTTTCAGCCTTGTCTTTCTCATTATTGAACATTCATAAACCAATATAACAATGCCTATTCTAATTACTATAGTATTTAAAAAATATTATCCAGTCACATAAATGAGTTCACTGAAATGATACCAAGAAATTGTGTGAAACACATACAAAAACTGCAAATTATTTTTCAGTTTGTAATATATTTAGTAATGGTCATACATGACATATAGAATGGAAATTAAAATAAATGCCATTATTGTTTTGACAAAATGATTTTATCACAATTCAAAAACACAGGAGTTTAGATGAACTAGTTATTTTATAACAAGTTAAAGAAATACAATCATGATGCAAAGATGGTGAATGTTTAAGAAAGAAAATTCTAGGGATGTTTTATATACAAATTAGGATGTTGTCAGGAAATTATCATGGATTGTAACAAGCTGATCTTTTCACAAAGTCCTAATTATTCTTTAACTTTCCTTGTCTCATAAAAAGTTGTGTTTTTTTTCCTTCTTTCTGACTCAATGTTTTGTGCATGTGTCTGTGGTTCTAAAATGTGAGATTATCTCTCTCCTCAAAAGCTCAGCATTCTGCTCCACTTGGCACCCCTAAGGATTTGCATAGGGCAAATCATGTCAAGCCAGAACTGTGTCAGCGATGACAAATACATGTCAGCACTTAATGGCCTTTTTGTATAAGATAAGAGTGGGAACACAAAGAAAATATACAGAAAGAATGCCAAAACGTAGTGCTTTATTGACAGTAAAGGTGGTGGCTCAGTCACATCTTTGTAGCCCCATGGACTATAGCCCACCAGACTCCTCTGTCCATGGGATCTCCCAGGCAAGAATACTGGAGTGGGTAGCCATTCCCTTCTCCAGGGATATTCCCGACCCATAGATTGAATCCAGTTCTCCTGAATAGAAGGAGAATTCTTTACTCTCAGAGCCATCAAGGAAGCCCTTTACTGACAGCAAATTTTGTTAGTTGCAGTTGTGTCCAACTCGTTGCAACCCCACAGACTATAGCCCACTAGGCTCCTCTGTCCATGGAATTCTTCAGGCAAGAATACTGATGTGGGTTGCCATTCCCTTCTCCAGGGGATCTTTCCAATCCCAGGATCAAATCTGGGTCACCTGCCTTATAGTCAGATTCTTTACCATCTGAGCCACTAGGGAAGCCTCAGATCTTATCTTATTTGCACACATTTACCAACAACTATCAAATGCTCAAGATACAATACATATCTTCATCAGTTTAGAATGCAATTTACCCTTAAAAAAAAGTGTTGGAAGCCTTGCTTTGTGTTACTCACAACACCTAAATAGAATGTATTAATAAGCCCTTTGAGGTCAGGGAATTTGCCTCACTTATCCTCCAGTACATATAAGCCTAGTTACTTACACAGGTGCCTGGGAATTGCACAATATTAGTTGAATGAATGCTTATAAAAATACTTGTTCAATTTTTAAAAAATTAAAGGCTCATATTTCTTCCAGGTGGGAACATAGCCTAACTTGTTGGTTCCACTAGTATTATAATTTATCTGAGTCTCTATGTCAGTTCAGTTCATTCAGTCACCCAGTCATGTAAGTCTCTTTGTGACCACATGGACTACAGCATGCCAGGCCTCCCTGTCCATCACCAACTCCCAAAGTTTACTCAAACTCATGTCCATTGAGTGAGTGACACCATCCAACCATCTCATCCTCTGTCGTCCCCTTCTCCTCTCACTTTCAGTCTTTCCCAGCACTCAGGGTGTTTTCCATTGAGTCAGTTCTTCACATCAGGTGACCAAATATGAGTTTCAGCCTCAACATCAGTCCTTCCAATGAATACTCAGGACTGGGTTCCTTTAGGATGGACTGGTTGAATCTCTTCAGTCCAAGGGACTCAAAAGAGTCTTCTCCAACACCACAGTCCAAATACATCAATTCTTCAGCACTCAGCTTTCTTTACAGTCCAACTCTCACATGCATACATGACCACGGAAAAAACCATAGCTTTGACTAGACGGACCTTTGTTGACAAAGTAATGTCACTGCTTTTTAATATGCTGTCTAGGTTGGTAATAACATTTTTCCAAGGAGTAAGCGTCTTTTAATTTCATGGCTGCAGTCACCATAGGCAGTGATTTTGGAGCCCCAAAAGATAAAGTCTGCCACGGTTTCCCCATCTATTTCCCATGAAGTGACGGGACCAGATGCCATGATCTTAGATTTCTGAATGTTGAGCTTTAAGCCAACTTTTTCACTATCCTCTTTCACTTTTATCAAGAAGCTCTTTAGTTCCTCTTCACTTTCTGTCATAAGGATGGTGCCATCTGCATATCTGAGGTTATTGATATTTCTCGCGGCAATCTTGACTCCAGCTTGTGCTTCATCCAGCCCAGCATTCCTCATGATGTACTCTGCATATAAGTTAAGCAAGCAGGGTGACAATATACAGCCTTGATGCACTCCTTCCCGATTTGGAACCAGTCTATTGTTCCATGTCCAGTTCTAACTGTTGCTTCCTGACCTGGATACAGATTTCTCAAGAGGCAGGTCAGGTGGTCTGGTATTCCCATCTCTTAAAAAATTTTTCACAGTTTGTGGTGATCCACACTATCAAAAGAAACAGAGGAATGCAAAGAAATAGAGGAAAACAACAGAATGTAAAAGACTAGAGATCTCTTCAAGAAACTTAGAGATACCAAAGGAACATTTCAGGCAAAGATGGGTTCAATAAAGGACCTAACAGAAGCAGAAGATATTAAGAAGAGGTGGCAAGAATACACAGAAGAACTGTACAAAAAAAATCTTCATGACCCAGATAATCATGATGGTGTGATCACTCACCTAGAGCCAGACATCCTGGAATGTGAAGGGAAGTAGGCCTTAGAAAGCTCACTATGAACAAAGCTAGTGGAGGTGATGGAATTCCAGTTGACTTATTTCAAATCCTGAAAGATGATGCTGTGAAAGTGCTGTAATCAATATGCCATTAAATTTGGAAAACTCTGCAGTGGCCACAGGACTGGAAAAGGTCAGTCTTCATTCCAGTCCCAAATAAAGGCAATGCCAAAGAATGCTCAAACTACCACACAATTGACTCATCTCACACGCTAGTAAAGTCATGCTCAAAATTCTCCAAGCCAGGCTTCAGCAATACATGAACCGTGAACTTGCAGATGTTCAAGTTGGTTTTAGAAAAGGCAGAGGAACCAGAGATCAAATAACCAACATCCACTGGATCATGGAAAAAGCAAGAGAGTTCCAGAAAACATCTATTTCTGCTTTATAGAAGATGCGAAAATCTTTGACTGTGTGGATCACAATAAACTGTGGAAAATTCTGAAAGAGTTGGGAATACCAGAACACCTGACCTGCCTTCTGAGAAACCTATATGCAGGTCAGGAAGCAACAGTTAGGACTGGACATGGAACAACAGACTGGTTCCAAATAGGAAAAGGAGTATGTCAAGGCTGCATATTGTCACCCTGCTTATTTAACTTATATGTAGAGTACATCATGAGAAATACTGGGCTGGAGAAAGCACAAGCTGGAATCAAGATTGCCAGGAGAAATATCAATAACCTCAGATATGCAGATGACACTACCCTTATGGCACAAAGTGAAGAGGAACTAAAAAGCCTCTTGATGAAAGTGAAAGAGGAGAGTGAAAAGGTTGTCTTGAAGCTCAACATTCAGAAAACAAAGATGATGGCATCTGATCCTATCACTTCATGGGAAACAGATGGGGAAACAGTGGAAACAGTGGCAGACTTTATTTTGGGGGGATCCAAAATCACTGTGGATGCTGATTGCAGCCATGAAATTAAAAGACGCTTACTCCTTGGAAGGAAAGTTATGACCAACCTAGACAGCATATTAAAAGGCAGAGACATTACTTTGCAACAAAGGTCTGTCTAGTCAACACTATGGTTTTTCCAGTGGTCATGTATGGATGTGAGAGTTGGATTGTGAAGAAAGCTGATCACCGAAGAATTGATGCTTTTGAACTGTGGTGTTGGAGAAGACTCTTGAGAGTCTCTTGGACTGCAAGGAGATCCAACCAGTCCATCCTAAGGGAGATCAGTCCTGGGTATTCATTGGAAGGACTGATGCTAAAGCTGAAACTCCAATACTTTGGCCACCTCATGCAAAGAGTTGACTCTTTGGAAAAGACCCTGATGCTGGGAGGGGTTGGGGGCAGAAGGAGAAGGGGACAACAGAGAATGATAGCTGGATAACATCACTGACTCGATGGACATGACTTTAGGTAAATTCTGGGAGTTAGTGATGGACAGGGAGGCCTGGCGTGCTGTTTTTCATGGGGTCGCAAAGAGTCGGACACAACTGAGCAACTGAACTGAACACAATCAAAGGCTTGGCATATTCAGTAAAGCCGAAATAGATGTTTTTCTGAAACTCTCTTGCTTTTTCTATGACCCAATGGTTGTTGGCAATTTGATCTCTGGTTCCTTTGCCTTTTCTAAAACCAGCTTGAACATCTGAAAGTTCATGGTTTACATACTGTTTAAGCCTGGTTTGTAGATTTTTGAGCATTACTTTCTTAGCATTGGAGATGAGTGCAATTGTGTGGTAGTTTGAGCATTCTTTGGCATTGCCTTTCTTTGGGATTGGAATGAAAACTGACCTTTTCCAGTCCTTTGGCCACTGCTGAATTTTCAAAATTTGCTGGCATACTAACTGTAGCACTTTCACAGCATCATCTTTTAGGATTTGAAATAGCTCAACTGGAATTCTATCACTGCCACTAGCTTTGTTCATAGTGATGCTTCCTAAGGCCCACTTTACTTGGTATTCCAGAATGTCTAGCTCTAGGTGAGTGAACACACCATCGTGATTATCTGGAATGTGAAGATCTTTTTTGTACAGTTCTTCTGTGTATTCTTGCCACCTCTTCTTAGTATCTTCTGCTTCTGTTAGTTCAATATCATTTCTGTGCTTTATTGAGCCCATCTTTGCCTGAAATGTTCCCTTGTCATCTCTAATCTTCTTGAAGAGATCTCTAGTTTTTCCCATTCTATTGTTTTCCTCTATTTCTTTACATTGATCGCTGAGGAAGACTTTATCTCTGCTTGCCATTCTTTGGAACTCTGCATTCAGATGGGTATATCTTTTCTTTTCTCCTTTGCTTTTCGCTTCTCTTCCTTTCATAGCTATTTGTAAGGCCTCCTCAGATAGCCATGTTGCCTTTTTGCATTTCTTTTTCTTGGGGATGGTCTTGGTCCCTGTCTCCTGTACAATGTCATGAACCTCCATCCAGAGTTCTTCAGGTACTTGATCAGATCTAATCCCTTGAATCTATTTGTTACTTTCACCATATAATCCTAGAGGATTTGATTTAGTTATACCTGAATGGTCTAGTGGTTTTCCATACTTTCTTCAATTTAAGTCTGACTTTGGCAATAAGGAGTTCATGATCTGAACCACAGTCAACTCCCGGTCTTGTTTTTGCTGATGGTATAGGGCTTCTCCATCTTTGGCTGCAAGGAATATAATCAATCTGATTTCAGTATTGACCATCTGATGATTTCCATGTGTAGAGTCTTCTCTTATGTTGTTGGAAGAGGGTGTTTGCTATGATCAGTTTGTTCTCTTGGCAAATCTCTGTTAGTCTTGCCCTGCTTCATTCTGTACTCCAAAGACAAATTTGCCTGTTATTCCAGATGTTTCTTGACTTCCTTTTGCATTCCAGTCCCCTGTAATGAAGAGGATATATTTTTTGGGTGTTAGTTAGTTGAAGGTGTCGTAGGTCTTCATAGAACCGTTCAAATTCAGCTTCTTCAGTGTTACTGGTCAGGGCATAGACTTGGGTTACCGTGATATTGAATACCTTGCCTTGGAATTGAACAGAGATTATTCTGTCGTTTTTGAGATTGTACCCAAGTACTGTATTTTGGACTCTTTTGTTGATTATGATGGCTACTCCTTTTCTTCTAAGGGATTCTTGCCCACAGTCATAGATAAAATGGTCATCTGAGCTAAATTCATCCGTTCTAGTCCATTTTAATCTAGTGATTCCTTAAACGTTAATGTTCACTCTTGCCATTTCCTGTTTAACCACTTCCAATTTGCCTTGATTCATGGATCTAACATTCCAGATTCCTATGCAATATTGTTCTTTACAGCATTGGACTTTGCTTCTATCACCAGTCACATCCTCAACTGCGTGTTGTTTTTGCTTTGGCTCTGTCTCTTCATATCGGGGACCAGCCTCGATATGGCCCAGGGTATCCTCGGGATGAACGGCGTCGGTGTCAGTGAGAGAGAGAGAGAGACAGGGGCTGATGATTCCTTGGTTTATGCAAGAAACCAATAAAATTCCAGCACGGGGTTTGCTCTGTTTAGGTAGGCTGCAGGCGCCCTCTCAAATCACTGGAGGTACCCCACCAGGGCACCCCCTCGAGTGGGTCTTAGAAGCCCAGGCAGATAAGTAAACACAGAGGGCCCAGCGCTCCAAGGATCTCAACCAGAAAAAGGAGAATAGAGAAAAGGACGGAAAAAGAGAAAGAACGACATGGGGAGACCACGCTTCAGTGAGCAAGGCCCAAAACTTTATTTTCCAGTGCTGTTTTTATACCCTAAGTTGTGCACATAAAAAATAGAGAAACAGAGGTATAGAGTCACTCCAAAATCACGCGGGGTCAGCAGTCTTGACCCTTATCAGGATCAGGGCTTATTTTGTATGTCTCGTATACAAAAGTTTTGGGTGGTTTACATCATCTTCTGGCCAGGTGTCCTGCTAACAGTTTATGGCCCTCTCTCCTAACAAGGGTTAGTTAGCTAGAAAAAGTCTAATATTCTTTTAAGGTGATTTTCCTAAAGTCAGGTGCTAGACACATGACAAAGTTACATTCCTATAAGGAACAGGTGTAGTGAGCTACAAGAAAAGAATTAATTAACTTAAGATCTGATGTGGTTAAATCAAAGGCTACTACTTATATTCTCTATATGTGATTACTATATTTCCAAGGATACAATAGATAGAGGAAACTTTGCAGCAAGCATTGATTCAACAATGAAATCTTTTTTAGTACTATTCTAATGATTTTACAAAAAAGATCTTCATGACCAAGATAGTCACGATAATGTGATCACTGACCTAGAGCCAGATATCTTGGAATGTGAAGTCAAGTGGGCCTTAGAAAGCATCACTACTAACAAAGCTAGTGGTGGTGATGGAATTCCAGTTGAGCTATTTCAAGTCTTGAAAGATGATGCTGTGAAAGTGCTACACTCAATATGCCAGCAAATTTGGAAAACTCAGCAGTGGCCACAGGACTGGAAGAGGTCAGTCTTCATTCCAATCCCAAAGAAAGGCAATGCCAAAGAATGCTCAAACTACCGCACAATTGCACTCATCTCACACGCTAGCAAAGTCATGCTCAAAATTCTCCAAGCCAGGCTTCAGCAGTATGTAAACCGTGAACTCCCAGATGTTCAAGCAGGTTTTAGAAAAGGCAGAGGCACCAGAGATCAAATTGCCAACATCCGCTGGATCATGGAGAAAGCAAGAGAGTTTCAGAAACACATCTATTTCTGCTTCATTGACTATGCCAAAGCCTTTGACTGTGTGGATCACAATAAACTGTGGAACATTCTGAAAGAGATGGGAATCCCAGACCACCTGACCTGCCTCTTGAAAAACCTGTATGCAGGTCCGGAAGCAACAGTTAGAACTGGACATGGAACAACAGACTGGTTCCAAATAGGAAAAGGTGTACGTCAAGGTTGTATATTGTCACCTTGCTTATTTAACTTATATGCAGAGTACATCATGAGGAACGCTGGGCTGGAAGAAACACAAGCTGGAATCAAGATTGCTGGGAGAAATATCAATAACCTCAGATATGCAGATGACACTACCCTTATGGCAGAAAGTGAAGAGGAACTCAAAAGCCTCTTGATGAAAGTGAAAGAGGAGAGTGAAAAGGTTGGCTTGAAGCTCAACATTCAGAAAACAAAGATCATGGCATCTGGTCCCATCACTTCATGGGAAATAGATGGAAAAACAGTGGAAACAGTGTCAGACTTTATTTTTTGGGCTCCAAAATCACTGCAGATGCTGATTGCAGTCATGAAATTAAAAGACGCTTGCTTGGAAGGAAAGTTTTGACCAACCTTGATAGTATATTAAAAAGCAGAGACATTACTTTGCCAACCGAGGTCCGTCTAGTCAAGGCAATGGTTTTTCCCGTGGTCATGTATGGATGTGAGAGTTGGACTGTGAAGAAAGCTGATCGCCGAAGAATCGATGCTTTTGAACTATGGTGTTGGAGAAGACTCTTGAGAGTCCCTTGGACTGCAAGGAGATCCAACCAGTCCATTCTAGAGGAGATCAATCCTGGGTGTTCATTGGAAGGACTGATGCTAAAGCTGAAGCTGCAATACTTTGGCCACCTCATGCGACGAGTTGACTCACTGGAAACGACTCTGATTCTGGGAAGGGTTGGGGGCGGGAGGAGAAGGGGACGACAGAGAATGAGATGGCTGGATGGCATCACCGACTCTGTGGACATGAGTTTGAGTGTACTCCAGGAGTTGATGATTGACAGGGAGGCCTGGTGTGCTGTGGTTCATGGGGTCGCAGAGAGTCAGACACGACTGAGCGACTGAACTGAACTGAACTGAATGATTTTAACTTCTTCAACAGAATCTCTATTTTAGAATATTAGGCTTTCTGTCCTTGCATGGCTGGGAGGCTATAATCAGTCACACTCATAGTTGTAAGACCCCGGACAAACTTGTCATACTAGTTAGAAAGCTATCAGAGGGGCTTGGATTGGAACACTCCTATTAAGCCAAGGAGAACTTTTTAACTACAGCTCTGAATTAATATTTTCAGAGAAAGGTGTTTGGGGGGAAGCCCCCGTAAGTATTAGAGGACTTGATAAGAGATGTAAGATAGTAAGGCAGTCAGACTCTGGTTTTCTTTGGGGTAGATGCTCAGGTAAGTCCAGGGGGTTCCTCGAGTCCTGATTAGCCTTTGCCTGTCAGGTCTCTTCCCCAATTGACCTTTGCCACGGGTAGGATTTCCCTCGCTGGCTCCCGGCATCTTCATCCTTTTTGAAGTTATTTCTCCACTGATATCCTGTAGCATATTGGGCACCTACTGACCTGGGGCGGAGAAGGCAATGGCAAGCCACTCCAGTACTATTGCCTAGAAAATCCCATGGATGAAGGAGCCTGGTGGGCTGCAGTCCATGGGGTCGCTAGGGGTCGGACATGACTAAGCGACTTCACTTTCACTTTTCACTTTCACACATTGGAGAAGGAAATGGCAACCCACTCCAGTGTTCTTGCCTGGAGAATCCCAGGGACAGGGGAGCCTGGTGGGCTTCCGTCTATGGGGTCACACAGAGTCGGATACGACTGAAGTGACTTAGCAGCAGCAGCAGCAGCAACTGACCTGGGGAGTTCATATCTTTTTGCCTTTTCATACTGTTCCTGGGGTTCTCAAGGCAAGAATACTGAAGTGGTTTGCAATTCCCTTCTCCAGTGGACCAAATTTTGTCAGACCTTTCCACCATGACCCATCCATCTTGGGTGGCCCTACAGGGCATTGCTCATAGTCTCATCAGTTTGGTTCATTTTCTGTGATTGTGGTTTTCAGTCTGTCTGCCCTCTGATGGAGGAGTCTCTATATACTGAATCACAAAGAAAAAGTATCAGATAGTACTGCTGCTGCTGCTGCTGCTGCTGCTAAGTCACTTCAGTCATGTCCAACTGTGCGACCCCATAGACAGCAGCCCAATAGATCCCTGGGATTGCCAAGGCAAGAACACTGGAGTGAGTTGCCATTTTCTTCTCCAATGCATGAAAGTGGAAAGTGAAAGTGAAATCTCTGTTGTACCCGACCCTCAGTGACCCCATGGACTGCAGCCTTCCAGGCTCCTCCATCCATGAGATTTTCCAGGCAAAAGTACTGGGTGGGTTGCCATTGACTTCTCCTTCAGATAGTACTAGCTAAGATAATTACTAAAAAGAAGCAAAAACAAAATAGAGAGTCAACAATTTATATAAATCTTTCTTATAAAAGAGAAATAGTCCACCTCCGGAGCCTGTAGAGTCCACCTCCATATTCCAGAGCTAAGGCACAGTATGATACTATAGAAGAAAAACTACATGGGACACTTGTTTAAAACAGCAAGAAAGACATTATTCAAATCAACTGCAATGGAGATCAAGATTTTGCAGTGGGGCAGAGGAAAAGAACTAAAACAGAAAACTTTTTATTCTTAAACACTAGGGAGAGGTCTGAGCTAGTAGGAAAGAATTAGAGGATTTTGAGGAAGCTGGTCAAAATAATTAGGTCTTCTGTGTTTGCTAACTGTCAGTTATCAAAGATGGGCTCTTACCCTCCCTCAGAGATTGAAAGACAGGGGCCCTGTGTTTCTTGATGATTACATTTCAAAGGGAGGGCTCCCAGGGACTCCGGAAAATGTGTTGGTTTGTAAAACTGTCAAGAGTCTGGGAAAAGATTTATAGTTCAAAGAAGCAGAGATAGAATTTACAATGGAAAGTTTTCTTAGGTAAATGCTCCCAGAAAAAGAGGTCAGGGTCCTATAGTTAAGAAGTCTGTCTAAAATTTAGTGAAGCGGAGTGGAATACTGAGGGCACCTTGATCAACACATTTAGAGAGACTACAGAGTCAGAACAGTGACACTAGAGAATAGCTGGAAAATTTAGGAAATATTTATTGGTAAAAACATGCCCCCTGGTGCTCTCCGTGTACAAAAACGTGTTCAGGTTGCCTCAGATTCTTCATTTTGTTTTTTATATTTACTGAAGTCACATCAGTAAACATCCACTTGATAGAGCATTCTTTAAAAATCCAAATATTTTCAGATTGGTTATTCATAAAAAATGAAGAGTTCTGAGTGTCTGTTCTTCAATATGAACAGAAAATTTTAAATAAGTTTTCAAAATGTTGGTTGGAGGCAATACAGAAACTCCAAAACTTTGTAGAAATTCTGACTTTGCTATCTATTAGCTAACTAACCTCATGCAAGTTTTCCAACACTATATTCTTTGTTTATTCATCTGCAGGAAACAGATACACAGGGGTATTGGCATGTTTAAGGATATTAACATTACTAAGTGCTTAGAAGTATACCTGAAAGAGAACAATTATTCAATTGAAGTTTAAGAAACAGAAGAATTTTTAAAGTATCTTCGTAAAATTAGATAAAAACTTTGCAAATGTGTTTCAAATTGAATTCAGATTCAGAATGAATTGCTGTTTTCAATTTGCTTTTGGAAGCAGGTTCTATTTTTCCTTCAAATTTTCTAAACTTACACAATCAGAAAAAAAATTCAGTTTAACTAAATTGATCATATTCCTTGTAACACTGATATTAAAGGTTTTACTTCTTTACCAAATAATTAACCAAAAAATGAACATGTATTAAAACAATATTTTCCACAGAAGCCGTAACTTTACCTATAATCATCATGATACAAGACACATTTGTGAGGTCAAGGGGAAGATGGCGGAGGAATAGGATGGGGCCACCACTTTCTCCCCCACAAAATCAGCAAAAGAACATTTGAACGCTGAGTAAATCCCACAAAACAATTTCTGAATACCGGCAGAGGACATGAGGCACCCAGAAAAGCAGCCCATAGTCTTCGAAAGGAAGTAGGAAATAGTATAAAAGATAAAAAGAGAGACAAAAGAGGGAGGGACGGAGCTCTGTCCTGGGAAGGGAGGCTTAAAAAAAAAAAAAAGAGAGAGAGAGAAGTTTCCAAATACCTGGAAACACGGGCAAGTCTGTGGATAGCCTTGGAAACTTAGAGGGCCACATAACTGGGAGAAAAAAGACATAAATAATTAAAACCCACAGACTAAGTGCCCAGAGGAAACTCTCAGCGGAGAAGCAGCGCAGATGCCTGCAGCCCCCACTAGCAGGCAGGGGCTGGGCAGGGAGGCGCCATGGCAGCAATTAGAGAGAGGACTCAACACCCTGAGGGCAAGCTGAGCACCCTAACGGGAGCCAAGCAGACTGTGCAGCCAAAAGTCCCAAGCTAAGACCCCGCTCACAGAACAAAGGACTGAGCAGAGCAAGCCGGCTGCAGGCTGTCCATCCCCCAGCCATTGCTGGGACAGGCAGGGAGGGCGGCCAGCCCCGGAAGGGGCAGCCGCGGCCCCAGAGAGGCTTCCCATACCAAGCTGCAGGCAGGCTTCCTTGCTTACCAAGACTTCTTGGGTTCAGGCCGTTCGATATCCACCTGAGAAAGTGCACCGGTTGTACACCCAGAAAACCGAGTGGCAGGGACTGGGGAGGCGATAAGTCACAGTGACCCCGCTCACCAAACGCCTGGTCATCTGAACTGCTCGGACCGGGGAGGGCACAAAAGGCAGGCTCAGCCAAGTCTGTGCCTTTGTGGAGTACCCAAGGACCTGAACCTGAGCCGCTCAGACCTGGGAAGTGCATGCAACCCAGCGCCAGCCGCGGACAGCTCCCAGCAGAGCAACCCAGAGCCTGACCAGCATAAACAGGGAAAACACACACGCCCGTGAGTGGGAGCATTCCCAGAGTAGTCAAGACACTGCAAGCACTCCCCACAGACGCCAGTGATATTTGTTAGCAGCGTTCCTCCCTCCCCACAGCAGGATGGAACAAAGAGAAGAAATTCAGCTCCACCCACCAGAACACCAACACAAGCTTCCCAAACCAGGGAACCTTGACAAGTCACCCATCCAACCCCACACACACGAGGTAACTACATAATAAAGAGAACTCCACAAACTTCCAGAGGACGGAAAGGCCAACCCAAGCACAGCAATATAAGCAAGATGAAGAGGCAGAGAAATACCCAGCAAGTAAAGAAACAGGATAAATGCCCACCAACACAAACAAAAGAGGAAGACATAGGCAACCCACCTGATAAACAATTTCTAATTTTAATTGTGAAAATGATTCAAAATCTGGAAAGCAAAATGGAGTTACAGATAAATAACCTGGAGAAAAGGATTGAGAAGATGCAAGAAATGTTTAATAAGGAATTAAAGGAAATAACAAAGAGTCAATATACAATGAATAATGCAATATATGAGATCAGAAACACTCTCGAGGGAACAAACAGTAGAATAACGGAGGCAGAAGACAGGATAAGCAAGCTAGAAGATAGAATTGTAGAAATAAATGAAACAGAGATGGAAAAAGAAAAACGAATTAAAAGAAATGAGGACAATATTAGAGAACTCTGGGACAATGTTAAATGCCCCAACATTCGAATCATAGGAGTCCCAGAAGAAGAAGACAAAAAGAAAGACTATGAGAGAATACTTGAGGAGATAATAGTTGAAAATTTCCCTAAAATGGGGAAGGAAATAATCACCCAAGTCCAAGAAACACAGAGAGTCCCTAACAGGATAAATCCAAGGTGAAATACCCCAAGGCACATATTAATCAAATTAACAAAGATCAAACACAAAGAACAAATATTAAAAACAGCAAGGGAAAAGCAACAAATAACACACAAGGACATCCCCATAAGGATAACAGATGATCTTTCAACAGAAACTCTTCAGGCCAGGAGGGAATGGCAAGACATACTTTAAGGGATGAAAGAAAGTAACCTACAGCCCAGATTACTATACCCAGCAAGGATCTCATTCAAATATGAAGGAGAAATCAAAAGCTTTACAGACAAGCGAAAGCTGAGAGAATTCAGCATCACCAAACCAGCTCTCCAACAAATACTAAAGGATCTTCTCTAGACAGGAAACACAGAAAGGGTATATAAACTCGAACCCAAAACAATAAAATGGCAACAGGATCATACTTATCAATAATCACCTTGAATATAAATGGGTTGAATGCCCCAACCAAAAGACAAAGGCTGGCTGAATGGATACAAAAACAAGACCCCCATATATGTTGTCTACAAGAGACCCACCTCAAAACGAGGGACACATACAGACTGAAAGTGAAGGGCTGGAAAAGGCATTCCATGCAAATAGAGACCAAAAGAAAGCAGGAGTAGCAATACTCATAGCAGATAAAATAGATTTTAAAACAAAGGCTGTGAAAAGAGACAAAGAAGGAAACTACATAATGATCAAAGGATCAATCCAAGATGAAGATATAAAAATTATAAATATTTATACACCCAACATAGGAGCACCGCAATATGTAAGACAATTACTAACAAGTATGAAAGGGGAAATTAACAATAACACAATAATAGTGGGAGACTTTAATACCCCACTCACACCTATGGATAGATGAACTAAACAGATAATTAACAAGGAAACATAAACTTTAAATGATACAATAGACCAGTTACACCTAATAGATCTCTATAGGACATTTCACCACAAATAATGAATTTCACCTTTTTCAAGCGCACATGGAACCTTTTCCAGGATAGATCACATCCTGGGCCATAAATCTAGCCTTGGTAAATTCAAAAAAATTGAAATCATTCCAAGCATCTTTGCTGACCACAATGCAATAAGATTAGATCTCAATTACAGGAGAAAAACTATTAAAAATGCCAACATATGGAGGCTGAACAACACGCTGCTGAATAATGAACAAATCATAGAAGAAATCAAAAGAGAAATCAAAATATGCATAGAAATGAATGAAAATGAAAACACAACAACCCAAAACCTCTGGGACACTGTAAAAGCAGTGCTAAGGGGAAAGTTCATAGCAATACAGGCACACCTCAAGAAACAAGAAAAAAGTCAACTAAATAACCTAACTCTACATCTAAAGAAACTAGAAAAGGAAGAAATGAAGAACCCCAGTGTTAGTAGAAGGAAAGAAATCGTAAAAATTAGGGCAGAAATAAATGCAAAAGAAACAAAAGAGACCATAGCAAAAATCAACAAAGCCAAAAGCTGGTTCTTTGAGAAGGTAAATAAAATTGACAAACCAGTAGCCAGACTCATCAAGAAACAAAGGGAAAAGAACCAAATCAATAAAATTAGAAATGAAAATGGAGAGATCACAACCGACAACACAGAAATACAAAGGATTATTAGAGAATACTATCAGCAATTATATGGCAATAAAATGGATAACGTAGAAGAAATGGACAAATTCTTAGAAAAACCTTCCAAAACTGAACCAGGCAGAAATAGAAAATTTTAACTTACCCACCACAAGCACGGAAATAGAGGCTGTAATTAGAAATCTTCCAGCAAACAAAAGCCCAGGTCCAGACGGCTTCACAACTGAATTCTACCAAAAATTTAGAGAAGAGCTATCACCTAACCTACTCAAACTCTTCCAGAAAATTGCTGAGGAAGGGAAACTTCCAAACTCATTCTATGAGGTCACTGGCACCCTAATCCCAAAACCTGGTAAAGACCCCACAAAAAAAGAAAACTATAGGCCAATATCACTGATGAACATAGATGAAAAAATCCTTAACAAAATTCTAGCAGTCAGAATCCAACAACACATTAAGAAAATCATACATCATGACAAAGTGGGCTTTATCCCAGGATTGCAAGGATTCTTCAATATCTGCAAATCAATGAACGTAATACACCACATTAACAAACTGAAAAATAAAAATCATATGATTATCTCAATAGATGCAGAGAAGGCCTTCAACAAAATTCAACATCCATTTATGATAAAAAACCCTCCAGAAAGTGGGAATAGAAGGTACATATCTCAACATAATAAGAGCTATATATGGCAAACCCACAGCAAACATTATCCTCAATGGTGAAAAACTGAAAGCATTTCCCCTAAAGTCAGGAACAAGACAAGGGTGCCCACTCTCATCACTACTATTCAACATAGTTCTGGAAGTTTTGGCTACAGCAATCAGAGCATAAAAAGACATAAAAGGAATCCAAATTGGAAAAGAAGAAGTAAAACTTTCACTATTTGCTGATGACATGATCCTCTACACAGAAAACCCTAAAGACCCTACCAGAAAACTACTAGAGCTAATCAATGAATACAGTAAAGTCGCAGGATATAAAATCAACACACAGAAATCCCTTGCATTCCTACACACTAAGAATGAGAAAAGAGAAAGAGAAATTAAGGAAACTATTCCATTCACTGTTGCAATGAAAAGAATTAAATACTTAGGAATATATCTACCTAAGGAAACAAAAGACTTGTACAGAGAAAACTATAAAACACTAGTGAAAGTAATCAAAGAGAACACTCATAGATGGAGAAATATAACGTGTTCGTGGATTGGAATAATAAATATTGTAAAAATGAGTATACTACCCAAAGTAATTTATACATTCAATGCAATCCATATCAAGCTACCAACGATATTTTTCACAGAACTAGAACAAATAATCTCACAATTTGTATGGAAATACAAAAAACTTCAAATAGGCAAAACAATCTTGAGGAAGAAGAATGGAACTGGGGGAATTAACCTGCCGGACTTCAGACTCTGCTACAAAGCCACAGTCATCAAGACAGTATGGTAATGGGATGAAGACAGAAATATAGATCAATGGAACAAAATAGAAAGCCCAGATATAAACCCATGACCTATGGACACCTCATGTGGTCGTGGAGAGTCGGACACAACTGAGCGACTGAACTGAACTGAACTGAATGGACACCTTATCTTTGACAAAGGAGGCAAGAATATAAAATGGAGAAAAGACAGTCTCTTCAACAAGTGGTGCTGGGAAAACTGGTCAGCCACTTGTAAAAGAATGAAACTAGATTACTTCCTAACACCATACACAAAAATAAACTCAAAATGGATTAAAGATCTAAATGTAAGACCAGAAACTATAAAACTCCTAGAGGAGAACATAAGCAAAACACTCTCCGACATAAATAACAGCAGGATCCTCCAAGACCCACCTCCCAGAATATTGGAAATAAAAGCAAAAATAAACAAATGGGACCTAATTAAAATCAAAAGCTTCTGCACAGCAAAGGAAACTATAAGCAAGGTGAAAAGGCAGCCTTCAGAATGGGAGAAATTAATAGCAAATGAAACAACTGACAAAGAATTAATCTCCAAAATATACAAGCAGCTCAATTCCAGAAAAATAAACGACCCAATCAAAAAATGGGCCAAAGAACTAAACAGACATTTCTCCAAAGAAGACATACAGATGGCTAACAAGCACATGAAAAAATGCTCAACATCCCTCATAATCAGAGAAATGCAAATCAAAACCACAAGGAGATACCATTTCACAGCAGTCAGAATGGCTGCTATCCAAAAGTCTACATGCAATAAATGCTGGAGAGGGTGTGGAGAGAAGGGAACCCTCTTACACTGTTGGTGGGAATGCAAACTAGTACAGCCACTATGGAGAACAGTGTGGAGATTCCTCAAAAAACTGGAAATAGAACTGCCATATGATCCAGCAATCACACTCCTGGGCGTACACACCGAGGAAACCAGAATTGAAAGAAACATATGTACTAATGTTCACTGAAGCACTGTTTATAATAGCGAGGACATGGAAGCAACCTACATGTCCATCTGCAGATGAATGGATAAGAAAGCTTTGGTACATATATACAATGGAGTATTTTTCAGCGATCAAAAAGAATGCATTTGAGTCAGTTCTAATGAGGTGGATGAAATTGGAGCCTATTATACAGAGTGAAGTCAGCCTGAAAGAAAAACATCAATACAGCATACTAACGCATATATATGGAATTTAGAAAGATGGTAACCTTAACCCTGTATATGAGACAGCAAAAGAGACATAGGTATATAGAACAGTCTTTGGGACTCTGTGGGAGAGGGTGAAGGTGGGATGATTTGAGAGAATGGCATTGTAGCACGTATATTATCATATGTGAAATGAATCACCAGTCCAGGTTCGACGAATGATATAGGATGCTTGGGGCTGGTGCACAGGGATGACCTGGAGGGAGGATATGGGGAAGAGGGAGGTGGGAGCGTGGTTCAAGAGGGGAAACACATGTACACGCGGGGCAGATGCGTGTCAATGTATGGCAAAACCAACCAATATATTAATGTAAAGTAATTTGCCTCCAACTAAAAAAAAAAAGGAAAAAGAAAAGATACTTCCATACTAAAAAATAAAATACAGTTTGATCTACAAAAAAAAAAAGACATATTTGTGATCAGATGAACAGTTTATAGTTAAGAAAGAAAGCTGTCTTCCTGTATTGCCCTTGCTAAAAGATGAAATAATAAATTCTATTTCAGGAAAGTAAATGATGTAGCAGCCAAACACAATACTTCATTTTAAGTAGTAGAAATAATGACAACTTGAAATTATATTAAATTACATGAAAACATATTGCAGGAAATGTGGAAAATATGAACTATAAAGTGGTATTAAATGTCTTAAATGTTGTATAAATAAATGGTATTATATACCACAGCAGATAAGAACCAGATATACTGTTTGTTACACATTTTCGGTTCAGTTCAGTTCAGTTCAGTCACTTACTCGTGTCCGACTCTTTGCGACCCCACGAATCACAGCACGCCAGGCCTCCCTGTCCATCACCAACTCCCGGAGTTCACTCAAATTCATGTCCATCGAGTCGGTGATGCCATCCAGCCATCTCATTCTCTGCCGTCCCCGTCTCCTCCTACCCCCAATCCCTCCTAGCATCAGACTCTTTTCCAGTGAGTCAACTCGTCGCATGAGGTGGCCAAAGTATTGGAATTTCAGCCTTAGCATAAGTCCTTCCAATCATCACCCATGATTGATCTCTTTTAGAATGGACTGGTTGGATCTCCTTGCAGTCCAAGGGACTCTCAAGAGTCTTCTCCAGCACCACAGTTCAAAAGCATCAATTCTTCGGCGCTCAGCTTTCTTCACAGTCCAACTCTCACATCCATACATGACCACGGGAAAAACCATAGCCTCGACTAGACGGACCTTTGTTGGCAAAGTAATGTCTCTGCTTTTTAATATACTATCTAGTCTGGTCATAACTTTCCTTCCAAGGAGTAAGCGTCTTTTAATTTCATGGCTGCAATCAGCATCCGAAGTGATTTTGGAGCCCAAAAAATAAAGTCTGACACTGTTTCCATTGTTTCCCCATCTATTTCCCGTGAAGTGATGGGACCAGATGCCATGATCTTTGTTTTCTGAATGTTG
The DNA here is from genome assembly GCF_049115385.1 of Moschus berezovskii. NCBI lineage: Eukaryota > Metazoa > Chordata > Mammalia > Artiodactyla > Moschidae > Moschus > Moschus berezovskii. The sequence goes on from NC_142467.1 coordinate 80,671,135, forward strand.
AGCTTCAAGCCAAACTTTTCACTCTCCTCTTTCACTTTCATCAAGAGGCTTTTGAGTTCCTCTTCACTTTCTGCCATAAGGGTGCTGTCATCTGCATATCTGAGGTTATTGATATTTCTCCCGGCAATCTTCATTCCAGCTTGTGCTTCTTCCAGCCCAGCGTTCCTCATGATGTACTCTGCATAGAAGTTAAATAAGCAGGGTGACAATATACAACCTTGACGTACTCCTTTTCCTATTTGGAACCAGTCTGTTGTTCCATGTCCACTTCTAACTGTTGCTTCCTGACCTGCATACAGGTTTCTCAAGAGGCAGGTCACGTGGTCTGGTATTCCCATCTCTTTCAGAATGTTCCACAGTTTATTGTGATCCACACAGTCAAAGGCTTTGGCATAGTCAATGAAGCAGAAATAGATGTTTTTCTGGAATTCTCTTGCTTTCTCCATGATCCAGCGGATGTTGGCAATTTGATCTCTGGTGCCTCTGCCTTTTCTAAAACCTGCTTGAACATCTGGAAGTTCACAATTCACATATTGCTGAAGCCTGGCTTGGAGAATTTTGAGCATGACTTTGCTAGCGTGTGAGATGAGTGCAATTGTGCGGTAGTTTGAGCATTCTTTGGCGTTCCCTTTCTTTGGAATTGGAATGAAGACTGACCTTTTCCAGTCCTGTGGCCATTGCTGAGTTTTCCAAATTTGCTGGCATATTGAGTGCAGCACTTTCACAGCATCATCTTTTAGGATTTGAAATAGCTCAATTGGAATTCCATCACCTCCACTAGCTTTGTTTGTAGTGATGCTCTCTAGACGCCAAAGACGCCAGCTCCGGAGGCGCAGACGCGAGAGACGCCGGCTGACGCAGGCTTGGCACAACCGACCATGCACAGAAGCGAGGCCAAGGGGAGCGGTGGCCGAGAAGAGCTGTCCCACATCCAGGAGGCGGTGGCTGCGCGGGCACAGGAGGTCCGAGAGGAGCTACTCCACATTCAAGGTCAGGAGGGGCGGCCTTGAGGAGATACCCCCTCGTCCAAGGTAAGGTACAGCGGCTGCACTTTGCTGGAGCAGCTGTGAAGAGATACTCCACGACCAAGGTAAGTGAAACCCAAATAAGATGATCGGTATTGGGAGGGGGTATTAGAGGGCAGACACAATGAAATCATAATAACAAAAAACTAGTTGATCTGATCATATGGACCACAGCCCTGTCTAACTCAATGAAACTAAGGCATGCCGTGTGGGGCCACCCAAGACGGACGGGTCATGGTGAAGAGGTCTGACAGAATGTGGTCCACTGGAGATGGGAATGGCAAACCACTTCAGTATACTTGCCTTGAGAACACCATGAACAGTATCAAAAGGCAAAATGATAGGTTAGTGAGTGAGGAATTCCTAGTTGCCCAGTATGAAGGGATGGAGCCAAAGCAAAACAAATACCCAGTTGTGGATGTGACTGGTGATAGAAGCAAGGTCTGATGCTGTAAAGAGCAATATTGCATAGGAACCTAGAATGTTAGGTCCATGAATCAAGGCAAATTGGAAGTGGTCAAACAGGAGATGGCAAGAGTGAACATAGACATTCTAGGAATCAGTGAATTAAAATGGACTGGAATGGGTGAATTTAACTCAGATGACCATTATATCTACTACTGTGGGCAGGAATCCCTTAGAAGAAATGGAGTAGCCATCATGGTCAACAAAAGAGTCCGAAATGCAGTACTTGGATGCGATCTTAAAAACAACAAAATGATTTCTGTTTGTTTCCAAGGCAAACCATTCAATATTACAGTAATCCAAGTCTATGCCCCAACCAGTAATGCTGAAGAAGCCAAAGTAAAACAGTTCTATGAAGACCTACAAGACCTTTTAGAACTAACACCCAAAAAAGATGTCCTTTTCATCATAGGGGACTGGAATGCAAAAGTAGGAAGTCAAGAAACACCTGGAGTAACAGGCAAATTTGGCCTTGGAGCATGGAATGAAGCAGGGCAAAGGCTAATAGAGTTTTGCCAAGAGAACGCACTGGTCATAGCAAACACCCTCTTCCAACAACACAAGAGAAGACTCTACACATGGACATCACCAGATGGTCAACACCGAAATCAGATTGATTATATTCTTTGCAGCCAAAGATGGAGAAGCTGTATACAGTTAGCAAAACAAGACCAGGAGCTGACTGTGGCTCAGATCATGAACTCCTTATTGCCAAATTCAGACTTAAATTGAAGAAAGTAGGGAAAACCACTAGACCATTCAGATATGACCTCAATCAAATCCCTTATGATTATACAGTGGAAGTAAGAAATAGATTTAAGGGTCTAGATCTGATAGATAGAGTGCCTGATGAACTCTGGATGGAGGTTCGTGACACTGTACAGGAGACAGGGACCAAGACCATCCCCACGGAAAAGAAATGCAAAAAAGCCAAATGGCTGTCTGAGGAGGCCTTACAAACAGCTGTGAAAAGAAGAGAAGGGAAAAGCAAAGGAGAAAAGGAAAGATACAAGCATCTGAATGCAGAGTTCCAAAGAATAGCAAGGAGAGATAAGAAAGCCTTCCTCAGTGATCAATGCAAAGAAATAGAGGAAAACAACAGAATAGGAAAAACAAGAGATCTCTTCAAGAAAATTAAAGATATCAAGGGAACATTTCAAGCAAAGATGGGCTCGATAAAGGACAGAAATGGTATGGACCTAACAGAAACAGAAGATATTAAGAAGAGGGGGCAAGAATACACAGAAGAACTGTACAAAAAAGATCTTCACGACAAAGATAATCACAATGGCGTGATCACTCACCTGGAACCAGACATCTTGGAATGTGAAGTAAGTGGGCCTTAGAGAGCATCACTATGAACAAAGCTAGTGGAGGTGATGGAATTCCAATTGAGCTATTTCAAATCCTGAAAGATGATGCTGTGAAAGTGCTGCACTCAATATGCCAGCAAATTTGGAAAACTCAGCAATGACCACAGGACTGGAAAAGGTCAGTCTAAACATTTTAGGGGAGTTTAATTTGAACTTGCTTGTCAAATAGCCTCTTATATTGAGGAAGTCTATATTTGTGCTTTACTTTGAGTTAGGAATAAGAGAATTTAGGTTTATTTTCTTCCCTGAGACATTATCAATGTTAACCATAGTATTATAAAAGAACTATTGGCTTTAGTTGACTTTGTTATTTTTCTAAGTGATAAACACAAATAAGTTTTCATTCTGATTATAGATGTAGCTCTGTTTTATTCTAAAAAAAAATATGCTTTTGAATTTCCTAAGACCATGAAGGAATATTTTTCTGTATCTGAAACATCAATTTATAATTATATATTAGCAAAAGTTCTATTTTTTGGTTTAAGAGAACTACTTAATTGAAACATGTTGAACTGGTAATTATGTTAATAATATTACCCAATGTTTGTATAGTGAATTATGTTTTTGAAAAGTATGTTAATACCCACTGCCTATACCAACCTACAACACTGTGAGGCTGGTGTTAATAGGGCCCTATATTAGTTGATGTGTGTTCTGTGCTGTGCTCAGTCACCCAGTTGTGTCCACCTCTTAGCAACCCCAAGGAATGTGGCCCATCAGGCACATGGGATTTCCCAGGCAAGAAAACTGGAGTGGGCTTCCATTTCCTTTTCTAGGGAATCTCTCTGACCCAAAGATTGAACCCATGTCTCTCTGACATTGGCAGGCGGATTCTTTAACACTGAGTCACCTAGAAAGCCAAATTAGTTGATAAAGATATTGAAATGCTAAATGTAAGTTATTCCCTAAGATCATGATAACAGTAACTGATTCCAATAAAGAATTTAATCCTATATCTTAAGTATTTTGTCTTCTCTGAAGGAAAAAAATAAAAAGAGTTAAAGTAAGATGTCAACGCCTTAAAGTAAGATGCCAAGGCACCTACCTGGTGGCTCAGACAGTAAAGAATCTGCCTGTAGTGTAGGAAACCCAGGTTCGATCCGTGGGTCAGGAAGATCCCCTGGGGAAGGAAATGGCTACCTACTCCAGTATTCTTGCCTGGAGAATTCCACGGACAGAGGTGCCTGGAGGGCTATGGTCCATGGGGTCGCTAAGAGTCAGACATGTCTGAGTGACTATCATTTTCACTTTGAAGATGCCAAAACAAAATATCTTTTTCTGGGAAATCCTACAAATCCAGAAAATGTTCATTCTTCCAAACATACCAGTGAAAATAGTGATGATGTCCTTTTTAAAGTATAGCTGGAAAAAAAGGAATATAGTCTGGTCAAGAGACCAGAACCAAAGCAAACACATACATTACTGAAAAAAGCTGCATCTGAGGTCATTTTCAGACTCTTGGTGACAAAGAGCATTTATTATAGGAAGAAAAATATCTAATAGAAAATAGAACAGAGAAAACCCTTTAAGTGAGTATTCCTGAAGAGGTTCACCTTTAGTGAAAAAGTAAGCTGGTAAAATAATCCATCTCTGCCTATGGAGACAGCAACAAAATTTGGTAATCCCTGGTTTTGTTAAGAATAGAGTGAAATAGAATGTTCCTCCCTGAGAATATGTATTCAAAAGTCTGACTACATGTAGAAATGGAATTTAAAGGCTTACTAGCCACATGGTTTAAAAACCCTAAGTCAAGAAATTAATTAATTTAAATCAACTATCTGGTATGGGGAAAGCATCCAGATACCTGGCAAAAGACAATATTCTAGGACTCATAGAAATACCACATAGAATGTTCCCCAAACCCTTTAAAATGTGAAAAGAAAAAGAAGAATGGAAAAAAGGTACCCTAAGATAGAGTAAAATAACCAACAACACACCAGGAAATTACCAGGAAGCCAGAGGAGGAGGAAAGGGAGCAGAGGAAAAAGAAGGTGGAGACATAATGAAAGAGAAAGTGAAGACTGACAGGTCTAACATATATCTAATTGGAGTATTCTAAAAAGCAAAGCAGAATGAGGTAAGATAATTCAAAGAGGTAATGGCTTAAAATTTCCTGGAATTAATAATAATAATATATATATATATATATATATATATCACCAGAATCAGAATGCACAATACATCCCATTCAGGATAAGTAAAAGTAAGTCCACAGTATCTTCAGAGAGTTGAAGAAAATAAAATGGAACATATAATTGAATGCATAGTGAAATAATATTTTTAAAAGAATACATATTGCAAAAATTTAGCCAACATAACTCTAACTGAAGTATATATTTGAAAGAGAAAGAATATCATGCCAAAAAGTTCTGAGAAGAAAAACACAGTAAGAATAGAAAATGGCAAATATGATCATTAATTTAAATAAATATTTATAGACTCCATACAAAAAGACTAAAAGGTCTATTTCCAGGAGTAATGGGGTGTCCTGACTGACGTATATCTGAAAACTATTAAAAATGCCAGAAAACAACTTTCATAGACTTAAAAATGTATCAGTGAACTTCGAAGACTCTCAGAGGCCAAAAATTAAATGAAAGAGGAATTTAGACTCTTAAGTAGAAGTCAATTAATAATGGGTAAAATAAAAAGCATGGCCCAGAGCTAAGAATAACTTTTACATTTTTAAAGAGTTATAAGAAAAACTAACAACAAGCAGATGAAGAATATATGACAGAAATTATGTAGCCTGTCAGTATGTGGTCTATTAATTCTAAAATATTTACTACATGGTCCAAAGATAGTTTGCCAAGCCCTGCTCTACAGTCTAGAACACAAGTAGAGCTCTAAATGTGGCTTTCCCCTTAAAGGAAACTACCTTATGTAATACCTTTGACTTGATATTTCATGGCCTTTCAAGGCCTTGTTGTTCAGTGGCTAAGTCATGTCCCACTCTTTGCGACCCCATGAACTGCAGCATACTAGGCCTCCCTGTCCTTCACTATCTCCTGGAGTTTGCGCAAACTCATGTCTGTTGAGTCAGAGATGCTATCTAACCATCTCATCTTCTGCTGCCTTATTTTCTTTGCCTTCAGTCTTCCCTAGCATCAGTCTTTTCCAGTGAGTCAGCTTTTTGCATTAGGTAGCCAAAGTATTAGAGTTTCAGCTTCAGCATCATTCCTTCCAGTGAATATTCAGGGTTGATTTACTTTAGGATTGACTGGTTTGATTTCCCTGAAGTCCAAGGGACTCTCTGCATCACTACAATTCAAAAGCATCAATTATTTGGTGCTCAGCCTTCTTTATGGTCTAATTCTCACATCCATACATGACTACTGGAAAAACCATAGCTTTGACCAGATGGACCTTTGTTGGCAAAGTGATGTCTCTGCTTTTTAATATGCTGTCTAGGTTGGTCAAAGCTGTTCTTCCAAAGAGCAAGCATCTATTAATTTCATGACTGCAGTCACTGTCTGCAGTGATTTTGGAGCTCAAGAAAATAAAATGTGTCATTGCTTCTACTTTTTCCCCTTCTATTTGCCATGAAGGGATGGGACTGGATGCCATGATCTTAGTGTTGTTTTTTTTTTTAATGAGTTTTAAGTCAGCTTTTTCACTCTGCTCTTTCACCCTCATCAAGAGGCCTTAGAGATAAGGATAAAAGTCCACAGCCTACCCAAATTATAGCATCTATTAGAAGAAACCCCAATCCAAAAGAGGGGCTTCCCAGGTGGCTTATTGGTAAAGAATCCACCTGTCAATGTAGGAGCTGCAAGAGACATGAGTTCCATTCCTGGGTCACACAGATCCCTTGGAGAAGGAAATGGCAACTCACTCCAGTATTCTTGCTGAGACAACCCCATGGACAGAGGGCCCTGGCAAGCTACAGTCTATGGGGTCACAAAGAGTTGGACATGACCAAGCCACAGATCACCCAATCTAAAAGATCTTGTCATCAGAGTAAGGGAGTTCTAAAAACACAAATACACACCCAGGGTGCTATAAAAAATATAATCTGCCTCAAAAATTATCATTTACTAAAGGGAAAAATCCCTCCAAAGGATTTACCATGTTAAGTTGGCTCTCACCTAGATTTTTAGCTGGAGCCCACATTATGTGAAAGATCTCACAGTCAAAATTTATCTAAAAGTGGTCCTGATGAAAGGTAGTATTTTTAAGTGCCAGATGGAAGCAAATATAAATCAACTCTACAAGGACCCACTTTCAATTCAAGTGTCAGAATTTCCACCAATAAACTTCCAAGGAAGATAATCGCATTATAAAAATCATAAAACAGGTTTATGAAGAAGATAGCAGCATAAGACTCATAGTGACTTAAATCCTAGAATTATCAAACATAATATAAAATAGTCTTACTATGCTTCAATAAACAAAAATATGAAAACCGTTATATAGAGTCAGAAGAAATAAAAGTTGGCCTACTATACCAGGAAGATCCCCTGGAGAAGGAAATGGCAACCCACTCCAGTATTCTTGCCTGGCGAATTCCCACAGACAGAGGAGTCTGCCAGGCTACAGTCCAGAGGTCGTAATAGTCGGACATGACTGGTAGCTGATCCCTGGAAGGAACCTCAGGTACAGATCTCTGTGTGTGTTGCTCAGTCACGTCCAACTCTTTGCCACCCCACAGACTGTAGTGGGGGGCTCTTCTGTCCATGGAAGCTCCAGGCAAGGATACTGGAGTTGACTGCCAGTCCCTTCTCAGGGGATATTCCTGACCCAGGGATGGAACCCATTGTCTTTTGCATTGAAAGCAGATTCTTTACCGTCTGAGCCTTCCACCTAAAGAATTTAAAGCCTTCAGTGTCCTAGAGGCTCCTTCCTGTCCCTGAGGCATTAAACTTTCCTTCAATTAGGGCCTCTGCACCTCTTGACCTCCTGTGACTCCCTGCCTTAGCACCCATAATGTATAGGATGTGCTAGCACCCCTTTCTCTATGGTATGTATGAAGTGCTTCTTACTGCCAGATGGCATTACTTGCGTATCTCTCTCCTCCTTCTAAGAAAACTTGGATGTTTCAGAAGAAAGTGATTTGTTCTTATGATAATTCACTACCTAGTGAGTTCTCACTGTGGTGTCTTGTAGTTTCTGGAGTAGTTGTGCTGGGTGGAGAAAGCTCTATTCTCCCATCACGCTCAGCCCCAAATCCCTACCCAATCTTGAAACAAATGATATGAAGAGTTCTCTTTGGGTCTGTGAATATAAAAACATTCAAAACTGCAGGAAAAAAGGATCCTAGTTATAAAAAAGCAGGGATGGATTTATAAGTAATTAGCATAGAAAAGCAACTGCACTGGGTTTCACAATTAAAACTGAGCCTAGCAGGACCTGTCCAAAGATGCTGTATATACCCTAAGGACACATGGTCTCAGTCTTTTCCATGGGCCCTTCCCCTGCATGTCCTGTGAGATGCGCCCATAGCAGATCACAACGTTGGGAATAGTTAAATGCCTGCAAAAAGAAGAAGAAATTTTACCCCTAGATCAAATTCTTATTTACCTTACTACCAAGCATTTTGTATTTTGAGCTATTTATAAATTTGTATTCACTTCTATAAAAGAACAAATGTACAACTAATGGATATATATCACAGGTAGCAATCATAAATTTATATAATCAAGTAGCCATATGTTCAAGAATTCTACCTTCTGAGAAAATGGACCCAGAACTGAAGCCTCAAATGTTGTTTTCCTCTTTTTTAATGGTAATATAATAAGTGAATGCCAAGAAAGGAATGTCTCTATAATTAATGAGAAAAGAATGCCTTTCACTTTGTATTGAAAGAGTTGCTTATGCTAATTTTCAATAATTGAGGAAGTATGGCGAATAAATAATGTACTAAATCTAAATATCATCTTTGCTCGTACTTACATTTCCTTGACATGTTTTGACAATGACACACTACCACAGAAACAATTCCGTAATGAAATGCCTCAAATATCACATTCAATAAAATTTTTGCTGCTGTTTTTCTTTTTTCTTAATACAGATCCTCAACTAGATATCTAAGGCAACAAAGTCACCACCGGAGGAAAATCCAATTGAGCAAAGAGAGAGTTTATTTGTTAAGAAGTCCAATAATGAAACACTTTCACGTTGGTAGATGTATCAGGGACATACTATGTGCCAGTCAGTGCACTAAGTGATGGTAAGACTGATGTTGAAGCTGAAACTCCAATACTTTGTCCACTTGATGTGAAGAGCTGACTCATTTGAAAAGACCCTGATGCTGGAAATGATTGAAGGCAGGAGGAGAAGGAGACAACAGAGGATGAGATGGTTGGATGGCATCACCGACTCAATGGACATGAGTTTGGGTAGGCTCTGGGAGTTGGTGATGGATAGGGAGGCCTGGTGTGCTACAGTCCATGGGGTTGCAAAGAGTCAGACACTACTAAGCAACTGAACTGAACTGAATGTGGCAAAAAGCCTGGGCCCTTTCATTTTCTTCAGAAAATGTCTAGCAGAGTCACTGGAAGATAAATAAACAAATGAAATAGTAAATCAAGTAGACAGCCTTTAATTGCAACACACAGGGGAGTGGTACCAAATTCAGGCTTCTAATTCTGAAAAACAGAAAGAATGGCATCCTAGTTTGAGATATTAGTGATCTCAGGGGTGATGAGTAACTTGAGTGCCTCCTATGGAAAATATGAAAAAAAAAAAAAATTCACTACAAGATGCAGCCAGTCATTTGGTCTTAATACACTCCCCATGCATGGGCTTAATGTTTACAGATCTGGCCATAGTTACTTTGTGCATAACCTTAGTATTAGTAGAAAATCCAATTCAACTATCAGCTCCCTTATATAAGAATCATCTTTGTCTCCTGTAATGAACAATAGAGAGCATATCACTTTCTTTTCTTTCTTTTCCTTACCTAGACTGCATTATTAAAAATCTAGTAAATTCATCCCTCCTTTATACTTAATTTTGAATAAGAATTATTCAGATATACAAGAATAGGAAGGAGTATCCTAAGAAGCAGAAGCCAAAATGGAGTTGGAAATGCAAATGATTAACTAATGCTACTATCTGTAAAAGATAAAGTGAGAGAGGAGTAAGCAGAGAAAGACTTCATACCATGATGCTAGTCTGGTATTTGTGAATCATTCTTTGGAGTGGAAGCTCTATAATGCCAGAAATATTGTCTGACACAAAGAAAATTTTCCATAAATGCTAGCTGAATAATTGAATGAAAGAGTTCTTTGTGGGGAGGGAAGTTTGAAGATATATGCAAATATCTAAATAAACAAATAAAAATAGTATTTGTGCTGTAACAGAAGTTGGGTAGGTGGGTGAACTAAAATTCATTAAATAAGCTTCTTATGGAAGCAAGTCCTTCCCAGTGGAACTGAAGGGAGATTAAAGGTATGCCTCTGCCACCACCAGGATTACTAGGAAGCACTGGTTGATCATATGATAGAATCATTGAGGAGGATGAATGAGGATCCTGGGAAACAAAGGGAGTAGAGTCACAATCTAGTGTTTCAGGTATTTAGTGAAATAAACAACTCCACACTTATTATATAAAAGAACATTGACTGTATAATGTTCACGATTCTGAGGGCTATCCATTCAGACATAACATTATAGCTCTGTGATAGCTAGACCTTAAGTTAGGCATTATTAGGGCAGTACTGAAGTTAGAATTCCCATGTATTTGCATCTATATCTCATGATATGCTTTTCAAGATAATTATTACAGTCTCTACAATTTTAAGGTCTATTGTTCATTGCTTAACTTTGCACTTTGTTTTCTAATGATTATTTCTTTCACTGCTCAGGGCAACTTTAACCAGTTATCTGACCTTGACATGAATAAAATTATTCTTTTTTAATATCCTGAAGTCAGAGTTGGGAAAAGTTTCACAGATTACAAAGTAGAAGGGTCATCAATAATTGTGAAAGGGTATCAGCATTTTCAACACAAGATATCATTGTAGTTTAAGTCCCTACAACCCTTACTATTTTCATTTTGCCAGTATTCTCTATTGATTATATGGTCTTTCACCATACCATATTGTTTTACTTTGTGTCAAGTCATCTACTATGGTTATAAGTTAAGGAAATGTATTTCTGCTGAGGATCCTTGCAAGAATGTTTTGTCATTTCTAAATTCTTCTAAAGAACATAATGTCTGAAGGCAACAATTTATTTTTATAATCAAATCCCATCTCTCTTCTGCTACTTATGTTTCCAGCATAGTTTGGGAATCTAGTTACTTTTTAAACATGCCCTTGTTAATTTAATCTAAATACTGCAACTTTAGGAGTTGAAATTTTTAGTCTGGTTGTGAATCTCTATTGCCAGAGAATGATATATGTGTTGATGTCCATTTAAGGAACTGGGAAGAGTTGCTATTACTGTATGTAAATTGTAAAAATATGCAAGACTAACTAAAATATGATTCAATTTATACAAAGTTTAAAAGAATGGACAAAACTGCAAGAGACTATTTTTGTGAGTGAAGGGGGATTGGTGGAGCAAATGCCATGTACTTTCTCTCACAGAACATTATATTCTCCTCTATTTCTCTGCCTCATTGCCCTTGGGAAAAATCAAGAAAATTCTTACTGAGAACTTAATAGGTATCATTTCTTTAATTCATTTTTAATTATGCCATGTTCCTGGTCCTGGTTTCGGTATAAACAGAGAATAATGATACATTCATCATACCCCTTCTTGTTTGTACTGGTAAAGAGGATCTTAAGGTCTAAGTGTCTGCCTCAGTGCAAGCACCTATCAGTGAAGTATGAACCCAAGAGGCTGATTTTCCCTAATTCTGTTATCCTTGTGACATATAAGCCATACTATCTCTGATACACTGGCCACAGATGACTGTACCAGAAGCTGTGTCCAAATCAGGGGCAAAGAAGCCTAGGCTGGTCATGAAAAAGATCACCTTTCTCTGAGGTAACTTGGCTTAACATTCTGTCCAGTAGGGGTGTTATATATGTGCTAAAGCCTGACAGAGAAATAATCAAACAGTCCAGCTTTCTTTTTTTCTCTGTGTGCCTATTTCAAAGTTTAATTCTGGGAATTCTCAGTTTCAGAGTAACTAATATCTAAAAAATGGGGCTGTGGTTTGTAACATTTCTCTATCCTTCATGATCCTATGCAGCTTTGTAATAAGTATTCTCACAAAGAAATTCTGGTATATATACCTCCTCATCACCCAAAAGAAACTAGTTAGCAAAAATACTGACAAATTTATTGACTTCTTATGATCAAAGTCCCAAAGGTCACCCTCAGTTTCAGTGATTCATTAGATGGACCCATAGGCCTTAGCATATAGTCATATTCGTAGCCATGATTTATTTAGTAAAGGTAGATAATATCAGCAAAAAGGAAAGGCATATGGAATGAAGTTTTGGATTAGCAGATGCAAACTATCAAATATAGGATGGATAAACAGTAAAGTCCTACTGGATAGCATAGGCAACTATATTCAATATCCTGTTATAAACTATAATATAAAGGGATATGAAGAAAGAATATATACATGTATAACAATTATTTTGCTATACAGCAGAAATTAATACAGCATTATAAACCAACAATATTTCAACAATTTTTTTTAAAACAAAGAAGAAGCTTCCATGCTCAAGCTTCCAAGAGTTCTCTCACAGTGGAGTTACACAGGATATGCTTAAATCCTCTAACATCCAATCGTGACAAGATGTATAAAATGTTACCAAAGATGATACAGACAGACAGAAAGATAAACCATGTTCTTGAATTGAAAGAATAATATGGTCTAAATAACTCTGCTACCCAAAGCAATCTACAGATAGAAATGTAATTCCCATCAAATTACCAATGATATTTTTCACAGGATTGGAACAAAAAATTTACAGTTTTTACGGAAATAAAAAAGACCCTGAATAACCAAAGCAATCCTGTTGAAGAAAATTGGAGCTGGAGGAATCAGGCTCCCTGGCTTCAGACTATACTATTGAGACAAAGCTACAGTCATTAAAACATTATGGTACTAGCATAAAAAAACAGAAATACAGATCAATAGAACAGGATAGAAAGTTCAGAGATAAACCCAAATACCTATGGTCACCTAATGACATAGGAGGCAAGAATATACAAAAGACAGTGTCTTCAGTAAGTGGTACTCAGAAAACTGAAGAGCTACATGTAAAAGAATGAAATTAGAACACTCCCTAATGCCCCACATGGAAGTAAACTCACAAATGATTAAACAATCTAAATATAAGGCAAGATATGGCTATATCTTTACTAGCTATATGCTAAGGAAGCATTAAAATATTATTCATGTGGACTAGAATATTTTAATGCTTCCTTAGCATGTAGCTTAGTTCTAGATTATTTCCTGATGGAATCAGTGCAGTTAATCCAGATAGCTAATATTAATTAATTAATATGTAAATTTTTGTGAATAGGTCTGATAATAATTGTGGCTCTGAAGGATTTTTTCAGTATTTTAATGGTGACAAATCAAGAGCAAGTACTTCCTATATACCCAGCTGGCTAAAGCTGATACCTGTTTTAATTTTCAGTTCAGTTCAGTCACTTGGTCATGTCTGATTCTTTGCAACTTTTAAGTATACATTATTGTCACATCCCAATCTGGCCTCAAGAACCTCCGATATATCTCTCAAATTATGTTTCCTTACATATCAAGTTCTTGTGGGCACTCATACAGACTTCTGTCATTACTTAAGTAGTATAAATCAATAGAATACAAATACATTACCCATGACTTCATTACAATTAATTCTCCATGCCTGAATCATTGTCATCATACTTTTAATGATCACGGCAATGATTCAGGCATGGAAAATTCTAACAAAATACTGTTTATGTAGACTAGAATAGGGCTCCCCTGGTGGCTCAGTCTTGACTAGACAGACCTTGGTTGGCAAAGTAATGTCTCTGCTTTTTAATATACTATCAAGGTTGGTCATAACTTTCCTTCCAAGGAGTAAGTGTCTTTTAATTTCATGGCTGCAATCAGCATCTGCAGTGATTTTAGAGTCCCCAAAAATAAAGTCTGACACTGTTTCCACTGTTTCCCCATCTATTTCCCATGAAGTGATGGGACCAGAGGCCATGATCTTTGTTTTCTGAATGTTGAGCTTCAAGCCAACCTTTACACTCTCCTCTTTCACTTTCATCAAGAGGCTTTTGAGTTCCTCTTCACTTTCTGCCATAAGGGTAGTGTCATCTGCATATCTGAGGTTATTGATATTTCTCCCGGCAATCTTGATTCCAGCTTGTGCTTCTTCCAGCCCAGCGTTCCTCATGATGTACTCTGCATATAAGTTAAATAAGCAAGGTGACAATGTACAGCCTTGATGTACTCCTTTTCCCATTTGGAACCAGTCTGTTGTTCCATGTCCAGTTCTGACTGTTGCTTCCTGACCTGCATACAGGTTTCTCAAGAGGCAGGTCAGGTGGTCTGGGATTCCCATCTCTTTCAGAATGTTCCACAGTTTATTGTGATCCACACAGTCAAAGGCTTTGGCAGAGAGTTGGACACGACTGAGCGACTGAACTGAACTGAACTGAACTGGTGGCTCAGTCAGTAAAGGGTCTACCTGTAAGGCAGGAGACTGGGTTCAATCCCTGGGTTGGGAAGAACCCCTGGAGAAGAAAATGGCAACCCACTCCAGTATTCTTGCCTGGAGAATCCCATGGACAGAGGCGCCTGGTGGGCCATGTAGTCACAGTCAGATACGACTGAGTGATTAACATTTTCAGATTAGAATAGATGATGCTATGTTAATGATTTTTGCTGGATTATCTTCTCAACTTGGAAAGTCTCAACAATCCCATTTGCAGAAAATCATAGGTGCATATCTGGGACTTAGTGGGTCATCCTGAAAGGGAGGTCGTGAAGCCAAAGGTGGTGCTTCAATCTGGGTTCAAGACTTTGACCTTTATAATGCTCACTTCTTCTCTGGCCTTTACAGCAGAACCCACTTCACACTGGTCCCTCCTGTCCCAAGCTATTTAACAATGAATAGGACCTTATCACTTCTTAGTTTATTTTTTTTAAGACCTGCGGAAAAGGTGCAATTATAATTTTGGTGGTTAATAAAAATTACTTTATTAATTATTTCTATAAATTTCTTTTTATTAATAAACTTAACAAATTAGAAATTTTTGTTCAGGCCCAATTGATGATTACAAGCATAATTATTAATTATTTTTGATTCCAATAAATTAAATGTTTTCTGAACAACTGCCAGGGATTCTATCATTACTAAATGAAGAAAAACCATTAGCAAAGGAGCTTCTCACACTTTTCTTTTAACCTATTCTTTAGTTTAAATAATGAGAAACATCTATATCAATTAATTACTTCAAGAGTATCTGCTAATTAAATTGGGATTTATACCCATGCATTCTTCTCTTCACTAAGTCTTCTCTAACAGGTTTATAATCTTTATTAGCCATAGAAATATGCTCTCCCTTACAAGAGCACAAATAAGCAGCATAAAGATAGTTAATTTTATAAAAGGACCTTAATCAAGTGACAATGACTAACAGCATTCACTAAATTTAGAAAAAAAACTGACTTTAATTTTGTTTCATCTCAGAGCAATAATTATACTTCCAGAATGAAAGTGAAAGTTGCTCAGTTGTGTCCAATTCTTTGTGACCCCATGGGCTCAACAGTCCATGGAATTCTCCAGGCCAGAATACTAGAGTAGGTAGCCTTTTTCCCTTCTCCAGGGGATCTTCCCAACCCAGGGATCTAACCCAGGTTTCCTGCATTGCAGGCGGATTCTTTACCAGCTGAGCCACAAGGGAAGCCCAAGAACACTGGAGTGGTTAGCCTATCCCTTCTCCAGCGGAATTTCCCAACCCAGGAATTGAACCAGGGTCTCCTGCATTGCAGGTGGACTCTTTACCACCTGAGCTATCAAGGAAGTTTACACTTCCAGATAGGAAAAAAATGGCTATTATCTAGATATCTATATTTATTATTATAACATACTATAATAGTATATCTTTCTTAGTAATAAATATAGATATCTAGGTAATAAGAGCTATTTTTTTCCTTTTGAAAATTTTCTTCAATAAGAAAATAATGAAGTAATCTTAAAGAGCCAATAAAAAAATTCTCAAAGTTTACAACTTTAATTGAGTGACCTAAAGCTTTACAAAGCTATCACTATGAATCTAACTGACTTCAACTATTCACAGCATTAACTGGGAAATTCTCTGCCTTTCATTCAACAAACAGCAAAATTTTGAGTGACAAATTGCAGAATCTGAAATCATACTGAAATAACATCTAAATAAAGATAAAAAATGACTTGAAATTTTCTGTCTTGGTAGAAAAGAAGTTTAGAGAACAAGTGATAATTAATCTCAATTTTTAGTTTTATAATGCATATATTTATTATATATAATATATTATATTTTATATTATAAAACTTTGGAAGAGGAAGAGGACATAGCAAATGATCAACCACTACAGTCGTTAATGCTATAAATGGTTTTTCAATTTGGGAAGTACACTAATTCACACCCCAGGTGTCTTGCGACTCCAAGTAATACCAACTCCAGAGTGCATGCTCCATAAAGGAAGAAAGCATCTTTCACATACCCTAGACTCCACTTCTAAAATCTTTTCATAAACATTTAGAAATCCTCTAGCATATACAGTCTAAAAATGATGACTAACAAACTAAGGAGAGCCTATCTTTCCACAGCCATTGTCCTCACCATAACTCATGGCTGTCACCAAATAACACTGCAGAGTGCTTGCAAACATTGCTTCATGGCTCCAGATCCATACAAAAGGAAAATCACTTTTCCAGGTTAAAAAAAAGTCAAAGAAAATAAATAGTTTTACAGGTAGTCCTTGAAGAACTCAGGTTTGAACTGAGTTCAGTTCAGTTCAGTCGCTCAGTCGTGTCCAACTCTTTGCGACCCCATGAATCACAGCACGCCAGGCCTCCCTGTCCATCACCAACTCCCGGAGTTCACTCAAACTCATGTCTATCGAGTTGGTGATGTCATCCAGCCATCTCATTCTCTGTTGTCCCCTTCTTCTCCCGCCCCCAATCCTTCTCAGCATCAGAGTCTTTTTCAGTGAGTCAACTCATCGCATGAGGTGACCAAAGTATTAGAGTTTCAGCTATAGCATCAGTCCTTCCAATGAACACCCAGGATTGTTCTCCTTTAGAATGGACTGGTTGGATCTCCTTGCAGTCCAAGGGACTCTCAAGAGTCTTCTCCAGCACCACAGTTCAAAAGTATCAATTCTTCAGTGATCAGCTTTCCTCACAGTCCAACTCTCACATCCATACATGACCTCTAGAAAAACCATAGCCTTGACTAGACGGACCTTTGTTCGCAAAGTAATGTCTCTGCTTTTTAATATACTATCTAGGTTGGGCATAACTTTCCTACCAAGGAGTAAGCGAACTGAGTCCACTTATACACAAATATTTCTCAGTAGTAAATACTATAGTGCTACATGGTCTGTGGTTGGTTGAACCTGTGGAGAAGCCTCAAGTACAGATATAGAGGCCTCACAATAAATTACACATGAATTAAGTTGTAAAATGTCAACAGTATAACTATTGCTGGAATAATTTGGTGAGTTAAACACCATGATGGAAAATATACTTTCTTAGAAAGAAACAATGTTAAAAATGTGGACAGGATAGCTCCAGATATCAGAACACCACAAATTTACATGGTGTATTATTCATCTAAGATTAGAAATCTTAAGGAGTGACTAAAACGAGAATACCAAATGATAACATTGACTTTATAGGAGCTTTCTCTTTTAAGTCCGTCCAGAATAAAAAGTTTGAGCTTAGGAAAAAATTTCTCCTGACTTCATTACAGTTATGATAAACCCTTCCCAGTAAGTCTTTCTCTTCAGTCTCCAAACTAGAAATACACCACCTTTCACTTAGCTTTTAGATAGATTTAACTATGGTTGTTTTGTTTTGCGGTTTAAAACCACTACCCTTAATAACACAGAGGCAGAATTGGAATTGAGTAGTTTTTCTTTCTTGGTGTTACTGCTGTGTGTTCATTTTTTTCAAAAGCAAGTGATCTAATATATATTGTTTGCTTTATTCCAAGAAGGTCTTTAAAACCAATTAAATTATTCCTGTATGACTTCCTGAAGACTTAATTTTGGCTTTCCTCTTACTATAGTTACTAATGCCACTCTTTACTCCTTGGTTTTGATTATGCATTCCTCCTTCCAGTTTGTCTATATCTCACCTCAGTTATAAATTACCAGATCACAAAAATCAAAAAAGAGAACATAATTATAAAACAAAAGAAAATCATCAAACTACAAAAGGAAAAAGAAAAAGAGGTATAGGAAGGAATACAAAATCAAAGGGAAACAAAGTTTAAAATGGCAATAGATACATATCTATCAATAATAATATTAAATGTCAGTGGACTAAATACTTCAATGAAAAGACACCAAGTAGAAGACTGGATTAAAATTTAAAAAGCCTACAATATGCCTCCTACAAGAGACCCACTTTAAGGTAAAGAACACACATAGGTTGAAATGAGGGAATAGAAAAAATATTTCATGCAAATGGAAATGACAAGAAAGTGGAGATCACAATACTCATTTCAGACAAAATAGATTTTCAAAGAAAGTCCATAAATAAGAATAAAGAAGTGAAGTCACTCAGTCATGTCTGACTCTGTGACACCATGGACTGCAGCCCATGAGGCTCCTCTGTCCATGGGGTTTTCCAGGCAAGAATACTGGAGTGGATTGCCATTTCCTTCTTCAGGGGATCTTCCTGATCCAGGGCTTGAACCAGGGTCTCCTGCTTTGAAGGCTGACTTTACCATCTGAGCCACCAGGGAAGCTTAAGAATAAAGAAAGACACTATTGAATAATAAAAGTATCAATACAAGATGATTTAGTACTCATCAACATGAGGAATGCTGGGCTGGAAGAAGCACAAGCTGGAATCAAGATTGCCGGGAGAAATATCAATAAGCTCAGATATGCAGATGACGCTACCCTTATGGCAGAAAGTGAAGAGGAACTCAAAAGCCTCTTGATGAAAGTGAAAGAGGAGAGTGAAAAGGTTGGCTTGAAGCTCAACATTCAGAAAACAAAGATCATGGCATCTGGTCCCATCACTACATGGGAAATAGATGGGGAAACAGTGGAAACAGTGTCAGACTTTATTTTTTTGGGCTCCAAAATCACTGCAGATGCTGATTGCAGCCATGAAATTAAAAGATGCTTACTCCTTGGAAGGAAAGTTATGACCAACCTAGATAGTATATTAAAAAGCAGAGACATTACTTTGTCAACAAAGGTCCGTCTAGTCAAGGCTATGGTTTTTCCCGTGGTCATGTATGGATGTGAGAGTTGGACTGTGAAGAAAGCTGATCACGAAGAATTGATGCTTTTGAACTGTGGTGTTGGAGAAGACTCTTGAGAGTCCCTTGGACTGCAAGGAGATCCAACCAGTCCATTCTAAAGGAGATCAATCCTGGGTGTTCATTGGAAGGACTGATGCTAAAGCTGAAACTCCAATACTTTGGCCACCTCATGCGACAAGTTGACTCACTGGAAAAGACTCTGATGCTGAGAAGGATTGGGGGAGGGAGAAGAAGAGGACGACAGAGAGTGAGATGGCTGGGTGGCATCACCGACTTGATGGACATGAGTTTGAGTGAACTCCAGGAGTTAGTGATGGACAGGGAGGTGTGGCGTGCTGTGATTCATGGGGTCACAAAGAGTCAGACATGATTGAGCGACTGAACCGAACGGAACCGAACATATATGCAACCAATATAGGAGAATCCAAAAAAATACTGAAAGGCATAAAGGGAGAAATCGACAGAAATACAGTAATACTAAGAGATCTGTCCCATTAATATCAAAGGGTAGATCTTCTAGACAGAGAATAGATAAAGCAACAGAGATCTTAAATGATACAACAGTTAGACTTAATTGATATTTTCAGAATATTACATCCAAAAAAATAGAATACACATTCTTTTAAAGTGCAAACAAACCTCAACAAATGTGAGAGTATAGAAGTTATCTCAAGCATCTTTTCTGACCACAATGGCATGAAATTAGAAATTAACCATGGGGGTGGAGGGGCACAATTACATGCAGACTAAACAACATGCTACTGAAAAAAAGAAATCAATGGGTCAATAATAAAAATGAAATCAAGGAGGACATTTTAAAATACCTTTGTCATTTTAAGAAAAATGACAATGAAAACACAACCATAAAAATATCTATGGGATGCAGCAAAAACAGTTCTTAGAGGGAAGTTTATAGCAATACAGTTCAGTTCAGTTCAGTTCATAGCAATACAGGCCTTCCTCAAAAGAAAGAAAAAGAAAAATCTCAGTCTAACATACCACTTAAAAAAAAATCAGAAAAAAGAAGAAACAAAACCTAAATTCAGAAGAAAGAAGGAAATAATAAAGATCAGAGAATAAATATGATAGACACGCAAAAATATAGAAAAACAATAGAAAAAATTCAGTAAAACCAAGAGTTGGTTCTTTGAAAGTAGAAACAAGGTTGACAAACATCTGGCAAGGCTTACTATGAAAAGAGAGAGAAACCAAATAAACAAAATAAAAAATGAAAAGGGAGACAAAACAACTGATACTGCAGAAATACCAGTAAAAAAGTGAATACCCAAAATTTGACAACCTAGAAGAAATAAACAAGTGTCTAGAAACATGTGTGTGCATGTTTAGTCACTCGGTTGTGTCTGACTCTTTGTGACCCTATGAACTGTAGCCTGCCAGGCACCTCTGACCCTGGGATTTCCCAGGAAAGAATACTAGAGTGGGTTGCCATTTCTTTCTCCAGGGGATACTTCCTGACTCGCATATGGCCCACCAAAATTGAATCAGTAAGAGACAGATAATTTGAACAGACCAGTTACTATACGTGAAGTAAAATCTATAATTGAAAAACTCTTTACAATCCAAAGTACAGGACACATAGATGTCACAGGCAACTTCTACCAAAAAAGAACATACACCAATCCTTCTCAAACTCTTCCAAAAATCTGAAGAGGAGGGAACACTCCCAAAGACATTCTATGAAGCCAATATCACCCTGACACCAAACCTAGACAAAGACACTACCAAGAAAGAAAATTACAGTCCAGTATCTCTGATGAATATCTATGCAAAAATCCTCAACAAAATATTAGCAAATAGAATCCAATGATACACAAAAATTATCATACACCACAACCATGTAGGATTTATCCCACGTTCACCAGAATGGTTCACTTCAATTTAGTTCAGTCACTAAGTCATGTCCAACTCTTTGCCACCCCATGAACCACAGCACGCCAGGCCTCCTTGTCCATCATCAACTCCCGGAGTTCACCCAAACTCATGTCCATCAAGTCGATGATGCCATCCAGCCATCTCATTCTCTGTTGTCCCCTTCTCCTCCCACCCCCAACCCCTCCCAGCATCAGAGTCTTTTCCAGTGAGTCAACTCTTCACATGAGGTGGCCAAAGTATTGCAGTTTCAGCTTCAGCATCAGTCCTTCCAATGAACACCCAGGACTGATCTCCTTTAGAATGGACAGGTGGGATCTCCTTGCAGTCCAAGGGACTCTCAAGAGTCTTCTCCAACACCACAGTTCAAAAGCATCAATTCTTCAGCGATCAGCATAGTTAAATATATGTAAATCAATGTGATACACCACATAAACAAAAGACAAAAACCACATGATCATCTCAGTAGACTCAGAAAATGCATTTGACAAAATTCAATATCCATTCATGATTTAAAAAAACTTATCAAAATGGGTTCAGAGGGGACATATCTCAAATAATAAAAGCTTCTTACAACAAACCCATGACCACTATAATACTCAAAGTTGAAATGCTGAAACTGTTCCTTCTAAAATATGACATAAGACAAGGATGCCCACTCTCACCTTTTCCATTCAACATATATGTGGTAGTCCCAACCATGGCAATCAGACAAGAAAAAGAAATAAAAGGTATCCCGATTGGAAGGGAAGATGTAAAACTGCCATTATATGCAGATGATATGATACTATATATAGAAAACCTTAAAGATTCCACATAAAAACTGCTAAAACTGATAAGTGAATCCAGCAAGGTAGCAGGATATACATTAACATACAAAAATAAGTTGCCTTTCTTTGTACAGTGAAATATCAGAAAGAGAATGCAAAGAAACAATACCTTTTATAATAATATAATGAGGAATAAATCTGACCAAGGAGGTGAAAGGCTTATATGCTGAGAACTATAAAAACTTAGTAAAGAAAAATGAAAATGACTCAAAGAAATGTAAAGCTATCCCATGCTCTTGGATTAGAAGAATTAATATTGTTAAAATGGCCATACTATCCAAAACAATCTACAGATTTAATGAAGCGAAAAGTGAAAGTCGCTCAGTCATGCCCAACTCTTTGTGACCCCACGGACTTAGTCCATGGAATTCTCCAAGCCAGAAATACTCGAGTGGGTACCCTTTCCCTTCTCCAAGGGATCTTCCCAACCCAGGGATCTAACCCAGGTCTTCCACATTGCAGGAAGATTCTTTACCAACTGAGCCACAAGAGAAGCCCAAGAATACTGGAGTGGGTAACCTATCCCTTCTACAGCAGATCTTCCCAACCCAGGAATTGAGCTGGGGTCTCCTGCTTCGCATGTGGATTCTTCACCAACTGAACTATGAGGGAAGCACAGATTTAAAGAGATCTCGATCAAATCATTTGATAGAGATGAAAAATGAAAACATTTTTCACAGAATGAAAATAATCTTAAAATTCATATGAAGCCATAAAAGACTCAGAATTGCTAAAGAAATCCTGAAGAAAAAGAACAAAGCAGGAGGCATAACACTCTCAAGCTTCAGACAATAATAGAAAGCTACATTCAACAGCTTTTGCATTCCAATCCTCTATGATGAAAAGGATATCTTTTTTGGTGTTAGTTCTAGAAGGTCTTGTAGGTCTTCATAGAACTGGTCAACTTCATCTTTTCGGCATCACTAGTTGGGGCATAGGATTGGATTACTGTGTTGAACAGTTTGCCTTGGAAATTAACTGAGATCATTCTGTTGTTTTTGAGATTGCACTGAAGTACTGCATTTTGGACTCTTTTGTTGCTTATGAGGGCTACTTCATTTCTTCTATAGGATCCTTGCCCACAGCAGTAGATACCACGGTCTTCTGAATTAAATTCTCTCATTCTTGTCAATTTTAGTTCACTGATTCCTAAGATGTCAGTGTTTACTCCTGCCATCATCTGCTTTGCCACATCCAATTTAACTTGAACCTGGACCTAACATTCCAGGTTCCTATGCAATATTGTTGTTTACAAAATTGGATTTTACTTTCACCATTTGACACACTCACAACTGAGCTAAAGAATATTGAAACTATTGGACAATTGCACTCATTTTCCATGCTAGTAAGGTTATGCTCAAAATCCTTCAAACTAAGTTTCAGCAGTACTTGAATCAAGAACTTCCAGATTTACAAGCTGGCTTTAGAAAAGGCAGAGGAACCAGAGATCAAATTGCCAACATTTGTTGGATCATAGAGAAAACAAGAGAATTCCAGAAACTTCTGCTTCATTGACTATGTGAAAGACTTTGACAGTGTGGACCACAACAAACTGTGGAAAATTAGAGAGATGGGTATACCAGACCACTCTACCTGTCTCCTGATAAACCTGTATGCAGGTCAAGAAGCAACAGTTAAGAACCTTACATGGAACAACTAACTGGTTCAAAATTGGAAAAGAAGGACAAAAAGGCTGTATATTGTCACACCATTTATTTAACTTATATGCAGAATACATCATGCAAAATGCCAAGCTGGATGAGTTATAAGCTAGAATCAAGATTGCTGGGAGAAATATCAACAACCTCAGATATGCAGATGATAACATTCTAATGGCAGAAAGCAGAGAGGAACTAAAGAGCCTATAGATGAGGGAGAAAGGGGAGTGAAAAAGTTGTCTTTAAACTCAACATTAAAGAAACTAAGATCATGGAAACAAGCCCCACCACTTCATGGCAAATAGAAGAGGAAAAACTGGAAGCAGGGACAGATTTTCTCTTCTTGGGCTCCAAAATCACTGCAGATCGCCACTGTAGCCATGTAGCAAGAAGTCACTTGCTTCTTGGAATGAAAGCTATTAGCGACCTAGAGAGCATACTAAAAAGGAGAGACATCACTTTGCTGGCGAAGGTCTGTATAGATAAAGTTGTGGTCTTTCCAGTAGTCATGTATGGATGTGAGAGTGGAACAATAAAGAAAGATGAACACAGAATTGATGCTTTTTAACTGTGATGCTGGAGAAGACACTTGAGAGTCCCTTGGACAGCAAGGAAATCAAATCAGTCAGTCCTAAAGGAAATCAACCCTGAATATTCACTGGAAGGACGGATGCTGAAGCTCCAATAATTTGGCCACCTGACACGAAAAGCCAACACATTGGGAAAGACCCTGATGCTGGGAAAGACTGAATGCAAAAGAAGAGGGCAGCAGAGGATGAGAAGCTTCAAGAGCATCACTGACGCAATGGACATGAACTTGGGCAAATTCAGGAAATAGTGAGGAACACGGGGGCCTAGCATGCTGCAGTTCATGGGGTTGCAAAGAGTCAGACACGACTTAGCAACATAAAAACAACAAAATCACTTATATGTGAAATCTAAAATATGACACAGATGAGCCTATCTATGTAACAGAAACAGTATCGTGGACGTAGAGAACAGGCTGGTGGTTGCCAAGGAGGATAGTGTAGGAGGAGCAAAGCAGTGGGAGGTTGGGGTAAGCAGATTTAAGCTTTTATATATATACGATGAATAGACAACAGGTCCTATTGTAGAGTACAAAGAATTATATTCAGTATCTCATGATAAACCCTGATGAAAAAGAATATTTTTAAAAAAGAATGTATATAATGTAGATACTGAATCACTTTTCTATCTAGCAGAAATTAACACAGCATTATAAATCAAGTATAATTCAATGAAAGAGTAAATTGCTAGAGAGTCCCATGCAGATACTGAAGATTCTTTAAATGTCACACAATATATTTATCATCACAATATATGCAATTAAAATACAGAATTTTATCAAGCTAAACCTTTCTTGAAATTTCTGGTTTGAAAATTCACTTTTTATTCTATGAAGACTTCTTAAAATTTCCTCTTCTAAGCCATGCAATTTTTCTAACGTATCCTAAACTTTTGCATTGCTCTTGTTTCAAGGTTCTATTTCTCACCATTCATCAATTAAGCAGATTTTCTGCACTGATTTAAACTATGTACAGAGTATGACCTCCCCCTGTTGCTTTCTTAAAGTGGTCCACACAGTCCCCTAAAATCTTACTTATATTCTAAGCTCTACATCATGATAAACTGTTTTGTGTAAAGCACTCTAAGTCACTCCAACATATGATACACTGTAAGCAATGAGATATAGAAAATATTAAATCATTTTCCACTTAAGATTTGAATTCTTACCCACCCACAAGAAGAGCTTTTCTTTGGAGACAGTTTCCTGGGAATAAATACAAAGGGATATATTACAGTGAATCATTGTGCATAACTTGATTCACACATCATAGATTTTTAGTCCTGTTACTATTGCCGAGTTCTGAGTCAAATATTTTCATTGGCAGATTCTCTATTATGAATTCTAACAATGGCTAATTTTTAACTCTTCCTTCATAGAGTCCTTTGAATGTCTCATTTATTTCCTTTCTTTTCATACTGTATCAGAAGCTTCTCTAAGAGAGTTAAACTTTGATTAAGAACTAAGTCAGACTGTATTCTGGTGCAGCCTTTGTGGTATCTTTCTATCATTCTTTCAACAAATACATAATGAGCATCTATTGAGACAGTCCCTGTTCTAGGTACTGGGATCACAACCAGAGAGAAAACAACACAAATTCCTAGCCTCGGAAAGCTTGCTTTATAATGGGTAAAAAGACAACAAGAAAAGACGGCAACAAATAATACGCATATATCTAAGAAGGTGATGAATGCCCTGAAGAAAAATAAAGCAAGAGGATGAACAAGAAGTTCAGCATATGTAAACTTGTGATTACGTGGCTAAGTATGACTTCACTCAGACAGTGCCACCTGAGTGAAGATCTGAAGGGAGTGAAGGAGATTTTCAAGTCAATGTCTGAGAAAAGAATGTTTTAGACAGAAGCAAGTTCAGCTGATTTCAGTTGCTCAGTCGTGTCCGACTCTGTGACCCCATGGACTGCAGCACACCAGGCTCCCATGTACATCACCAACTCCCAGAGAGTACTCAAACTTGTGAACATTGCGTTGGTGATGCCATCCAACCATCTCATCCTCTGTCGTCCCCTTCTACTTCCACCTTCAATCTTTCCCAGCATCTGGGTCTTTTTCAATAAGTCAGTTCTTCACATTAGGTGGCCAAAGTATTGGAATTTCATCTTCAACATCAGTCCTTCCAATGAATATTCAGGACTAATTTCCTTTAGGATTGACTGGTTGGATCTCCTTGCAGTCCAAGGGACTCTCAAGAGTCTTCTCCAACAAGACAGTTCAAAAGCATAAATTCTTCAGCGCTCAGCTTTGTTTATGGTCCAACTCTCACATCCATACACGACTACTGGAAAAACCATACTTTCAGTTCAGTTCAGTCGCTCAGTCGTGTCCGACTCTCCACGACCCCATGAATCACAGCACGCCAGGCCTCCCTGTCCATCACCAATTCCCGGAGTTCACTCAAACTCATGTCCACAGACTCAGTGATGCCATCCAGCCATCTCATTCTCTGTCGTCCCCTTCTCCTCCCGCCCCCAACCTTTCCCAGCATCAGAGTCTTTTCCAGTGAGTCAACTCGTCACATGAGGTGGCCAAAGTATTGCAGTTTCAGCTTTAGCATCAGTCCTTCCAATGAACACCCAAGATCGATCTCCCTTAGAATGGACTGGTTGGATCTCCTTGCGGTACAAGGGACTCTCAAGAGTCTTCTCCAACATCACAGTTCAAAAGCATCAATTCTTTGGCGATCAGCTTTCTTCACAGTCCAACTCTCACATCCATACATGACCACGGGAAAAACCATAGCCTTGACTAGACGGACCTTGGTTGGCAAAGTAATGTCTCTGCTTTTTAATATATTATCAAGGTTGGTCATAACTTTCCTTCCAAGGAGTAAGAGTCTTTTAATTTCATGGCTGCAATCAGCATCTGCAGTGATTTTGGAGCCGGAAAAAACAAAGTCTGACACTGTTTCCACTGTTTATCCATCTATTTCCCATGAAGTGATGGGACCAGATGCCATGATCTTTGTTTTCTGAATGTTGACCTTCAAGCCAACCTTTTCACACTCCTCTTTCACTTTTATCAAGAGGCTTTTGAGTTCCTCTTCACTTTCTGCCATAAGGGTAGTGTCATCTGCATATCTGAGCTTATTGATATTTCTCCCAGCAATCTTGATTCTAGCTTGTGCTTCTTCCAGCCCAAATTAGAGATTCCAAGGGAACATTTCATGCAAAGATGGCCTCAATAAAGGACAGAAATGGTATGGACCTAACAGAAGCAGAAGATATTAAGAAGAGGTGGCAAGAATACACAGAAGAGCTGTACCAAAAAGATCTTCACGACCAAGATAACCACGATAAGGTGATCACTGACCTAGAGCCAGACATCTTGGAATGTGAAGTCAAGTGGGCCTTAGAAAGCATCACTACAAACAAAGCTAGTGGAGGTGATGGAATTCCAGTTGAGCTATTTCAAATCTTGAAAGATGATGCTGTGAAAGTGCTGCACTCAATATGTCAGCAAATTTGGAAAACTCAGCAGTGGCCACAGGACTGGAAAAGGTCAGTCTTCATTCCAATCCCAAAGAAAGGCAATGCCAAAGAATGCTCAAACCACTGCATAATTGCACTCATCTCACACGCTAGTAATGTCATGCTCAAAATTCTCCAAGCCAGGCTTCAGCAATATGTGAACCGTGAACTCCCAGATGTTCAAGCAGGTTTTAGAAAAGGCAGAGGCACCAGAGATCAAATTGCCAACATCCGCTGGATCATGGAGAAAGCGAGAGAGTTCCAGAAGAACATCTATTTCTGCTTCATTGACTATGCCAAAGCCTTTGACTCTGTGGATCACAATAAACTGTGGAAAATTCTGAAAGAGATGGGAATCCCAGACCACCTGACCTGCCTCTTGAGAAACCTGTATGCAGGTCAGGAAGCAACAGTCAGAACTGGACATGGAACAACAGACTGGTTCCAAATAGGAAAAGGAGTGCGTCAAGGCTGTATATTGTCACCTTGCTTATTTACCTTTAACTAGACGGACCTTTTTTGGTAAAGTAATGTCTCTGCTTTTTAATATGCTGTCTAGGTTGGTCATAGCTTTTCTTCCAAGAAGCAAGCATCTTTTAATTTCTTGGGTGCAGTCACTATCTACAGTAATTTTGTAGCCTAAGAAAGTCTCTCACTGTTTCCATTGCTTCCCCATTTATTTGTCATGAAGCAATCGGACCA
The DNA here is from genome assembly GCF_049115385.1 of Moschus berezovskii. Classification (NCBI taxonomy): domain Eukaryota; kingdom Metazoa; phylum Chordata; class Mammalia; order Artiodactyla; family Moschidae; genus Moschus; species Moschus berezovskii. The sequence continues at coordinate 80,699,546 of NC_142467.1, forward strand.
GATGCCATGATCTTAGCTTTCTGAATGTTGTGTTTTAAGCCACCTTTTTCACTCTCCTCTTTCACTTTCATCAAGAGGCTCTTTAGTTCTTCTTCACTTTCTGCTATAAGGGTGGTGTCATCTGAGTATCTGATATTGCTCCCGGCAATCTTGATTCCAGCTTGTGTTTCATCTGGCCATGCATTTCGCATGATGTACTCTGCATATAAGTTAAATAAGCAGGGTGACAATATACAGCCTTGACGTACTCCTTTGCCTATTTGGAACCAGTCTATTGCTCATGTTCAGTTCTAACTGTTGCTTCTTGACATGCTTGCAGAATTCTGAGGAGTCAGGTAAGATGGTCTGGTATTCCCAACTCTTTAAGAATTTGCCACAGTTTGTTGTGATCCACACAGTTAGAGCCTTTGGCGTAGTCAATAAAGCAAAAGTAGATGCTTTTCTGGAACTCTCTTGCTTTCTCCATGATCCAGCAGATACTGGCAATTTGATCTCTGGTTCCTCTGCCTTTTCTAACTCCAGCTTGAACATCTGGAAGTTCACGGTTCACATACTGTTGAAGCCTGGCTTGGAGAATTTTAAACATTACTTTGCTAGTGTGGGAGATGAGTCCAATGGTGTGGTAGTTTGAACATTCTTTGGCATTGCCTTTCTTTGGGATTAGAATGAAAACTGACATTTTCCATTCCTGTGGCCACTACTGAGTTTTCCAAATTTGCTGGCATATTGCGTGCAGCACTTTCACAGCATCATCTCTTAGGATTTGAAATAGTTCAACTGCAATTCCATTACTTCCACTAGCTTTGTTCATAGTGATGCTTCCTAAGACCCATTTGACTTCTCATTCCAGGATGTCTGGCTCTAGGTGAGTGATCACAACATTGTGGTTATCTGGGTCATGAAGATCTTTTTGTATAGTTCTTCTGTGTATTCTTGCCACCTCTTCTTAATATTTTTTCCTTCTCTTAGGTTCACATCATTTCTGTCCTTTATTGTGCTCAGCTTTGCAGGAAATGTTCCCTTGGTATCTCTTATTTTCTTGAAGAGATCTCTACTCTTTCCCATTCTATTATTTTCCTCTATTTCTTTGCATTGATCACTGAGAAAGGCTTTCTTATCTCTCCTTTCTATTCTTTGGAACTCTGCATTCAAATAGGTATATCTTTCCTTTCCCCCCTTTGCCTTTAACTTCTCTTCTTTTCTCAGCTATTTGTAAGGCCTCAGACAGCCATTTTGCCTTTTTTTCATTTCTCTTTCTTGGGCATGGTCTTGATCCCTGTCTCCTGTACAATGTCATGAACCTCTGTTCATATTTCTTCAGGCACTCTGTCCATCAGATCTAATCCCCTGAATCTATCTTTTACTTCCACCATGTAATCGTAACAGATTAGATTTAGGTCATACCTGAATGGTCTAGTGGTTTTCACTACTTTCTTCAATTTAAGTCTGAATTTGGCAATAAGGAATTCATTATTTGGACCACAGTCAGCTCCCAGTCTTGTTTTTGCTGACCGTATACAGTTTCTCCATCTTTGGCTGCAAAGAATATAATCAATCTGTTTTCAGTACTGACCATCTGGTGATGTCCATATGTAGAGTATTCTCTTGTGTTGTTGGAGAAGGGTATTTGTGATGACCAGTGAATTCTCTTGGCAAAACTCTATTAGCCTTTGACCTGCTTCAATTTGTACTCCAAGGCTAAATTTGCCTGTTATTCCAGGTGTTTCTTGACTTCCTATTTTTGCATTCCATTTCCCTATAATGAAGAGGACATCTTTTTTGGGTGTTAGTTCTAGAAAGTCTTGTAGGTCTTCTTTGAACCATTCAACTTCAGCTTCTTCTGCATTACTGGTAGGGGCATAGACTTGGATTATCGTAATATTGAATGATTTGCCTTGGAAATGAACAGAGATCATTCTGTCATGTGAGATTGCATCCAAATACTGCATTTCGGACTCTTTTGTTGACTATGATGGCTACTCCATTTCTTCTAGGGATTCCTGCCCACAGTAGTAGATATAATGGTTATTTGAGCTAAATTCACCCATTCCAGTCCATTTTAGTGCACTGTATCCTACAATGTCAATGTTCACTCTTCCCATCTCCTATTTGACGACTTCTAATTTGCCTTGATTCATGGACCTAACATTCTAGGTTCCTATGCAATATTGCTCTTTACAGCATCTGACTTTATTTCCATCACCAGACATATCCACAACTGGGTGTTATTTTTGCTTTGGCTCTGTCTCTTCATTCTTTCTGGAGTTATATCTCCACTGATCTCTTGTAGCATATTGGGAAACTACCAACCTGGGCAGTTCATCTTTCACTGTCCTATCATTTTACCTTTTCAAACTGTTCATGGGGTTCTCAATGGAAGAATACTGAAGTGATTTGCCATTCCCTTCTCCAGTGGACCAGGTTTTGTCAGAATTCTCCACCGTGACCCATCCATCTTGGGTGGCCCTACAAGGCATGGCTCATATTTTCATTGATCTAGACAAGGCTGTGATCCATGTGATCAGTTTAGTTATTTTTCTGTGATTGTGGTTTTCATTCTGTCTGCCTTCTGATGGATAAGGATAAGAGATTTGTGGAAGCTTCCTGATGGGAGAGACTGACTTGAGGGGGAAACTGGGTCTTGTTCTGATTGAAGGGGCCGTGTTCAGTAAATCTTTAATCCAGTTTTCTGTTGATGGGCTGTGTTCCCTCCCTGTTGCTTGACCTGAGGCCAAACTATGGTGGAGGTAATGAAGATAATGGTGACTCCTTCAAAAGATCCCATTAAGCACTGCTACACTCAGTGCCTCCAACCCTGTGGCAGGCCACTGCTGACCCAAGCCTCTGCTGGAGACTCCTGGAGACTCATGGGAAAGTCTGAGTCAGTTTCTTGTGGGATCACTGCTCCTTTCTCCTGCATCCTGGTGCACAGGATGCACCAGTCCTGTGTAAGTTCTGGTGGTTCTATGGTGGGGTTGATGGAAACTTCCTCCAAGAGGGCTTATGCCATACCCAAGTCTGCTGCATCCAGAGCCCCTGCAGCAGGCTACTGCTGACCAGTACCCTCACAGGAGACACTCAGACACAGTTCTGGCTCAGTCTCTGTGGGTTGGGCATGCGTTTTGTGCCCTTCCCAGGTCTGAGTATTTGGGTGACCAGGTGCTTGAAAAGCACACTGTCCCAGGTGGACTGTGCATCTTAGTCATCTCCCCAGTCCTGACCTTTCAGTTTCCTGGGTGCACCATGAGAGCACCATCTCAGGTGTGCCATGTGTCTCCTCTAGGGAACTGATCTCATGCTGCGACCCTCCTGGTGGATATCAACCATCCAGGATCTCAGGAAGACATGGTTAGCAGCTGGGAGCCTGCTCACAGTTTGGTGAAGGATGCCAGTCTCTGGGGCTGAGATTGTAGCAGCCCCTTGCCTTCTGGCTCTGGCTCTCTTCCTCTGGGTGGGGAGGGGGTGGTAGGGAGCCAGCTAGCTTATAAAATCAAAGAGAGTCAAAAGAGTTAGGGACACAGACCTGTCCTGGGGAGGAAGTCATGAAGGAGAAAAAAGTTTCCACACAGTAGGAACCCCTCTCACAGGTGGATCTGGGGGGAGTTTTGGAATCTTAGAAGATTCCTAACAACCTAATGCACAGCCTGGCCTACTCACAGAACAAAGACAGAGGCAATCACAAGCCCAAAGGTCTTGAGTATTTACTCTGCTTGAAATGAGTGAGGAATAGTAATGAGGCTGGTATAGGTAGTGAGAAGTAAGCAACAGAGAGGGAAATGTGAAAGAGCATTGTGGAGCAGAGAGGAAATACATTGTGTGGAGCCTTCTAGGTGACTAGCGGGGATATCAGTTTTTAGTCTCATGGTGTGGGAAGCCATTGCTATATTTAACTGACATAATCTTATTTGATATTGTCCCTTGGACTGCAAGGAGATCCAACCAGTCCATTCTAAAGGAGATCAATCCTGAGTGTTCATTGGAAGGACTGATGCTAAAGCTGAAACTCCAATACTTTGGCCACCTCATGCGACGAGTTGACTCACTGGAAAAGATTCTGATGCTGGGAAGGATTGGGGGTGGGAGGAGAAGGGGACGACAGAGAGTGAGATGGCTGGATGGCATCACCGACTCGATGGACATGAGTTTGAGTGAACTCCGGGAATTGGTGATGGACAGGGAGGCCTGGCGTGCTGTGATTCATGGGGTCGCAAAGAGTCAGACACGACTGAGCAACTGAACTGAACTGAACCTACTTTTAAACAACATTACTGCTGTGGCTCTGTTAGAAATAGACCCAAAGGAGAAAGCAACAAGGCCAGTTGGAAGCTACTGCAATAAGATAGGTAAGAGAAGATGGAATAGTAGCTTGGAATAGCACTTTAGCAGCAGAAGTTAGAAGACATAGTGAGATATGGGATATATTTTGAGAATCAAGTAAAAGATTTTTACTGACAGAATATGGGATATGACAAACTTAGAAGAATATAAGATGCCTCCAACGGTTTTATTCAAAGCAAATGGAAGAGGAAGCTGCTCATTATGGAGAGGTAGGATTTTGTAGGTGGTAGTAGAGAAGGAGTGATTATGATCTCAATTTTTGAAATCTGAAGTTTGAGACGTTCTTTAGATAGCCAGCAGGAGTTATTTGGGAAGTCAGTTGGATATATGAGTCTAGAGTTCAGAGAGGAGGTACTGTAGACATACATGTTGGATTAATTACCTTACAGATAGATATTAAAAGCCTCAAGATTGGTGAGATTCCCCAAAATAGTGAATGTATAAAGAAAAGGAAGGACTGTGTGTTGGGATACTCTGACATTAAGAGGTCAGGAAGATGAGGAAAAATTGATAAAAGTGATAGAAAATGAATGGTCAGAAGAAGAGAAACAGGGGAATGTGGCAGCCTCTAAGCTAAATTAAAAAAAAAAGAAAGAAAGAAACTGTTTCAACAGAAAGGAGTGATCCACAAATATTTCAGTTAGGTAAGATGAAGTCTGAGAACTTGCTACAGGCTTTAACATAAGAGGTTGATTTCAAATAAGAATAGGCAGTGTCAAAAGAATAGAAAAACAGATCTTGGAGCACCCTTTAAAAATTTACAAATATTTTTTTCTCTTACTATATAGACAGATAAATAGAGTTGTGGCTAGAATGAGAAGAAAGTGATATCGTTTCAGTATGTTTTGACTTTGTTTTTAAAATGAGACATAGAGGATTTTTATTTACTGATGGAAAAGTCATTCCAGAGGTGGAAAAAATGACAGTGCAAGACAGAGGAGGGGGAATTCCTGAAACAATGTCCTTGAGTTGACGGGCAAAAATGCAACACAGTAGGGGAAGTTAGCATAAGAATGCCTTTATATGACCAGGAGAAATGGTTAAGCATCCACTGGTGTTGATGGGAACTTGAAAAACTTCATTTCGAATTGCTTCAATTTCTTCTCTGAAATAGACAGTTAAATGTAAAGATGGAGGAAAGGTGCTGGGTGGGGGAGGAGTTGGTCCATGTGATTAGACCATCTGAGTTTTCTAATGGGTGCTTATCAATGTTAAGCTCCTACCCTCCTACAGAGAATGGAAGACAAGGGCCTTATGTTTCTTGATGATTACATTTCAAAAGCATAGTGTCCAAATCATTGAGAAAGACATTCCTGGGTTTCAAAACTGGCAAGAGGCTAAGAGATTTACATCTCATAGGAACAGAGAAAGATTCTATATTTGAAAGTTTTCTAAGATAAGAAAGGTCAGGGACTTACTGTTAGGAAGAAACTTTTCTAAGCTTAGGTCAATCTGAGCAAAACATTATGCTGTCTTGATCATACTAAAGGCCAACATGGGGTGAAAGTAAGATCCACCTGTCTAATTGTGTATTTTTCTCTTACCACATTTCTATGGAATGTCAGAGATTGATTTACCTAGAACTTCTGAGTGAATATGATGAAGCAATAGAAGGACAAAGGAGATAAGGGGATATGCAAAGAAGTGATTAAAATGAAAGACCATGAAATTTAAGAACTTACAATTTAGGGGGAAAAGTGAAAGTCACTCAGTCGTGTCCAACTCTTTGCCACCCCAGGGACTACACAGAATTCCATTCTCCAGAATACTAGAGTGGGTAGCATTTTCCTTCTCCAGGGGATCTTCCTAACCCAGGGATTGAACCCAGGTCTCCCACATTGAAGGCAGATTCTTTGCCAGCTGAGCCACAAGGGAAGCCCAGGGGGAAAAGGAGAAGGTGAAAAGATAAAAGGAACAGTGAAAAAGTAGTAAGCTCATTGGTTTAAAGATCCTGATAGGGTTAAAGGATTATTTGGATTGGACATGAGTGGAAAAAGATAGAAGGTGGTGGTCAGAGGTGTGGTGCTTGAAATGGACAAGATCTAGAGAGTAACCAGAGGACAGAGTGGTTGATGGAGAGCAGGACAAGATCAATGGAAGAGAGGAAGTTTGAACAGACAAAACATGAATATTCAATCACCACGACAGGAGTGGTACTGGAGAAAAGGAAAGTAAACAAGAAGTTAAAATCTTTCAGTTCAGTTCAGTTCAGTTGCTCAGTCGTGTCCGACTCTCCGCGACCCCATGAATTACAGCATGGAAATGGCAACCCACTCCAGTGTTCTTGCCTGGAGAATCCCAGGGACGGGGGAGCCTGGTGGGCTTCCGTCTATGGGGTCACACAGAGTCAGACACGACTGAAGTGACTTAGCAGCAGCAGCAGCAGGCCTCCCTGTCCATCACCAATTCCCGGAGTTCACTCAAACTCATGTCCACAGAGAAGGAGTAATAAACAGTGACCCGGGGGTAGATTATAAGTTATACTTGAATTAGGGGTTAATTATGTTTGTCTATTGCCTGGCTGTTCACCAGACAAAGGAATGACTGGCACTAGAATGCAAAACCTTCATTCCCTCAAATACATTCATTGAACAAAAAATTTCAAGAAAATATATTTAAATGTTTATTTCTTTGGAGAAAAAGACTGAATAGTTTGAAATTTCTTATTTGTTTCTTTCTCCTTTGTTCTCATTTGTACCACAAGTGGGAATGGAATCCATTTCAAATCAAGAAATAAGTAATGTAAGGAGTACAATAATCAAAAACGTCTAATAAGATATTGTGTCTAAATTAAATTACCTTGTAATCACAAGCAGTAAATTGTTCCTTTACTTAAAGTAGAACAAAATGTTCAATACCAGTTTCCTTTCATGAGTATTTCCATTCATTACTTATGAGTTCAAGGGGGAAATTAAACAGAAAACTATAGAGCTGTGGCTAGCATGCTGTTGCTTTTCTGCAAGTCTTATTTAAAATACTTCTGTTTGAGCCAAACCGAAACAATTCCTCTCCGAGAGTCAACTGGCCAATATTTTTAAAAAAAACTATGGGAACCATACACTCAATTTCCAGGAAACTTTAATGACAACATGCTTAATTTCCACGAATTCATGTCACAGGACCCCAGCTTTTCTGCCTGACCTACACTTCTGGTTTTTGCAGTTAAACCTCAAGCCAATGGCTAAATGCTGTTTTTGGGAGAAATACATAGTCTGGCATTCTAAAACCATTCTCCTGTAACTTTTTATTTAGTAAGTTTCTTTAGGCAAATTACTTACAGTTTATCTCACAGTTGTGGTTTATAACTAAGAGTTCAAAAGTTAAACAGCTGGAGGGCTTTTTTAATTTCTTGGAATCTGATAACATAATCTATCCGTTCCGTTCCGTCGCTCAGTCGTGTCCGACTCTTTGCGACCCCGTGGACTGTAGCCTACCAGGCTTCTCCGTCCATGGGATTCTCCAGGCAAGAATACTGGAGTGGGTTACCATCTCCTTCTCCAGGGGATCTTCCCGACCCAGGGATCGAACCCGGCTCTCCCGCATTGGAGGCAGACGCTTTAACCTCTGAGCCACCAGGGAAGCCCAACATAATCTATAGTCATTCTTTTAAAAAGTGATGTAACAATGGTCATCTTCACCTCTTTCTTTAAAAATATCAGAGACTCCCAATCAAGTTAACTAAGTGTGTTTACGTGAACACTGAGTGCCAAATTGTCTTTAGCCTCTTAACTAAAGTGAGCATTACAAAATCCCAATGCATTAAACTTAAACCTGGTAGTATAACACTGACAAAGCTTTTGTATGAAAGACTTCCTGGTTAGCAAGTAACTCAGCCTCATTGGCACAAAATTCCAAAATGAGTTAACTCTGACACTGTCTCCCCTCTCAGCAAAGTCATCTTTTTTAGGACATTTTCTATTTCATCTCTTTGAATTTGACAGAGTTCTTGAAAAAAATTTGCAAGCAATCATCCCATACACTGGCAAAGTTTCTTTCAGGCCAAAGATGGAAGTGAGCCTTGAGTATCAGAATTTTCTGTTCTGTTCAGTTCATTTCAGTCACTCAGTCACGTCCGACTCTCTGTGACCCCATGAATCACAGCACGCCAGGCCTCCCTGTCCAACACCAACTCCCGGAGTTCACTCAAACTCATGTCCATCACGTCGGTGATGCCAACAAGCCATCTCATTCTCTGTCGTCCCTGTCTCCTTCCACCCTCAATCCCTCCCAGCATCAGAGTCTTTTCCAGTCAACTCTTCGCATGAGGTGGGCAAAGTATTGGAGTTTCAGCTTCAGCATCAGTCCTTCCAATGAACACCCAGGACTGATCTCCTTTAGACGGGTTGGATCTCCTTGCAGTCCAAGGGACTCTCAAGAGTCTTCTCCAGCACCACAGTTCAAAAGCATCAGTTCTTCAGCAATCAGCTTTCTTCACAGTCCAACTCTCACATCCATACATGACCACGGGAAAAACCATAGCCTTGACTAGACAGACCTTTGTTGGCAAAGTAATGTCTCTGCTTTTTAATATGCTGTCTAGTTTGGTCATAACTTTCCTTCCAAGGAGTAAGCATCTTTTAATTTCATGGCTGCAATCACCATCTGCAGTGATTTTGGAGCCCCAAAAAATAAAGTCTGACATGGTTTCCACTGTTTCCCCATCTATTTCTCATGAAGTGATGGGACCAGATGCCATGACCTTAGTTTTCTGAATGTTGAGCTTCAAGCCAAATTTTTCACTCTCCTCATTCACTTTCATCAAGAGGCTTTTTAGTTCCTCTTCACTTTCTGCCATAAGTGTGGTGTCACTTTCATATCTGAGGTTATTGATATTTCTCCTGGCAATATTGATTCCAGCTTGTGCTTCTTCCAGCCCAGCGTTCCTCATGATGTACTCTGCATAGAAGTTAAATAAGCAGGGTGACAATATACAGTCTTGACATACTCCTTTCCCGACTTGGAACCAGTCTGTTGTTCCATGTCCAGTCCTAACTGTTGCTTCCTGACCTGCATGTAGGTTCTCAAGGGCAGGGCAGGTGGTCCGGTATTCCTATCTCTTTCAGAATTTTCCACAGTTTATTGTGATCCACATAGTCAAAGGCTTTGGCATAGTCAATAAAGCAGAAATAGATGTTTTTATGGAACTCTCTTGCTTTTTCCATGATCCAGCAGATGTTGGCAATAGAATTTTAGATCTGAAATATTCCTGATTTTACATCCCAACGTTAAATCAATGCAATGTAAAAAGTCAGCAAGATATCTTCCTTACTTATTAATCCTGCTCAAAATTATGTTCTCTGACAGTAGTTTCTTACCTGCTGACTGGCATTAGTCTGCAAATGCTTATTTCTACTTAATATGCTCAATTGCATCTCACTCTTTGTGGCCCCCTAGACTGTAGCCCACCAGGTTCCTCTGCCCATGTGATTCTCCAGGCAAGAATACTGGAGTGGGTTGCCATTTCCTATTCCAGGGAATCTTCCTGAGTGAGGTATCAAACCCCTAAGTCTCTTGCATCTCCTGCATTGGGAAGCAGAATCTTTACCACTAGCATCACCTGGGAAACCCACTTCTCCTTAATAACAACCTCTAAATTATTAAGACTCTGAAGCTAACCTAAAAATTCAAATTTCGTAACAGAACTTTGCTAAAATTAACTAGACATCTCTGAATTATATACATTTTAAGGTTTTATAGTAGCATGATTTTAGACATTGCCAAGTTGGCATAATTTTCTTAGATTAATTGAAACTTGAAACAATACATTGTCAGTGTCCCCTAGAATGAGCATATTCCTCATTCATGATATTCAAATAAAGAACATAAAGTATAAAATTTCTATGTCAAAATAGTAATTAACTTTAAATCCTATCTTAAGCCATAATTACATCTAGTAGAGAGTCATCAGTTTTCTCTTTTCAGTAGGGAAGGATCAAGGACATAAGTTAAAAACAAGGAAATCATGCAGTTATAGAACTTTTAGCATCACCACTTGTCTCTTTGCAAGAGGTGAAGACCTGAATTGCCCTTTATTTGGGAAAAATGAAATCACTTTCATTTTGAATGAAAGAGCTGGTTGGAATGTAAGCAGACCTACAACAATCTGGACCATGTATCCTTAAAATATTACTGTATTGTTTTTCCTCCCTGGATCTGTATATTACTGCTTATTTTCAGGGAGCTATACATATATATCCTTGAACAAGAAGTTACTTAAAGGGTATCAGGAGCAGATCAAAAGACCACAGAAAAGGTCTGCTAGCTTGATCTCTATTCCAGACTGTGCTGTTCTGCACTGGTGCTACTTCACATGGCTGTACTTAAGGCCGAGAAATTCAGACTTCAGTAGATGTTCTAAGATTACTGTACCAGAAGGATAAGACCAGACCATATACCTGTAGGTGGGAGTGAGGCTTTAACTAAGGAGAGTGGATATTCTGACCACTAATCATTTAATGACAAAAATGAAATTGAAGATGTAAGCCTTGCATTTGAAGTGCCAAAGAAACTGATTACTCTCTCAGTATCCTGGGAGCAGTTTTGAATAGAAATGGTTAAAATACTCCTTCTGGGTAAACTTACTTTTTAAAAATTGAAATATAATTGATTTACAATATTGTATTGGTTTCAGGTGTAAAGCAAAGTGCTACATCTATGCATATATATATTATTTGCAGATTATTTTCTCTTAAAGAAAGACAAAAATATGATATCACTTATAAGTGGAATCTAAAAAATAATACAAATGAATCAATCTATTTACAAAACAGAAAAAGATTCAGAGATATAAAAAAACAAACTCATAGTTACTAAAGGGAAAGGGAGGGGGATGGGATAAATTAGGAGTATGGGATTAAGAGCTATGCACTACTATATATAAAATATATAAGCAACAGGGATTTACTGCATAACACAGGGAACAATAGTCAGTATCTCATCATAAACTTCATTTTGTTAAGTGGCACCAGGCTAGCAACTGAGCTGAAGAATATCCTGGAAAGGCTTCTGAGACTGTTGTATCTGGTGGTGCCTGCATGCCATCACATTCAGGAGCTATCATAGTTTATTTACACCAGACTCCCCCTCAATTATTCCCAAACTTTCTATATTCTGCTTACAAGTTACAATATTAACCTCCATCTTCCTCGTAACCTCAGTAAATGAGGGGAACTGTGTGCCAATCCTTGAGGGAAAGATATTACTTGTGGGAGAGAGAAGCAGCAAGTTAAGAGACATTCCACCCTGCAATGGCAGTGTAACCAGCAATGGAGGGTAAAGTGACCACTGGGCATTAGCCCACAATGTGACATCAGACTGATGTGGGCAGTGACTCCCAGAACTAACTGTGGGGCATCAAGAATTCCTGGTACTCTCTCTGTAATACTGGAGGAGGAAAACCTGCTAAAAGACTAGACATCCTGCATTCAAGTATATTCAAGAATAAGGGCTTTTAGCCATTTTTGATTCAGACACAGACTTCAGTATAACACACGCAATTAAATAATTCTGTTGAGGTTTTTCTTTCTTGGATTTCATTTTTTAATGATTAAATAGTAGACCCAAGACGGCTATCTTTAGAAAGGCCCACTTTCAAAGTTGGCCCCTGGCTGTCATATGGGACTTCAGGGAGCATGGGACACTAAAGCACATATTTGATGTCCAAGTAGTAAATGTGATATACAGTGTTGAAAGTGGCATTTTTCTCAATTCCATATCTAACACAGAGTATATGCATAAAATGAGAACGGTAGGGAAGATGGCACCACCTTGGCATTCTAGGCTTATCAGTTCATTCATTTCTTCATTGAAGAAGTATGCATTAAGCCTCTCAAGTGTCAGGCACTGTTATAGGCACTAGGTGTAGTGTAGTAAACATGACAAAGTCTTATTTAATAAAAAGTCCAACAGTAAAAAATACCTAAAGAAAAAAACATAATGTTTGGTATCAACAAGATCTATGAAAAAAACTAAAACAGGGTGTGGAAGAGGCGGCTGGGCATTCAGTATCTGGCAAGGAAGGGTATCTGACTAGGGACATGTGTTAACAGAAGCAGATTCCTTTAGTTTTTTGTGGACAATGAACATCTATGAGGGAATCAGAAGAGGAGAACAGGACAGAACAGTCTTTGAGTACATGCATGGTATCCAGGGAACCTCAGAAACTGGAAGGATTCTGGGAGCGTAGTGGTGTCCTGGCTATGTGTACAGGAGTTACAGACACTGAAATCTGAGTTATTACCATTAGAGTGGATTCATTTGCATCCAGAATCGGCTAAGATATAGGGATATTCAGATTATACAGTTAACGGCACAACAGGCAAATAAAGTGATTGAGAAAGACAAACAGAAACATGAAACTTGTACAAAGGTTAGAGGTCACATCTGACTAGATACACTTCAGTCTCATAGAAACAGTGGTTAAAACAACAACAACAAAATAACAGTGTATCAAGACAAGCAAGGGGGTTCCCAAGTGGCTCTAGTGGTGAAGAACCTGCCTACCAATGCAGGAGACACAAGAGATATGGGTTTGATCCCTGGGTTGGGAAGATCCCCTGGAGGAGGGCATGGCAATCCACTCCAGTATTCTTGCCTGGAGAATCCCATGGACAAAGGAGCCTGAAAGACTGAATTCGTAGGGAAAGAGTCAAGACATGATTGAAGTGACTTAGCATGCACACAAGACAAGCAAGAGTCAAAGCTAGAGTCTTGAGAAATGTCCACATTTAGATTCAATCAGAAGAAAGAGCAAAAAATAAGACATTACTTTGGGGGAAGCAAAATAAAGAAATAACAAGAATACAAAAAAAAAAAAAAAAGAGAGAGAGAGAGCATTCAAAAACAGCTAAGGGTATTCCATAGTGCCAAATTCTACAGAATTTTTTTTCAGAAGGGAAATTTGTTTAGAGGATAGATAGAAATTACAAAAGGTAAGCATCATTAGTGTGATAGAATATACAGTTACATTTTATGGTGCTATAAGGAATTCAGATGAAACAATTTTGATCAGTTACTGCAAGCATTGAGCCAAGAAAGGAAAGAGAAGACTAGGGTGGTGCTAACAGATATGCCAATCAAAGAGCTAGCAATTAAATAGGCACTTATTTTTAAGTAAATGAATAAATGACATGATGAGAGTGAATGATAGTTTACCTTTGCTTTTTTTTTAATGAGGGAAAGCAGAGGGGAGGAGTCTATGGGAAGAGAATAATTGATTACTAGAGACAGAAGGGATAATGATGAGGGTAATATGGAAAGAGAAGAAATTAGACCTAGAATATGAAGAGGTATATGAACTTCTTTTGAAACAGTAAGATACACATGTATATATATAAAACTCTTTTGATGTTTTAAGATGAGGTTAAGCTATATTTGGAGTTAGCACTTAATATGGAGAAGGCGATGGCACCCCGTTCCAGTACTCTTGCCTGGAAAATCCCATGGAGGGAGGAGCCTGGTAGGCTGCAGTCCATGGGGTCCCCAAGAGTTGGACACGACTGAGTGACTTCACTTTCACTTTTCACTTTCATGCATTGGAGAAGGAAATGGCAACTCATTCCAGTGTTCTTGCCTGGAGAATCCCAGGGATGGGGGAGCGTGGTGGGCTGCCATCTATGGGGTCACACAGAGTCAGGCATGACTGAAGCGACAGCAGCAGCAGCACTTGATAAATTTAATCTTCTCAGAGAGACTGGGGGCAAGGAAACTAGCAAGACTTCTGGGGGCTATAGTGTAACAAATCTGGAAATAACTCAACTTTCTCAGACTTTGATAAAAAAATGTTAGCCCTCCCAAGGCAGGGAGATTCTATTTTCAGACCTATCCTACCTTTCCTTCAATCTCCCATCCAAACATCCTGTTAAAAGACTAGGGACCCAAACACAAATACAGGAGAGTTTACAGATTTACATGAAGCTGATGTTAGGCAGAAAATATGTCTGGATAGGGCTGTGCAGGTGTGGGTAAATTTTTGTTTACTGATGATATCCAACTAGAGAGCTCTGATAGGTTCCTACCTTCAGATTATTGCCACACAGAATTTTACCAAAATTAATAGTTGTTCAAGGCATTTCTCAGGCTTTGTTGGCCCTTTTAAACTCAAACAAATTGTCCTGCATATTGTAGTAAGATGGTAAAAGCAACCCTTAAGTGCAACATTAAATTACTGATGTTCTTGGCAAAACATTCTAATGTTAAACTACAACAATGTTTTCTTAGGTCAGTCTCCCAAGGCATTAGAAATAAAAGCAAAAACAAATGGGACCTAATCAAATTTATTAGCTTTTACACAGCAAAAGAAACTGTAAACAAAATGAAAAAACAAAAAACAGCCTACAGACGGAGGAAATGTTTGCGACCAATACAACCAACAAGGAGTCAATTTCTAAACTATACCAACAGCTCATATAAGTCAACAACAACAAAATAAAACAATCCAATCAAAAAATGGACAGGAAACCTAAATAGACATTTCTCTAAATGAGACATACAAATGGCCAATAAGCATACGAAAAAACGTTCAATAAGTATTAGATGCAATGCAAAACTACTGGGTTGGCAAAAAAAAGTTCTTTTGGATTTTTCTTTAAGATGTTATGGAAAAACCCAAACAAAGTTTTTGGACAACCCAGTATAATTAGGTACCACCTCATAACAGTCAGAATGGCCATCAATAAAAAGTCTACTACTAGCAAGTGCTGGAGAGGGTGTGGAGCAAAGAGATTCTTCCTACACTGTTGATTGGAATGTAAATTGGTGCAGCCACTATGGAAAACAGTATAGAGGCTCCTTGGAAACTTCTGTGCATATATCTGAAGAAATTATGACTTGAATAGAAACATGCACCTAATGTTCACACAGTGCTATTTACAATAGCCAGGATATGACCATTGACATAGGAATGGATAAAGATGTGGTATACATGCATCTGCAGCAACATGGATTCAACCAGAGACTGTCACACCAAGTGAAGTGAGAAAGAGAAAGGCAAATATAGATGTCACCTTTTTGTGAAATCTAAAATATGACACAAATGAAATTATTTATGAACCAGAAAACAGACTCACAGACTCTATTATAGGCTACTGCATATAGTTCCCTGTGCTATTCAGTAGGACTTTCTTGTTTATCTATTTCATATGTAGTAGTTTATATCTGCTAATCCCAAACTACTAAGTTATCTCTTTATCCCTTTTCCTTTCAGTAATCATAAGTTTTCTTTATGCCAGAAACTAACATAACATTGTAAACCAACTATACTTCAATAAAAATTCAATAAACCAACTATACTTCAATAACATATTTTACCTCAAATTACATTTATATCCACCACACTTTCACCATGGAAAAAGTCTAATAACCTATATTTTTAAACACAAAAATGTGGAATTTACTTTGGCAATTACAGAAGGGAGAGGGCATATGAGAAACTGCCACCTGGGGTTCCCTTACATCCAAACACAGGAAAGTTGCACTTTGGTAGGCAAAGGGCAGATGACAAAGTCTCTCTGTATGCACCTTTTATTTGTTTGACATGAAACTAAAACTCACAATTAAATCATATTTAACTGCATTTTAGGTATCACGTATGAACTTTAATTTCTCATTACTTTTAACATAACTTTTAACCAAACTATGTTAAAATAAACTTTTTTAAAAGAAAGTATTAAGAAATCACTTGTGAGAAGAAGTCATTTTTTCAAAAATTACATTAGGATGGAACTAGTTTTAGGAAAGATAAAACCATTAGTTCTCAAACCTATATATCACATTAGTGACTTTTAAAAGATACCTAGTATTCAAATTGTTTCTGAGTATTGTTATTTTTGTATTAAAGTAAAACAATTTCCCTTTATTGCTGACTAGTTATTTGAAAGTTGATCAACTATTTTTTGTTGAATTTTTCATATCATAGTCAGGTAATTAATATAAGATGTTTCATAAACTAAAGATAATTTTGTGAATGGAAGAAAACAGTCCACATTGTACACATTTTTTCAAATCTCACATAATTAATCATTACTAGCTCTTTCGCATTCTAAAATATATATTTTGGTTGCTAACATAATCATAATTTAAAACTTAAGAGCTAAAGAAAATCTAGGGAAATAATGGGAGCTATGTCCTTTAAAAACTAATTAAAACCATAATTACAGATGAAAAGCAATAAAAGCAGGTCAAATAAACCTTGCCTGATCACTGTTGGTAGAATTTATAACAGTTGTTACCATCACTTTAGAATGTAGTTTTAATGTCCTAAAGGATTAATTAAATCTGTGAGATTGCCCATTTTATGTGATGCTCATTATACAAGTCTCATCAGTTGCAAAACTTGCATATCTATACCAATTAGCTGAATATCTGTAAATAATTAATGTCCACACAAATATCCCTCTGTGGCTTATTGCTAGTACCTTATCCCATTTTATCAGGTCCTTTGTCAGGAATTCTCACATGAACAGTTGAGTATTCGAACATTAACACCAAAGCTGAAATAAAAAGGCAAAGTAATTCCAAAGTAAACAAGCAAAGCTTGTCAAAGACTACATAAACATTGTGCTGGAGAATGAACTTGAATCATATAAAAACTCTTCATATGAGGACGATCTAACCAAGCTATACTGAAAAAGGAAATCAGTCAGAATGGTGAAAGAAGTGTTTTCAAATAGTGATTTGAGTATCTAAGAATCACTAGTGGTC
Source organism: Moschus berezovskii (assembly GCF_049115385.1). Lineage (NCBI taxonomy): Eukaryota > Metazoa > Chordata > Mammalia > Artiodactyla > Moschidae > Moschus > Moschus berezovskii. The sequence goes on from NC_142467.1 coordinate 80,716,583, forward strand.
TTTACGATAATTAATAAAACTCAGATTTTTTTTCTTTTTGGCATAAATTATATTCCCTAAGGTCACATAGCAAAATCAAAGGTGAAATACAGAAATAAGTAGTGTTTTGTCAACTTATCAGAAAAATTACATTCAAAGTTTATCATTAGAATTAGGGTGGGTGAAACTTTGGTTTGTACATAATAGATATGCTTCCTTTATTTTTCAAACTATAATCCAAATTAAATATTCTTCATTAGTCACCATGAAATTTTCATTTCCATTTTTAATGGATTCTGTTGGTGACAGAATTATTCTTAGGTAACAAGGGTTTTCTTTATGTCATTCACTTTTACCAGATAAATCAAAACCCCTTTTGGGTTATTTTTCATTTTGTCTGAGGGCAAATAAGGCACAATCAGAAGTTTAGTGTGCCTATATGTTTTTCCTTTAATATAGTTCAGTTTAAGTTTCTCTTAGTTAACCAGGACTTCTATTCATCCAAACATTATGTAAGTTCATAGTGGCTACAGAATAGTAATAACTAATATCAACATATATGCATGTATCATATTATATGTCATAACACATATATCAACATATGCATTACTTTAAATGCATATGTGCATTATGACTCAGATTCTGCTTTAAATATATCGTATTTTTGCGGGAGTCAAAAGTGTGTGTGTATATAAATAGTAACAAAATTTAGATGTGCAGCATTTTGACAGAGGTTTAAATAGGATGAAAGGAAAATATTAAGTAAGGAATTTTTATAGGACTCAGAAATCCATTTCTTTTAGTTTCATCAGTTTAGTTTTATTGCTGTCACTTGTCTGAGAGCAAAATGGTTACTTGATAAATCCCCCAAATTAAACAAAAAATGATCAGATAGATTATAATTTTCCAGACTGTATATATTTATGATTGACACAAGTGAAAAGTGAAAGTGGAAGTTGCTCAGTCATGTCTGACTCTTTGCAACTGGACTATCCAGTTCATGGAATTCTCCAGGCCAGAATACTGGAGTGGGTAGCCTTTCTCTTCTCCAGGGGATCTTCTCAACCCAGGGGTAGAACACAGGTCTCCCACATTGCAGGCGGATTCTTTACCAGCTGAGCCACAAAGGAAGCCCATATTTGACACAGATTTTTTTTAATTTGTGGGACATTTATTAATCTTGATAGACTGTAAACATATACTTTTGTTCATTTATTAATTTATCTGTTTAAAGTTCTGGTATAACATGAAGCAATTTTGGCCAATCAGGGGGCTCTCACATAAAAGCTCAATTGCCTTAATCATCTAGAGAAAAGGGGTGCTCTCATCTCTAAGACAAGGTTATCTGTTTTCTGAAACAAATTTCTGAAAATCAGCATTTTACAGACATGCTTCATTTTCCTCTCGTTTCAAAAGCAGGCAGTAGCAATTTAAGAAAACATAAGTAGACCCAGAATTTCTTATTTTCTTCCAACTTAGTGAATAAAGTTTATTATTGCTGACTGCACTAAATCTGACCTTTTCCTCTATAGGTCTCTGGCAAAACAGCTTTCTAATAATTTTGTTGGAAGTATGTAATCAGAGCTTACTAACATGCAAGATAAATAATGATATTGAGTTTAAAAGGCACTGGTTGAACCCAGCTTGACTATCATATGCAAATCACAGTTTATTTTAAGGAAACTATACAGTAGTGTTTTTTAGCACCTGTCTAATAGACAAGTAAAGGATTAGCAGCCAGAGGGGACTGACTGAGAAACCTCACATGTGCTTAAGTTTGGGGATTTATGTTACTTCCAAAATTGGCCTGGTTTTAAAATTATTTGAAGGAATGTAAAAAAAATAATAATTACAGTATTGCTACCTTGCTGAATTACATTGGCAGTTTACCAAATGTAGAAATTTTAAAGATCAGGAGGCTATGACAGATTAAAAAAATTAGAATTTCTTGTTCCCAGTGGCAAAGGAAATAAAATTTCTGGAAGCAGAATCTTATACTCTACAACAATATTTCACTTGCAACAGAAATGAATATATTAGTGACAAAGGTAAATGTTATGAAACAAGGCATCAGAACTGGTAAGTTAAAGTAAATCTCCTGAATTTTATATAGTTTTTCAAATGTAATCAACTCCTCTGGAGCAAATGTAGCACAAAAACAGATTTTTGGAGAAGAGTTTCTATAGTAAATGACAACTATCTCTTGGTTTGATAAGAGACAAACTTGTTTCCACAAGTCACAATTGGAATATTTATGGAAACAATTCCTTGAATCTCTACAATCACCCAGAAAAAATGATTACAAAGGAGAATTTGATGCTCAAATTGTACTATGTAAGTTGCACTGTTTGTCTTTTGAGACAAAGATTTCTGAGCGAAATTTTTCTTCAGTTCAGTTCAGTTGCTCAGTCGTGTCCGACTCTTTGCGACCCCATGAATCACAGCACGCCAGGCCTCCCTGTCCATCACCAACTCCCGGAGTTCACTCAAACTCATGTCCATCGAGTCGGTGATGCCATCCAGTCATCTCATTCTCTGTCGTCCCCTTCTCCTCCCTCCCACAGTCCCTCCTAGCATCAGAGTCTTTTCCAGTGAGTCAACTCATCGCATGAGGTAGCCAAAGTATTGGAGTTTCAGCTTTAGCGTCAGTCCTTCCAATGAACACCCAGGATTGATCTCCTTTAGAATGGACTGGTTGGATCTCCTTGCAGTCCAAGGGACTCTCAAGAGTCTTCTCCAGCACCACAGTTCAAAAGCATCAATTCTTCGGCGATCAGCTTTCTTCACAGTCCAACCCTCACATCCATACATGACCACGGGAAAAACCATAGCCTTGACCAGACGGACCTTGGTTGGCAAAGTAATGTCTCTGCTTTTTAATATGCTATCTAGGTTGGTCATAACTTTCCTTCCAAGGAGTAAGTGTCTTTTAATTTCCTGGCTGCAATCAGCATCTGCAGTGATTTTGGAGCCCAAAAAAACATGACCACAATTTTTACCATCAAATATGAGACGGTGCTAGAAGTCTGAACATATTATCTTTCTCATATCTGTCATGTAGAGAAAAGGTATTCCTTCCCTACTTTTTTTCACAAACCATTTAATAACCTAAACAGGCTACTGTGCTGTGCTTAGTCCCTCAGTCGTGTCCGACTCTTTGCGACCCCAAGGACTGTAACCTGCAAGGCTCATCTGTCCATGGGGATTCTCCAGGCAACAATACTGGAGTGAGTTGCCATGCCCTCCTCCAGGGGATCTTCCCAACACAGGGATCTAACCCAGGTCTCCCCCCATTGCAGGCAGATTCTTTACTGTCACATTCTCCATTATCAGGGTGACCACTGAAGTGTGTGTATAAGAAGCATCCCCTGAATATCCCTTAGGCAGATTCCTGTCATTTCTTTCTTTACCATTCTGCATGTGAGATTAAAATTGAGACCCCTTATTAAAAAAAAAAAAGAAGACTCAAGGATGAAAGAGAAAGCAAGAACAGTGGGTAGGGAGCAAAAAACCACTGGGGAGAGAAATTGTTTTCTTCCAGTAAAAAATACAGTTGCTAAGATTTTTTCTTTTTTTTTTTGTGATGCCACAGCTCCTACTGCTTGTCTATGGGAAAAGAGAATCTGTCTCAACAGGAAATCAACAAAATCAAATACAGACTATTCCCAAACAGGAGTCCCTTCTCTGAGGTTGGACCAGAGGGCAATGGGACATTTTCCTGAGTCTGTAGGTTAATTTGTATTTGTCTGTATTTTCACAAGATTCAATGAACAGAAATTTACTATTCCTGGGAACTTCCCCATAGGGTAACAGAAGGGTGCCCAGTTTGCTGTGGGACATCCAGCCTTTTCACCTGTGAATTTTCCCGTTCTTCAGTCTTCCTTCTAACCCTCTCCTGCTCACCCCCTTCTTTTCTTCTCTCCTTCCTTCCCTTTCCTCCTTTTGTGAAGGTAAAATGACCTAGCATTCAAATCCTTAGTAAACAAAGATCAAGTTTCCCTTGTTTAATATTAAAGAGGAAGGAGACAGTTGGTTCCCTACCCTGCCTCCTTAGAGTGTTCTCTAGAAAACATAAGAGATACAATCTTTTGATTTTCACTGCAAGATCAAGACCTCATGACTACTGTAACTGTACTCACAGCTGAGATTAACCATGAAGTCACATAAAACATATAGGAGACAATCACAAATCAAATATTCTTGTCCCTCAAGGAGATAAGAGAAGCTTTAAGTTTTCTGTATTACTGTATAAATTAGTATGAAATTCTGTCCAGATTTTATAATTAACTTTATGCAAACTTAGATGCTTCTGGATGTGAGAATGCTTACTCAATATTAAACTGTGTTCTCTCATCTATATTGCTATAGAGGTTGTTTTATTTCCCCAATCCTTCTTCCTCTCCTTTCTACCATTTTTTTTCTTTCCACAAATATTTACTGAGCACAGATAACAATAAATAATAAGTACAATGTATATAATAAGTACAAAAAGACTGAGACCAAAACTAAAAGGTTAAAAACAAGACAGTCCCATCTGCTTCAGTATCTTTGACTTCAGCTTCAAGATTTCAAAACACAAGTTTTGTTTTTCTTGGTAAACTAGGTATCATTTTAGTTAATTTCCAATGGCTTTTTTTTTTTTTAACTGCAGCTACCCATTAATTGTTTATTCGGAAAATATTCTTTTGCTGCCTGAACTATTTTGGTAGTTGCAAGAATTCTGACAAAGTGTCTGTAATTCTGTTGTTTTCACATGACTCATGGTGCATTGTCTAATATTAATGATTCATGAGGCTTATAAATACCTGTGCTTGAAAGGGGAAAGATTCAATTTTGTCTAAGAAGTTGAACATTTCATTGCCATTAATCAACTAAGTCTATGCACTTCCCTCGAGTTCAAGCTTTCTTATTCTTGAAACTTTTTCTTTTTAAATTATAATCAAAGATAACTTTTTAAAAGCATGATAACAGAGATATATTTAAGTCTTTATAGCTTATTACAAAAATTAGAATACTTATTGTATTCTAGTCATGTTTGAGGGGCTTTCCTGGTGGCTCAGTGGTAAAGAACCCACTAGCCAATGGAGATGATGTGGGCTCAGTCCCCGAATTGGAAAGATCCCCTTGAGAAAGAAAAGGCAACCTACTCCTGTATTCTTACCTGGGAAATCCCATGGACAGAGGACCCTAGTGAGATATGGTCCATGGGGTCCAAAAAAGTCAGACACAACTTCTCGACCAACAATACATATATACATATTTATACATATTATATATATATATTTATACACACACATGGCTTCCCTGGCAGCTCAGCTGGTAAAGAATCTACATGCAAAGCAAGAGATCCCAGTTCAATTCTGAGATCAGGAAGATCCCCTGGAGCAGGGATAGGCTACCCATTCCTGTATTCTTGGGTTTCCCTGGTGGCTCAGATGGTAAAGAATCTGCCTGCAATGTGGGAGATCTGGGTTCAGTCCTTGGATTGGGGAGATACCCTGGAAGAGGGCACGGCAACCCACTCCAGTATTCCTGCCTAGAGAATCCCCATGGACAGAGGATCCTGGAAGGCTACAGTCCATGGGGTCACAAAGAGTTGGACATGACTGAGCAACTAGGCACAGCACAGCACATACACACACTCACACACACACAAACTAACGTAACACAAAGAGCAACTGTAGAGCCTCTGCAGCTTTGGATTGAGTTATCCAGGAGTTTTCTGTCACCCTGAGCAAAAAGAAGCTGCTCCTATCTGGAAATGGGCAAAGAGTCAAAAAACAAAAACAAACAGAGTCAATCACTGCTAACTGATTCTCTTTCACTTTTCACCACAGCAAAAGTCGCAGGAACAAATATGCTTCTGTCTCAGTCTCCATCTCCTCCCAGGAGCCCCTGACTTTCCCAGACCCTCACAGGATGACTTGATAGTGAAACTGCCGGCAGACTCAGTCCTTTCCTAGTTCATAGGCAGATTCTTGTTCATTTATATTTAGATCAGGATTTTCAGTTCCCCCAGATTAACTGATATTATTGCCAACAGGCCCAGTGTCCATTGTTCTAAGAATAAGCACTGAGGGCTTGTGTGCTCTTTGTACTTTAATACTTCCTATTTCCCTTATTACAAATTGGAATATTTTGGAGAAATTTAATGTCTGTCTTGGTTTCCTTCCTAGTATTCTTATTCCCTGCTGAGACTAGAGCTGTGCATAGAACTTTAAACCTTGCAGCTACATTACTGGGGACCCACTGTGAATAGACTCCTTATCTGGATTACAACAGTGTGTTACAAAGAACTGTCTTTGAGTTTCTCTTGTATCTGCTTCTGTTCTGTCAGTCTGTCACTCCCACCATACATTCCATAAACAAACTTGCTTCATTAGAATTCACAATGGCTTTCTGATATAGTTAACTAAACAAAACCAATAAAACTTCCGTCTGAAGTTAGATTATTTTCATGACCACTTTTCTGCCCTACACACCTCTCAATTCTGTTGCTTATAATACAGTTTGCTTGAAGCATAACACAAAAATATAAATACAAAAAGGTACTGATGAAAATACATGCTTTTTTGTAATCCTACTATTTTGTGGGTGTTACATATACATTGTCTAATATAATAACAACCATCCAACTCAGGTACTATTATTCTCATTTTACATGTTGGTAATCTGAGTTCGATAAGAAAATCAGTTGGCTAAGAGATCACAGTCAGTAAATGCAGGAACCGACATTCAGATACAAGGCTAGATTGGGCATATAATCTTAAATTCTTTCTGTTGTGTCAAGAGACTCAGATGTTCATTGCTAAGAATTAGCAGAGTCTTGTCAGAAGGAAAATATCCAACCCCCAAAGTGGCAGATACAATAAAAAAAAAAAAGCAAAGCACTAGGAACCAGAATACCTGGCAAATTAGTTATGTGACCTTGAAGAAATCATCCAGCTATTTGGATCAGCAATTTCCTCAGCAATTGAATAGAGAGTTAGGAAAGTTGGTGATCTTACAAATCCTTTATAAATTAAAAATTACATGGTCCTTTCTGAATGCTAATTGTAATCTAAGATATTTCTTGTAAATATGCATCTAAAAAGAGGGCTTACTGCCATTTTCTCTAGCAACTTTGGAGATATATAGTCCCGTATCATTTAAGATAAAGTTAGAAAACTTGAGAAAAGAACATCTTTCCATGTGACCTTAAAAAAATACTTCAAAGTCCTCAAACTTTCTCCATTCATCCATGTAGTAGAGAGAAAAATAAAAATGCTATTCACCTCAAATTAGGTGTCAGAATGGCTATCTCTCTCTTCTTCCTGTCACATGCTTTGAGTGCCTTGGCATGAATTTGAGAAGTAGCTTTTCTTGCTCTCCAGCCAAATTGCGGCACTGGAGGGAGAAAAATCCATAAATCCCAATATTTAGCTCACAATTTACCTTCCACTTGCCCACCTAATAGTTTTCAAATTGAAAAACATTTTGTGTCCACATTCCCCTGGGCTATGAGAAGCCATTAAAAATGACAGGGATTGCTAGAAATAGAGGAAATATATAGGATCTGTGTAAGTTTGGCAGACAAAGCAAAACTACTTTCGCTTACATGTGTTAGAAAATCTGCTTGCAAAACTGATCTGCGATGGAGAGCAGAAGTTGAAGGGAAGTCAGTCAATGCTGGTAGGCTACCATGCTCATTCAGATATGCCGATGATAGCCTCAGAACAATTCTGCTGTCCAACTCCAATTCAACTAACACTTACAGAATGCCAGGGAAGTATATAAGAATTTTGTAGATGCCAGTAGTACTTACACAAAAAAGCAAATTCAAATTTCATGTTTATTATGATACACTAGCATTGTTGTTCAGTCGCCCAGTTGTATCCAACTCTGCAACTCCATGGACTGCAGCACGCCAGGCCTCCCTGTCCCTCACCATCTCTTAAAGTTTGCCCAAGTTTATGTTCATTGCGTCAGTCCACTAGCATTATCCTAAATAAACTTGCGTAATTCTTTGCCTCCATTACAAAATCAAGAGAGACACATCCTTTAACTTTGCTAATCACTGACTTTATCTCTACCTATAAACTTAAATATTAAGTGGTTAATAATCCTACAACCTTCCACAAATTAGTCAAAAGCATCCTAAAGGCGAGAGAATTCTCTAAATATTACAAGCAGTTTTTCTTCTATTTCAAATATATATGTATTTATGTAAGCAACAGAGAGACAGAATGTGAAATAGAGAGAACACATGTGTACAAGCCAATTAAAATATAAGTCTGCAGTCTAGTGGTTCGAATGTTGTGTGAAAATGTACTCTTATTCTGATTCAAAAGAGATGGGACGGCAACCACAAATCTGAAATTGTCACTAGACGAACTTATTTGGTCTTTGGCAAGAAGTAGATAATTTTTAAGGAAAATATCTTTTCAATTGTAGGACTCAAGAGTGAGTCTTATTATCAACAGTCTTTCAATTATGAATTTTAGCTGAACTTCTACCAATATAAAGCTTATTCTATTAACATAATCTTTAGAATGGCCTTAAACTCTAGGTTTATAATTTCAATTGAATAACGTATGTTCTGTTCTGACACACTTTTTACAAAAGATATGTTATAGCTGCAATTTAAAAAACAATGATTATAACCCAATCAAGGCAATGATATAATAATTTAAAAAAAACTATTGCAATCCTTAAGCTTAAATGTGCAATCGTATAAAAAATCTATATTAAAAATTATATGCAATCATATAAAAAAGAGGTGCCAAAACATTCTCAAAGAACTAATGCAATAGGAGTTTAAAATGATAATCTTTCTACCTTGCCTTCGGTGAAGGCCTCCAAGGCTGACAACTATAGAATATACGCCAAGTACTCATATACCCTAGAGTGAGATATAGTTTACCAGTGCCAGAACATGAGAAACATTTGAGGTTCTTCAAGGTTAGCCACCTCACCTAATTTTTTGTTTTTAATTTAAAGCTTAATCTTCACAGAGAGAATTGCCTTGGAAAGTCATGCCAATGAGCTAGTATTACCCCTTGGCGATGGGGAGAGAAGGCTTCCTTCTACATTAAATCAAAGGAAGAGGCTTCTCAAGGACACTCTACATATCTTCCATAATTTAGTTGATGCAGAAGACTGGTATATGAAGCACATCTCAGGAATTTACAACTAAGAGGCTATGCCTATCTGGCTGAACAAGAGTTTGGGAAAATCAAGAAAGATCATAGTTTGGTAGCAGAATTTCAAATATATTAGTAATTGCAATAAATGTAGTTGGTATTCCAATAAAATTACAAAGATTTTCAAACTGTGTAAAAACGCATTTGCTATATTAACAGCACAAAATTAGAGAAAAACTGAAACTGAAGATATTAAATCAGGTATATCATGTAAATATTAATCAAAATTATTAATTTCAAACAAAGGGACTTTAAGAGGATAAAATGAAGTAAAAAGACTCAGCTCACCAAAATGATACAATAATTTAAAAATCTTCCCACAGAATAATATGGTCTCAAAACACACAAAGAAAAATTGAAAAAAAAAAAAGCTACAGAAAACAAATACAAAAACTGCAAAGAGAGATTGATATATTTCATTCAATAATTGATAGAACAAGCTGACAAGATGGATTGTGAATTCCTAAGAACAAAGGCTGATGTTGGAATAGATTATCACTCTGAATAAGAATTTTTTAAATGATTATATGATCTTAAAACATTAAGAAGACATCAGGGGCAGGATCTATTTCTTCAACAACTTTCCAATGGCTCATATACACTGTTACATACCAAAATAAATCTAAGATTCTAAACCTGGTCAGAATTTTTTAAAAGGATATTCATCTAGGTAAAATATATAAATATAGGTAATCTTATTTTGCTAGCCAGAAAAATAATCTTTTTCCAGTATTCCTCCATTCATGACAGAAGTAGGATTAGTCTTATAAGAAAAAAAAAAGACAATGAGGGAAACAATTATCAGAAACTCTCAAAGAAACAATAATATTTCTCCTTGGTCAGAAACATATTTACAGAAGTTACACAAGGTGTAGAGAAAGAGATACACTATTTGTCCTACTTTTCAAGTTCTCTAGTATCAGTTTGTGTGTGGGGAAACAGGCACTCTCAAATGCTGTTAGGAATACAAGTGGCTTGGAAGTTGGAATATACTTGGGTATTTCAAACCCCTTATAGTAGATGGATTGCCATTCACCAATATTGAGTTTTTCTTTCCTGTGAGAAAATTATCCTTCCTTACCCCCCGGAAGCCAGTAATAGTCACATGACTTGCTTTGGGCAATGATATATTGACAGAAAGGATGTGTGTCACTTCTAGTCTTTAAGAACAAATGTAAGCTATAGTCAATAATTTACAGTAGTTCTGTTCTATAAAATCTCTATGGGGGACACATGTATACCCATGGCTGATTCATGTCAGTGTATGGCAAAAACCACTACAATACTGTAAAGTAATTAGCCTCCAATTAAAATAAATAAATAAAAATTTAAAAATTTCTATGAATAGTGAAGTAACAAATCCTACATCACAGCTCCTAGGAGAAATACATGGTTAGGTTCCTTTCTATCAACTGATGAATACAACTAATAATACATGTTTTATATATGTTTCTGCCTAAGATATTATGGAATATATATTTCTTACAAAAAATTAAATGCAATTTTTCTTTATAGTAAAATAGTAGTAGCTAAAATGAGTGTTTTCACTGCTAGGTAACATGACTGTAAATTATCTTATTTTTCAGCATTATTTTCAGCAACAATACTATCCACTATTATTTTTTTTTAATTGATTGTCTTCTCATGAGTCCACTAATTTAACTATTTTTCATCTTTCCTTTAGCTTCAGATGTTACTATATAGCTTAAATCTTAATACTGTAAGTGTTACTCTAGCCCTTTCTGGAGCAGGCCAACATATAGATATGTAAATCTCTTTTTCTTTTCCTGGATGTACTGTGCTGTTGATTCGGTATCACGGCCCTCACAGCCAACAGCACCATAACTCAGGCCTGAATAAAATTTACCAAACATTGTTTTCTCCATAAAGCACATCACAGCCTTCTCAAGCTTACGAACATTAGACAGCACTTCAGCACTAGTTGTGGCCATCTTAAAAAGCAAAATCACTAACAAAGAAAAAACAAAAAATGGCACTAAATAGACTTCATTAAAAGTCAACTGTTTACAGTATAAGGCTTGAACAAGAGGGCACTGCATCACCTTGTTTGATCTCAGCTGGAAAACACGTATGTTGGGCAACTTGATTTTTTGCCATTCTGTGCATGTCTGAATGGCCACAACTGTCACATGGATATTGTCTTGGTGGTTGGATACAAATAAATTTGAACAAGTAGGGAAATTTGCAAGAGAGTTCCAGAAAAAAACATCTACTTCTGCTTTATTGACTATGCCAAAGCCTTTGACTATGTGGGTCACAACAAATTGGAAAATTTTTAAAGAGATGGGAATACCATACCACCTTACATGCCTCCTGAGAAATCTGTCAAGGTTAACAACCAACAGTTAGAACTGGACATGGAACAATGGACTGGTTCCAAATTGGGAAAGAAGTGCATCAAGGCTATGTATTATTACCCTGCTTATTTAACTTATATGCAGAATACATCATGCGAAATGAAAGACTGGATGAAGCACAAGCTGGAATCAAGACTGCCAGGAGAAATAACAGTGAAAAGCTGACTTAAAACTCAGTATTCAAAAAACAAACATCATGGCATCCACTCCCATCACTTCATGGCAAACAGATTGGAAAACAATGGAAACAGTGACAGACTTTTTTTTCTTGGGCTTCAGAAGCACTGCAGATGGTGACTACAGCCATGATTTTAAAAGACACTTGCTCCTTGGAAGAAAAGCTATGACCAGCCTAGACCACATATTAAAAAGCAGAGACATTACCTTGCTGACAAAGTTCTGTCTAGTCAAAGCTATGGTTTTTCAAGTAGTCATGTATGGATGTGAGAGTTGAACCATAAAGAATGCTGAGTGACAAAGAATTGATGCTTTTGAACTGTGATGTTGGAAAAGACTCTTGAGAGTCCCTTGGACTGCAAGGAGATCCAACCAGTCCATCCTAAAGGAGATCAGTCCTGAATATTCATTGGAAGGACTGATGCTGAAGCTCCAATTCTTTGGCCACCTGTTGCAAAGAACTGACTCACTGGAAAAGACTCTGATGCTGGGAAAGCACAGGATGAGATGGTTAGATGTCATCACCAACTCAATGGACATGAGTTTGAACAAGCTCCAGGAGTTGGTGATAGACAGGGAAGCCTGGCGTGCTGCAGTCCATGGGTTCGCAAGAGTCAGACATGACTGAGCAACTGAACTAAACTGACTGAGGCAAATTTGCAGACCACAAACTAGAAACAGAAACCAGCTCCACAGCTGAATGTTCCCGACACTGGATGCTTCATCACTCCAGGCTGCATGGAGACCTCAACTGACTGTAAATGAACATGTAACATGAGTCAAAATTAAACTTTGGTGTTTTATGTCTCTTACACTTTGAGATTATTGGTTACTGTAATGTAACTTAGCCTACCCTGACTTAAATACCCTTGTGACCTAGAAATCCACTGCAAAATCATGTAAGAAATATATTCACATATCTGAATGAAGATGCATGAAGAAGGATGTAGAATATTTATAGAAGGACACACAAGAAGCCAATAACTCTGATCATTGCTGATAATCAAGATTAGAAAATTGAAGTGACATTGTTTTCACTGGGTATCTTCAACTGTTTTAAATTGCATATATTTTTTTAATAAAAAGACAAAAATAAAATAATAAAATTGAAATAATGTATGCATTTTTTCCCTAGAGAAGAAAGTGACAACCCACTCCACTAGTATTGCCTGGAGAATTCCATGAACAGAAGAGCCTGGTGGGCTACAGTCCATGGGGTCAAAAAGAATCAGACACAATTGAGCAACTAACACATATACATGCATTTTTAAAAAACATTAACCTTCAAATTTTCTCTTAAAAATAGGGAGAAAGTGTTAGTCGCTCAGTCATGTCCGATTCTTTCCAACCCCATGGACTGCAGCCTGCCAGGCTCCTCTGTACATGGAATTCTCCAGGCAAGAATACTAGAGTGGATAGCCATGCCCTTCTTCAGGGGATCTTCCCAACCCAGGGACTGAACCTGGGTTTCTTGCATTTTAGGCAGATTCTTTACCATTTGAGCCATAAAAGAAGCCCTCAAAATTAGGGAAACACATATTATATTAGATTGGAAATTTCAAGGAGGCTTAGAAATTGTTATCTTTGTCAATGGATTCTTTTATTGTTGGAACCAATTATTTCATTACTTATGGGAAAGGTGGATTTGAGATATTTTCATTCATTTTTCATCACCCAAATTGTTATTTATACCTGGGGACAAGCAGTTTTATTCTCTTTCTTTGGACCCAAAGTGTCATTGTGGAATATGGCAGCAGAATATTTAAGCAACTGCATACAGCCCTGTGTCCTGGAGGAGTCAGGAGTAAGTTCATTAATTGTGAACCTAGTTTGCTCTCAGGGGGCACCTCCTCTAGAGGATCATTGGGATGTGACTAAAAAGTATGAAAGGAGGAAATGATTTTCTTCTAAAAACAATGACCCATAATCTTTTGATAAACATGAGAATGCTATCTCTTTGTGAAAATATTCTTCAGAATAAAAATGTATCTCATTTGTAAATTTTTCCTCATAAGTTTTACAGTAGCTATTCACTAAACTGATTAAAAGTTTAAGGTGACAACAGTATTCTAGAAATCATTTTGAAAATAAAAACTCCCATGACTTCTCTAACCTCACACCTATTCAAAGTTTTCTATAAAATACATTATCTTTATTATTATAATCTTTCTGTCATATCTACAAGTATGCATAGAATTACAGAGTACAACTTGGGGCCACATATCTTTTTTTCTACATTACACTTTAGTCTAACTTGATTCTAAAAGAAAAAATTGTCAAAAAGTTTATTGCTCAATTTTCCTTACAGTTTACTTTGATAATATTCTTGTGAGTCAGTGCCATACTGTTCAAATATGTTCTTTCAAAATCAAATTTATGTATATTTATAGAAGAAGAATAGTTGTATAAAAACAATTTATTTAGACTTATATAAGGAGACTAGAAAATAGCATACTTTCAGGTAAATATATTTTTATAGAGAAATATTATATACATGTGTATATTTTATATGTATAAAGAGATTATATAAATAGACGTGTATAAGTACATGTGTGTATATACATACATATATATATACACACACATATAGTTAACATATATGGTGACAATAGTCAATGAATATATACAAAATTCTTTCCTTTTACATGTGGAAGAAAAAAATCTACTCAGCACCAGTTTATAAAGTTTGAAGAAATAACTTCGATTTTACATATATAAATTGAGTTGAAAATTCAAGTTGAATTTGGTTGTTTGGCACATTGTAAAATCACTTTTGAACTGCTATCAACAATTATGCCCTCCAACCTGGGCTATTTTGGCACACAAACTGAATTTGAATAAAACTGTCCTTGTATTTTGCTATGCATAAAATTATCTTTATTTATTTAAATAATCACTATGTACATAGAAAATGCCACCTGATATCTTATTCTAACCATAAAATTATCTATTATTTTCTGTTTCCCATATATTCTGTTCAATTATGAAGGTTCATTTCTAATTCAAGAGGAAGAGGGAAAGACTAATGAACAGGAGATCCTGTTTCAATTTGTTTAAATATATACAGTGTTCAAAAACCAACTCTCATAAGGCATTAGAGGAAGCAGGAAATTTAATCCCTATTTGACTTTGTATTAGGTAAACTCCCTTCAGTTGAAAGTATTAGGGAAAAAGGTATTTAGTGCTTCAGGTAACTGAAAAACTAAAGATGCAGTGACCCAATAATACTAATAAGCTCTTGATTTCATTTTGACCCTCCATTCTTTTCCACAATATAAATTTTATCTAAATATGAACATCGTTGTACTTTTAGGTTAGATAGCAGCTTTGACTAGAGTTACATGTCTGTTATAGGAAGGCAGAAATATGTTCTCTTCCCTCAAACCCCGCACAAAATCTTGAACTTCCTTGAGCCAACCACTTTCCTTGTCAACCTCTGATTGTGAGGATCAGAGGAATGTGATCCTGTTTTGGTAAGATGATTGTGTGGATTTAATCCCACCCATATCACATGAGTGGAAAATTTTTGGATTTTCAGAAAAAGAGAAGAGGGAGAGGAAGGAGACAAGATCATGAGGCAGAAGGACTTAAGCTCATCTCTTTTCATAAAAACACCAAAATCACAAATAACTGATGGAAAAAACATTCAAAAAAGGACAGGAACATATCACAAAAGGTAGTTAACTTCCAAAGACAAAGTAGAAGCCACAATGAGATGGTAAGAGGGACACATTTGTGATACAATCAAATCCTATACCCACCAGGTGGGTGACTCACAAACTGGAAAACAATCATATCACAGAATGAAACAGAAATAAACAATAGATCAATAAAACTAAACTCTGGTTCTATGAAAAACCAAACAAAATTGGTAAACCTTTAGCCACACTCATCAAGGAAAAAAATGAAGAGGGCTCAAATCAATAAAATTAGAAATGAGAAAGAAGTTACAATGGACACCACAGAAATTCAAAGGATCACAAGAGTCTACTAAAAAGAATTATATGCCAATAAAATAGACAACCTAGAAGAAATGGAAAAGTTCTTAGAAACATACAACCTTCCAAGTCTGAAGGAAGAAGAAATAGAAAATATGAGCAGACCAATCACAAGCACTAAAACTGAAACTGACTAAAAATCTTCCAAAACACAAAAGTCCAGAACCAGATGGCTTCACAGGCAAATACTATCAAACATTTAGAGAAGAGTTAACATGTATCCTTATCAAACTATTCCAAAAATTAGAGGAAGGAACACTCCCTAACTTATTCTATAAGGCCACCATCACCTTCAAAATCAGACAAAGATACCACACACACACACAAATTACAGGTCAATATCACTGATGAACATAGATGAAAAAGCCCTTAAAAATTAATACAATATATTAAAAGGATGATACATCATGATCAAGTTGGATTTATCCCAGGGATGTAATAATTTTTTCAATATCTGCAAATCAATCAGTATGACACACCACATTAACAAACTGAGGATAAAAAGCATCTGATCATCTCAACAGATGCAGAAAAAGCTTTTGATAAAATCCAACACTTATCTCGGAGAAGGCAATGGCAAGCCACTCCAGTACTCTTGCCTGGAAAATCCCATGGATGGAGGAGCCTGGTAGGCTGCAGTCCGTGGGGTCGCTAAGGGTCGACACAACTGAGCAACTTCACTTTCACACATTGGAGAAGGAAATGGCAGCCCACTCCAGTGTTCTTGCCTGGAGAATCCCAGGGATGGGGGAGCCTGGTGGGCTTCCGTCTATGGGGTCACACAGAGTTGGATACGACTGAAGTGACTTAGCAGCAGTAGCAGCAGCAGCAACACTTATCTAAAATAAAAACTCTCCAGGAAGTGGCCATAGAGAGAGCATGCTGCTGCTGCTAAGTCGCTTCAGTTGTGTCCAACTCTGTGCGACCCCATAAGTGGTAGCCCACCAGGCTCCCCCGTCCCCGGGACTCTCCAGGCAAGAACACTGGAGTGCGTTGCCATTTCCTTCTCCAATTCATGAAAGTTAAAAGTGAAAGTGAAGTCGCTCAGTCATGTCCAACTCTCAGCGACCCCATGGACTGCAGCCAACCAGGCCTCTCCATCCATGGGATTTTCCAGGCAAGAGTACTGGAGTGGGGTGCCATTGCCTTCTCTGAGAGAGAGCATAATTCAATATAATAAAGGTCATATATTAAAAACGCACAGGTAATACTATACTCAACAGTGAAAAGCTGAAAGCATTCCCTCTAAGACCAAGAATAAGACAAGGATGTGCACTCTCATCACTTCTATTCAATATGGTTTTGGATGTCCTAGGCCAGCAATCAGAAGAAAAAGAAGAAAAAGGAATCCAAATTGGAAAAAAAAAAAAGTAAAATTATCACTGTCTCCAGATGACATTATACTATAGATAGGAAATCCTAAAGATGCCACCAGAAAACTACTAGAGCTTATCAATGAATCTAGTAAAGGTGAAGAATACAAAATCAGTACACAGAAATATCTTCCATTCCTATACACTAACAATGAAAGATCAGAAAGAAATTATCTGATTTCCTTGATAATTGAGAGGAAACAATCTCATTTGTCATCACATCAAAAAAAAAATAGTAGCAAATCTATCTAAGGGGGCAAAAGATTTGTACTCTGAAAATTGTAAGACATTGGTATGAACAAAATTGAAGATGACACAAACAGATGGAAGGACATACCATATTCTTGGATTGGAAGCATCAGTATTGTCAAATAACTATACTACCCAAGGCAATATACAGATTCAGTGCAATGCCTATCAAATTAACAATAGCATTTTTCTCAGAACAAGAACAAAAATTTCAAAGTTAGTATGGAAACACACACACTCACACACACCAAACAGCCAAAGCAACCCTAAGTGGGGGAAAAAAGGAGATGGGGGAGTCAGTCTCCCTGACATCAGCCTATGCTACAAAGCTACAGTCATGAAAACAGTATGGCACTGACACAAAAACAGAAATATAGATCAATAGAACAGGATAGAAAACCAAGAAATAAACCCATGCACCTATGGTCACCTTAGTCTATGATCAAAGAGTCAATAATGTACAAGAAGAAAAGAGTCTCTTCAAAAAGTAGTGCAGGGGAAACTGGACAGCTACATGTAAAGAATTAAAATGTTAATACCATACACAAAAACTGAAAATGGATTAAAGACATAAATTAAGACTGTATACTATAAAACTCCAAGAAGAAAACATAGAACACTCTTTGATGTAAATCACAGCAGTATCTTTTTGCATCCACCTAATAAAAACAAAAATAAAAAATAAATGGGACCTAATTAAGCTTAAAGGCCTTTGCCCGGCAAAGGAAACCATAAACAGAACAGAAACACAACACACAGAATGGGAGGAAATATTTGCAAATGATCTGACCAACAAGGGATTAATCTCCAAAATTTATGAACTGCTCATGCAGCTCAATATCAAAAAGCCAAATAACCCAACCCCCAAATAGGCACAAGATCTAAACAGACATTTCTCTTTAAAAAAGAAGATATACACTGGGCAGCTGGCAGGGTGGCTGAGGGGTGGGGCAGGGGTAAGAGTGACCTCTTTGCCTCATTTGTGACCTAGCATCACCCGGAAACTTTGCTGGCCAGCAGCATCATAAAGATCTGGAAGTCAGAGCACGTCATTGACCACCCATGGGAAATTGTTACAACAGCTGCAATGCAGAAATACCCAAGCCCTATGTGGTTGGAGTTGATGTACTGGACAGACACATATACCCCTTTGGAAAGTTGCACAGCTATGGACTTCTCAGCACAGAGTGGGGATTGCCTTCCATTGTGAAATTTATTATTGGTGCAGCAAGAACCAAAACTTATATGCAAGAATATTCTGTAGTGGATCCCATACAGAAAACAATGGAACTTAAGTCTACAAATATTTAATTTACAAATATGGTTTCAGTAGATGAGAGACATATATAAACCACATCCTCAAGACCCAGAAAAAACTATTTGACTCAAGAAGCCATAATTACCGTAAAAGAATTCAGTCTTGGCAGTTACCTTGAAGGGCTGATGGCAAGTACAATATCATCAAAGGCTAACAAAGAAACAGAAGATATTAAGAAGAGGTGGCAAGAATACACAGAAGAGCTATACAAAAAAGATCTTCATGACCCAGATAATCAAGATGGTGTGATCACTCACCTAGAGCCAGACATCTTGGAATGAGTAGTCAAGTGGGCCTTAGGAAACATCACTATGAACAAAGCAAGTGGAAGTGATGGAATTCCAGTTGAGCTATTTCAAACCCTAAAAGATGGTGCTGTGAAAGCGATGCATTCAATATGACAGCAAATTTGGAAATCTCAGCAGTGGCCACAGGACTGGAAAAAGGTCAGTTTTCATTCCAATCCCAAAGAAAGGCAATGCCAAAGAATTCTCAAACTACTACACAATTGCACTTATCTCACATGCTAGCAAAGTAATGCTCAAAATTCTCCAAGCCAGGCTTCAACAGTACATGAACCATCAACTTCCAGATGTTCAAGCTGGATTTAGAAAAGGCAGAGGAACCAGAGAACAAATTGCCAATATCCACTGGATCATCAAAAAAGCAAGAGTTCCAGAAAAACATCTGCTTTATTGACTATGCCAAAGCCTTTGACTGTGTGAATCACAATAAACGCTGGAAAATTCTTAAAGAGATGGGACTATCAGACCACCTGACCTGCCTCTGGAGAAATTTGTATGCAGGTCAGGAAACAACAGCTAGAACTAGACATGGAACAACAAACTGGTTCCAAATATTGAAAGGAGTACGTCAAGGCTGTATATTTTCACCCTGCTATTTAACTTATATGCAGAGTACATCATGAGGAATGCTGGGCTGGAAGAAGCACAAGCTGGAATCAAGATTGCCAGGAGAAACAGCAATAACCTCAGATATGCAGATGACACCACCCTTATGGCAGAAAGCGAAAAACTAAGAGCCTCTTGATGAAAGTGAAAGAGGAGTGTGAAAAAGTTGGCTTGAAGCTCAACATTCAGAAAACTAAGATCACGGCATCTGGTCCCATCACTTCATGGGAAATAGATGGGGAAACAGTGGAAACAGTAAGAGATTTTATTTTTCTGTGCTCCATAATCACTGCAGATGCTGATTGCAGCCATGAAATTAAAAGATGCTTGCTCCTTGGAAGAAAAGCTATGACCCGCCTAGACAGCATATTAAAAAGCAGAGACATTACTTTGCCAACAAAGGTCCATCTAGTCAAAGCTATGGTTTTTCCAGTAGTCATGTATGGATGTGAGATTGGACTATAAAGAAAGCTGAGCACCAAAGAATTGATGCTTTTGAACTGTGGTGTTGGAGAAGACTCTTGAGAGTCCCTTGGACTGCATGGAGATCCAACCAGTCCATCCTAAAGGAAGTCAGTCCTGAATATTATATTGGAAGGACTGACGCTAAAGCTGAAATGCCAGTACTTTGACCACCTGATGGGAAGAACTGACTCATTTGTAAAGACCCTGATGCTGGGAAAGAATGAAGGCAGGAGGAGAAGGGGATGATAGAGGATGAGATGGTTGGATGACATCACCGACTCAATGGACATGAGTCTGAATAAACTCTGGGAGTTGGTGATGAACTGGGAGGCCTGGGCGTGCTGTAGTCCATGGGGTCACAAAGAGTCAGACACAACTGAGTGACTGAACTGAACTGAATAAAGGCAAATAATCAATGGAGTGTGTAATACATAAAGTAAATGCTGAAACTGAGGAATTGACAGCTCTGGCAAGAGGAAGCATAAAGACACCAATGGCAGCAGCAGCATTTGTGAAGAAATGATAATGGAAGTTGATACACGGCACCCAGTTCCCCAAGTCTCTACAAGCTAGCAGTGTATTTATTTGTTATTTAAAAAATACAACTATATTATAGGTAGAATTCTTTTTATTAAGTTAAAGAAAGCCTATGTGACTTGATCAAACCAAAAAGGTGCAGGGTTTCTAAATAAAAGGGATCAGTTGAAATTCATATTGTCAGAAATGACTGATTTTGAGGATTCCAGTATATATGCAAAATTTTAACAGTTTTTGAAAAGTATGTTTGGAAATTGGTATTGGCTGATGAAACCTCGTTAAGGCACAATTTTAAAGCTTTTCATTCATTGGAATTCTATCTGGCTTTGGACCAACTCCAGAACCAAACAGAGCCCCCTCTGTATATGCACAACTGCCCTGTTGCAGTAATCTTAGAGAGTTTACATGAGGGAACTCACTTTTAAAGGAGAAACTGCATCAATTTAAAAAGACATTAATTGCATAAAATAATTTCCTCTGCTATAAACCACCATTAAAAATCACAATGTTTTCATTTCATACTCAGATAACATTATTTTGGAGTAAAAATTATCACAAAAGTAATAAATGACTCCAACAAAAGTACATTATATTGTGTTAAAGAGTACTGTACTGACTTGCCAAAGTTTTGTAACTTAGTAAAGGTATTACCTTACTTGGAATTGTACTTTAGGATTTAGTATGTTGTATTGTAGGTATTTTTATGTTAACTTAAAAAATAAAGTCATTACCAGAAAAAAAAAAAAAGGGACATATACATGGCCAATGAGCACAAGGTGCTCAACACTGCCAACAGTGCTAATTATCAGAGAAATGCAAATTAAAACTACAATGAGGTATTTCCTCACACTAGTCAGAATAGCCATCATGAAAAAGTCTACAAACAATAAATGTTGGAGAGGGTGTGGAACAAAGGGAACCCTCCTACACTGTTGGTGGGAATGTAAATTGGTACAACCCCTATGGAAAATATACATATGGAGAACTAACAGCAGAACTACCATGTAATACATCAATCCCATTCCTGGGTATATATCTGAAGAAAATTATACTTTGCAAAGACACATGCACCCAATATTCATTGCAGTACTATTTGAAATAGCTGACATGGAAGCAACCTAAATGTCCATCAATAGAGGAATGGATAAAGAAGATGTGATCCACGTATACAGTAGAATATTATTCAGCCATAAAAAGCAATAAAATAATGCCATTTCCATCAATATAGATTAATCTAGAGATTATCATACTAAAGGAAGTCAGAGAAAGACAAATATCATATATCACTTATACGTAGAATCTTAAAAAATGAAACAAATGAATTTATTTAGAAAACACAAACAGACTCACAGACCTAGAAAATAAACATAGCTACCAAACAGAAAATGTGGGGATGGGGGAAAAATTAGGAGGTTGAGATTAATACTAATACACAAAAAATACATATAAAATAGATAATTAACAATATCCTACTGTATAGCACAGGAACCTCTACTCTGTAATAACCTACATGAGAAAGGAATCTGAAGAAGAAAATACATATAGTGTGTGTGTATGTGTGTGATACACACATACACACACACACACACACGTATAACCTGGTAGTTCAGACAGTAAAGACCCAGGTTCAATCCCTGGGTCTGGAAGCTTCCATGGAAAAGGGAATGGCTACCTCCTCCAGTCTTGCCTGGAGAATTCCATGGACAGAGGAACCTGATGGGCTACAGTCCCTGCAGTTGCAAAGAGTTGTACACGGTTAAGTTCTTTGTATACAGATAACTGTATCACTTTGCTGTATACCTGAAACTAACACAACACTGTAAATCAGCTATACTTTAATATAAAATAAAATTTTTTTAAAAAGAAGGTATTTGAGTCAGAAAGTTGGTTATGCAGGAAATGGGATATGAAGGGGAATATCAAGGTAGCCCAGATCAATAACTACAGGAAGCCCCTCCCACCCCAGGACTGACGAACAAAATGAGAGGGGAGGTGAATCCTCATCAACGTGGAGGCTTAGGATGCGCAACCACCAAAGTGGCATATTATGTCAAGTTAAAACAACATAATAATGGCCTATGAAAGAATGACACCCTAACTCTCCTCTCTGTCTCTGTAAAAGCCAGAAATGATTCCCCGGTATGAAAGGTACCCTCCCCTGCATCTGGGGGTAAAAGGACCCAGCTGGGTGCCAGAGCTGGGAATTCAGTCAGAGGTCTATATAAACAATCCATGTTCCTTCTTTATTTACTGCCTCAAGCCCAAACTGTTTATATTCTTCACTAAATATGCACCAAAAGCCCAAGCTTCTTGATCCTGCCAATTCCTCATAAATTTGTGATTTCTTTGTCAAAAAAGTATAAAAGTGCTTTTTGCCACTTCTTAGGTCCCATTTTTATAAGAATTCATGTGTAAATTAAAACATTTTTTTCTGTTTAAAATAAAATTTTCCAATACCTATTTAATAAACAAATTTTTATACTTAAATGAAGCATCTGTTATACTGTGTGCTTAAGATGCAATGATGAATAAGATTATATTCTCACTGCAGGACTCACATCACTTGCATTTATTCCTCCCTTCTACATTTCTAATTCTGCTAAACCAGTCTTAACTAGCTCATTGACTCTATTCTCTTTCATATCCAATTTACCTTCACAGTGCTGTCAGATTAATTTCACTAAGGAAAAATGAAAACACTGCATATGTTACAATCTTTTTAAAAACGTGTGATCATTCTACATTTTCTAGAGAACTACATTGTATGTTTTTAACAGGTATTCAAGGCAGTCAGCAATATGTTCTCCATCCTAGTTTGAAGCTCTCTGTCCACTCCCCCAAACCCTCTGTTCCTTCCAAACTAGTCTACACACTACTCCTACACAAGCCATATATATCCCTACTATCAAGCTTTAAGTTCACACCATTTTCCTTGCATGGATGTATACTTCCTGCACTAAATGTATCTAAGTAGAAAAACACAATTTCAAGTATACAAAATATTTTCACAACTTTATAGATACCTTTTAAAAAGAATATCAGTTACTTATTGAAAAAAAACTATGGATATGTAACTTTTTAAGAATATATTCTATTTTGCTTGTTAGGTGGTACATGCCTGAGCTTCCTTTTTTGAGGTAAACTCCAGTACTTTGGCCACCTCATGAGACGAGGTGACTCACTGGAAAAGACTCTGATGCTGGGAAAGGTTGGGGGCGGGAGGAGAAGGGGACGACGGAGAATGAGATGGCTGGATGGCATCACCGATTCTGTGGACATGAGTTTGAGTGAACTCCGGGAGTTGGTGATGGACAGGGAGGCCTGGCGTGCTGTGATTCATGGGGTCGCGGAGAGTCGGACACGACTGAGCGACTGAACTGAACTGAACTGACAACCTAATTGGAAAAATAGAATATATTTACTTAAAAGAATATATATATATATACAACTCTCTGCCTCTGTACACAATATGAGGTGGTAGAAATTAAAACACTTACAACAGAACTTTAAAATTCACACAGTACATTATTTTATCATGAATAAGTTTTCCTATATTTTAAACCTTATTTTTCTTTGTATAATTGAAGGCTTTTTTGAGCTTGGCTTCGAGTTAACTACGTAACATTAAATTATTACTCTGAATTAGTATCCTTACCATAGTTCCACCATTACTCACAGACTTGTAGAATTTTGAACTGTAAGAGGCTTGATAAATACTCAAGACTGTTTCTGAAGGCATGTAGTTATGAACTGAAAGTATTTCATCTGAGTCTCATTTCTTAGCTGTCCAGGGTTTTTGCTACAACATCCAGAATCTAAGTTGCCAACTACTCTAACATATATACATTGTAGGAAATGAAATTAAGAAATATTAATCACTAACTTTCTTCATAACTAGTCAAAGATACATGTAACAACATGTCACCAATTTAAATGATAATGCATATTTTTCTAAAGTTATTAATACTGATCAGAATTTTAGTGGTGATTTATTTAGACAGTGAGAAGCCTCTGGTTTATTATAACCTCACCTCTTTTTTTCTTTTAACCTTGATAAGTTTTTTTTCTTTTAACCTTGATAAGATAACCTATAGTAAGGTTTTTTTTTTAAAGCAAGTTTTGAATTGCCAAGAATGAGTTCCTAAATTTAGCCAACCAATAGCTTTATATAGAATAACAGTAGTAGCAATAACAATAATAAAAATAATGATAATATTAACTGGCAGAGTGCATATATGTGGCAAATTTTTCTAAAAACTTCAAATGAATTGATTTATTAAAAATCATATAGAATCCACCTATAAGGTGAATCCACCTTATAGGTGCATTCTGTTATTAAAACAATTTTCCAGATGAGAAATATGAAGCTTCAAGGTTACTAAACTTGTTCAAGGGAACAATGTATCTTCTGACTCAAACTGCTGCCTCAAAGGACTGTTTTTATCCACTATACCATCTCTCACAACTGCAGTCTTACTTCTATGGGAGCATCTGGTTTGTATTTCTAAAAATGGAGAACAGAGTAGACAGTTTATCATTCTTTAGTCCTCAAATATTCTATAAACTAGTTGCAAATCTCTGCAGCTAATTGTCTTTAAAAATACTTTATAATAAAGAGATAATAGCAGATTTGTAAAATCCATCAGTCCCCTTTTTGAACTAGTTCAGATTTAATAACATAAAATATGCTAGCAATTTCCTGAATATTTATTTAAATAATGTCATCTTTTCATTTGTCTTTTTTGTTAGCTGTTCATTTGTCACTAGACAAATTGTAATTTCTCATGTTTCACTTTTCTGCTATGCCATGATTTATCAAGTTTTTTTTCTGAAGATAGACATTCAATCCACCAAACATTATTTTCTTTGCAGTACTTCATCTGATAAATGGAAATAATGCCAACACAATGGAAAAATATCTCCAACACTGAAAATGTTTCTGTCTCATATCAAAGGTTTTGATAGAAGTGATACAGTGTACAATTAATTGTATGATTGACTAACCAACAGCTTTTTATTAAAAGAGAAAAGATGTAATAAATAGAACTGATAAATGTGTCAGTGTAGAGTCACATTTTGACAGTCTCCAAGGCAACCTTCATTTTTTTAAAACTTGTTCATGATTTATGTTTTGGAAAAATGGGAATTTCATTAAAAATAATTGAGTTCCATGGTGCTTCTGCAGATACAGAAACTTGATCATAGTTATCAAGCTTTTATGTGGGGTCTACAAGTATGCTAGACATAGGATTCCCCTAAGAATATATGGAATTAAATTGTTCTATCAACTGCTTACTATCTTTCAGTTCAGTTCAGTTCAGTCGCTCAGTCGTGTCCGACTCTTTGCGACCCCATGAGTCACAGCACGCCAGGCCTCCCTGTCCATCACCAACTCCCGGAGTTCACTCAAACTCATGTCCATCGAGTCGGTGATGCCATCCAGACATCTCACTCTCTGTCGTCCCCTTCTCCTCCCGCCCCCAATCTTTCCCAGCATCAGAGTCTTTTCCAGTGAGTCAACTCTTCGCATGAGGTGGCTAAAGTATTGGAGTTTCAGCTTTAGCATCAGTCCCTCCAATGAACACCCAGGACTGATCTCCTTTAGAATGGACTGGTTGGATCTCCTTGCAGCACAAGGGACTCTCAAGAGTCTTCTCCAACACCACAGTTCAAAAGCATCAATTCTTCGGCGATCAGCTTTCTTCACAGTCCAACTCTCACATCCATATGTGACCACTGGAAAAACCATATCCTTGACTAGACTGACCTTTGTTGGCAAAGTAATGTCTCTGCTTTTTAATATACTATCTAGGTTGGTCATAACTTTCCTTCCAAGGAGTAAGCGTCTTTTAATTTCATGGCTGCAATCAGCACCTGCAGTGATTTTGGAGCCCAAAAAAATAAAGTCTGACACTGTTTCCACTGTTTTCCTGTCTATTTCCCATGAAGTGATGGGACCAGATGCCATGATCTTTGCTTACTATCTTTACATTGCATAATATTCAACCTTCTTTACAACCCTGTCTACCTAAGGAGGTGCCCAGTAAGAGGTCAAAGAAAATGTAGCAGTAGATTGAGACATCTTTTTTCTTTGATAATAACAATAACCAGCCTGTTTTACAAAAACAAGTATAAATGAACCCAGAGGGCTGACATTTGATGGTGGTGCTGAAATGGAAAACGAATATGAGAGCTCAAGTGAAGAATTTTGAACCAAAGATCACATTTGATTTATTTCTTGTGTGGGGCATAATTTCAGCTTTTTCTTATGTAAAACTATTGGTTCAGTTTGGTAATGCAGAAAAGCTACTTGGCACAATTCACAAATTAAATTGATTCTGTTTGTATCAAACATTAATTATATTGTAAAATACACTTAAACCTGTACAAACTGTAATTGGTTGTCCGAAATGGCCTGATATCCTAATGACCACACAGCCCACTGCCTCTAATGCCCCATAAAAATACCATCTGCCTGTGGTCCTACAGCTCCTGGGACTTTTCCAGCTCTGTCCGCCACCTTGTTTAATCTCACTCTAGTCTAGTTTCCATAGTTCCCAACTGTTGCAGCCTATATGGAATCTGTCACTCTGTACTAATAGCACAGTTGGACCGTCTGCTGGGCTTTGGTTTCAGCTTCCTCTGGCATGCTTCCAGGCAGCCTTGCTTCATATGTTGCCTCTAGGAGGCAAGTCCCTTCCTACCCACAAAGTTCCCTGGTCTTCATTCCCAAGCCTGATGCACTCACTGTTGCAAAAGAGTGGAGGAAAATTGACAGTGATGAGCAAATGTTAGTACAAAAGAATTTTTGCCACTTCCCAACTTCCTTCAGCATTACAGAGGAAATGAAATAATAATTCAACTGAAGACTCAGGATAATTTTTATATCAAAATATTTGAAACATAAAATCTCTGACCAAGACATAAACTGTAGACTGCAGCTATTCACAAATTTAGATCATATAATTGACATGTTTGAAATATTCTTAAGAAAAAAATTAAATACCAGGTGCCTTTAACTTTGGGCTTCCCAGGTGGCGCTAACAGTAAAGAACTGGTCTGCCAGTGCAGGAGACATTGGAGACATGGGTTCAGTCCCTGGGTAAAGGAGACCTCCTGGAGGAGGGCATGGCAATCCACTCCAGTATTCTTGCCTGGAGAATCCCATAGACAGAAGAGCCTGGAGGGCTACAGTCCATAGGGTCGCAAAGAGACATGACTGAAGTAACTTAGCAGACATGCACATTCACAGTATTGTATATACTGACACTAATGTATTACAATAGCTTTCTTAGTGGTATTTGGCATGAAGTCCTTTTATCACAAACTTCCTCAGGGCTCTATGCACACAAAACAAGCTACAAAATGGAAAGCACTTTAGAGTAGAGCTGTCCAATAGAAATATAATATGAGCCACATAGGTAATCTTAAATTTTCTAGTATACATAAATAAATAAAAATTCAGAGGTGAAATTAATTTGAAGAAAAAATTATTTGACTAAATATATTAAAAATATTTCTGCAAATATATAAATTATATATAGATATAATAATTATACAAATATAATAAAATATAAAATTATTGATGTAATATAAAATTACTGAAATAATTTACATTTCTTTTTAAACAAATTCTTTGAAATCTTAAACTTTACAGCACATCTAGTTTTGGACTAGCCCATTTCAACTGTTCAATATATGTGGCTAGTGGCTAACATATTGAAAGCACAGCCTTAGAGGAATGCATATTTGCAATCAATTTCCTATAAAAAGAATTATTTCTATAATGAGAATATATTCTTGAAAGAAAAAAGACAAAGTTTATGCTTTTTAATATCTCAAAATAATTTAAAACACTTTAATTCTTACCAAAAACAAGTTTATATACTCAGTTATCTGGTATAAACATGCAGTCACAAGCTATAGTTTTGAATTCCTATTGCTGTCAGATAAAAATTTGAGACCTCTCATTCAAGGCATCTGCTGCTGCTGCTGCTGCTGCTGCTGAGTCACTTCAGTCGTGTCCGACTCTGTGTGACCCCTTAGACGGAAGCCCACCAGGCTCCCCCGTCCCTGGGATTCTCCAGGCAAGAACACTGGAGTGGGTTGCCATTTAGCTGGCTGCATATTCTACTTAAAGATGTCCCAATCCTCTCTATTGAAATAAGGCTTCGAGACAAGAGAAGACACGCTAATGGAATAGTACATGCAATGAAAAGAATCTACAGCAACAGGGCATAAGAATTAGTGTTATTTTCAATCCTATTTGCAATTTCAAGGATGACATAGCATTTCCATAAATTTGTATTTCCTTAATTAACTTTTTATGCTCTCTTCTCTTCTTATCTCTTGAGAGACTCTACAAACTTAATGAGAATTGATCTCATCATACAAATTTAAGTAGAAAAACTCAACCTTTTAAAAGGTAGTTTCAGAAAATCCTTTAAATCTGTAGGAAAAAATCTAGCATTTTTATATTAAAAAGCCAAAAACCAACACCGAAAATTACCTCCTATAATTTATTAATCAATACCACAGGTATGCCTTCATTCAACCAGCATCTTTTGCATAGACATTACATGCCATATGTTGTGCAGAGAACAGAAATAACAACAAAGTTCCTAGCTCCTGCCTAGTTCACACTCTATTGAGGAGACAGACTGTGCACTCTTTGTACTCATATCAAAATGTGCAAGAAGCTCTGAGAAAAGTATATACAAACCATTTGTATATGCAGAGGTATACACAGGCCATCGAGATGGCATCTAATCACATTTAAGTGTCAGATAGCTCTGAAGGAGGAAATAGACAAGCTCAGCCCGGAAGAGTGTTAAGGCCAAAGTAAGAGAAAGCAGGAATAAAACAAGCAGCATTATGTGAAAGAAGTAAGGCTCAAATGAGGCGGTCTTTCATAGAGCTTCAAGTAACTTTGTCTAGTGAGTCTGTAAATATGAGGAAAATGTGGAAAGAAATGATGCTGAGGAATTAAGTAAACAGAAGTCATATTTTGAAGAGCCTAGTACACCAAATCCAAGGATGAGGAGCCACTGAAGGAACTTACGTAGAAAAGTGACTTATCAAAGTATGCATTACAAAAGTCATTCTGGCTGCCTGTGGATATGACATGGTTGGGGAACAATAGTGGACTGAGGAAAACTCACTGAGAGAATAGTACACCTTAAAAATCACATCAGTGATTAGAAGGAGTAAAAAGAGAATGTGGTGATGATTTCCTGGTTTCTTACTCTGGCAATAAATAGCTAGTTATGCTAGTTGTTAAGGCAGAAGATCATAATAAATGCTATATCAAGCAACTGCACTGTACCAGGTATTATACTTGTTTTTTGTATTAAGCAATTTAGCCTTTATAACAACTGTATGAAGCAAGTGCGATAGCTATCCAACTTAACTACTGCAGCAACAAAGACATGGAAAGTTAAATAATTAAGATCACACAACTATATAGGTATTGGAGCCCAGATTTCAATACAAGCATCTGTCTCCAGATATACTAATCTTGGCCAGTACATCAAAAACACATTGGAAACACAGGAATCATGTAAGCCTACTTTCCAATTTTTTTTTTTCTTTTGGTCCACGATGGTTTCAGTTCAGTTCAGTCACTCAGTCACGTCTGACTCTCTGCGACCCCATGAATCACAGCACGCCAGGCCTCCCTGTCCATCACCAACTCCCGGAGTTTACTCAAACTCATGTCCATCGAGTCGGTAATGCCATCCAGCCATCTCATTCTCTGTCGTCCCCTTCTCCTCCCGCCCCCAACCTTTCCCAGCATCAGAGTCTTTTCCAGTGAGTCAACTTGTCGCATGAGGTGGCCAAAGTATTGGAGTTTCAGCTTTAGCATCAGTCCTTCCAATGAACACCCAGGATTGACCTCCTTTAGAATGGACTGGTTGGAACTCCTTGCAGTCCAAGGGACTCTCAAGAGTCTTCTCCAGCACCACAGTTCAAAAGCATCAATTCTTCGGCAATCAGCTTTCTTCACAGTCCAACTCTCACATCCATACATGACCACTGGAAAAACCATAGCTTTGACTAGATGGACCTTTGTTGGCAAAGTAATGTCTCTGCTTTTTAATGTACTAACTAGGTTGGTCATAACTTTCCTTCCAAGGAGCAAGCGTCTTTTAATTTCATGGCTTCAATCAGCATCCGAAGTGATTTTGGAGCCCAAAAAAATAAAGACTAACACTGTTTCCACTGTTTCCCCATCTATTTCCCATGAAGTGATGGGACCAGATGCCATGATCTTCGTTTTCTGAATGTTGAGCTTCAAGCCAACCTTTTCACTCTCCTCTTTCACTTTCATCAAGAGGCTTTTGAGTTCCTCTTCACTTTCTGCCATAAGGGTAGTGTCATCTGCATATCTGAGGTTATTGATATTTCTCCCAGCAATCTTGATTCCAGTTTGTGCTTCTTCCAGCCCAGCGTTCCTCATGATGTACTCTGCATAGAAGTTAAATAAGCAAGGTGACAATATACAGCCTTAATGTACTTCTTTTCCTATTTGGAACCAGTCTGTTGTTCCATGCCCAGTTCTGACTGTTGCTTCCTGACCTGCATACAGGTTTCTCAAGAGGCAAGTCAGGTGGTCTGGTATTCCCATCTCTTTCATAATGTTCCACAGTTTATTGTGATCCACACAGTCAAAGGCTTTGGCATAGTCAATGAAGCAGAAATAGATGTTTTTCTGGAACTCTCCTGCTTTCTCCATGATCCAGCGGATGTTGGTAATTTCATCTCTGGTGCCTCTGCCTTTTCTAAAACCTGCTTGAACATCTGGGAGTTCACGTTTCACATATTGCTGAAGCCTGGTTTGAAGAATTTTGAGCATGATTTTCGTAGCATGTGAGATGAGTGCAATTGTGCGGTAGTTTGAGCATTCTTTGGCATTGCCTTTCTTTGGGATTGGAATGAAGACTGACCTTTTCCAGTCCTGTGGCCACTGCTGAGTTTTCCAAATTTGCTGGCATATTGAGTGCAGCACTTTCACAGCATCATCTTTCAAGATTTGAAATAGTTCAACTGGAATTCCATCACCTCCATAGCTTTGTTTGTAGTGATGCTTTCTAAGGCCCACTTGACTTCACATTCCACGATATCTGGCTCTAGGTCAGTGATCACGTTATCGTGACTATCTTGGTCGTGAAGATCTTTTTTGTACAGTTCTTCTGTGTATTCTTGCCACCTCTTCTTAATATCTTCTGCTTCTGTTAGGTCCATACCATTTCTGTCTTTTATCGGGCCCATCCAGCACAGACGCGAGAGACGCCGGCCCCGGTGCAACCAACCACGCAAAGAGGCACAGCTGTGAGGAGTTACCCCATGCCTGAGGCCAGGGCCGGCAGCCGAGAGGAGCTACCCCACGTCCAATAGGCAGTGGCTGCATGGGCGCAGGAGGGCCGACACGAGCTACTCCACGTTCAAGGTCAGGAGGGGAGGCCTTGAGGAGATACCCCTCATCCAAGGTAAGGTGCAGCGGCTGCACTTTCTTGGAGCAGCTGTGAAGAGATATCCCACGACCAAGGTAAGAGAAACCCAAATAAGACAGTAGGTATTGCGAGGGGGCATCAGAGGGCAGACACACTGAAATCATAGCCACAGGAAACTAGTCGATCTGATCACATGGACCACAGCTGAATGTGGTCCACTGGAGAAGGGAATGGCAAACCCTTTCAGTATACTTGCCTTGAGAACCCCATGAACAGTATCAAAGGGCAAAATGATAGGATACTGAATGAGGAATTCCCCAGGTCGGTAGGTGCCCAGTATGCTACTGGAGATCAGTGGAGAAATAACTCTAGAAGGAATGAAGGGATGGAGCAAAAGCAAAACCAATACCCAGTTGTGGATGTGACCAGTGATAGAAGCAAGGTCCGGTGCTGTAAAGAGCAATATTGCATAGGAACCTGGAATGTTAGGTCCATGAATCAAGGCAAATTGGAAGTGGTCAAACAGGAGATGGCAAGAGTGAACATAGACATTCTAGGAATCAGTGAATTAAAATGGACTGGAATAGGTGAATTTAACTCAGATAACCATTATATCTACTACTGTGGGCAGGAATCCCTTAGAAGAAATGGAGTAGCCATCATGGTCAACAAAAGAGTCCGAAATGCAGTACTTGGATGCAATCTTAAAAACAACAGAATGATTTCTGTTTGTTTCCAAGGCAAACCATTCAATATTACAGTAATCCAGGCCTATGCCCCAACCAGTAACGCTGAAGAACAACCTTGGAGAAGGAAATGGTAACCCACTCCAGTATTATTGCCTGGAGAATCCCATGGATGGAGAAGCCTGGTAGGCTACAGTCCACGGGGTCGCAAAAAGTCGGACACGACTGAGCAACTGAACAGAACAGAACAGAACAGGCCTATGCCCCAACCAGTAACGCTGAAGAAGCTGAAGTTGAACGGTTCTATGAAGACCTACAAGACCTTTTAGAACTAACACCCAAAAAAGATGTCCTTTTCATCATAGGAGACTGGAATTCAAAAGTAGGAAGTCAAGAAACACCTGGAGTGACAGGCAAATTTGGCCTTGGAGCACGGAA
Organism: Moschus berezovskii; assembly: GCF_049115385.1. NCBI lineage: Eukaryota > Metazoa > Chordata > Mammalia > Artiodactyla > Moschidae > Moschus > Moschus berezovskii. Next base: position 80,749,727 of record NC_142467.1, read on the forward strand.
TGAAGCAGGCAAAGGCTAATAGAGTTTTGTCAAGAGAACGCACTGGTGATAGCAAACACCCTCTTCCAACAACACAAGAGAAGACTCTACACATGGACATCACCAGATGGTCAACACCGAAATCAGATTGATTATATTCTTTGCAACCAAAGATGCAGAAGCTCTATACAGGTAGCAAAAACAAGACTGAGAGCTGACTGTGGCTCAGATCATGAACTCCTTATTGCCAAATTCAGATTTAAATTGAAGAAAGTAGGGAAAACCACTAGACCATTCAGATATGACCTAAATCAAATCCCTTATGATTATACAGTGGAAGTGAGAAATAGATTTCAGGGACTAGATCTGATTGATAGAGTGCCTTATGAACTCTGGACGGAGGTTCGTGACATTGTACAGGAGACAGGGACCAAGACCATCCCCATGGAAAAGAAATGCAAAAAAGCAAAATGGCTGTCTGAGGAGGCCTTACAAATAGCTGTGAAAAGAAGAGAAGCGAAAAGCGAAGGAGAAAAGAAAAGATATAAGCATCTGAATGCAGATTTACAAAGAATAGCAAGGAGAGATAAGAAAGTCTTCCTCAGTGATCAATGCAAAGAAACAGAGGAAAACAACAGAATAGGAAAGACAAGAGATCTCTTCAAGAAAATTAGAGATTCCAAGGGAACATTTCATGCATAGATGATGGTTTCAGAGAATGTTAAATTGTAGCCATAATTTCTATATACAATTCTTGAGGAGAGATGCACACCAAAGGTAATTGTTTCAAGAAACTTTATCGCGTTCATTTAGAAATCTCCTTACTGCATTGGAATCATTGTTCAACCAGCCAATATGATTCTTAGAACTTTCAGTGCAAAATTCATAAAACATGCCCATCCTTAAAGGACTTTACCATTAAAAACATGCATTTATGGAAGGAATTTCCATTTGGAATTCAGCATCATATTACGGCAATTCTCCAGGCAATAACACTGGAGTGGGTTGCCATGCCCTCCTCCCCGGGATCTTCCCAACCCAGGGATCAAATCCACATCTCTTATGTCTCCTGCATTGGCAGGCAGGTTCTTTACCAACGAGTGCCACCTGGGAAGCCCTATTATTAAGGTGACCACAGCCCCAGTTTGTCAAATACAGCAATCAGTTCAGTTCAGTTCAGTTCAGTCGCTCAGTCGCTCAGTCGTGTCTGACTCTCCGCCACCCCATGAATCACAGCACGCCAGGCCTCCCTGTCCATCACCAACTCCCGGAGTACACTCAAACCCACGTCCACAGAGTCGGTGATGCCATCCAGCCATCTCATTCTCGGTCATCCCCTTTTCCTCCCGCCCCCAACCTTTCCCAGCATCAGAGTCTTTTCCAGTGAGTCAACTCGTCGCATGAGGTGGCCAAAGTATTGCAGTTTCAGCTTTAGCATCAGTCCCTCCAATGAACATCCAGGATTGATCTCCTTTAGAATAGACTGGTTGGATCTCCTTGCAGTATAAGGGACTCCCAAGAGTCTTCTCCAACACCATAGTTTATGCTTATTATCAGCATTTAACTATTAATAATAGCCCCTTTAATATCTGTTTACCTCATGCGATGAGTTGACTCACTGGAAAAGACTCTGATGCTAGGAAAGGTTGGGGGCGGGAGGAGAAGGGGATGACAGAGAATGAGATGGCTGGATGGCATCACCGACTCTGTGGACATGAGTTTGAGTGAACTCCAGGAGTTGGTGATGGACAGGGAGGCCTAGAGTGCTGTGATTCATGGGATCGCAGAGAGTCGGATACGACTGAGCGACTGAACTGAACTGAAATGAACTGAACTCAGATATTTTTGGCTTTGAAGATAAATTGATCATTTGATTTGGGGATGCACAAGGAAGAGAAATTCCAATAATCCTGATACTGTGCATATATATAAACGTGTATGTGTGAGTGTGTGTGTGTTACTGATCATGGGATTCCTTCCAATCTGTACCTCACCTGTTTCACCATTCCACCCTTCTCAGTCTATATAACTACAAATGACTATTAAACCAAAAATGAAGACTACAAGTCCTCTATTTCAAAGCTTAAATTCTATCAGACCAGTATGGAACTGAAAGGTTCAGAATGACATAGAGCAAACTTTCCCTCTTCCTGATTTTGGAGACCAGATTTTTAAAATATCCCAAGAAAAGGTGAAATAGAGGAAGGAGAATCCACATATATAAGAAACAGAGAGAAAGAATCCAATAGTATCAACCAATAGCATCAACCACATCAAAGGCAGGAATTCAAGCGGAATCCATACTGTGTTACTTCACACATAACTTTCTGGTATGAGCAAGTGCCAACAGCAAAGCATGGTTCATCGGTTGACTAGTTTGGGACTCTATTCAGCCCTCCCACATGCTCCATCAGATCCATCCCAGTGTGCTATCCAGAGAGCCAAGACACTTGAACAACTTAGACTCCTGGAGGAAAGGTGATTAAGTGTAGGAAAAATATTTCTTTCCCTTGACCAAATTGACGTTAAAATGCTATGAAATATTTTGAGTTTCATTGAGAGTGTTATTTTATTTCATTTCCAGGTATTTTTCATTAAAAGACAAATTTACCTAATGCTTTGACTCCCTGTTTACTCCTACCTCTGAGTGGGGCAAACCCTTCATGACAATAGAAAGGAGAATAAGAAATTTCATCAACAAATTGCCTGGTTTGCTATAAAACCAAACTAACCTACTCAGGGCACTAAGGAGTTCAGTTCAGTTGCTCAGTCATGTCCGACTCTTTGCGACCCCATGGACTGAAGCATGCCAGGTCTCCCTGTCCATCCCAGAGTTTACTCAAACTCATGTCCATTGAATCAGTGATGCCATCCAGCCATCTCATTCTCTGCTTTGACTAGATGGACCTTTGTTGGTAAGAAAATGTCTCTGCTTTTTAATATGCTGTCTAGGTTGGTCATAACTTTTCTTGGAGTGAGTCTCTGGTTTTCCAGACCATGGTCCTACCACAAAGAATGACACCTTCATTTCTACTCAGTTTCAGCTGGGCAAAATGAATGAATGATCCATTCATTTCACAAATATTTATTGAGTGCCTCCTCTGTACCACGCACTGACATAAACATTTAGAATGCATTAGTGAACAAAACTATGGCAGTTTGTATTCTCCAAATATTGTTACACCTACATATTTCATCCCACCTGTTTTCTTGATGACGTTATAGGGCTCAAGAGTCTAGGGCCTCTGATATCAAAAGGTCTGTTGTGTGTCTTTTGGGATTAGGCAATAAATGATATCTTCTGATTTTCTCTGTCTTGGAATATACACCGAAGGAATCCTGAAAATTCTGGCTGGTTAGCCAGACTAAGACAGCCATACCAGACAATTCATGGGGAGTGACCATATAAAGATAGCTGAAAAGCCTCACCTATTTCAGCCCTAAGTCCAACTACATTCTTCACCAAGACAAACTTCTTCCTCCTAAGGAGGAACAGCACTTTTAACAATTAGAAATTGGAATTGAAGAGTCCAGAAAACATCAAATATTTAGTTATAAATATAACAAAATGTATGTAATATATAAGAAGTGCACAGTAAAAGCTTGAGAACACATGAAAGAAATTTTAAAAGTCTAAACAAACACAGTACAAACAAATTATGATCATGGATTACAAGACTTAATATTATTAAAATGTCAATTCTCTAGATACTATTGATTTAGTAATCCCAATTAAAGTATCAGCAGCAATTTTTGGTGGAAATTGACAAGCTGATTTCAAAAATCTGGAGAAGCCAAAGAAGTGTAATAGACAAAATAATTTTGAAGAAGAGCAACAAAGAAGGTGAAACTGCACCAGATTTCAAAACAGCGTAAAGCTACAATTATCAAAACGGCTTTATATTAGAGAAAAAAATGGACATACACATCAACAGAATAGAAGATAGACTGCATAAATAGATCTCTACATACATATATCATCAATTGACTCTGTACAGATGTGCAGTTTAAATGAAAGACGGTATTCCTTCCAACAAATGATGCTGGACAACTGTCAATACAAGCAAAATTGAGGTTAATCATTATCTTGTACCATCACCAAAAATTAGCTCACAATGTAGATGTACCACAATGTTAATTACAAAACCCAAAACTATAAATATTTGATAAAATATTAGGAGAAAATGTTTTCGGCCTTGGGTTACATGAAGTGATTTTAAGTTAAGATGCCAAAAATACAATTCATAAAACTAAAAAGAGACAATGTTGCTGTTAATTATTATACATATTAATTTATTAATATTGTAAGTATCAATAATTGAATGTTATACAAAGAACGTTATCTATGCTGTGTTTCTAGTATGGGAAAGTAGAAGGTCAGATGTTAGACCTTTAATATTAATTGCTCTTTATCTCCAGCTGAACCGTCCTGTTAAACTGCTAATATAATCATTTTTCAAAGAAGCTTACCTTTTTTTTCTACATTAAAAACATAATATCCTCCAAAAAATCTACAAAATAAAATCCATATTTGTTTAAATATGTCACTGAAGGTATTTCCCTTCTTCTCCAGTCTTACGCTCCATTAATCCTCACATCTTGTACTGTACATACCAGCAATACCTGGCATTCTTGGATTATCTCTTGTGCTCTGTCTTTGGATACCCTTCTTTCTACCAAAAATAACAAAATAGTCATTTTTGTTATGTATCTAATGATAACATTATGTCTGGGCTAAGCACTATAATATACTAGAGGAAGTTATCTTTGAAAAGGGATAATTAACTCTCTTAAATGAGAAATTCCACTTCTCGGTACTTAACCAAGAGACATGAACATGAAAGTTAACAGAAACACTCTACAAAATGTTTTTAGAATCTTTAATCATAATATCCCCAAACTGGAAAAAGCCAGATATTCATCAACAGAAGAATGGATGAAAAAGTTGGGCTATATCCATAAAACAAGAGTAATAGTAATAAAAGAACTCCCAACATACCATAACACAGAATAATCTCAAAAATAGGCCAAAGGAAAGAAGCCTTTTATAAAGGGTTATATGTTTTATCTCCCATTTATATGAAGTTCTAAATAGGTAAATTAACCTATTTTACCTGAAGAAAAAATTTGAGAAGGAATAGCTATTTCTGTGGGTCCGGAGGATTAGCAGGTGATTTTCTAGACTGATGACAGTATTCTATACAGAAGCCATACAGAATGTACTGGATAGAGGTTTCGGTTACACAGGTGTGTGCCACTTCTCAAAACACATCAAATGTTATATTTAGATTTTGCATTTCATTTAATGTAAATTTTACCTAAAAATTGGATCAGTAAGTGAATATCTAAGTGTAATTAATGATATGTGTGCTGAAATGTTGAGGAGTTAAGCACATAGATGTTTGCAATTCACAATGATACCCGTTAACAGAAGTTCGATATCCAAAACATAAAGCCTCCTGCAAATCAACAAATACTTCCACAAATCTGTAAGAAAAATAGAAGCAATTCTATAGAGAAATGGGCAAAGTTAAAAACAGGTGCTTTCTAACAGAAGGAGAACACTCTGGCATATATCACAGCAAGATCCTCTAACCTATCTCTATAGTAATGGAAATAAAAACAAAAATAAACAAATGGAACATAATTAAAAGTTTCTGCATAGCAAAGGAAACTATAAACAGGTAAAAACATTCAGAATAGGAGAAAAATAATAGCAAATGAAACAACTGACAAAGGATTAATCTCCAAAAATATACAAGCAGCTCATGCAGCTCAATATTAGAAAGACAAATAACCCAATCAAAAAAGGGTAGAAGACCTAAACAGACATTTCTCCACAGACAGCTAACAAACACATGAAAAGATGCTCAACACTGCTTATTATTAGAGAAATGCAAATCAAAACTACAATGCGGTATCACCACACACAGGTCAGAATGGCCACCATCAAAAAAATCCACAAACAAATGTTGGAGAAAATGGAACATTCTTGCACTGTTTGTAGGAATATAAAATGATACTGCCTCTATGGAGATTCCCTTAAAAATTAGGAATAAAACTACCATATAACATAGCAATCTCACTACAGGGCATATACCCTGAGAAAACCATAACTGAAAAAGACACATGCACCACAATGTTCATTGAAGCACTATTTACAAAAGCTAGGACATGGAAGCAACCTAGATATTCATCAACAGAGGGATGGATAAAGAAGATGTGGTACATATATACAATGGGATATTGCTCAGCCATAAAAAAGGAACACATTTGAGTCAGTTATAATGAGGTAGATGAATCTAGAGCCTATTATACAGAGTAAAATAAGTCATAGAGAGAAAGACAAGTATCATATATTAAAGCACATATATGGAATCTAGAAAGGTGGTGCTGATGAACCTATACCAGGACAGCAAGAGAGATGTAGACATAGAGAACAGACTTGTGGACACAGCAGGGGAAGGAGAGAGAGGGACAAATTGAAAGAGTAGCATGGAAACATACACATTACCACAGGTAAGACAGAGAGCCAGTGGGAATTTGCTGTATGATGAAAGGAGCTCAAACCTAGTGCTCTGTGACAACCTAGATGGGTGGGATGGGGTGGGAGAGAGGTTCAAGAGGGATGGGACATATGTATACCTACAGCTGATTCATGTTGATGAATGGCAGAAACTAACACAATAGTGTAAAGCAATTATCCTCCAATTAATTATACATACATTTTTAAAAATGCACTTCTTGAATAGGAAAATTGGATTGCAATAAACATATAAAAATGATGGACAGCCTCATCATTAAATAAGATAATGCAATTAAAGCAACAATGGGGTACAATTTCAAACATAGTAGAGTAGAAAGTAATAAAAAGAGCAATCAAATTGAGTAAGTAATAAGAACAATGCTCAAATTTGGAAAAATTCTTGCTGAGTGGCTTTTAAATTACACCACTATGGAGAGGAATAACTAAAAAATTAGAATATGGGCAGGCCCTAGATTTTCAGATATATAATATGGAGAAACTCCTGGGTTATGTTCATCAGAGGCATATATAAGGATGTATATTAAAACACACATTAGGAAAAATGGACAAATAAACAAATAAAGGGCATTTTTATAGAAAACTAGATCTACATTAAATTAATGTATTTGAAAATAAAATATTAGGGCAGCAAAGCAAGTTGCAAAAGCAAAGATACAGCGTGTTTCTTCTTATGTAAATACTGAAAATACAGAATACTGTGTGTGTGTATTTGTGGATATTTGTGTGTATCATAGAAGCAAGGCAATTTACAGAAACATATCAAACACAGACAAATTACAGGTTTCTTTAAGGAAGTGAAAGTTATGAGAATTTATATCTTGAAAATTACTGTTCAAAACAAAAGCTCAAAAGCATTCTTCCTATTTGAAAGAAGCTACGCTATGTCCTAAGTCACCATGAAATCACTCTATTGCCAATAAAACCAGTGAATAGGATGAGTATTTAAGAAGGCTCAGTGATTCTCATGAGGGCTTTTATAACTTTTTGGCTCCACATGACTTTCTCTGGAAAATCTGCCCAAGTGGTAAAAGTAATGATAACAACCCTAGTTTGTTTTAAAAGGTAACTTTTAGATGACTGAAAAGTCAATTACACAGGTATATCCCCATTAGGTACACAGTATACGTCCCTGAAATCTATTCCACACACATAGTAAAAGTTAAAAAGTAATAAAAAGTGAAAATTATATACAATTTCAAGGTTGTGTTTAAAATAAGGATAAAGTCATGAGTTGAATGGGAATTTATCATTAAATTTTAATTCTCTTTCAAAAGGATAGAGGGGGAAAAAAAACACCAAGATTCTAAGAAGAATCAGGGTAATGATGTCATAGTCTTTCACTCTGAATCTCTATACAAAATGGTCAGAGTAACAAACTATAAAATTTTAAATGTCCCAGAAATATTTATTGTAAAATCAGGTGACAAGCATGAGAATTAAAGAGCACACAGACAAACCAACCACATTTGCAAGACCAGCTTAATATCAGCATTGATAGGAGAGAATAGAAAGAGAAACAACTAGGAGTCTGACTGAAAACAGCCATCAGATTTTCAGTGGAATGAACAGCAGCCATCTTGAAAGCTGTATCTGAACTGCCAAGGATTTAACCCACTCCATTAGTGGGTCAATGTGAAAGAATTACTGTAAAATGCAAAGACTTGAAGTGGACTACCTAACAAGAAGTCTCAGAACTGACCAGAAATGGCTCCCTTCCAGGCTGACAGGACCTAATACCAAGAAGAAAATGCTGGGAGTAAAATCAAAACTGTAAGAAAGCCACACTAATCAGGATGGCTCTTAGTTTTATGCTGATATGAAGTGGAAGCTCCAGAGACCCCCAAAATGACCAAGGATAAGTAAGCCAAGAGAATTTACATTTACATATATTTGTGTCCAAGAAGAAAATCTGTAATGCTGTAAGAAGCATTTTTAATATAATTGCAATGCTGGTCCCGCTGAACACATTCATGAACATCCATATGAAAATTCAGTCTAGAAGAAGAAAGGAGGAGTTCCATGGTGTCTCTCACCTTGTCTCTTCTTAAAAAGAATTTCAAAAGTTGCTGATAATATAAGCCACTTATCTATGTGACACAGTTCTAGGGGTTCTTCATTAACTAATACAACAAAGAATTTCCATCATTAGTCAGCCTTCAGATCTAGACTGGTCTACACTGAAAGAGATTAGCCACATTGAAAGACACTGGGACTGTATAATGGGAAAACATACCCATTCTAAATTGAAATAAGTAATTCTCTAAATCCTCTCTGAAATCAGTCATTTGCTTCTATCTATCTTCATAATATTTGCACATGTATTTCTAATGTTTGGAACTCAAATGATGCTCAAAAATAATCTCTCTGAACTACTCTCTTTAAAATGTTTAAGTTACATATGTAATAACACAGATAGTAGATTAACACCCAAGTGTTATTGGGTGACTATTTAAGGCCCTTAAAATATCACAAATATACATGAACAATGCTGCTGCTGCTGCTGCTAAGTCACTTCAGTCGTGTCCGACTCTGTGTGACCCCATAGACGGAAGCCCACCAGGCTCCCCCGTCCCTGGGATTCTCCAGGCAAGAACACTGGAGTGGGTTGCCATTTCCTTCTCCAACGTGTGAAAGTGAAGTCGCTCAGTCGTGTCCGACCTTTAGCGACCCCACGGACTGCAGCCTACCAGGCTCCTCCATCCATGGGATTTTCTAGGCAAGAGTACTGGAGTGGCTTACATGAACAATACTATTTGCTATAACCGTTCTTACATTCTCCTGGAGGAACAGCATCCAGTCCTAGTACTAATAATGAAAAGTAAAAATTTGAGTTAGGTAAGATATGCTTTGATTCCCAAGATATGTTTTCTCAAAGAAGCAATGAAGAATTGTTTTCTTTGGTTTTATTTTTTAGAAAAAAAGGGAAAGAGAAAGGAAGGAAAGGGAAGGAAAATGTGCTATACCTTTCAACTTCAAATACAAATGAAGTGAAGTGAAAGTCCCTCAGTCGTGTCTGACTCTTTGCAACCCCAAGGACTATACAGTCCATGGGATTCTCCAGACCAGAATACTGGAGTGGGTAGCCATTCCCTTCTCCAGGGGGTCTTCCCATATCCAGCGATCGAACCCAGGTCTCCTGCATTGCAGGCAGATTCTTTACCTGCTGAGCCACAAATACAAATGAAATAGTGATATTTTGGTGAATTCCAGTAAAGCTCAACTCATCCAAATTCCAAGATGCAATGATCATAATCTGTTATCTGGAACAATAAATTAGTTGATTAGACTCATAAAAATTCTAGAAATTCAAGGGAAATGGTTGGCTTTCAGTTATATGGAATAAATAGGAATGAGACATTTTTATTACTCTGTAACATCAGATTTCCCCATAAATATTCTTCAGTTCCCAGCTTTTAGTACCCATATTTTATGCTCAGTCATTTTATGAATTTACTTCTCTTGACAAGCATGTGTATTTGATTACAGCAGTCATTACACATCTTTATCTATCCAGCCATATTGCCTTTTGGTCTGAGTTGATTTCAGATAAATATTTGAATGTTTGTTTCAGAAAGTGGGCTTCATAAACTAATAACAGGAACCAGGAATGCCTGACAGTTCAATTAGGGACACAAAATTACAAAGGTCAAGTGAGCAAACAGCTCATTTGCTGCTGAAAGTGTATTCTTTCCAGAACAATAGACTGTGAGTCCCTAAAAGGCATGAATGATACAGGTTTTTTTTTTTATTTTTTTTACATCTTCAGTGTTTAGTGCAGTGCCTGGCACACAGTAGGTACCAAACAAAATATGCTGAATAAAAAACAATGGAAAATATAAAAACACACATATGCTTTCCACAAAGAGGAAAAGATTTCAGACCTCGAAATCTTGAATGATCTTAGCACTTAAATAAGTTAGTCTCAAGAATCACTGAAATAATTTAGTATTGAAGAAAGATGCTAGAGAAGGGAAATAGATATTTCCCTCTCCTCCACCCATTTCTTTCTTCAGTACTCCTTTTTTTCTTTCTCCTGCAACTTGGTGACCCACAATTTTCTTGTATTACTTTATTTTTGTTGTAGCAAAGAAAATAGTAAGAAAATATATTAATTAAAAACAAAAAATTTTCAAAGTAAAAAAATAATTTTACAGTTGAGTCCCTAATTTTCCAGGCATCTTTTATACATTATATAATTTAATCTTCATAAGCACAACCTAAAATAGTGATTATTATGATTTTTTTAGGTGAGGAAACTACAAGGCAAATGATTGATCACAAGTAAAACAATGGAACAATGGAATAGTACATAATACAAAGTACTTTGACTTCAAATCTCATGTTATTTCCATACTAACCTATCCTTTACAAAGTAACTCATTTAAGGCTATACTATTTATATTGCATTCTTTTAAATAAATTTATAACAGATTTCCTAAAACTCCCTAAATATATAAACAATGTTAAATTCATATAAAATCCATTTAATAAATGAGTTTTACAAAACACAGGCTGTTTAAAGTCCACTGCAATAAGAAATCTAGTATTAATGACAGTTCAATAATATATATATAGAAGAAAGTGAATTGCAAGTAAGGAATCTAGCATATATTTTAATCTTTGCCATTGATTTATATGTGACAGGTAATCACATTCTCCTAGTGAATCCATCTGTTTTCAAATTTTAGAATATAAAAAAAATGCTGACCACCAAACTTGGATATTTGAAAACTAGCTATCTCCTCAGCTAACTTGTTAATTTCTTAAAAATCAAAATAGTGTAAATATGTAAAACAATCCAAGTTAATCTAAAAGTCAAGGAGGTTAAAGACAGAGATAGAAAAGTAGCTTCAAGAATTTCCTCTGATAGTACAGAAAAACAATTCATACACATACACACAAACACACATATATACCCACACATCTATATATTACAAATGACCATTTTAGTTGCTTTTTAACTGTATATTGTGCTATTATAGTACTTTACTAGTAAACTGCTAGACTAGTAATTTACCAGAATAGAAACCAAAGTAATTCAGATTTTTTTCTAAAAGTTTAACTTTAAATATTTTGTAAACTCTAGAAGAGAAAAATGGGTCACCTATAGAGACTTTTATTTTTATTTATGGTAGCTTTAGCAATGAAAAATGTCATATAAATTCAACCTAGAATAATATCACTACATTTGTCACCCCAAAATCTATTCCACTCATTCATCATTCAATATTTTTACAAAGTTACTATGAGCTACCCACTGGTAGAAGTGGTGGGGCTACAGAGGAGAATAAAAAAGGTATATAGTTCCTTCCCTCATGCAGTTTACATTGCAATGGGAGATGATTAATCAATTAGCTAAAAAAAGCCACTCCAATACTTTGGCCACCTCATGGGACGAGTTGACTCACTGGAAAAGACTCTGATGCTGGGAGTGATTGGGGGCGGAAGGAGATGGGGACAACAGAGAATGAGATGGCTGGATGGCATCACCGACTCAATGGACATGAGTTTGAGTGAACTCTGGGAGTTGGTGATGGACAGGGAGGCCTGGTGTGCTGTGATTCATGGGGTCACAAAGAGTCGGACACGACTGAGTGACTGAACTGAAGTGAACTGAAAGAAAGCCATATCAAAACAAATTCAGAGATTAAAATTTAAGGGAAATTTTTAAAAATAACTATGTATAGGGAGCATTTATATAATTGATGCTTGCATGAATGCTCAGTCACTTCAGTCATGTCCAACTCTTTGCAACCCTGTGGACAGTAGACCTCAGGTTCCTGTCCATGGGATTCTCCAGGTATGAATAGTAGAGTGGGTTGCCATGCCCTCCTCCCAGGGGTCATCCCAACCTAGGGATCCAACCCCAGTCTCTGGCATCTCCTGTATTGGAAGGTGGGTTCCTTACCGCTAGCGCCACCTGGGAAGTCCATATATTATCAATACTATACTTCCCTGGTGGCTCAGATGGTAAAGCATCTGCCTATAATGCAAGAGACCCAGGTTCGATCCCTGGGGTGGGAAGATTCTCTGGAGAAGGAAATGGCAACCCAATCCAGTACTCTTGCCTGGAAAATCCCATGGACAGAGGAGCATGGTAGGCTACAGTCCATGGGGTTGCAAAGAGTTGGACACAACTGAGCGACTTCACGTTTTCACTATGTATAAAATAACTAATGAGTACCTACTGTATAGCATAGGTCAATCTACTCAACATACTACAGTGACAAATAGGAAAGAATTCCAAAAGAGAGGGGATATATGTACACACATAACTGATTCAGTTTGACTTTTGTGGGTGGTCTTCTGTGCATCAATATCCTCTTTCTTCCACCAACAGAACTTTTAAATAACATCAGAGCATATACCTAAGCCAACTCCCTGCTCCAGTGGACAATTTTCTGTAGTTTAAGATAATCATATCTCCATTTTCTTAGCCACAGTGATTGGTACAAGAATGGGGATATTAAGTTATTCAGAATCCAATGGATTTGGAGAGACATTTCCTGTGGATTAAAATTTTTCCTTCTTTATCAATAAGTATCTGAATGGCTGTATTCTTTTCCGCTGGTTCTAAATGTACAATTTAGTTCCTGGCACTTCTATAAACCAACTCTGGAGTCACAAGCAGACAATCAACTTGAAAATAGTGTTAATTTTCCTTAATGGGCAAGCAGGAAGCAGTGCAAAACAGAGTCTTCTCCAGCACCACAATTCGAAAACATCAATCCTTTGGTGCTCAGTCTTCTTTATGGTCCAACTCTCATATCCATACATGACTACAGGGAAAACCATAGATTTGACTATATGGACCTTTGTCAGCAAAGTGATGTCTCTGCTTTTTAATACACTGTCTAGTAAAGCCAGGAGAAGTTATGGTTTTAAATGGGTGATCAGGGAAGAACTCTTTGTGAAGGCAATATTTAAACAAAGTCTTGAAGAAGTTAAGAAGCTAGTGATGTCAACATCTAGGAGGAAAGCTTTCCAGATAGAGGGAAAGACAAGTGCAAAGGGCTTTCTTTATCAATTATCATTTTAGAATCTTATCAATATTAACTCCAAAAATCCACCTGAAATTACATTTTGTTAACTAGTTCCTTTCAGCCAGTGTAAATTATCATACAGAGCACCAACATGAAACTCTGGCTGACCCAGGTTTGAACTTGAGCTCTGCCACTCTGGAGACTGGAGCCACTTGCCTGGTTTCCAGGCATAAAAGGATGAACTAATACCCATCTGAAGCATCTTTGTGAAGGTTGGGTGAAAATATAAATTCACATCTTTGCGTCCTTCAATAAAATTAATTTTTTTCTTTAAAAAAAAAAAAGAAAGAAATGTGTTTTGGTCAGATCTTTAAACCTTGAATCAAACTATTCATTAGATTTTATTAAATTGGATTGGATAACATTTTCTAAAAAATCCTAAAGGGCCCATACATGACAAAACCAAGATCAGAATATACTATGTTCTCTTCAAAACTTTGCACCAATGTCTTCTGAATCTTTGGTCTAGAAGACATAGCATCAAAGCAGTTCCTACTTTATAATTACTCAACTCTCTCTCTCCTGCTTTTGTTTTGTCTCACTCTCCTCAGACCTCAAAATGACTCTAGATGCAGCATCCCACAGCAGTATAAAAACATACTGTTTAACTTCAAGATCTGTTCTTTATAATAGCTCATGAAATAAGTATTTAATATGTTATCAAATACCTTGGCAATTTTATAAAAAACGACCCTAAAAACTTGATGCAGCTGCTCCTTTGAGAAACTCAGTCTCAGTACTTTCCCATTCTAATTGTAACTTCAGTCAGTCAGTTCAGTCGCTCAGTCATGTCTGACTCTTGTGAGCCCATGTATCACAGCACACCAGGCCTCCCTGTCCATCACCAACTCCTGGAGTTCACTCAAACTCACGTCCATCAAGTCAGTGATGCCATCCAGCCATCTCATTCTTTGTCATCCCTTTCTCCTCCTGCCCCCAATCCCTCCCAGCATCAGAGTCTTTTCCAGTGAGTCAACTCTTCACGTGAGGTGGTCAAAGTATTGGAGTTTTAGCTTTAGTATCAGTCCTTCCAATGAACAACGAGGACTGATCTCCTTTAGAATGGACTGGTTGGATCTCCTTGCAGTCCAAGGGACTCTCAAGAGTCTTCTCCAACACCACAGTTCAAAAGCATCAATTCTTCAGCGCTCAGTTTTCTTCACAGTCCAGCTCTCACATCCATACATGACCACTGGGTAAGTTAAAAAATGTAAAGCATCTCCTTTAGGTGATGGTACATGGAAACTTAGGAACAAAAGTAAATATAATATTGCTATGCTAGAAAAAATTTTAAGTCATACTCAACCAAAATTTTTGGATCATCCATCATAGACATTCCCGTTTATCTTTCAATTTTTAAGTGAAACAAAACCTACCAAGTAACAGCATCATTGACTCGGAATGCTTTTAAAGTTCAAAGGAAAAACTATTACATATCCTTCCAACTCAACGTTTAAATAGTGCTAATTAGTTTGTGAATACATTTTATGTAGTTATGTTCAAATTTAATTTCAATGCTTTGCTCTGTTTGTAACATTTAACATTTTAATATTGTAATTTAGTGAAGAGGCACTATAGAGCCTCTTGATGAAAGTGAAAGAGGAGAGTGAAAAAGTTGGCTTAAACCTCAAAATTCAGAAAACTAAAATCATGGCATGGTTCCATCACTTCATGGCAAATAGATGGGGAAACAGTGGAAACAGTGGCAAATTTTATTTTTCTGGGCTCCAAAATCACTGCAGATGGTGATTGTAGCCATGAAATTAAAAGACGCTTACTCCTTGGAAGGAAAGTTATGATCAACCTAGACAGCATATTGAAAAGCAGAGACATTACTTTGTCAACAAAGGTCTGTCTAGTCAAGGCTATGGTTTTTCCAGTGGTCATGTATAGATATGAGAGTTGGACTATAAAGAAAGCTGAGCACTGAAGAATTGCTGCTTTTGAACTGTGGTATTGGAGAAGACTTGAGAGTCCCTTGGACTGCAAGGAGATCCAACCAGTCCATCCTAAAGGAAATCAGTCCTGAATATCCATTGGAGGTTCTGATGCTGAAGCTGAAACTCCAATAGTTTGGCCACCTGATGCGAAGAGCTGACTCATTTGAAAAGACTCTGATGCTGGGAAAGACTGAGGGCAGGAGGAGAAGGGGACGACAAAGGATGAGATGGTTGGATGGCATCACTCACTCAATGGACATGGGTTTGGGTGGACTCTGGGAGTTGGTGATGGACAGGGAGGCCTGGCGTGCTGTGATTCATGGAATCGCAAAGAGTCGGACACGACTGAGTGACTGAACTGAACTGAATTGTAATTTTTCATGTTAATACATAGTCTGAATAATTATTTTCATGGCTGCATAATGTTTCATGAAATAAATGACAAAAGGTATATAACCACATGTCTTACTATTACCTTTTAGAGGAAATACATATTTAACTGGTCATCAATTCTCTGCAGAACATAATTCCAGATATTTTTAAAAATGTTTTGATGGAGACATTTTTCCCTGCAGAGTGCTTACCTTTTCCATCTATTGAAGAATGCAAGGCAATCAAACTATAAGGTCAATTTTACATTGGGTCAGATTATTCTGTGCCAACTCAGGAAGGCTCATGCATCTATTTCAATATGGAATGTCAATTTCTCAGTTGAAGGCTCAGAGGTATCTCTCTGCCTACCCTCTTTAAATTGACTATGAGAAAATGGTCGATTGCCCATCTTAGTGTCCAGCTACTTGCTATATACCTGGTCTAAGCACACAGATATAATCTTGGTCTGGCAGTGGCTTTAATACTTAAAATTACAAAACTCATTCAGATCTTTGAGTTTACAAAATTTAAACTTTGGAATTTCTTACTTTTATTTACTTCTCCGAAACACTTATAATAAAGATTCATCTCTCACAGACACTTTCCAATTTACTTTTTACAAAATCAAATTTTCCCTTCCTAGCAGTTCTCTGTGTGAAATTGCTTACTTTTGGAAGCAGGATCTCAAGAGAAAAAAAAAAATCCAAAGACCTATTTAGTAGTAAAGACTCCTTATACTCTTTAAAACTTTAAACCACTAATAGGAGAATCAAATTATTACAGCTAACATTTATTATGGACTCACTATTAACCAAGAAGTTAATTAGCTAACAGTTAATTAATTATTAACCAACAGTGTAAAGTGCCTTATATATTTTTTAATTTGATCATTATAATCATTATGAAACAGGTAATATTAGCTTCACTTCATTAGGGGAGGACATGGAGTTTTTAAGGTTTATGAAAAGCTTATTCAACATCATAATTCAGTTCAGTTCAGTCGCTAAGTCGTGTCCGACTCTTTGCAACCCCATGAATCACAGCACACCAGGCCTCCTTGTCCATCACCAACTCCCGGAGTTCACTCAAACTCATGTCCATCGAGTCGGTGATGCCATCCAGCCATCTCATTCTCTGTCGTCCCCTTCTCCTCCTGTCGCCAATCCCTCCCAGCATCAGGGTCTTTTCCAGTGAGTCAACTCTTCACATGAGGTGACCAAAGTATTGGAGTTTCAGCTTTAGCATCAGTCCTTCCAATGAACACCCAGGACTGATCTCCTTTGGTGTGATCACTCACCTAGAGCCAGACATCTTGGAATGTGAAGTCAAGTGGGCCTTAGAAAGCATCACTATGAACAAAGCTAGTGGAGGTGATGGAATTCCAGTTGAGGTATTTCAAATCCTGAAAGATGATGCTGTGAAAGTGCTGCACTCAATATGCCAGCAAATTCAACATCACATTATGTGTAAATGTTGCTATTGAGATAGGAATGATCAATTTTATTTAAATTAGACATCAAAGATAAAATAATGAAACAACATCATCATTCAGAAAAGATGAGATATAGCAGACCTCCTGGGGGAAGGAGAGGGTAGGATGAATTGACAGAGTAGCATTGAAACACTACCATATGTTAAATAGATAGCCAGTTGGAATTAGGTGTTTGAAGCAGGGAGTTCAAACGCAGTGCAGTGCACTCTGTGACAACCTAGAGGGGTTAGATGGGTGGGAAGTGGAAAGGAGGTTCAAGAGAAAGGGGATATGTGTGCACATATGACTGATTAATGTTGATGTATGGAGGAAACCAAGACAACGTTGTAAAGCAATTATCCTTCAATTAAAAATAAATTCAAAGAAAAGAGAAAAGAGCTTTATAATTAAATGAAAATAGACTATGTATCTCCTGAATACACTTCTGCGAAGTGTGGTATAAGAAAGAAAGACGGCACTAAGTCAGGTCCGACTCTTGCATCCCTATGGACTACATAGCCTGCCATGTTCCTCTGTCCATGGCATTCCCCAGGCAAGAGTACTGGAGTGGGTTTGCCATTTTCTTCTCCAGGGGATCTTCCAGAGCCAGGAATCAAAACCATGTTCCAAGCATTGCAGGCAGATTCTTTACCAACTGAGCTACATGGGAAGTGTGGTATACCTCCTTATCATTATCCACATGCCAAAGTGTGATAGGTAGACCTATAACGACATCATGTCTAGATGAGGCTTCAGAACCTTCCTCACAAGAGTGCTGTAGGCAGCCACCACCACGATCATCTGGGGCAGACTCAAGAGACAAATTCGATGGCCATCCTAGGTGACTGATACAGGCCCACTGACTGAACTCTTTCAGAAGAGCAGCTGTGGTCTGTGTACTAAATAAAGACAGTGGCATGATAGTTCAACTACTTCATAAAACTGACAGCTTTAAGTGAGCCAAATGTAATGCCATGAATTATCCTGAAAGTTTTTTTCAAAGTAACAGTTAAGAAAATGGTCAAGAACACTATTTCTTCTCTCATCATCTCAAACTGTGCCAAGATAGTTAATACTATCCTAAGATAAAATTACTGAGATTTTCAAAAAAAGATTTGTCTTTGAACAATTACTTTAGAACTTAGCCACAGTTTTAAGTTGGTAATAATAAACAAGTAATAATATATCTGGGCTTCCCTGGTGGCTCAGAGGTTAAAGCGTCTGCCTCCAATGCGGGAGACCCGGGTTCGATCCCTGGGTCGGGAAGATCCCCTGGAGAAGGAAACGGTAACCCACTCCAGTATTCTTGCCTGGAGAATCCCATGGACCGAGAAGACTGGTAGGCTACAGTCCAAGGGGTCGCATAGAGTCGGACACGACTGAGCAACGGAACGGAATAATATATCATCTGATTTTTTTTTATATTCCTGTCAAAACAAGCATAAGGCTTATTCCACAAACAAGTTATAAAAATCAACTTTGGCTGGAACATTTCTGTCATATAGCACAGCTTTGGTTCAGAGAGCAAAACCAAGGAGACTGGATTAGAAATCTATAACGCTAGACCTAGTTATAGATAAGACACTAGCTTCCATGATTAGACCAGTTAGAGAACTTCAAAGCAGGAGTATACTTTTCCAGAACTAGGCAACACAATCATTTGAATATAGGAAGAAAATATTAGGAAAAAAATATGTAAAATAAGTTCAAAAAGAAATATTTTACTGACATTTAGTGAATTGATGGTAGCAAATATATGTATGAAACATACACAAATTGAAAATTCAAATTAGGGAGACAGGAAGATGGCGGAAGAATAGGATGGGGCAACCACTTTCTCCCCCACAAATTCAGGAAAAGAACATTTGAATGCTGAGTAAATTCCACAAAACAACTTCTGAATGCTGGCAGAGGACATCAGGCACCCAGAAAAGCAGCCCATTGTTTTCGAAAGGAGGTAGGAAATAGTATAAAAGATAAAAAGAGAGACAAAAGAGGGAGGGACGGAGCTCCATCCTGGGAAGGGAGGCTTAAAAAAAAGAGAGAAGATTCCAAACACCTGGAAACACTCACCGGCAAGTCTGTGGTGAGCCTTGGAACCTCAGAGGGCAACATAAACGAGAGAAAAAATAAATAAATAATTAAAACTCACAGACTAAGTGCTCAGAGGAAACTCCCTAGCGGAGAAGCAGCGCAGAAGCCCTCACCCCCTCCCACTAGCATGCGGGGGCTGGGCAGGGAGGCGCAGGCGGCAGCGCTTAGAGAGTGGATCAGGCCTGAACGCCCCGAGGGCAATCTGAGGGTGCTAACCCAAGACAGCTAAGCAGACTGAGGGATAGCGACCCCGCGGAAAGGCAAAAGGCCTACGGATGGGCGAAAAGCCTGCGGAAAGGTGAAAAGCCTGCAAAAAGGCCAAAAGCCCCAACCAAAGACACTGCCAGCCCTGCTCACAGAACAAAGGACTGAGCAGAGAAAGCTGGCAGCGGTCGGCCCATTCCCCCACCCCACCGGGACAGGCAGGGAGGGCAGCCAGCGCCAGAAGGGGCAACCACAGTCCCAGAGAGGCTTCCAACACCAAGCTGCAGGCAGGCTTCGTTGCTAACCAAGACCTCTTGGGTTTGGGCTGGTCGATATACTCCTAAGAAGATGCACTGGTTGTACACCCAGAAAACCGAGTGGCAGGGATCGGGGGGGGGAGGAGTGTGATAAGTCACAGCGACCATGCTCGCCAAACACCTGGTCACCTGAGCTGCTCAGAATGGGGAAGGGCACAAAACGCAGGCCCAACCGAGTCTGCGCCTCTGTGGAGTACCCAACAACCTGAACCTGAGCCGCTCAGACCTGGAAAGTGCATACATTCCAGCACCGGCCTCAAACAGTTCCCAGGAGAGCAACCTAGAGCCTGAGCAGCATAAACAGGGAAAGCACACTCGCTGTGAGAGGGGGCAATCCCAGTGTAGCCGAGACACTGCGAGCACTCCCCACAGACGCCAGTGATATTTGCTAGCAGCGTCCCTCCCTCCCCACAGCACGTCTGAACAGGTGAGCCTATAAAAGTGTCCACCACCGCCCCCTTGTGTCAGGACAGGAATTAGACACCGAAGAGACCAGCAAACAGAAGAGCTTAAACAGAAGGAACTGCCTTGGAAGTGACAGATGGAGAAGTCTTGAGCCTACTGCAAGAATAAGACTGAAAACCAGAGGCAGAGGCTTCAGTCCAAATCCTGAGAACACCAGAGATCTCCTGTTCCAGGGAATATTAATTGATAGGAGCTCATCAAATGCCTACACACATACACTGAAACCAGGCACCACCCAAGGGTCAACAAGTTTCAGAGAAAGACATACCACGAAAATTCGCCAGCAACACAGGAGAATAGCCCTGAGCTTCAATATACAGGCTGCCCAAAGCCACTCCATACCCATTGAAATCTCAAACTCATTACTGGACACGTCATTGCACTCCAGAGAGAAGAAATCCAGCTCCACCCACCAAAACACAGACACAAGCTTCCCTAACCAGGGAACCTTGAAAAGCCACCCATCCAACGTCACAAACAGCGAGGAAACTACATAATAAAGAGAACTCCACAAACTGCCAGAAGACGGAAAGGCCACCCCAAGCACAGCAATATAAGCAAGATGAAGAGGCAGAGAAATACCCACCAAGCAAAGGAACAGGATAAATGCCCACCTACACAAACAAAAGAAGAAGATATAGGGAACATACCTGATAAATAATTTTGAATTTTAATTGTGAAAATGATTCAATATCTGGAAAGCAAAATGGAGTTAAGATAAATGACCTGGAGAAAAGGATTGAGAAGATGGAAGAAAGGTTTAAGAAGGATTTAGAGGAAATAAAAAAGCATCAATATACAATGAATAATGCAATAGATGAGATTAGAAACACTCTGGATGGAACAAACAGTAGAATAACGGAGGTGGAAGACAGGATAAGCGAGCTAGAAGATAGAATTGTAGAAATAAATGAAACAGAGAGGAAAAAGAAAACCGAATTAAAAGAAATGAGGAAACTATTAGAGACCTCTGGGACAATGTTAAGCGCCCCAACATTCAAATCATAGGAGTCCCAGAAGAAGAAGACAAAAAGAAAGATCATGAGAGAATACTTGAGGAGATAATAGCTGAAAATTTCCCTAAAATGGAGAAGGAAATAATCACCCTAGTCCAAGAAACCCAGAGAGTCCCTAACAAGACAAACCCAAGGCGAAATATTCCAAGACACATATTAATCAAATTAACAAAGATCAAACACAAAGAAGAAATATTAAAAGCAGCAAGGGAAAAGCAACAAATAACACACAAGGGGATTCCCATAAGGATAACAGCTGATCTTTCAACAGAAACCCTTCAGACCAGGAGGGAATGTAAAGACATACTTAAAGTGATGAAAGAAAGTAACATACAGCCCAGATTACTATACCGAGCAGGATCTCATTCAAATATGAAGGAGAAATCAAAAGCTTTACAGACAAGCAAAAGCTGAGAGAATTCAGCATCACCAAACCAGCTCTCCAACAAATACTAAAGGATCTTCTCTAGACAGGAAACACAGAAAGGGTATATAAACTCGAACCCAAAACAATAAAGAAAATGGCAACAGGATCATGCTTATAAATAATCACCTTAAACGTAAATGGGTTGAATGCCCCAAGCAAAAGACAAAGGCTGGCTGAATGGATACAAAAATACAAATTGAAAGTGAAGGGCTGGAAAAAGATATTCCATGCAAATAGAGACCAAAAGAAAGCAGGAGTAGCAATACTCATATCAGAAAAATAGACTTTAAAACAAAGGCTGTGAAAAGGGACAAAGAAGGGAACTATAAGATGATCAAAGGATCAATCAAAGAAGAAGATATAATAATTATAAATATATATACACCCAACATAGGAGCACCGCAATATGTAAGACAATTACTAACAAGTATGAAAGGGGAAATTAACAACAACACAATAATAGTGGGAGACTTAATAAACCACTCACACCTATGGATAGATCAACTAAAAAGAAAATTAACAAGGAAATACAAATGTTAAATGATACAATAGACCAGTTAGACCTAATAGATCTCTATAGGACATTTCACCTAAAAACAATGAATTACACCTTTTTCCCAGGTGCACACAGAACCTTTTCCAGGATAGATCACATCCTAGGCCATATATCTAGCCTTAAGTTCAGTTCAGTCGCTCAGTCGTGTCCGACTCTTTGCGACCACATGAATCACAGCACACCAGGCCTCCCTGTCCATCACCAACTCCCGGAGTACACTCAAACTCATGTCCATCAAGTCGATGATGTCATCCAGCCATCTCATTCTCTGTCGTCCTCTTCTCCTCCCGCCCCCAATCCTTCCCAGCATCAGAGTCTTTTCCAGTGAGTCCACTCGTCGCATGAGGTGGCCAAAGTATTGGAGTTTCAACTATATCATCAGCCCTTCCAATGAATACCCAGGATTGATCTCCTTTGGAATGGACTTGTTGAATCTCCTTAAAGTCCAAGGGGCTCTCAAGAGTCTTCTCCAACACCACATTTCAAAAGCATCAATTCTTTGGCAATCACCCTTCTTCACAGTCTAACTCTCACATCCATACATGACCACTGGAAAAAAAATAGCCTTGACTACACGGACCTTGATTGGCAAAGTAATGTCTCTGCTTTTTAATATACTATCTAGGTTGGTCATAACTTTCCTTCCAAGGAGTAAGCGTATTTTAATTTAATGGGAAATCTAGCCTTGGTAAATTCAAAAAAACTGACATCATTCCAAGCATCTTTTTTGACCACAATGCAGTAAGATTAGATCTCAATTACGGGAGAAAAACTATTAAAAAACGCCAACATATGGAGGCTGAACAACACGCTGCTGAATAATGAACAAATCATAGAAGAAATCAAAAGAGAAATCAAAATATGCATAGAAATGAATGAAAATGAAAACACAACAACCCAAAACATCTGGGACACTGTAAAAGCAGTGCTAAGGGGGAAGGTCATAGCAATACAGGCACACCTCAAGAAACAAGAAAAAAGTCAACTAAATAACCTAACTCTACACCTAAAGAAACTAGAAAAGGAAGAAAGGAAGAAATGAAGAACCCCAGGGTTAGTAGAAGGAAAGAAATCGTAAAAATTAGGGCAGAGATAAATGCAAAAGAAGCAAAAGAGTCCATATCAAAAACCAACAAAGGCAAAAGCTGGTACTTTGAGAAGGTAAGTAAAATTGACAAACCACTAGCCAGACTCATCAACAAACAAAGGGAGAAGAACCAAATCAATAAAATTAGAAATGAAAATGGAGAGATCACAACCAACAACACAGAAATACAAAGGATTATGAGAGAATACTATCAGCAATTATATGGCAATAAAATGAATAACCTGGAAGAAATGGACAAATTCCTAGAAAAGTACAACTTTCCAAAACTGAACTAGGAAGAAATAGAAAATCTAAACAGACCCATCACAAGCACGGAATTAGAGGCTGCAATCAGAAATCTTCCAGCAAACAAAAGCCCAGGTCCAGACGGCTTCACAGCTGAATTCTACCAAAAATTTAGAGAAGAGCTAACACCTATTCTACTCAAATTCTTCCAGAAAATTGCTGAGAAAGGGAAACTTCCAAACTCATTCTATGAGGCCAGCATCACCCTAATCCCAAAACCTGGTAAAGATCCCACAAAAAAAGAAAACTACAGGCCAATATCACTGATGAACATAGATGAAAAAATCCTTAACAAAATTCTAGCAATCAGAATCCAACACCACATTAAGAAGATCATACATCACATCATGACCAAGTGGGCTTTATCCCAGGAATGCAAGGATTCTTCAATATCTGCAAATCAATCAACGTAATACACCACATTGACAAACTGAAAAATAAAAATCATATGATTATCTCAATAGATGCAGAGAAAGCCTTCGACAAAATTAACATCCATTTATGATAAAAACCTTCCAGAAAGTGGGAATAGAAGGGACATACCTCAATATAATAAAAGCTATATATGACAAACCCACAGCAAACATTATCCTCAATGGTGAAAAACTGAACACATTTCCCCTAAAGTCAGGAACAAGACAAGGGTGCCCACTCTCACCACTACTATTCAACTTAGTTCTGGAAGTTTTGGCCACAGCAATCAGAGCAGAAAAAGACATGAAAGGAATCCAAATTGGAAAAGAAGAAGTAAAACTTTCACTGTTCGCTGATGACATGATCCTCTACACAGAAAACCCTAAAGACTCTACCAGAAAATTACTAGAGCTAATCAATGAATACAGTAAAGTCGCAGGATATAAAATCAACACACAAATCCCTTGCATTCCTATACACTAATAATGAGAAAATAGAAAGAGAAATTAAGGAAACTATTCCATTCACTGTTGCAATGAAAAGAATTAAATACTTAGGAATATATCTACCTAAGGAAACCAAAGACTTGTACGTAGAAAACTTTAAAACACTAGTGAAAGTAATCAAAGAGGACACTCATAGGTGGAGAAATATACCATGTTCGTGGATTGGAAGAATAAATATTGTAAAAATGAGTATACTACCCAAAGTAATTTATACATTCAATGCAATCCCTATCAAGCTACCAACGATATTTTTCACAGAACTAGAACAAATAATCTCACAATTTGTATGGAAATACAAAAAACCTCGAATAGCCAAAGCAATCTTGAGGAAGTAGAATGGAACTGGAGGAATTAACCTGCCAGACTTCAGGCTCGACTACAAAGCCACAGTCATCAAGACAGTATGGTACTGGCATAAAGACAGAAATATAGATCAATGGAACAAAATAGAAAGCCCAGAGATAAATCCACGCACCTATGGACACCTTATCTTTGACAAAGGAGCCAAGAATATGCAATGGAGAAAAGACAGTCTCTTTAACAAGTGGTGCTGGGAAAACTGGTCAGCCACTTGTAAAAGAATGAAACTAGAACACTTCCCATACACAAAAATAAACTCAAAATGGATTAGAAAGCTAAATGTAATACCAGAAACTATAAAACTCCTAGAGGAGAATGTAGGCAAAACACTCTCTGACATAAATCACAGCAGGATCCTCCAAGACCCACCTCCCAGAATATTGGAAATAAAAGCACAAATAAACAAATGGGACCTAATTAAAATCAAAAGCTTCTGCACAGCAAAGGAAACTATAAGCAAGGTGAAAAGACAGCCTTCAGAATGGGAGAAAATCATAGCAAATGAAGCAACTGATAAAGGATTAATCTCCAAAATATACAAGCAGCTCCTGCAGCTCAATTCCAGAAAAATAAATGACCCAATCAAAAACTGGGCCAAAGAACTAAACAGACATTTCTCCAAAGAAGACATACAGATGGCTAACAAACACGTGAAAAAATGCTCAACATCCCTCATAATCAGAGAAATGCAAATCAAAACCACAATGAGATACCATTACACACCAGTCAGAATGGCTGCTATCCAAAAGTCTACATGCAATAAATGCTGGAGAGGGTGTGGAGAGAAGGGAACCCTCTTACACTGTTGGTGGGAATGCAAACTAGTACAGCCACTATGGAGAACAGTGTGGAGATTCCTCAAAAAACTGGAACTAGAACTGCCATATGATCCAGCAATCGCACTCCTGGGCATACACACCGAGGAAACCAGAATTGAAAGAGACACATGTACTCCAATGTTCATCGCAGCACTGTTTACAATAGCCAGGACGTGGAAGCCACCTAGATTTCCATCTGCAGACAAATGGATAAGAAAGATTTGGTATATATACACAATGGAGTATTACTCAGCCATTAAAAAGAATGCATTTGAACCAGTTCTAATGAGGTGGATGAAACTGGAGCTTATTATACTGAGTGAAGTAAGCGAGAAAGAAAAACACCAATACAATATACTAACGCATATATATGGAATTTAGAAAGATGCAAATGATAACCCTGTATACGAGACAGCAAAAGAGACACAGATGTATAGAACAGTCTTTGGGACTCTGTGGGAGAGGGTGAGCGTGGGATGGTTTGGGAGAATGGCTTTGAAACGTATATTATCATATGTGAAACAAATCGCCAGTCCTGGGTTGATGCATGTTACAGGATGATCGGGGCTGGTATGCGGGGATGACCCAGAGGGAAGATAAGGGGAGGAGGGAGGTGGGAGGGGGTTCTGGAGGGAGAACTCATGTACACCCGGGGCGGATTCATGTCAATATATGGCAAAACCAACCAATATAATATTGTAAAATAATTAGCCTCCAATAAAATTTAAAAAAAATGCAGAGACATCATTTTGCCAACAAAGGTTCATATAATCAAAGCTATGGTTTTTCCAGTAGTCATATACAGATGTGAGAGTTGGACCATAAAGAAGGCTGAGTACTGTGGAATTGTTGCTTTCGAACTGTGGCAATGGAGAAGATTCTTGAGGGTCCCTTGGACTGCAAGGAGATCAAACCAGTCAATCCTAAAAGAAATCAATCTGTATATTCATTGGAAGGACTGATGCCGAAGCTCCAATATTTTGGCCTCCTGATGCGAAGATCTGACTCATAAGAAAAGACTGATGCTGGGAAAGATTGAGGGCAAGAGGAAAAGAGGGTGACAGAGGATGAGATGACTGGAAGGCATCTCTGACTCATCAGACGTTAAGTCTGAGTAAACTCTAGGGGATAGTGAAGGACAGAGAAGCCTGTCATGCTGCAGTTCATGGGGTTGCCAAAAGTTGAACACAACTTAGCAACTGAATGGCTAAATGCTCAGTTAATAGCTCTATCCTTAACAGTTTGTTTGATTTGGCTCAATTCCTAATCTCCCTAATCATGCTTCCTGATCTATAAAATGAGAGTAACAATAGAACCTGCCTCACTGGGTTGTTGTGAGGATTAAATGAAAAAAGTGCATGCAAGGTACTTTAGCAATGTACCTAGTACACAGTAAGTACTCAACAAATTTCAGTTATAATAACAATTAAGTTTTCATTATATACCAAGAGTCAAATTATTTTTTATTAAATCCTTTCACAAACCTATGAGAACAATATTATCTGCGTTATAGAAGAGAAAACTGAGGCTCAGCGAAGAATCAAATATGCCCAAATTCATTATCTTACCCAAGGCCAGAGTTTCAAGCTCTTTGTATCAAGTTATTCTTATCACACACAGATTCTCATCAGTAGAATCTCATCTTCTGCGCTAGAGAAACAATTGGGTAGTTTCAGACTCTTATTTCTTAGTTCTATTTAGCATATAAAACCAAGTGATATAGTTTATCTGATGGTTTATGATATGTAAACCTCACATAACAAAATTTTTCTGTGTTCAAAATTTTGTGTTATACTGAGCCTAAAATTTGATTAATTTATGAAAGAGAATTAAAATAAGAATAACTCAAAGAAGTAAACAGGCCATGATGACCATGAGACATAATTATCAGCATTGCCAAATTAATTAAATACCTCTCATTCTGTAACCTCACTTCAGATTAATAACATTAAGAGAAAAACATAAATTTATTTGCATACGAATGGGGACTGCCATTAAATATTTATGTAATAGACATATAAATTTAAATTTATTAAGAAAGAATAAATTTATTCCAAGGGTCACTGGTTCTTCATCATGTTAGAACCAATTCCTTGCAAAATCTTAACATTAATCTCCATGCAAAGAAATGAAAATTAAAATAAGGCTATTCACTCAATGGAATTCAACCTCCCAATATACGACATTCAATTTTATTTTGCATACTTTAGCCTAGGAGTTTGCAAACTATGACCTGTGAACCAAAATCTTGTCTTTCCTCTGTTTTTGTACAAAAAACTTTATTGGAACATAATTGTTATTAATTTATACGTTACTATGACTGCTTCTACATTAATAGGCAAAACTGAGTAGTTATGACAGACCATAAAGCCAACAAAGGCAAAAATATAAACCACCTGGGACTTTACAGAAAGAGGGCTGACTTGGCAGGTCTGCAGGGTTCAAATCCTGTAACTTTCACAGAAAGATGTGGCCCTTGACTGGCTCCTGGGAGGTAACATCTTCCCTTAGACTATCCTGCCTGCTAAAAGTGTCTCAGTTTATCTGGGGCCTTGGGCCATGCCAGACAGTTTATGCTAACAATATGATTTATGATGTCCTTGGGTCACAAATTATCCATTTGAAACCCCTAGAGTACTTGGAGATCAACCACAATAAAAACTCTGAATATCAAGTCTAGGGTGAGCTTCACTGATTATAAGACTGCATATATATTGTCAGATATTATTGTTGCAGAAATTAAGCTCTGTACATTCAATTCCACTAACAGAGGAAAACTGGAATCTTGAGCATGGTTTCTACTGGATTCTGTTCTGCCACATGCACATTTTACTTCTGCTGATATTAATACATATTCTTTCACTGTAATGAACTATAACTGTGGGTGTAATAGTTTTCCTGAATTCTGTTGGTAGTTTTAGTGAATCATTAAATCAGAGGGTGATTGGGACCCTTCAGCTTATTGTCTCCTTAAAGAAAGTTTGCCAACTTCAAACATCAAAAGGACAAAATTATTATACTTAAGCTAACGATAGAAAGTTGTTCAGAGTTCATATTATCCCTTCTAATTCATTAGCAACCTAACAAAAAAAAATTTTGTTAGAAATTTTGATTCCTGAAATAAGACCATTCACTCAGTAATCAGCATCAAGCCAATCAATTTTCCTTAACCTGACCAAGTTCTCAGTTGTAAATACTTTCAAATATAATATTTATTTGGAAAAACCATAAGAAAAAGCGGTAGTGTGCATTCTAAAATGCAAATGTATTCTATATAGTAGTCAGCAGTAGCTGTTAAATGGAGAAGGCAATGGCAAGCCACTCCAGTACTCTTGCCTAGAAAATCCCATGGACAGAGGAGCCTGGTAGGCTGCAGTCTGTGGGGTCGCTAAGGGTCGGACACGACTGAGCAACTTCACTTTCACTTTTCACTTTCACACATTGGAGAAGGAAATGGCAACCCACTCCGGTGTTCTTGCCTGGAGAATCCCAGGGACGGGGGAGCCTGGTGGGCTTCCATCTATGGGGTCTCACGGAGTCGGACACGACTGAAGTGACAGCAGCAGCAGCTGCTAAAACTTAAACTTATCAAAAATAGTTAGGAAGAAGCAAAAATGTCCTTGGAACAGTCTTTATTTTTTCATTTTAAGCTCATGCAAAGACCAAGACAAATTACAGAACAACAAATCCATGTACTGTATTTTCTTGTCTTCAAGTAATATATAAATGAATTTTCAATGACACACTTATAAAATAAAAAACAAATTCAGGGAAATTTCCTGATGGTTCAGTGGTTAAGACTCTGTGCGTCCCACTTATGGGGCTTGAATTCAATCCTTGATTGAGAATTAAGATCCCATATGCTGCACAGAATGCCAAAAAAAAAAAATTCAAGCTTAGCTAAGAAGAAACTTTATATATTTAAAAAATATATCAATAAGGGGAGGAAGACAATTCCAATAGGGAGAAAGCTCTCACCTAAGATTTTCAAGACTCTCAAAAGTTAAGCAGAAACATCTTTTACAGGGAGGAATAAATAAAACAAGAAAGAACCAGAGATGCTAGATTTTTCAGGATGTCCCAGAGAAACAGAACCAATATGATAGATATAGCTATATAGGTATGTGTAAGAGTAAGCTGGAGAACCAGGAAAGCCAGTGGTGTGATTCAGTCAGAATCAGGAGGGTTGAGAATCACGTGGTCTCTGTTACAAGCCCTGCTGAGTTCAAAATCCCAGGAAACAGGAGCACTTACATCCAAGGGCAGGGGAAGATGGATTATCTCAGCTCAGAGAGACAAATTCACTTTTTTGTTCTAGTCAGATCCTCAGTTGGTTGGATGATGTCCACCTGCATTGGTGAAGGGAGTCTCCTGTACTCAGTCTACTGATTCAGATGCAAATCTCTTTCAGAGACATCCATACAGATATACCCAGAAATAGTGTTTTACCAGCCATCTGGTCTCTCAGTTCAGTTCAGTCACTCACTTGTGTCCGACGCTTTGTGACCCCATGAATCACAGCACGCCACGCCTCCCTGTCTATCAACTACTCCCAGAGTTCACTCAAACTCATATCCATCGAGTCGGTGATGCCATCTAGCCATCTCATTCTCTGTTGTCCCCTTCTCCTCCCGCCCCCAATCCCTCCCAGCATCAGAATCTTTTCCAGTGAGTTAACTCTTCCCATGAGGTGGCCAAAGTACTGGAGCTTCAGCTTTAGCATCAGTCCTCCCAATGAACACCCAGGATTGATCTCCTTTAGAATGGACAGGTTGGATGGATCTTCTTGCAGTCCAAGGGACTCTCAAGAGTCTTTTCCAACACCACAGTTCAAAAGCATCAATTCTTCAGTGATCAGCTCTCTTCACAGTCCAACTCTTACATCCATACATGACCACGGGAAAAACCATAGCCTTGACTAGACGGACCTTTGTTGGCAAAGTAATGTCTTTGCTTTTTAATATGCTGTCTAGGTCGGTCATAATTTTCCTTCCAAGGAGTAAGCGTCTTTTAATTTCATGGCTGCAATCAGCATCTACAGTGACTTTGGAGCCCAAAAAAATAAAGTGTGCCACTGTTTCCACTGTTTCCCCAACTATTTTCCATGAAGTGATGGGATCAGATGCCATGATCTTTGTTTTCTGGATGTTGCGCTTCAAGCCAACCTTTTCACTCTCCTCTTTCACTTTCATTAAGAGGCTTTTTAGTTCCTCTTCACTTTCTGCCATAAGGGTGGTGTCATTTGCATATCTGAGGTTATTGATATTTCTCCCAGCAATCTTGATTCCAGCTTGTGCTTCTTCCAGCCCAGCATTCCTCATGATGTACTCTGCATAGAAGTTAAATAAGCAGGGTGACAATATACAACCTTGACGTACTCCTTTTCCTATTTGGAACCAGTCTGTTGTTCCATGCCCACTTCTAACTGTTGCTTCCTGACCTGCACACAGGTTTCTCAAGAGGCAGGTCAGGTGGTCTGGTATTCCCATCTCTTTCAGAATTCTCCACAGTTTATTGTGATCCACACAGTTAAAGGTTTTGGCATAGTCAATAAAGCAGAAATAGATGTTTTTTCTGGAACTCTCTTGCTTTTTCGATGATCCAGCAGATGTTGGCAATTTGATCTCTGGTGCCTCTGCCTTTTCTAAAACCAGCTTGAACATCTGGAAGTTCATGGTCCACGTACTGCTGAAGCCTAGCTTGGAGAATTTTGAGCATGACTTTACTATCTGGTCTCTAGAAATCTATAATAGTATCAAATCATAAAGAAAGGGTGCCACCAGAGGGGAAAGGTAGCTATTGCTTGAGCATTAACCACTTATCTCAGGTTATAAGCTCAGAACAAGAAATTCCTAAACTTCACATCATGTTCCTGTATTATGTTTCATTATATTCACAAAGAAGAGGAAGCAGCCAGAGAGTTTTAGTAATGCCAGTAATGAGTAAATCTTAGAATTCAAGATTATGTATCATATTTATCTTTCATTTAGATCAAACGTTGACCCTTTGCTCTTCAGTCAGGTATTAGTATAGGTAGTAGTGGTAGACTATGGAGAAAAACAGATAAAGCCCTGACCTTATGATGTTTCATTTCCAGTGGGGATGATGGATGAAAAGGGGGAAAAAGCACATAAAGAAGAGGACCATATTATTTTAGATGTTACTAGTTGTTATAGATAGTTGAATTGTGTCCCCACCCTGAAAAATTCTGATGTTGGAATCCAAATTCAGAATATGACTACTCTCAGAGATACGGACTTTTAAGAGTTAATTCAACTAAAATCTGGTCATTAGGGTGGGCCCTAATGCAGTTATTATTGTTTTTTTTATAGAAAGAGGAAATTTGGACATAAACACCAAGGGAAGACTATGTAAAGACAAAGGAGACGGTTATCTACAAGTCATGTAAATAGTTCTCAGAAGGAATTATCTCAAACTCCTTAGACTCCAAAACTGAGAAAATAAAAGTCTGTTAAGTTTCCTCAGTCTTTGGCACTTTATTATGGCAATGCTATTAAACAACATTGATAAGTGTTATATGGAAATAAAAACCACAACGTAATAAAGTGTGACTTTAGAAAGGAATTTGGCATTGAAAGAAGCACAGTTTGGCTAGAGAAGTCCAAGAACTGTGTGAAGAGATGACATTTTGATTTGAACAAATCTTGGGTTTCCCTGGTGGCTCAGAAGTTAAAGCGTCTGCCTCCAATGCGGGAGACCCGGGTTCGATCCCTGGGTCGGGAAGATCCCCTGGAGAAGGAAATGGTAACCCACTCCAGTATTCTTGCCTGGAGAATCCCATGGATGGAGAAGCCTGGTAGGCTACCGTCCACGGGGTTGGAAAGAGTCAGACACGACTGAGTGACTTTACTACTACTACTACTATCAAAACCCAAGGTAGCCACATTTATGGTAGAGAATGTTTAGTCACTAAGTCATGTCTGACTTTTTTTAAAATTTATTTATTTTAATTGGAGGCTAATTACTTTACAATATTATATTGGTTTTGCCATACATTGACATGAATTTTCCCCGGGTGTACACGTGTTGCCCATCTTGAACCCCCTCACCCCTCCCTCCCAATCCCCTCCCTCTGGGTCATCCCAGTGCACCAGTCCCAATCACCCTGTATCATGCATCGAACCTGGACCGGCGATTCGTTTCACATATGATAATATACATGTTTCAATGCCATTCTACCAAATCATCCCACCCTCGCTTTCTCCCACAGAGTCCCAAAGACTGTTCTATACATCTGTGTCTCTTTTGCTGTCTCGTATACAGGGTTATCATTTGCATCTTTCTAAATTCCATATATATGCGTTAGTATATTGTATTGGTGTTTTTCTTTCTCGCTTACTTCACTCAGTATAATAGGCTCCAGTTTCATCCACCTCATTAGAACTGGTTCAAATGCATTCTTTTTAATGGCTGAGTAATACTCCATTGTGTATATATACCAAATCTTTCTTATCCATTTGTCTGCAGATGGAAATCTAGGTGGCTTCCACGTCCTGGCTATTGTAAACAGTGCTGCGATGAACATTGGAGTACATGTGTCTCTTTCAATTCTGGTTTCCTCGGTGTGTATGCCCAGGAGTGCGATTGCTGGATCATATGGCAGTTCTAGTTCCAGTTTTTTGAGGAATCTCCACACTGTTCTCCATAGTGGCTGTACTAGTTTGCATTCCCACCAACAGTGTAAGAGGGTTCCCTTCTCTCCACACCCTCTCCAGCATTTATTGCATGTAGACTTTTGGATAGCAGCCATTCTGACTGGTGTGTAATGGTATCTCATTGTGGTTTTGATTTGCATTTCTCTGATTATGAGGGATGTTGAGCATTTTTTCATGTGTTTGTTAGCCATCTGTATGTCTTCTTTGGAGAAATGTCTGTTTAGTTCTTTGGCCCAGTTTTTGATTGGGTCATTTATTTTTCTGGAATTGAGCTGCAGGAGCTGCTTGTATATTTTGGAGATTAATCCTTTATCAGTTGCTTCATTTGCTATGATTTTCTCCCATTCTGAAGGCTGTCTTTTCACCTTGCTTATAGTTTCCTTTGCTGTGCAGAAGCTTTTGATTTTAATTAGGTCCCATTTGTTTATTTGTGCTTTTATTTCCAATATTCTGGGAGGTGGGTCTTGGAGGATCCTGCTGTGATTTATGTCAGAGAGTGTTTTGCCTACATTCTCCTCTAGGAGTTTTATAGTTTCTGGTATTACATTTAGCTTTCTAATCCATTTTGAGTTTATTTTTGTGTATGGGAAGTGTTCTAGTTTCATTCTTTTACAAGTGGCTGACCAGTTTTCCCAGCACCACTTGTTAAAGAGACTGTCTTTTCTCCATTGCATATTCTTGGCTCCTTTGTCAAAGATAAGGTGTCCATAGGTGCGTGGATTTATCTCTGGGCTTTCTATTTTGTTCCATTGATCTATATTTCTGTCTTTATGCCAGTACCATACTGTCTTGATGACTGTGGCTTTGTAGTCGAGCCTGAAGTCTGGCAGGTTAATTCCTCCAGTTCCATTCTACTTCCTCAAGATTGCTTTGGCTATTCGAGGTTTTTTGTATTTCCATACAAATTGTGAGATTATTTGTTCTAGTTCTGTGAAAAATATCGTTGGTAGCTTGATAGGGATTGCATTGAATGTATAAATTACTTTGGGTAGTATAC
Organism: Moschus berezovskii; assembly: GCF_049115385.1. NCBI lineage: Eukaryota > Metazoa > Chordata > Mammalia > Artiodactyla > Moschidae > Moschus > Moschus berezovskii. The sequence goes on from NC_142467.1 coordinate 80,784,322, forward strand.
TCATTTTTACAATATTTATTCTTCCAATCCACGAACATGGTATATTTCTCCACCTATGAGTGTCCTCTTTGATTACTTTCACTAGTGTTTTAAAGTTTTCTACGTACAAGTCTTTGGTTTCCTTAGGTAGATATATTCCTAAGTATTTAATTCTTTTCATTGCAACAGTGAATGGAATAGTTTCCTTAATTTCTCTTTCTATTTTCTCATTATTAGTGTATAGGAATGCAAGGGATTTGTGTGTTGATTTTATATCCTGCGACTTTACTGTATTCATTGATTAGCTCTAGTAATTTTCTGGTAGAGTCTTTAGGGTTTTCTGTGTAGAGGATCATGTCATCAGCGAACAGTGAAAGTTTTACTTCTTCTTTTCCAATTTGGATTCCTTTCATGTCTTTTTCTGCTCTGATTGCTGTGGCCAAAACTTCCAGAACTAAGTTGAATAGTAGTGGTGAGAGTGGGCACCCTTGTCTTGTTCCTGACTTTAGGGGAAATGTGTTCAGTTTTTCACCATTGAGGATAATGTTTGCTGTGGGTTTGTCATATATAGCTTTTATTATATTGAGGTATGTCCCTTCTATTCCCACTTTCTGGAAGGTTTTTATCATAAATGGATGTTAATTTTGTCGAAGGCTTTCTCTGCATCTATTGAGATAATCATATGATTTTTATTTTTCAGTTTGTCAATGTGGTGTATTACGTTGATTGATTTGCAGATATTGAAGAATCCTTGCATTCCTGGGATAAAGCCCACTTGGTCATGATGTGATGTATGATCTTCTTAATGTGGTGTTGGATTCTGATTGCTAGAATTTTGTTAAGGATTTTTTCATCTATGTTCATCAGTGATATTGGCCTGTAGTTTTCTTTTTTTGTGGGATCTTTACCAGGTTTTGGGATTAGGGTGATGCTGGCCTCATAGAATGAGTTTGGAAGTTTCCCTTCCTCAGCAATTTTCTGGAAGAATTTGAGTAGAATAGGTGTTAGCTCTTCTCTAAATTTTTGGTAGAATTCAGCTGTGAAGCCGTCTGGACCTGGGCTTTTGTTTGCTGGAAGATTTCTGATTGCAGCCTCTAATTCCGTGCTTGTGATGGGTCTGTTTAGATTTTCTATTTCTTCCTAGTTCAGTTTTGGAAAGTTGTACTTTTCTAGGAATTTGTCCATTTCTTCCAGGTTATTCATTTTATTGCCATATAATTGCTGATAGTATTCTCTCATAATCCTTTGTATTTCTGTGTTGTTAGTTGTGATCTCTCCATTTTCATTTCTAATTTTATTGATTTGGTTCTTCTCCCTTTGTTTGTTGATGAGTCTGGCTAGTGGTTTGTCAATTTTACTTACCTTCTCAAAGAACCATCTTTTGCCTTTGTTGATTTTTGATATGGACTCTTTTGCTTCTTTTGCATTTATCTCTGCCCTAATTTTTACGATTTCTTTCCTTCTACTAACCCTGGGGTTCTTCATTTCTTCCTTTCTTCCTTTTCTAGTTTCTTTAGGTGTAGAGTTAGGTTATTTAGTTGACTTTTTTCTTGTTTCTTGAGGTGTGCCTGTATTGCTATGACCTTCCCCCTTAGCACTGCTTTTACAGTGTCCCAGATGTTTTGGGTTGTTGTGTTTTCATTTTCATTCATTTCTATGCATATTTTGATTTCTCTTTTGATTTCTTCTATATGTTCGTTATTTAGCAGCGTGTTGTTCAGCCTCCATATGATGGCATTTTTAATGGTTTTTCTCCCGTAATTGAGATCTAATCTTACTGCATTGTGGTCAAAAAAGATGCTTGGAATGATCAATTTTTTGAATTTACCAAGGCTAGATTTATGGCCCAGGATGTGATCTACCCTGGAAAAGGTTCCGTGTGCGCTTGAGAATAAGGTGAAATTCACTGTTTTGGGGTGAAATGTCCTATAGAGATCTATTAGATCTAACTGGTCTATTATTTCATTTAAAGTTTGTATTTCCTTGTAAATTTTCTGTTTAGTTGATCTATCCATAGATGTAAGTGGGGTGTTAAAATCTCCCACTATTATTGCATTGTTGTTAATTTCCCCTTTAATACATGTTAGTATTTGTCTTACATATTGCGATGCTCCTATGTTGTGTGCATAAATATTTATAATTGTTATATCTTCTTATTGGGTTGATCCTTTGATCATTATGTAGTGTCCTTCTTTGTCTCCTTTCACAGCCTTTGTTTTAAAGTCTATTTTATCTGATATGAGTATTGCTATTCCTGCTTTCTTTTGGTCTCTATTTGCATGGAATATCTTTTTTCCAGCCCTTCACTTTCAGTCTGTTTGTGTCCCTCGTTTTGAGGTTGGTCTCTTGTAGACAACATATATGGGGTTCTTGTTTTTGTATCCATTCAGTCAGCCTTTGTCTTTTAGTTGGGGCATTCAGCCCATTTACATTTAAGGTAATTATTGATTAGTATGATCTTGTTGCCATTTTCTTTGTTGTTTTTGGGTTCAAGTTTATACACCCTTTCTGTGTTTTCTCTCTAAAGAAGATCCTTTAGCATTTTTTGAAGAGCTGGTTTGGTGATGCTGAATTCTCTCAGCTTTTGCCTGTCTGTAAAGCTTTTGATTTCTCCTTCATATTTGAATGAGATCCTTGCTGGATACAGTAATCTGGACTGTAGATTACTTTCTTTCATCACTTTAAGTATGTCTTAACATTCCCTCCTGGCCTGAAGAGTCTCTGTTGAAAGATCAGCTATTATCCTTATGGGAATCCCCTTGCGTGTCATTGCTTTTCCCTTGCTGCTTTTAATATTTGTTCTTTGTGTTTGATCTTGGTTAATTTGATTAATATGTGTCTTGGAGTATTTCGCCTTGGGTTTACCCTGTTGGGGACTCTCTGGGTTTCTTGGACTTGGGTGATTATTTCTTTCCCCATTTTAGGGAACTTTTCAACTATTATCTCCTCAAGTATTCTCTCATGGTCTTTCTTTTTGTCTTCTTCTCGGACTCCTATGATTCGAATGTTGGAGCGTTTAACATTGTCCCAGAGGTGTCTAATATTGTCCTCATTTCTTTTAATTCTTTTTACTTTTTTCCTCTCTGTTTCATTTATTTCTACAATTCTATCTTCTAGCTCACTTATCCTGTCTTCTGCCTCTGTTATTCTAATGTTTGTTCCCTCCAGAGTGTTTCTGATCTCATCTATTGCATTATTCATTGTGTATTGACTCTTTTTTATTTCCTCTAAGTCCTTATTAAACCTTTCTTCCATCTTCTCAATCCTTTTCTCCAGGTTATTTATCTGTAACTTCATTTTGCTTTCAAGATTTTGAATCATTTTCACCATCAAAATTTGAAATTCTTTATCGGGTAGATTCCCTATATCTTCCTCTTTTGCTTGTGTTGGTGGGCATTTATCTTGTTCCTTTACTTGCTGGGTATTTCTCTGCCTCTTCATCTTGCTTATATTGCTTTGCTTGGGGTAGCCTTTCCCTCTTCTGGCAGTTTGTGGAGTTCTCTTTATTATGTAGTTTCCTCGCTGTGTGTGGGGTTGGACGGGTGACTTGTCAAGTTTCCCTGGTTAGGGAAGCAAGCTTGTGTTGGTGTTCTGGTGGGTGGAGCTGGATTTCTTTTCTCTGGAGTGCAATGCAGTATCCAGTAATGAGTTATGAGATGTCAGTGGGTTTGGAGTGACTTTGGGCAGCCTGTATATATAAGCTCATGGCTATTTTCCTGTGTTGCTGGAGAATTTGTGTGGTAAGTCTTGCTCTGGAACTTGTTGACCCTTGGGTGGTGCTTGGTTTTAGTGTAGGTATGGAGGTGTTTGATGAGCTCCTATTGATTAATGTTCCCTGGAGTCAGGAGTTCTCTGTTGTTCTCAGGATTCGGGCTTAAGCCTCTTGCCTCTGGTTTTTGGTCTTATTTTTGGAGTAGTCTCTAGACTTCTCTATCTGTCATTTCCAAGGTGGTTCCCTCTGTTTTAGCTTCTGTTTGCTGGTCTCTTCAGTGTCTAATTTCCGCCCTGATACTAGGGGGCGGCTGGACACTTTTTAAGGCTCAGTTGTTCAGTCCTGTTCTGGGAAGGGAGGAACGCTGCAGACAAATATCTCTGGTGTCTGTGGGGAGTGCTCACAGCATCTCGACCACACTGGGTTTGCCTCCACTCTCAGCGCATGTGTTGTCCCAGTCTACACTGCACAGGCTCTAGGTTGCTCTCTGGGAACTCTCCGAGGCTGGTGCTGGGTTGTATGTACTTCGCAGGTCTGAGCATCTCAAGTTCAGTTTCTCAGGTACTCCACAAACGCGCAGACTTGGCTGGGTCTGCGTTTTGTGCCTTCCCTGATCCGAGCAGCTCAGGTGACCAGGTGTTTGGTGAGCACAGTCACTGCGACTTATCACCTCCCCAGTCCCTGCCACTCGGTTTTTTGGGTGTATATCCGGCACACCTTCTCAGGCAGATATCGACCGGCCCGAGCCCAAGAAGTCTTGATTAGCAACAAGCCTGCCTGCACTTTGTATCGGATGCCTTTCTGGGGCCGTGGTTGCCCCCTCTGGCTCTGGCTGCCCTCCCTGCCTGTCTCAGTGGGGGGTGGGGGATGGGCCGACCGCAGCCGGCTCGCTCTGCTAAACCCTTTGTTCTGTGAGCGGGGCTGGCAGAGTCTTAGGTTAGAGCTTTCCGCCCTTTCATGGGGAAGCTATCCCAGTCTGCTTTGCTATCCCCTGTTAGAGCTCTCAGGTTGTTCTTGAGGCATTCAAGCCCAGTCCTCTCTCTAAGCAGTTCAGCCAGCTCCTCCCTGCCCAGCCCCTGCTTGCTAATGGCGTATGCAAGTGTCTGTGCTGCTTCTCCGCTGGTAGTTACCGTTTGGCGGGTAATCTGTGGGTTTTAATTATTTCTTTCTTTTTCCCTCCCAGTTATGTGGCCCTCTGAGGTTCCAAGGCTCGCCACAGACTAGCCAGTGAGAATGTTTCCTGGTGTTTGGAAACTTCTCTCCTTTTAAAGCCTCCCTTCCCGAGATGAAGCTCCGTCCTTACCTCTTTTGTTTCTCTTTTTATCTTTTATGTTTTTTCCTACCTCATTTCAAAGACAATGGGTTGCTTTTCTGGGTGCCTGATGTCCTCTGCCAGCATTCAGAAGTTGTTTTGTGGACTTTACTCCGCATTCAAATGTTCTTTTGATGAATTTGTGGGGAGAGAGTGGTCTCGCTGTCCTATTCCTCCGCCATCTTGTTCCTTCTCCTCAAATGTATACTTTTTAATGGCTGAGTAATATTCTATTGTGTATATATATCACAGCTTTCTTATCCATTGGTCTGCTGATGGATATCTAGGTTGCTTCCATGTCCTGGCTATTATAAACAGTGCTGCAATGAATATTGGGGTATATGTGTCTCTTTCAATTCTGGTTTCTTTGGTGTGTATGCCCAGCAGTGGGATTGCTGGGTCATATGGCAGTTCTATTTCCAGTTTTTTAAGGAATCTCCACACTGTTCTCCATAGTGGCTGTACTAGTTTACATTCCCACCAACAGTGTAAGAGGGTTCCCTTTTCTCCACACCCTCTCCAGAAATTATTGATTGTAAACTTTTGGATAGAAGCCACTCTGACTGGCATGAAATGGTACCTCATTGTGGTTTTGATTTGCATTTCTTTAATAATGAGTGATGTTGAGCATCTTTTCATGTGTTTGTTAGCCATCTGTATGTCTTCTTTGGAGAAATGTCTGTTTAGTTCTTTGGCCCAGTTTTTGATTGGGTCTTTTATTTTTCTGGAATTGAGCTGCAGGAGCTGCTTGTATATTTTTGAGATTAATTCTTTTCAGTTGCTTCATTTGCTATTATTTTCTCCCATTCTGAAGGCTGTCTTTTCACCTTGCTTATAGTTTCCTTTGCTGTGCAGAAGCTTTTGATTTTAATTAGGTCCCATTTGTTTATTTGTGCTTTTATTTCCAATATTCTGGGAGGTTGGTCTTGGAGGATCCTGCTGTGATTTATGTCAGAGAGTGTTTTGCCTACATTCTCCTCTAGGAGTTTTATAGTTTCTGGTCTTACGTTTAGATATTTAATCCATTTTCAGTTTATTTTTGTGTATGGTGTTAGGGAATGTTCTAGTGTCATTCTTTTACAAGTGGTTGACCACTTTTCCCATCACAACTTGTTAGGATAACAGCTGGTCTTTCAATAGAAACTCTTCAGGCCAGAAGGGAATGGCAAGACATACTTAAAGTGGTGAAAGAAAAAAACCTACAGCCCAGATTACTATACCCAGCAAGGATCTCATTCAAATATGAAGGAGAAATCAAAAGCTTTATAGACAAGCAAAAGCTGAGAGAATTCAGCACCACCTAAACAGCTCTCCAACAAATACTAATGGATCTTCTCTAGACAGGAAACACAGAAAGGGTATACAAACTCAAACGCAAAACAATAAAGTAAATGGCAAAGGGATTATACTTATCAATAATTACCTTAAATGTAAATGGGTTGAATGCCCCAACCAAAAGACAAAAGCTGGCTGAATGGATACAAAAACAAGACCCCTATATATGTTGTCAACAAGAGACCCACCTCAAAACAAAGGACACATACAGACTGAAAGTGAAGGGCTGGAAAAAGATATTCCACACAAATAAAGACCAAAAGAAAGCAGGAATAGCAATACTCATATCAGATAAAATAGACTTTAAGACAGAGGCTGTGAAAAGAAACAAAGAAGGACACTACATAATGATCAAAGGATCAATCCAAGAAGAAGATATAACAATTATAAATATATATGCACCCAACATAGGAGCACCACAATATGTAAGGCAAATGCTAACAAGTATGAAAGGGGAAATTAACAACAATGCAATAATAGTGGGAGACTTTAATACCCCACTCACACCTATGGATAGATCAACTAAACAGAAAATCAACAAGGAAACAAAAACTCTAAAATGATGCAATATAAAAGTTAGACTTAATTGATATCTATAGGATATTTCATCCCAAAACAATGAATTTCACCTTTTTCTCAAGTGCACATGGAATCTTCTCCAGGGTAGATCACATCCTGGGCCATAAATCTAGCCTTGGTAAATTCAAAAAAATTGAAATAATTCCAAGCATCTTTTCTGACCACAATGCAGTAAGATTAGATGTCAATTACAGGAGAAAAACTATTAAAAATTCCAACATATGGAGCCTGAACACCACACTGCTGAATAACCAACAAATCACATAATAAATCAAAAAAGAAATCAAAATATGCATAGAAACGAATGAAAATGAAAACACAACAATCCAAAACCTATGGGACACTGTAAAAGCAGTGCTAAGGGGAACGTTCATAGCAATACAAGCTTACCTCAAGAAACAAGAAAAAAGTCAAATAAATAATCTAACTCTACACCTAAAACAACTAGAAAAGGAAGAAATGGAGAACCCAAGGTTAGTAGCAGGAAAGAAATCTTAAAAATTAGGGCAGAAATAAATGCAAAAGGAACAAAAGAGACCATAGCAAATATCAACAAAGCCAAAATCTGGTTTTTTTAGAAGATAAATAAAATTGACAAACCATTAGCCAGACTCATCCAGAAACAAAGGGAGAAAAATCAAATCAACAAAATTAGAAATGAAAATGGAGAGATCACAACAGACAACACAGAAATACAAAGGATCATAAGGGACTACTATCAGCAACTATATGCAAATAAAATGGACAACTTGGAAGAAATGGACAAATTCTTAGAAAAGTACAACTTTCCAAAACTGAACCAGGAAGAAATGGAAAATCTTAACAGACCCATCACAAGCATGGAAATTGAAACTGTAATTAGAAATCTTCCAGCAAACAAAAGCCCATATCTGACTCTTTTGCAACCCCATGGACTGTAGACCACCAGGCTCCACTGTCCATGGAATTTCCCAGGGAAGAATACTAGAGCCAGTTGCCATTTCCTTCTCCAGGGTTATCTTTCCCTCCCAGGGATTGAACACACATCTATTATGTTGACAGATAGATTCTTTACCACCAAGCCACCAGAAGCCTGGCAGAGAATACTGAATCGCAAAAGTCCCAAAAATCACAAACGAGGCCAACAGGGTTTAAGACAGTAAGAATAGGATAGGGTGGTTTGAGATGGTATTGGAGAGGTCATTCTTAAATTTAGTTCCCTGATATTCGGAATAGATTAAATACAGGGAGAATATACAAAAGCCTAAAGATCTTGGTTCTACATCCTTCTCACTTTTGGAATGCATATAGGTAAACTTCTAGGCTACCAAAGTCAGGAACGAGGCAAAAAGTTAACTGAGAGTTTAGGACCTACACTTTATTCTCAAAGTGTAAGTGATAATAAAAACCACATTGAGAATTTGACAGGTTTCATCACCCAAATAGTATCTTATATTGTCCATCATAAGTTGATTACCTTTGAAAGACACAGAAAATGTAGTGCCATATGGAAGAAGCACAAAATAAAAATTGATTCAGAGAAGTAGAGAACAGTCATAAAAGCACTAAATTAGGCAATTTGCGCTGAAAGGCATGTTTCCAAAATTGTGTTTATGATCTCAAATAACATAAGGGAGTTAATGGTTAAAAGAAGAAGAAAAAACAATGACATAAAAATTCTTTCCTGTCACCTCAACTCCCACATCAACAGGATTAAACACACTGTGAAAACCCAACCAAACTTCATGTGTTGGAAAACTTTCAGCTTTAAACCATTTTTCAGAGCAGACATATGAAATGCTTTCAGATTATCAGAAGAAATGAAATTTATACCAATATTATATATAAACTATCTCAAGGATGGAAATTTAAGGACAGATATTCCTCTTCTCCTTCATTTCTCTCTGAAACTCATGATAACCATCACCAATCACTCCTGACCTTCTAAAATCCCACTTCAGTTATCTCAGTGGGGATGCTCTCAAATTTTGTAAGGTGGGGAATATTTTTAGAATTATTTAAATTATGCTTTTCTCTTTTGCATCTTTATTCATATGACACCCATCAAGTCAGCCTAAAGATTCTGTCTACCTAAATGGAGATGGAAAGAGTATTAATAGTTTGCCATAGTAAGAATATAAACAGAAAAACATCATCCATTTCTCTCTGATATAAGACAACATGTTCAAAATCCTGATTTTATTACAGAAAAAGAATGTTCTAAATCTCTTTATCACTATTTTGTAATAAGGATACTGGCTTGGTGGCCTTGATACAGAAGCTTTATTTTAAGGAGATGCTGACCAAATCATCAACAGAAGACAGTAAGGATTCAGTAATGATACAACCCATGCATGATAACATGTCTCAAGGTCAAAATCACAGATAGGGGAAAATTTGGGATCCCAGAAGTTAATTTAGAGACTATACCCATGCAAACCTAGAAGCAGCCATTCAAAATAAACAGTAATGAGGTAAAGGCTGGGCCTTCTTTAGTTCTCATGTGGCATGGAGTACAGAAACCCAGAGATTGCCACATGACCCAAGGTCGTGGAAGATAAGTGAGCTGAGAGTTTATGAACATTCCCCAGGTAGTCTGTAGCAAAAGAGAGGGAGATCCCAAAGAAAAAACCCTAAGGATGAACATATCACTCCACTAGGGAGTTGGTTGTGCCACTAGCAACCAAGGTCAGCTGGGAAAACCTGGGAAATGCCTGGACACAATACAGAAAGGCGTTAATTGTCATTAGTCAGGTAGTAACCCAGACTAGCTATATCCAACTGAGACTGGCAAGATTCCAGCGGATGCCATACAAGTCAGAGGACCCTTTCCTCCCTTTATTGCCAAGGGGACACATGTCATTTCCCCCTCCGTATGACCAGATAACACTTGAAAAGAAATGGGGAAAATAAACTCTAATATGGAGCATTTATCTAAGTCTCTTTCATTATTATATTACACTGAATTACTATTTTGGAGTCAAATCTTTAGTTGCCCAGCCCATATACTTATTACAGTTGGTCCTCCATATCTGCAGGTTCCACAACCAAGGATTCAACCAACTGAAGATTGAAAATATTCAGAGAAAAAAAAATTCCAGAAAGTGCCAAAAGCAAGACTTGAATTTGCTGCATTTCAGCAACTATTTATATAGCATTTACATTTTATTAACAACTATTTGCATAGCATTTACATGGCATTAGGTACTATACATCATCTAGAGATAATTTAAAGTATACAGGAGAATGTGCGAAGGTTATATGCAAACACTACTCCATTTTATATAAGAGACTTGAGCACCCTTGGATTTTGGTATCCAAAACAAACTCTGGAGAGATCCTGAGGATACCAAGGAATGATCACATTCAGCAAAATTAAGAATTTCATGAGGAAAATATAACTAGCTAATTTTTAAAAAATTTATAGGCTCTCATTTCTTTATATCTCTTAGTATAAGGAAATTTGTGAACTCAATAAACAAGAAAATGGAAATACAAATTGAAAATTTGTGGGCCAAGTCTTTTTCTTCAGTTCAGTTCAGTTCAGTCGCTCAGTCGTGTCCAACTCTTTGCGACCCCATGAATCACAGCACGCCAGGCCTCCCTGTCCATCACCAAATCCCGAAGTTCACTCAAACTCATGTCCATCAAGTCGGTGATGCCATCCAGCCATCTCATTCTCTGTCATCCCCTTCTCCTCCCACCCCCAATCCCTCCTAGCATCAGACTCTTTTCCAAACAGTCAACTCGTCGCATGAGGTGGCCAAAGTATTGGAGTTTCAGCTTTAGCATCAGTCCTTCCAACGAACACCCAGGATTGATCTCCTTTAGAATGGACTGGTTAGATCTCCTTGCAGTCCAAGGGACTCTCAAGAGTCTTCTCCAACACCACAGTTCAAAAGCATCAATTCTTCGGCAATCAGCTTTCTTCACAGTCCAACTCTCACATCCATACATGACCACTGGAAAAACCATAGCCTTGACTAGACGGACCTTGGTTGGCAAAGTAATGTCTCTGCTTTTTAATATGCTATCTAGGTTGGTCATAACTTTCCTTCCAAGGAGTAAGCGTCTTTTAATTTCGTGGCTGCAGTCAGCATCCGCAGTGCTTTTGGAGGCCAAAAACATAAAGTCTGACACTGTTTCCACTACCTGCCTCTTGAGAAACCTGTATGCAGGTCAGGAAGCAATAGTCAGAACTGTACATGGAACAACAGACTGGTTCCGAATAGGAAAAGGAGTACGTCAAGGTTGTATATTGTCACCCTGCTTATTTAACTTCTATGCAGAGTACATCATGAGGAATGCTGGGCTGGAAGAAGCACGAGCTGGAATCAAGATTGCTGGGAGAAATATCAATAACCTCAGATATGCAGATGACACCACCCTTATGGCAGAAAGTGAAGAGGAACTCAAAAGCCTCTTGATGAAAATGAAAGAGGAGAGTGAAAAGGTTGGCTTGAAGCTCAACATTCAGAAAACAAAGTCTTTTTCTTGGGCAGTGCTAATGTTTCCAAGACTAAAAACTTCACAGGTCTCTTGTAACTTTTTTTCTAGGTATATTTAGTTGATTCATCTCCAAAGCCACTTGAGACTGACACAATCTATCTGTAAAATGTTCCTTCAGAGAGATTATATCAGGTCTTGCAGCTTAGGAGACATAAAAAACATTTTTAGGCATACTTTTCCTAATACCTACAGTGTTGTGTAAAAGTTTAATTCTCAAAAACCAATCTACTTCCTTAATCTCAGAGTGTTTGTTGAAGGTTGGTGGGAAGGCAAAGGATACTCTCAGATCTACATCAAAATTTATCATATTGTCTTTTACTCAATCAAATTAAACTTATTTACAAAAATAACTTACAAATGATACTCTTACAATAAACATTAAAATATATAGACTGGGTATGATTTATTAAGGTGCCTTAAACAACACTTTCCTTGGGAATCCAAATTTATAATGCTCTGGTTCCTCTCTCTTTTTCTTTTAGTCCATCCATCACTCCTTCTCTTCTCCTCTCTGTCACTGGCATACATATTTTCTCATTATTTTTCTAATTGGATTCCATTTTCATCTTGTGGACACCAGAATCCTTCCATGGGTAGACAGGATTCACTTTGACTTCCACTTTTATCTCTGATTTCAAAAGAAGTTCTTCATGATGAGAAAAGACAACCACATGTGCTTTTATGTGGAGTAACAAGTTTCTATAATTCTGAAAATAGATGGCATAATTTAACATTATGAAAATGTATGCTCTGTTCAGATATTAATGGTTTCTCTGAGCAATGCCATTCTTACAAAGCAATTCATATTAGTATTCCTAGTAGGCTAGTAATAGACCTTACAAAGAGCAAAAACAAAAACTATCTAAGAAATTCTTCAAAGTAATGCATCTTTTGAAGTTATACTGCAAAAGCCTGAATGGATAAGAAAACTAAAAATGAGAAGTGACAAATACAGAAACGCCTTTGAAAGGTTTGCTTAGTTTATTTTCCATTTTAGAGACAGTGCTATAAATTCATTTATAATTTCATTTATTACTGCACAGAACTTGTACTTTTGTCCTTAAGTATTATTATGGTCATTTATTATCACATTATCCTAAACATTATTTTTGTTGTTGTTGTTCAGTTGCTAAGTTGTGTCCGACTCTTTGTGGCCACATGGACTGCTGCACACCAGACGTCCCTGTCCCTCATGCACACCAGGCGTCCCTGTCCCTCACTGTATGCTGGCGCTTGCCCAAGTTCATGTCCATTGAGTCAGTGATGCCATCCAACTATTTAATTCTCTGCTGCCCTCTTTGCTTTTTGCCTTCCATCTTTCCCAGCATCAGGGTCTTTTTCAATAATTATTATTATGATATTAATCATTATTAAGGTTGTTTATTTTTATCAAATTATCTTAATCATAAAAATATCATATTTGTTAGTTTCTTTTTATAAATAAAAAGAAAGAAAATCTTTACTGAGTGCCTTTCAGGAACAAATTACTTAAACCAATTAGCATGATCATTCAGTTTCATGAAGTAGAAAGAACGACAGTTCAAGGTACTGAGTACTATTCCTTCATATTCAGTTCAGTTCAATCACTCAGTCGTGTCCGACTCTTTGCGACCCCATGGACTGCAGCACGCTAGGCCTCCCTATTCATCGCCAACCTCTGGAGTTTACTCAAACCCATGTCCATTGAGTCGGTGATGTCATCCAACTATCTCATCCTAGTCATCCCCTGCTCCTCTTGCCTTCAATCTTTCCCAGCATCAGGGTCTTTTCAAAACAATCAGTTCTTCACAGCAGGTGGCCAAAGTATTGCATTTTCAGCTTGAACATCAGTCCTTCCAATGAATATTCAGGACTGATTTCCTTTAGGATTGACTGGTTGAATATCCTTGCAGTTCAAGGGATGCTCAAAAGTATTCTACAACACCACAGTTCAAAAGCATCAATTCTTTGACACTCAGCTTTCCTTATAGTCCAAATCTCACATCCATATATAACTATTGGAAAAACCATAGCTTTGACTAGACAGACCTTTGTTGACAAAGTAATGTCTCTGCTTTTTAATATGCTGTCTAGGTAGGTCATAACTTTTCTTGCAAGGAGTAAGCATCTTTTAATTTCCTGGCTGCAATCAGCATCTGCAGTGATTTTGGAGCCCAAAAAAATAAAGTCTCTCACTGTTTCCACTGTTTCCCCATCTATTTCCCATGAAGTGATGGGACCAGATGCCATGATTTTTGTTTTCTGAATGTTGAGCTTTAAGCCAACTTTTTCACTCTCCTCTTTCACTTTCATCAAGAGGTTCTTTAGTTCTTCTTCACTTGCTGCCATAAGGGTGGTGTCATCTGCATATCTGAGGTTATTGATATTTCTCCTGGCAATCTTGATTCCAGCTTGTGCTTCATTCAGCCCAGCATTCCTCATGATGTACTCTGCATATAAGTTAATTAAGCAGGGTGACAATATACAGCCTTGATGTACTCTTTTCCCTATTTGGAACCAGTCTGTTGTTCCATGTCCAGTTCTAACTGTTGCTTCCTGACCTGCATACAGATTTCTCAAGAGGCAGGTCAGGTGGTCTGATATTCCCATCTCTTGAAGAATTTTCCACAGTTTGTTGTGATCCACACAGTCAAAGGCTTTGGCATAGTCAATAAAGCAGTAATAGATATTTTTCTGGAACTCTTTTGCTTTTTCGATGATCCAGTGGATGTTGGCAATTTGATCTCTGGTTTATCTGCCTTTTCTAAATCCATCTTGAACATCTGGAAGTTCACAGTTCACGTACTGTTGAAGCCTGGCTTGGAGAATTTTGAGCATTACTTTCCTAGCATGTGAGATGAGTGCAGTTGTGAGGTAGTTTGAGCATTCTTTGGCATTGCCTTTCTTTGGGATTGGAATGAAAACTGACCTTTTCTAGTCCTGTGGCCATTGCTGAATTTTCCAAATTTGCTGGCATATTGAGTACAGCAGTTTCACAGCATCATCTTTCAGGATTTGAAATAGCTCAACTGAAATTTCATGTCTTCACATAACCTTGTTTTATAACCACTGACCAAGTCTTTTCATGAAATGGGCAAATTGGACTTTACCTCCTAGTCCCTGCCTAAGTCTGTAAACTTGACTATTTCAAACTTTTGCATACTATGAAAAGGTATCTAAATAGGACCAGAGTTGGTTGTAATGTGAGTCAGAAGAAATCAAATTGTTTTCACTTGGCTTCTAAACTTGAAGCTATATGCTTTTTTAACATATATAGATTTATATGGATTACCTAGGTAGGCTCTAAATATCATCATACAAAGAAAGTATGAGTTTTGAGACAGATGCACAGAGGAAAAGACACACAAAAAAGGATGACATGCTGTAACCACAGAGGCAGAGACTAGGGTGATGTGGCCACATGCCAAGGAAGATGGATGGAAGAAGCCAAAAATGGGGTCACCAGAAAATGGAAGAAGCAATGACTTCTTTCTCCCCTAGAGCATTAGACTTTGACCTCCAGAATTGTAAAAGAACAAACTGTTACTGTTTTAAGCCACCTATCTCCTGGTAATTTGAGACAGCAGCCTCGGGAAACTAACGAGGATGGATTCCCTGAGAATTATTCATTGTACTGTCAGTGATAAAGACTTCTCCCTTGCTTGACCTCAGAATGGGGCTCTATTCAATAAGCTGAAGGCAGGTACAAGGAGCTGCAATGGCAGAGTTTTCTGGTCCCCACTCACATTTCTCTTCCCATGTTTAAATATTTCTGCTCACTCCTGGTTCAGTTTCTGGTTTTGTCCAAAACAGCAGCCATTGCATATTATTTTAAGTGGCTAATTATTCAGTAATGTTAAAAGATGCTAAAGGGGTTACCTAGCTTTTAGAGAAAATTTTCAGAAAACTAACAGTTAAAAGTTATATGTAATAATTCACACTTCAAAAAATTCTGAATTAAAACAAAGTATTTCCCAAGTTTCTTAAAGAAAATCTCCAAGTGCTACTCCTATTGACCCTTCCCTACTGACCTCTTAATTCTCAGCCTTGCTTTTGTCTTTCATTCCCCATGCCTAAGCCTTAGAAGGGTGGTTGTGGTAGTGGTGGTATAGTTGCTAAGTTTTGTCCGACTCTTGTGACCCCATGGACTGTAGCCCTCCAGGTTCCTCTGTCCATGGGATTCTCCAGGCAAGAATGTTGGAGTGGGTTGTCATTTCCATCTCCAAGGGATCTTCCCAACCCAGGAATCGAACCTGGGTCTCCTGCATTGCAGGTGGATTCTTTACCAACTGAGC